>NC_082699.1:65272843-65921720 GCF_949987515.2 Delphinus delphis
TAGTTTGACTATTTTGTCATCACCCTTCCCCCAACCCACCCAGAACATACAAACATGAACAGGTTACTGGGATTGTCTGAAAAACACTGATCACCAACTAACTTCCAGACCTAATGTGTTTTCCCAGGAATTACAACTATTTGCCATTTGAGGCCAAGAAGCCCTGTGTCTATCTCATCAGTTCTTGGGGAGACCAGACGTTTAGGCTGCATTGGTCCAACATGCTGGAGAAAATGGCGGACCTCCTGGTAGGTGACTCTGACAGGTGATGGATTTGAATATTGGGAAGCTGGAGGCAAAGGGGATTTTTTTCCACCCAGTAGAGGGTCTTGACCTCAGTTTAAATACAAGTGAATTGAGGCTGCTACATTTGGAGGACACCTGGCTCCTACCACACGGACCCAGGGGAACGAGAATACATTTTGCAAAATCCCTTGACTTTAAATCAAATTATCCAAATTCAAATCCCTGCTCTGCTTCTAACTGTTATAGGACCTAGAGTTAGGCCACTTTCCCAATCTCCAAAGGCAAGGGATGGACAGCTTTCTCACAAAATTGATAGATCTTAGCTTCAACTAATATAAAATCCTAAGTCCTTAACACGGTGGACAATTCCTCCAAGTTCAAGCCCTGACACCTCTCCAGTCCTACATCTCACGTGCTCTTCCTCCTTACTGTGTTCCAAGCACGCTGGTCTCCTTTCAAGTGCCTCAAAGAAACCAGGCTCCTCTGTGCCTCCTAGCCACCTCCATGCTGTTCCCTCTGTCAGGGCTGCTTTTCCCCTTCATGTTTCTCCTGTGAAGCCCAGTCAACCTCTAGGGCTCATACTTAAGCACTTTCTCAGAGAAACCTTCTTACTCGCTCCCTTTTACCCTCTTCCATCATATCCTGCTCTTTTCCTTCAGAATTATTTGAGGAATTGAATGTGTGAAAGTATTTAAAATGGCACCTATATGTGAAAAATACTAGGCCGTCCCACCCAACCCCTGCCGGGTGGAGGCAGGGAAGAAAACCTGGGAACACTGCTCCTTTGGTATCTCCCTCCCTTTGTGATTCCTTTTCGTTTACTCCACATTCCTCTTTCCAGCCCACACATCTCACGAGCAGTGTCCTCTCCTCTCTGTCCCACTGTGCCTCACCAGGGGACCCTGGTCTGATCCCTCTCATTCCATGAAAACCCACACGAAGGAAAGCACACATTTCTCTCTCCCGTTTGCTTTATAATTCTGTCTCCAATTGTGTAAAACACGGTATTGGGGGCTTCCCTGGTGGCGCAGTGGTTGAGAATCCGCCTGCCAATGCAGGGGGCACAGGTTCGAGCCCTGGTCTGGGAAGATCCCACATGCTGTGGGGCAACTAAGCCTGGGTGCCACAACTATTGAGCCTGCGATCTAGAGCCTGTGAGCCACAACTACTGAAGCCCGCGCTCCTAGAGCCCGTGCTACGCAAACAAGAGAGGCCACTGCAATGAAAAGGCCGCGCACCGCAAGGAAGAGGAGCCCCCGCTCGCCGCAACTAGAGAAAGCCCGCATGCAGCAACGAAGACCCAACGCAGCCAAAAATAAAATAAATTAATTAATTAAAACAAAGCAAAACAAAACAAAACACAGTATTGCCTCTGGCCATGGGGATTGCAGGCATCATGGAGATGGAGTCTGAAAGCGGTCATGGAGGCTGGGTTTGGAGTCACGCCATGGGGAGGCCATGGACTCGCTTTTTACGGCTGGTCTTGCTTCTCCTTCAGACAAAGTAGTTTATTTCTAAAAGGCTTGAAAAAACAAATCAGAATTTTTTTATCCCTAGAGGCCATAGTAGCCTTGAGCACTTGTTTCTAATTCTTTCTCAGAGCCAGGATCCCTGCCATGCGTGGCATATCATGGCTAACCTGACTGAATGTTTACTAAGCACGAAGCATGGTTTGAAGACGTTCACATCTCCCTATAGGGCTATAGGTGGGTACCATTATTGCCAGATTTTACAGATGAGGAAACTGGGCAGAAGTGGGTGAGGTCACCTGATAAAGCCTGGATTTGGATGTCGTAGGTAGTCTGACTCCCAAGCCTAAACCTTTAACCGCTCCACAGTGTTGCCTTATAGTGAAGGGGCAAAGAGGGAAATATATGTCCCTAGGTATGTGATGGAGGATGTCGTTGTTGTAAATTCTAGCAAAGCAGTGGTGACGTGTACATTGCCCCTTGGGTGCCATTTTCCTCCAAGCCATGAAATGGAACCCTAGAATTTAGGATCCAAAGGAAAAGTACAATGATTAAGTACACAAGCATATAGCCAATGTCATATACAACCTGTCTTCTTTTCCCTCAACACCCCACCCCTGACAAAAACCCCCATAATCAGAAGAATTGATAGCCTGTTAGTTTCGGGGATTATCCAGTGTGGTTATACTCCTATATAACAAACTGGCGTGAACATTGCTTTTGAAGTTTTTGATAATTCTATCTAATTTACTCTACTTTGTTAGGTATTTCCCATGACATTAAGGTTTCCCTCACAAGGTAGATTCTAAATAAATGGAACTCAGTTCATGAATAAATCTGGGACAGAAACAATGAGTTTGAGCAACACAGGAGAAGACTTGAATCTGGGCCAATTCCAGTTAAGAAAGGAAGGTTCGAAGTTAGAATGCAGTGGCATTTCCCTGTTCAGACATACACGAAAAAACAAGAGATATGTTCCTTCATTTTCAAAACAAAATATTAGCTCGATATTATTTCTGTGAGTGTTAGAATCAGTGTCTCCACTATGGTGTCTCATTCCCACCTCTCATCCCCCCACCTGTGTGGTTTGTTTTCAGGATGAAGGTATAGAGGAAGTGAAAGAACTGATTAAGATTTCAGAGGAAGCCCCGGAAGAGAAAATGAAGATGGTACTCACTGACTTCGTCAGTCAAAGCAGGTACTGCAGAGACAGCTGTCATCTGGGTAGCTCAGCAGATATGGAATCAGCTTTTAACTACTTAGAAAATGGTCGATTTTACATGCATTCATATGGGCATTGAATAGTGTTATATCCATCTTAATTTTGTTCAGTAATTTAGCTGCAACTGTGGGCTCACTACTGCTTCCTGACACTTAACTAAAACATAAAGCAAAGGGGGGAAAGAAAAGGAAAAGAGAAGAAAAGAAAGACTGCAGAGACATTTTATGAAACAAGAAAAATGCTGGTAGTGTCAGTGTCCAGCATGGCTCTTTGCATCTGATAGGTACTCAACAACTATTTGGCAAGTAGATGGATAAATTATATCAAATGCTATTTAATAGAATTTTTATACACTACATTAATAAGCACCAATTAATGACTTTTATTCCAGGAGGTAGACAATATAATAAAAGATGAAAAAACAGGGTGTATTAGTTATCTATTACAGAGTAACAATAACCCTCAAACTTAGTGGCTTACACATATTTATTATTTCACAATTTCTTGGGTTATGAATGCAGGTGTGGCTTAGCTGGGTCCTTGGCTCAGGACCTCTCCCAGGCTGCAGTCAAGGCATTGACTAAGGCTACAGTTACCTCAGGGCTCAACTGGGAAGGACTCACTTCCCAGATCACTCATACGGACATTTGCAGAATTCAGTTCTTCATGAGCTGTTGGATTGAGGATGATTGAGGACTCCAGTTCCCTGCTAGCTGTTGTTTGGAGGTCATCCTCAATTCCTTGCCATGTGAGCCTCTCCAAGCTACCTCTCACAACATGGCAGCTGACTGCATCAGAATGAGTAAGAAAGAGGAGTCAGAGAGAACATGCCAATAAGACGGACATCACGGTCTTTTATAACCTAATCTTGGACGTGACATCCCATCAGTCTTGATGTCTTCTGTTAGAAGCAAGTCACTAGGACCAGTGCACATTCAAAGGGGATGAATTGCACAATGGCAAGAAGAATAGGAGGTGGAGATCATTGGGGCCATCTTAGAGGCTGCCTTCCCCATAAGGAAACAACCTGATGAATTGGGTCAAGACGTGAGCAATAATGAGAATTTGTTATAATAGAATCAATGGAAAAGGAATGGCTATTCATGTGATGGAGAGAAAAAAATTAATAGATTCTCGTGTTCAGCTTTGTAAGTTTCGTCTTTCCTAATCTCTCAACTACCCAAGCCTTTTTTACTTAAAAAAAAGAAAGCAAAGAAATAAATATGTAGTTTTTTCTCTCTTTCTTTCTTTTCTGTGTTTCATATAGAAGCAATATATATCAGTGCTACTCCTGCTGTGAGCTAAGTGTCACCTGCAAATCCCTTGAAGCATCCTTAAAAGCTTCATGGTCATATTTTTAGAAATTGTGGGCAAATTAATAGCTGAATAACTTTTCTCTATTAGGGGTTACTTGGAAGTGATAATTATTCCCTTTTCTCTTCAAGTTTAAAGCCAACTGAAAAAAATATTCATGAGGGTCAGACAGAGATCAAACGTTCATTTTATATTTGGTAAACCTGGATTTGAGTAAAAAGTTTGTACCTGAGGTCAAGGAGACTTTGTGGTCCCCCCAGCTGTTTGAGGTTGAGCAGTTGGACTTTGGGGCTTCCCCCCCAGAAGGGACAGGCCACCTGCTGTGTACAGGTGAGGAGGCCACCCACAGCTCGCAGTGGGCGGGGTCTGAAAGATGAGGAATGGACAGAATCACGTGCCAAAGTCATCTACCCCCATTCTGATGGGGAAATAAGTTACTTCTCCCCCTGTGAGGAAGGGAGAGAGATTAGAAGCATCCATAATGTTTCCTAGAGGTGATCCATTCTGGGAGTGGCATGGATTCCTTCTGCCTCTAGGAAAGAAAGGGAGACAGGTGGCACCAAGACTCCCTCCTCAAAATAGACTCCTTTTTATTCTTTTTAAAAATGAAGAGAAAATGCGATGACTAGTATGTCCAAAGAGAATTTCTGATTGAAGTTTCCAGTTACCAGCAGGCAGGGCTCTGGTGTGGGACCCCTCCCTGGGAGGTGTGTCATCTTAGATGCCCCTTTTGTTCTTTTGTAATTGATTCTTTTCATCACAGAAATACTACATGCTCATCTTCAACAACAACAAAATGCAGGATGTATAAAGGAAAAGTGTTCTCAACTCTCTCTCCAGTCCCACTCAGAGAGAAGAGTTCGATTTGTCTTCCTTTTTTTCTGTGCATTTGCAAACACACACATTCATAAAAATACTCTATTTCTTCATAAACGTCACACACTTTGTTCAGCAGATTGCTTTTTCACTCAGCAATGTATCACTGGTATCTTTCTCCAGTAGCACCTAATACTCGTCCCCAGTGTTCAATCACGAGATATGTATCATGTAGTATTTAACCAGTCCCTTATATTTAAGTTGTTCTGATTTATTTTGCTACTATAAACAATGCTACAATAAACATTACTATGTAAACGTATTTTTGCAAGAATCTTCAGTTATTTTTGAAGGGTAGAATTCTAGTATAATTTTTGGATCAAATTATATGGACATTTAAATTTTTATAGATGCTGTCAAATAACCTCTTAAACATTATAATAATTAACACTCTCCTATCATAATAGAGGAGAGTGACTATTTCCCTTTGAATATTATCAACCTTGAATATTACCTGGTTTTTAGTAAGTGAAAATGGTATCGATTTTAATTTATTGCTGATGAGGGAATATCTTATTTCCCCAAATTTAAAGTCATTTCTGTTTCTTCTTCAATTGCATTTATAACCATTACCATTTTCCTTTTGAACACATTTTTAACTTCATCCCTCAAAACGTTACTATTCAGTCCTTTGTTTAGTTTTAAAAATGTGAAGACATAGCCCAGTTTTGAGTCTAAAATATTTGCTCTACATACAATTTTCAGGAACATTTTGGTGTGTGTTAAATTTGTAAGATAAAGGAAAACTGCATTATTTTGTGTTTGCTATTATGAACTTGGATAGGAATCACAATAGGTATATACTGAAAGAAAGTAGAAAAACAAACATCCCCAAAACTAATGTG
The DNA here is from genome assembly GCF_949987515.2 of Delphinus delphis. NCBI lineage: Eukaryota > Metazoa > Chordata > Mammalia > Artiodactyla > Delphinidae > Delphinus > Delphinus delphis. The sequence goes on from NC_082699.1 coordinate 65,278,816, forward strand.
AGGCCTGGCACTATTTCCCATTCGCATTTCGTCTCATAGAAAAGTTAGTGCCTTACTGCTTAATCCAAAATGAAAAATCTTGGTTCTGTGGCTTCATCAACTTTCCTATTGTATTGCAGAAAGTATACTTGCAAATCTCTGGAATTATATAAATGAATTTTCACTAAGTAGGTTTCAAAATTGTTATTCTCTTATAGTGCCTTTATCTCTGAAGTGGAAAAGAAACCCAAGATGTTGAACCAAACCAATTTAGATAAGAAACGACTTACGCTCTGTTGGCAGGAGCTGGTATGTGAAAATCTATTTATACTTTTGCAAAGAACTAAAACGTGTGCTTTAAAAATAAACCTCATGGATGAAGCATAGGTCATAGAGCACATGAGGATAAAGTTCTACAGTTGTGTGATATAGAAGAATGGGAAGGGAATAAATAGATGAGTGAGTTGGAGAGGAACTAGCATTTACTGAATGTTTACAAGAATGAGCTAGAAGCCCACCAGCCCTATGTTCTATTCTGATGTAGGACTTGTTCATTTTCTTGACGTTTGTATTTTGTCAAAGGCTGTGGACTCTTTCACTTAACCTTCTGCCTCCTAAGCTGAGAGACAAAAAGACATAACTCAACTACCTCTCCTTGGTGTCCTCCCATTATGAATTGTGTGAAAAGCTGTGAGCACTGCCTGAGGGCAGGGCAGTGGCTGGTACCTCTCTGTGCCCTGGAGACCCTGCACAGTACTGAGTGCCTTAGAGATGTTCGGTCGCTATTGAACGAGTGACGACTGAGAAATGCCAGACCAAGTCAGACCCTGATTATCTCTCCTTGAAACTTCAGTTCCAGCAATGGCACCAAGGGACGTCTTGTTTGAGGCCATGATAATTCTGCAAAATAAAATTACTCAGTGTTTGGCCAGGGACATTTTTAAAGATGTGAATGAGGCCCACAGAGGTTAAATGATTTTATTTAAGGGTCACAGCTGGTTAATCATACGCCAGAGACTAAAGCCCGCGTCTCTGAACACTTGACTCATCCTGCTTTCCAGAACAATAAATGAAGTTTTGTGTCCTCCTCTACTCCAAGGAGGCCAGATTCCCACCGTATGTAAGATCTGCTTCCTACTGAATGTCTTCCTCAGCACCTCTGACTGTCTCTGCGGTGCCCGTCCTCCACAGATAGCCCGCACAGCTCTCTCGTTTCCTGTGTCCGACAGTCCTTGTCCTGAACAAGCCCAAGACTTCCGTGCTTTGCAGTGGCCCAGCTCTCTCTCCGCATTTCCAGCCTCTGGGTGGACACGTCCACTGCTTGCCTCATAGCACCTCTGACTCAGCGTATCCCACTCAGCCCATCATCTGCCCACCGAAGCTTGTTCCCTGTCCTGTATTTGTACCACCAGCCTCACTTGTTGCTCCAATCAGAAGCTTAAGAATCAACTTTGAATCCTGTACCTCAGCGGTCCCCAACCTTTTTGGCACCAGGGACCACTTTCGTGGACAGGATTTTTCCACAGATGGGGGCGGGAGGGGGGGGCAGTGGGAGTGGTTCAGGCGGTAATGGGAGCGACAGGGAAAGGCAGATGCAGCTTCACTCGTTCGCCTGCCGCCCACCTCCTGCTGTGCGGCCCGGTGCCTAACAGGCCGCGGACCGCTACCGGTCTACAGCCCGGGGGTTGGGGACCCCTGCTATACCTCACACTAAACGGTCATTTTGACCCCAGGCCAGGTTGAGACCCCGGCCCTTAAAGACTCTGGCACTCACTCCATTCTTCATCCCCAGGACCACTGCCTAACCCGAGTGCTTTAGCGTCTCTGGCCAGGGCTATCACAGTCATCTTCCCCTAGTCCACCTTCCGTACCACAGCCAGAATGGTCTCCAAAACACAAATCTGCTTAGATCTCTCTTGATTAAAAAAAACACTGGAGGGCTTCCCTGGTGGCTCAGTGGTTAAGAATCCGCCTGCCAATGCAGGAGACACGGGTTTGAGCCCTTGTCAGGGAAGATCCCACATGTCGCGGAGCAATTGAGCGCGTGCGCCACAACTACTGAAGCCCGCGCGCCTAGAGCCCGTGCTCTGCAGTGAGAAGCCCACGCACCGCAACAAAGAGTAGCCCCCGCTCACTGCAACTAGAGAAAGCCTGCGCGCAGCAACAAAGACCCAACACAGCCATAAATAAATAAATTTATTAAAAACAAAAGATTGGAGTCTCCCAGTTGTTCATAAGATAAAGGCCAAATTCCTCTGTGCACGATATACAGGGCTGTTCACCGTCTTGTCCCAGCCTAGTCTCCCAGCCTTGTCTCTCGTTGCTCCCTTCCCATGTATCTATGTGCCAACGATTCTGAACCCTCACTGATTACGTGCCTTCATATGTAATTGTTCCTTCCAACTGGACTGTACTTTTTCTTCTTATCATCTGATGAATTCAATGCATTGTTTGCTCAGCACAAATATCATATTATCCATAAAACCTGGCTTTGGCCCCTCTGGTCCCATGATGCATTACACATTTTAGTTATTTGCATATATTGCTTTCACCTCACCAACTGTCAGAGTCTCAAGGAAAGGAAGCTTGAGTCCTCCTCTTGTCCCAGGCCTTGGCTCCTGGGATAGTGCCTGGTGCATAGCAGGTATTCAGGTCCTCTAATCAGAGGGCTTCTTCGGTGCCAGGCCCTGTGCTGGGTGCTGGAGACACAAGGCTGTCAGTACTTGGTGCTTGTTCTTGAGGAATTTATTGACTGGTCTGTTCATTTCACAAACATTTATTTAACACCCGCTATGTGCCAAGAACTCCACCAGACTCTCAGTATTCAAGGTAAGAACAAGACCGAGGGGCCCCCTGTCCTTGCAAAGTTAACATTTGAGTGGGGAAGACAGACGATAGATAACAAAAAGTAAATAAAAACGATTACAGGTTATGATTATGAAGGGCATTTTTTTTTTTTTTAATGAAGGGCATTTTAAAAGGCCATGGTGATTGGGAAAATGTGGGAGAATATATGACAGTGGTATCATGGCAGTGGAGGCCTGAGGAGAAACCAGCCATGCAGAGTCTAGGGAGAACATGTGGTCAAGAGGAACCTTAAGCATCCCAGTCTTGAGGAGGGAGCTGGGCGTGTTTTAGGACCTCCTGAGGACCAGTGTGCCTGAGGCCCAGTGAGTGAAGCACTCCAAGATGAAGCAGCCAGTGGGCAGGACCCACTCATGCAGGGCCTTAGAAATCACTGCAAAGTGTTTGGTTTTTTTTTCCCCTAAGAACATGAATGCAGGCTGAATGAATGAATCAAAATAAACACTTTTAGATGTTCCAACCACACACACAGATCTCCCTGGTGCCTCTCTCCAATGATGCCAACTTGGTCTGGAAGCATCTACTGTGCCTCCGGGGAGAGGTGGTGAGAGCAGTGATGAAGGACATGGCCTCTGGACTCAGCAGGGGGTCAAGTCCAGCTCTGCCTCTCTGTAGCTGCATGACTCTATTTCCTCTGCTGTAAAATGGGAATGATAGTACCTACCCCGTAAGGTCGCTGTGAGGAGTCCTAAGGGTTAATACAGCAGCTATAACATTGCCCCGTGCAGAGTAAGAGCTCAGTCTATTTTAGCTGTTGTTGTTGCCAGTATCAGGAAGCCTAGATTCAGGTCTTGACTAAAGAGCTATGGGACCTGTGACAAACCTCTGGCTTCTCTGGGCCTCAGCTTCTCGTCTGTCAAATGAAGCTGAGATAATATTCACTGTCCCCATAGTCCTACCAAATTGCTGTTAATGGGCAGCGTGCCCCATAGCAGAGCCTGAAACAGCCCTCATGAGTGTCTCAGCATGGAACTTACAAGCACTTTCAGGAATCTCCAGCAACAGGACTGTGCTCGCTAACCAGATTTCTAGAAAGATCTACACCGACTCTTGTTTTGTTTTAGGAGGCCATAGCCCAGGAGGCCAAGGGGCTCACTCAGCAGCAGAAGAAAAAGTTATCTCTTGATGAAATGATCCAGGCGGCCCAAAACTTTGTGGAAAAAATCCGCTTTCTTGTGGATGAGGTAATCAACTCTAAAGGCAAAGGTCATTTGGAAGATGAGACCGAATATCTTCCCAGTGGGGCTTGAATGTTTGATAAGAATGAAAGATGAGCAGTGTTTTCTCTCAAGCCCTGCTGAGCTGAGCAGGTACCATTCGCTTGAAGGGTGAAGGAGGGGGTTTTAAATTAAGCCAAACATGTACGGCTTTATTGATTTTTTCACGAAGCCTGAGTATTCAGCCGAAATAAAAAGCACATTCCTAAATAATAATAATAATAAAGCACACTCCTTAATAGGATCAAGAAAAGTCAAAATAAACATGGGATCTTTGATAGGTTTTTAACTGCAAGCAAATTGAAACTCATGTCCAGTAAAAGTTAAAACAGCTTCTCATTTTAAAGTTAATTGTAAGCAATATCTTCTGGTGACTACCAGAATGATCTAAAAAAAGTCCTCGTATTTGCTTCTGTTAAATACTAGGTTTTGTGGCGGAAGTTTTCAGGGTGAGGTACAGATTTACTACTTCTGTTGTCCTTGAAAGCTTTTTTTCCTGTTGCAAATTCATTATTCCCTGGAGGCATAACAAACAAGCTGTGAGATAGTCACTTTGGAATGCAGGAATTTTAATAAGCACCCAGAAGGTTCAAACTAGGTCTGTGACTGACTGACCGTGTGGCCAGAGAACCTCCACAAGGATGTCTCTGTTTCCATGTCAAGAGAGAAGGGATGCCTTCTTAGGGTACCAATTACACTAGAGGATTACGGGGTTAGAAGAAGTATCTGCTTCCAGTCCGAGAATGTCAAAGCCTAGTTTATGACAATATGCCTCCCTTTTGTTTTGGAAGCTATACTGGCTCAGCAATGTGCATTTCAAACACTCACAACATAATGGGCCTCTTGGCAGGGAATTCTGCAATTCTTATCTTGATTAGCTCAACTTTAAAGTCTAATTTTCTGTGCAATTGAGTGCAGTTGCTCCTGAATAAACACCTATAATGGAGCGAAAATACTTAGCAATTATATTTTAGGTATAAAATCCCTTGTAAAATTGTTTTTCCTTCCTTCAGAGCGGATGGAAAGACATCCAAAGACATTCATGGATTTTTGTTTTTGGTGTTTCATTTGAATGTTCTGGAAATGTTACCTGGCTCTTAAGAGGTCCAATGCTGGAAGCCAAATCATGATTACAAGATTGCAAAGAAAAACTCCATGGGAAGGAGGAGCAAACGTTTGTTCTGCAGATGGAGAAAAATAGGCCACCAGAGATGCCAAGTCACGGGTCCGACTTGCATATTGTCAAAGCATGATAAGCAGTTGAGTGTATGGGGCTTCCGTGACCTAAGACTTTCTCAAAGAAGCCACGCTTAACTTGCTCGGTTGCACAGGTGTTTCAGTACCCAGAAAGTTTAAGTCACAGAACTTGTTGTGCAGAAGGGGTGCTGGTGCAGGATACGAGAACCCTGGGGGTGCTGTGTAAACACCCACCTCTCAGATCCATCCCCTCCTTCTCCACAGCCACAGCACACCATCCCTGACATCCTCATCTGGATGCTGAGCAACAGCAGGAGGGTGGCATATGCCCGCATCGCCGCCAAGGACTTGCTCTATTCCCCCATCAGGAAGCAGATGGGTCAACACTGCGGGAAGATCAAAACTCACTTCCTCAAAGTAAGTCTGTACTATTTTTTTTTTTTTTTCTGATCAGACTCTTTTTATTGTCTTTTTTATGAATGGGTCCCAGATGGCAAGGGAAGAGCTGGCTCCTGGCTTCTAGGCCAATTTCTCAGGGAGCCCCATGCATCATTGCTGAGAGGGAAGAGACTCCTCCCTGCTCCTCTCTGCTCAGCCCTCATTCACCAAGGGGAGGGGCTCTTGCTCAGGCTCCCGGCCCAGGGACACGCCCTTCCCCATGGAATTTATGGTATTTCATCAAAGGTCACAGTCTGTACTATTTTTGACTCAAGGATGGGAACCTCTGTTTTTCCTGGGTTGCACGGCATTCCTAGTGTGTGTCCAGATCTCTGACTTGACGCTAAGACTTTCAAAAGTCTGAGGACAACTAGAACATCTTGCCCCCTCTTGATTCAAGGAGACCATCCTAGGGCTGAATATTTTCCAATTTTCCGATAACTATGTCACCAGAGACATATAAGGTGTTTTTTAAAAAATCTAGTGCAGATATCTTAAGGTTATTTTAATTTTTACTTCTTTGATTACTAAGAAGAATGAACATTTTTTCTATTAGTTTCCTCTCTACTTTTCTCTTGAGTAATGTATCTATGGCATCATTTTACACGAGTTCATCTATATTTTAAAAATAGACTTCAAAGAAAATTACAAGAGGAGAGGTTGCTCTTCCACAGAACTGCTAGTTCAGGATTCCTGGCGGCTTTACACTGTAAAGATATGATAGTCTTTTCATCTTGGGTCCCTGCACCATTCATGAACACAGGCTCATAGGCACAATCTCTGGATAGATCCTACTGTCTTTAAATCAAGATTTGAGCCTTTCCTGGAGACCCTGGGTATTTTACCTCTACTACAAAGACATTTCTATCCCAGGAGAGAATTTGAGCAAACATGGAGAAAGACTGGTCCAAAAGCTTAACACTCACCAATGGCTGGCAACAAGAGTGTGTGATTTGACTGATTAACTTTCCCAACTCACAGTGGGCTGTCCTGCCAATCTGAGTTCTGATTATTTGCTACAACATAATTATTCTTCCACTACCTTAGAAGGAGGATGAGAAGGCTCAAAACCATGCCATGTGAAGAATAGGTGAGGAGATGACAATGCTTAACTAGAAGAGAGATTTGACAGCATGATAGAGATTTTGTGTTCGTAGGGCTTCCACGTGGATGGTGGGATGATTGTGTGTGTGTGCGCGCGCACACGTGTGTGTTTCCAGAGGCTAGAACTGGGCCCCACGAGAGACATTACAGGGAAATAGTTCCCTAAATGGAGGTCCACAATGTGTTCTTTCTCCCCTTGGTATGAATATGGCAGTGGGCAGCTAGATTAGACAGCCTCAAAGCGCATCCAATGGCTAGAGTCTACTGTTGATGTGATTGTTATGGGGGGCAGATAGAAGAGGCATTACAGGGTACTGGTTTAATACTTGAGCTTTGAAATAAGGTGAATCTGGGTTGGAATTTGTATTCGTTTACTAGGGCTGTTGTAACAAAGTGCTACCGTGTGGCTTAAACCACAGAAGTTTATTATCTCCCAGTTTTGAAGGCTGGAAAGCTGACACAAAGGGATTGGCAGGGCCGTGCTCCCTCTGAAGGTGCTGGGGAAGCATCTCTTCTAGCTTCTGGTAGCTCCTTGGCTTGTGGGAACATAACTCCAATCTTTTTATCATGTTCTCCCTGTGTGCATGTCTCCTTTCCTATGATGTCCTTTTTATAAGAATCCTACTCCAGATTGAGCTCATGTTAACTCTGTCTGTAATGACCCTATTTCCAAATAAGGTCATATTCTAAGGTACTAGAGGTTGGGACTTCAACATATGCATTTGAGGGGAATACAATTTTACCTCTTAGTGAATTCCAGGGCTAATATTTAGGAGCTGTATGACTTGGGGAATGTTACGTAACATCTCTGTGTCTCCTGTTCTTCATCCTTCAAATAGGGATGTGATGTTGAGGATTAAGTGGATAACTGCACGTAAAAGAACACAGAGTGTACGTCCGCCGGGGTCATCACGCAATAAATGTTGGCATTCAAACAAAAGGAAATCCAACATCTAGGGGACATTTCTGGCATTGTGTGCCCCCTTCACATCCAGGGAAGTGTTTGTGGTTCTGTATGTTAGATGCTATGGAAAACCCCGAATGAACTTTTTGGCCAACCCAATATTTTCTGTCATATGTACAAAAGGATTTTTAAACCCACCTCTGTAAAACTGTAACTGAAAAAGAAAAACTCACCCTAGTTATTCACCACAAATATTTCTTCAGCTTTCTCATTCCAAGGAATTCTGGGGTTGAAAGAAACACCTGTCTTAAAAATAGCAAATCATTTCAGAAAGCCCTGTGCTAAAAATAAGAGAAAACCAGCATAAAGTTATTATTCCTTCCTAAATATTTTGATGTATCCCAGAATTATTTAAAATTAGAACAGAGAACAACTGTCAACTAAAGCCAGAGAATAGACCTAACTGGGAATTCAGGACCTTTGCCCTGTGGCCTTGGCTTACTTCTTTATCTGGATTTTCCTTTTGTCATTGGGATTGCTTTGGGTGATAGCTTTGTAAATGTTGAACATGTTGTTTGATTGTCCTGACATGATGAAACATCTTGATAAGATGAAAACTATTTTCATTCCAGTTCTGATTGTTACCCCTGCTTTTTTTTTTTTTTTTTCCTCCCATATCTCTTCCCTCTTGCGTCTCCCTCCCTCCCACCCTCCCTATCCCACCCCTCCAGGCGGTCACAAAGCACTGAGCTGATCTCCCTGTGCTATGCGGCTGCTTCCCACTAGCTATCTACCTTACGTTTGTTACCCCTGCTTTTAACTCCCTCCGGCCACCTCCCTTTAGGCCCTGTTTCTCTTCACTGAATTGGTGAATCTGAAAAAAGCAAGAGCTGCTTCAGGGAGACAAAGGATTCACCCACCTGCTGCTCACTCCGGTTTCTTAACGGGGAATTAGAAAGTGCAGTGAGGCAAAGCACAGAATGTAAATCTCTCAGATCTCTAGATTTTTTCCAGAGTCGCCTCAAAGTTTGTTGCACAGAACAGCTGTCCTTTGAGTGGCACCATAAACACCCCGTGTTCAAACACGTTTAGAGGCTGCCGTTGTATCCCCCTCTTGGAGTTTCAGTGCCCGTCACCCAGTGGAAAAGTCAACGTCCTGCAGTCAGGAATCATCTTCTACGACCCATGCTTGTCAACCTTATTCATCTAGAATAGCTATTTACAAATTTTAGGAAACTGCTATGCCTAGGGGGCCCAGGTTGAGGGAATATTAATTAATCTAAAGGAAACAAAACTGCCTCACCTGAAGTCACATGGCTAGGTAATAGTAAATCTGGAACGGCAATCAGGTTTTCATGGTCCCTGTTCCAGGATCTTTATTTCTCTCTAATCTAAATATATTCATAATGTTACTAAAAATGCTGCAACAGAATTTGCTGAGCTCAGCCTAATCCACCATCCAGAAAAGCAGAATTCTCCCCCTTCAGTCTCAGAAAAGGACATTCATTCTAAAAGGAAACTCTTCCTGTGGGAGATGGATGCAGTGGCCCAATCTTCTTTTTTCTCTTGAGTCACCTCTCAGTGCTGAGTCCGCCACTCCTCAGTCTCGTTTCCACCTCTATCCTGGCTTCTGCTCCACAGCCCTGAGTCCAGACTCTTCCTCTCAGGCCTCCAGGTTTCCATCCAGCCTTCCCTAGGATGCAGCAGAAAGTGGTAGCTGCAGACACCTTCCAGGTCCTGCCTCAAAGTGAAGTCTCTACAAGACAAACACACCTTTCCCACACTAATATTGATGGACCAACTTCAACACAGTTTGTGTGAATGACCATCTTTCTCTCCTTTTTCAGACTGGCCAAGATTTCCCTTCTTTTGTAAGACCGCTGGCATTTCACCAGGACCCCGGAGGGGAGGTGGGTGGGTTACAGGAGAGGCTAAGACTTTAGCGTTCTGTCTCGTGCAGTTTTTACATATTGGTGATCATACTTTTTTGACGCAATTTTGCATTCTTTAATTTTTTTTTTTTTTTTCTCTCTCTCTCTCTCTCTTTCCCTCCCTGCCCTGCCATGCTATTCTTAAAAGGAAAGAAGTTGCTCTGGTTGGTCAGGCTTCAGGAGCACATGAGAGCAAGGGGAGAGCGGGGGAGGGGAAGGCAGGGAAGACAGCTGAGGCTGGAAATGCACGTGAAGTGAAACGTGGGTTGTTGTTTCTGCGAGCACCTAGGAAGGTGCTCAGTGATGGTGCGTGAGTCCCAACTTGGATTCCTAAGTGAGAGACTGCATTGTCTTGCAAACAATTTCAAGGTGTGTATTTTTAAAAAGATGTATAAACGGCAAACTTTAGGCATGCAGCCATGGTCCTTGTATAACGTTTTCACAAGATGTTAGCTGAGTTTTGGTTTCTAGCCATGAATTCACATATACAGGTTGTTTTCATAGCAGTAGAGATGAAGGACGTTTTGTGTTTTTGTTTTACTTTAAGAAGCAAAGGATATTGGACCTGCTTGGGCGCAACACAGCATAGTTAAGAGTCTTGCTACTCAAACACTTAAAACTGTGGTCCATAGACCAGCAGGATAAGCACCAACAGGGAGAAATCTCAAATCCTACCCCACACCCGCTGAGTCAGAATTTATATTTAAACCAGATGCCCCAGCAGTTCACATGCACGGGTACACGTACCACTGTATGAGGAGCTTGGGCCAAGAGGATGGGCTCTGGAGCCAGGTAGAGCAGGGTTGAGTCTTGGCTCTATCCCTGCCTGGCTTTGTGACATTGGACAATTGTCTCAACCTCTCTGAACCTCCACTTCTTCATCTTTAAAATACACATAATGAAAGAATTTATTTTACAGTCGTCATGAAGATGAATGATAACCTATTGCTTGTTAATAGTATGCAAGTAATAGGCCGTTCTGTGTGTAGGGAGGAACATTAGACCAGGGCCTGGGACAATGTAAGTGCTCAGCACATGTAAAATATTATTATTAGAAAAATAAATAAATAATTCAACAAATATTTTCCAAGTGCTTCCTGAGTGCCAAGTACTATTTTAGGCACTGGGGACATCACTGTGATATGACAGTCAAACATCCTGCCTTTGTGAATTGATGTCCTTGGGATGTATACAGATGGCAGAGGGATTGCTTTTATTACAACAAAATAACCTTAGGCTCTCAATAGCTATTTGTTTGATTGAACAAGTGCTCAATGCATTTTAGCTATTTTCATTTTTATTGTGGAAGTGATGAATTGAGGGTGTTTTGTCTTATTATAATTTTTAAAACGATGAGTTGCACACTGGTTGTCTTTACTAACAGCAAAATGACCTTAGTTGTTTCTTTTTTTAAAATTTTTTGGAAGTATCACTTTTTTTTTTTTTTTTTGGCTGCATCGGGTCTTCGTTGCTGCGCGTGGGCTTTCTCTAGTTGTGGCGAGCTGGGGCTACTCTTCGTTGAGGTGCGTGGGCTTATCATTGTGGAGGTTTCTCTTGTTGTGGTGCACAGGCTCTAGGCGTGCGGGCTTCAGTAGTTGTGGCACGTGGGCTCAGTAGTTGTGGCTCACGGGCTTAGTTGCTCCGCAGCATGTGGGATCTTCCTGGACCAGGGCTCGAACCGGTGTCCCCTGCATTGTCAGGCGGATTCTTAACCACTGAACCAGCAGGGAAGCCCCCTTAGTTGTTTTTGTTTTGTTTTGTTTTGTTTTTGCGTTACGCGGGCCTCTCACTGTTGTGGCCTCTCCCGCTGCAGAGCACAGGCTCCGGACGCGCAGGCTCAGCGGCCATGGCTCACAGGCCCAGCCGCTCCGCGGCATGTGGGATCTTCCCGGACCGGGGCACGAACCCGTGTCCCCTGCATCAGCAGGTGGACTCTCAACCGCTGCGCCACCAGGGAAGCCCCCCCTTAGTTGTTTTTTTAAAGCTGAATAAATAATGGCATCCTATTCCCTAAAGAATAAAATCTAAACTCCTCCGTATACTCAGCAGGATTCTGCAGCCTCATCTGTGTCATTCTCTGTTCCAGCTTTTTCTCTGCTGAAAGCTCTTAGCAAATCTGTCCCTGGCACCAAGTAAGCGCTCACTAAACGTCAGCCCTAATCACCACAGTTAGCTCCTGCCTCTGTATCTCTGTTCAGGCACTTCCCTCCTCCTGGGATGCCTTCTCTACGAGTCCAACTCCAAAGTACTTATTAAAGCCTACTGGAATATGTGAGTATTAAAGAAAGGATGGATATACCTGCTTCTCCTCTGGTCCTGTGGCATCTTCTCTCTTACACTTGACCTTGCATTTGAGTAAGTGAATGCAAGTCAGCCTCCCTGTCTAGATGTGAGCTCTTGGAAGGGAAGCCCAGGACTGTGTCGCAGTCATTGTGAGGCCCTTCTGGCCCCACTCCCTCAGCAAGGTCTGGTGGCACTTGGTAGTAGCTGAACTGAGTTGCTCACAGTCCTCTTGGGGAACTCACAGAGCAAGACAGGAAGGCAGGCCAAGAACCAGGCACAGTTTGGGGTTCTGGGGCTTTCCACGGGTGCCTGGGAAATTGTCAGAGCAAGTGGTAGCCTCTCCCAGTGGGATTTTGTGATTCTCCATGGAAAAGAAGTGGTGCAGAAGAAAGGGGAATTGTGCATTGATGGGAAATCCTAGGAAACACTAAGAAGAGGCACTTAGAAGAGTCGACGAAATCTGGAGAGGTGGCCACTTTCCGAGCGAAAGCCTTGCCAGAAAGCCTGCACCCAGACAAGTCTGGGGCCTGAGGTTCCTTAGATGGGGGTGAGGAGTCCCCTAATCCTGGTGACGGAGAAATAAAGGAGCCGCTCTGCATTGAGTTGCGCCCTTCACATGTTGAGAATGCATGCACCCACACGCCACACACACACTACTGCACACATAAACACAAATTCAAACAAACATAAATATAAATACAAATCCGAGTACATTCAAAGGAGGGAAAGCAGGGTAGCAAGGGAATTTGAAACCACACTGCGTGAGGGAGGGGTGAAGGGATGAGAGGTGTCTAGCAGGAAGAAACAACGTGGTAGGGCAGGTAGATGCCCTGAAGCCCACGGGGGCCTGACCTATGGAAGAAGAATTCGAGTTCTCCTGAGCAAAGCAAAGAGGCAGAGGCTGTGGTTGGAACTCAAGGCAATTGGAAGTTCTGGGAAGGGGGATTTCAACTCAGTGTGGGGAGAAGCAGGCTGTGGGCGTTCAGAGTCCAGAGCCCACATCTGGTATCATCTCCCCTGGTTCGAGTCCTGGCTCCGTCACTTAAAATCTGAGTGATCTTAGGAACTTATTTAGCCTCTCTGAGCCTGAGTTTTCTCATCTGTAAAATGGGTAATAACCATACCTACCTGTTAGGTTTAAATGATCACACAGGGCCTGTTTGAGCTTCAGGCCCCATTAAACCTGGATCCTCCTCTAAAACTGTGCATCGTGGCAACTGGGGTCATTGGTCTCATTTTAATAGGAGCCCCAGGGAAGGACCTCTTTTCTCAGAGAGTGAGGCCCACAATGGCTTCTACTAATGAGGGGGTCTCTTCCTTGTAACCTTTCCCCAGCTTCCTGGAAAACAGCCGGCTGGTTGGTCGATGCAAGCAAAAATTGACGTGTACATGTGGCTGGGCTCCACCAGACACTCTAGTGCCATTTTGAACAACTTACCAGCAGGCTATGAAGCAGAAATGTCCTCCGAAGGGGCTGGCATCAGTAAACCCCCAGCTAACCTGCTCTACCAAGGTATGATGCCCACTGGGCCAAGAGGGTCATAAGATGTGTCTGGTGGGCTTCTGAGGGGCGGCATTCATGAGCTGTTTGCACATTATTTTAGGATCAACTTATTTGCCTCTTTTAATACAGTTTCTAAGTTTTCTTTCTGACCTTCCAATGTCCCATCTAAAGAATAAAGTGAAGTTATTAAACATCTGGAATAAATATTTATATTTTTCTGTTAATGGAGAGAATGCAATATGAGCTTCTTCGTTAGCAGACTATATAGATTGAGTTTGCATTTAAAGCAAAAGATGTCTTTTTTGGGGCTTCCCTGGTGGTGCAGTGGTTAAGAATCCGCCTGCCAATGCAGGGGACACGGGTTCGATCCCTGGTCCGGGAAGATCCCACATGCTGCAGAGCAACTAAGCCTGTGCGCCACAACTATTGAGCCTGTGCTCCAGAGCCCACGAGCCACAACTACTTAGCCCACGTGTTACAATTACTGAAGCCCGTGTGCCTAGAGCCTGTGCTCTGCAAGAAGAGAAGCCACCACGATGAGAAGCCCACGCACTGCAACAGAGAGTAGCCCCTGCTCGCCACAACTAGAGAAAGCCCGCATGCAGCAACGAAGACCCAATGCAGCCAAAAATAAATACAATTTAAAAAATAATAAAGCAAAAGATGTCTTTTAAAGCGACATCAGTAAGTTCTTGTGCTCATAGGACCTGTGGAATTAAAGCAGATTTCCTTTTACATGGCATTGGGGTTTTGACCCATAAAGAGCAGCCGTTTACATTTCGCAGTAATGACTCAGTAGAAACTGGTATCATTGGGGTCACTCATGTTTCTCTAGCTTGGTTCTTGGGTTGGCTACTTTTAGCAGTTCAGCATGGTTTATGTAATCCTCTCTTCTACGTAGGTATTTGCTATGAGTGCCATCATATTTCCATTTCCATATAATTTTGAACTTTATTCTAAGCATTAATGCCTTACAGTTGCATTTTGCTTTCTGTTTCCACATTGCTTCAATTTGCATGATCCTTGCTGCTGAATTCAGATAGGGTAGAACAGTTTTACCTTCACTTCAACTGAAGTTGAGTTTTGAATTGAGCCAGTGTCTGAAACACTGGAGGACTGTCTACAAATCCAGGTTTCCCGTGTTGCACAAGGCTCCTCTGATGTTGACTGAACTTGACTGCCAGTGGAACCTAAATGGCTCAATACTTAAAGACAGAGTTCTAGAGATATTTATCCAATGGTTCAGCTCGTGGTTTCCATGCCCGATATCAATGCGTAAGAACAAGGAAAACTCAGCTCTGTCTCTTTGAAAAATGCACAACCCCTACCATATGCCAAGCATTGTGCCATACACTTTACACATAGGATTTGATTTATTTCTCACACCAACCTTGGGTGGTTTCTTCATTCTACAGGTGGAGAAAGGATGTATTGGAAGTGTTTAGAAATTGCCCAAGATCACACAACTAGTAAATGATGGAACAAACTGTCTCCAAACTCTTCTTTATTTCCACTGCTTTCTATCCTGTCTTTAGAGTTTTCATCTTTGGGTGAAAACACCCACATCAAGTTACCTTTTTATTTCTATAGACACTATCTCTAGAGACCCAAGGTACCTGGACATATTTGCTGTCCCAGCTACTAACGATTCAGAGGAGAGGAAAGGCTTTTTCCAAAGCTTTCTGACCCTCTGCAGCATGTTCTTTTCATGGAATGACCTAATAAACTTGCTCGGCTGTGCCCTGACATTAATGGCTTTGGCTGCCTTCCACACCTCCTGGAGAATTTCCTTTCTTCGTTCATTTTATGCTTCAGAACATATCCATTCAACCAATAATTAGCTTGCACCTGCATATGGAAGGTACGGTGGGAAAACTAGTGGGGAATGAGGAGTGATGGGAGAGGTGATCCTGGCCCTCCAATGGGGGCAATCAGACGTGTCTCTAATAACCACACGTGGAAAGTGAGCCGCAGCACAGAGATGGGCCAAAGTATGGGAGCAAAGAGGAAGCTGGCTTTACTAGTCTAAGGAACAGAGCTGGTAAGACTCAAGGTTTCAGAAAAACAAAAACCTAGACCAAGTCAATGGCGACCCCTGGAGGTGTGCAGTGTCCTGCCTATGTGGTTGTATTGGGAGCTCTGCTAAAATTCTGGGGTGACTCACTTCAGGGACAGCTTGTGGATGATCTCAGGGAATGAGCTATTCTCAAGTTCACTCCCAGCTGAGAAATTTGCCCACTTATGCAGTGTGTTAAGGAACGCTTAGAGAGCGTGGGCTCTCTTGACATACCCTGGTCAGGAAATTCCTCAACCCTCTGCTGAATGTTCCTTTGTTAACTGTCACCCTTTTAAGGAGCTCTCTTGGGTACGAGGGTAAAAGGGAAAAACACTTTTAACAGTTTTTGTTAAGGTATTTATCTCCCTTTATTCTACATGATATGTTTATATCACTATTTCTTGATTTTACATTTAACACATAACTACTCATTGTGAAAGATGAGGATTTACCTCTGTAACTTATCCAAGCTTTTATCTCCTTGTTCCAATTTTAAATAGATAGTTCTGTTGCTTAGTGTTTTTCTTGATTCAATGCAATCTCAATTAAAATCCCAGCAAGTTGTTTTGTGGATATCAACAAACTGATTCTAAAGTTCATGTGGAGAGGCAGAAACCCGGAAGAGTCAACACAATACTAAGAAGAACAAAGTTGGAAGACTGACACTACCCGACATCACGACTTACTCTAAAGCTACAATCATCAAGACAGTGCAGTATTAGCAAAAGAATAGACAAATAGGTCAGTGGAACACAATAGAAAGCCCAGAAATAAACCTACATAAATATATTCAGTTGATCTTTGACAAACAAGCGAAGGCAATACAATGGAGCAAGCATAGTCTTTTCAACAAATGGTGCTGGAACAACTGGACACACACATGCAAAAATATAAATCTAGACATCGAACTTACGACATTTGCAAAAGTTAACTCAAAATGGATCATAAACCTAAATACAAAATGCAAAACTATAAGACTCCTAGAAGATAATATAGGAGAAAACCAAGATGATTTTAAGTATGGCAATGATTTTTTAGATACAACACCAAAGGCATGATCCATGAACGAAATAATTTTTTTTTAAAAGAGGGTAAAAGGGAACAAATGAATATAAAAAGCAAGAGGGGCCAGGCAAGGGCCAAGGATCATAAAGTCCATGAAACAAGGCATATGATTAACTCAACTCTTCTTTGGGTTTCCCCCACTGAACCCTGGTCTGCCCCACCTGCAGCCCTGTCTCTGCCTCCCATCCCGTCAACCAGGTGTGCTCACTCCTGCCTTTAACCTCCCATGCCCTCTGCCTGTATCTCCTGCAGGACACTTAGCTCTGGCTCCTGTCACTGGGATTGGGGCACTTGCTTATCTTCTGCCCCGTCCCTGGAGCTCCCCAAGGTCAGGGGCTGTCTTAGCTGCTTCAGAATCCTCAGAGGCCAGAACTGTGCCTGGTATACTATAGGTGCTCAAAATGACATTGGCTGGCTGAATGGCAGAATGGATGGATGGATGAACTGAGTTTATGGAAGCAAAAATGAAGAAATGTCCCCCTTTCTTATACACACACACCCTTGGAAACAGGAGGTTTTACTAAGAGGTGAAATGTGGTATTTTTAAATTTTTTATTGAAGTGTCATTGACTTACAATATGATATCATTTTCAGGTGTACAGCACAGTGATTCAGTATTTTTACAGATTATACTCCATTATAAGTTATTACAAAATAATGGCTATAATTCCTTGTGCTGTACAATATATCCTGTTGCTTATCTATTTCATACATAGTAGTCTGTATCCGTTCATCACATACCCCTAATTTATCCCTCCCCCCACCCCTCTCCCCTTTGGTAGCCAGAAGTTTGTTTTCTATGTCTGTGAGTCTGATGCCGTTTTGCATATAGATTTTTAAAATGTGGTATTTTAGGAAGAGATTTGGATTTTGGAATCTGATGGAAGTGAAATCCAGGCTCTGGAATTAGTTAGCTCTGAAAACTTGGAAATGTATTTTAGCCTTTTTAGGAACCATTTCCCTCATCTGTAAAATGAAGATAATGATATATATGTCACGGGGTTGTTTCGTTATGAAGATTAAATCCCACAGTGTGGTGAATGCACCAAGGAGAACGCCTGGCTCCAAAGTGCCCATGAACATGACCTCTTCCCCCATCTTCCCTGTGTCCATTTTGGTCTAAGAGGCCTTCAGTGCCCGTGGTCTCCTTTGTCTGTCTCCGGAAACACCCACAGGTGAGCATCACACACAGACACCCACTCGCACTCACTGTTCCTCGGAAGCCTGCTAATGCCACCCCTTCCCGTTATTTGTCCACAGACCGGCATGTCTTCCAGCTGAGAGCTCACATGTACCAAGCCCGGGGCCTCATCGCAGCCGACAGCAACGGACTTTCAGACCCTTTTGCCAAGGTCACATTCCTTTCCCACTGCCAGACCACGAAGGTAACCAGGGGAGCCCACTTGCTTTCTCCCCGCAGCCCACAGCTGAGCCACAGCAGAACCCCAGGAAAGAAAAAAACAGGGGCACGTTGCAAATACTTGTGTCTCTGGGTGTGTAGGTGTTTCAGGGTTTCAGACTCAAAAGCATGGGCACAAGGCAGGCCAGACATTGGGAAGGTCTGCTGATCCAATGTGATCTGTTGTCGTGAAGCCAAGAGGGCAAGTAACAGAGTTGAAGGAAGGGAGGGAGGAAAAGAGGGGTGAGGGAGAACGGGATCTGGCACCCAGAGCACCTGCTGGAGTGATGGGCACAATGCCAAGCTCAGTGGGATGAACAAACAGCTCAGACGACTTGCACGAGGCTTCTGGTGCAGTCTTTGCTGAGGGGTCTTGGTGGGGAGGAAAGCTTTCCTGCTCTGCAGTCAGGAAGCCCTAGACTTTGTACTTCTAGCCGGGGGTCTTTGCGCACTTTTAACACCTGTGTGATTCAGTGTCTCTGGAAAATACTACTTCCAGACAGACGCTGTGAGGATTAAAGGAGATGGATCTATACCTGTTTCCTTGGCTTTCTCCCTTTCCTGTACATTGAGTGCGGACATGTGAAAAGGGGCCCTCATGAGCGCACATCCAATAGGCTGCTTTTCTCATTAGATCGTATTCTCTAAGGATTTACTCTGTTCTCTGAGGATTCACTGTTCTGAGGGAGGGAAGCTCCGTAAAGGATTTGCCCACCTCTGGGAGTTAGGACAGAATTAAGACACAAAGAGACCTGACCTCATGTTGTACCTCATCTACTCTCTAGCTGCCTTTACTCACTAAACCTCAGTACGTCTTCTTAAAATAGGGCTGTTGAGAAGAAGCAAAAAGTTAAGTGTACAAAGAGATTGATGAGTAGTGGCCATTACATTGGCTGACGTTAAGAGGGCTGACATTTCTCCCCAAAGTGAGGCCGTGACCTGGGAGGTGGTGTTTTGATTGATGACACTCAGGTTGAGAGCATAACGTGAGCTAGCATCTTGTCAATTTCACCAGCACACGTGGAGCGCTTGCTCTGTGCCAGGTCCCATGCTGGGCTCGGGGGAGCTGGGGGACCAGACGCTGCTTTTTTTTTTTTTAATAGAACTTTACTGGAGTATAATTGCTTCACAATACCATGTTAGTTTCTGTTGCACAACAAAGTGAATCAGCCATATGCATACACATGTCCCCATATCTCCTCCCTCTTGAGCCTTCCTCCCACCCTCCCTATCCCACCCCTCTAGGTCATCACAAAGCACCGAGCTGATCTTCCTGTGCTATGCGGCTGCTTCCCACCAGCCAACTATTTTACATTCCGTAGTGTATATATGTCGATGCTACTCTCACTTCGCCCCAGCTTCGTCCTCCCACCCCATGTCATCAAGTCCATTCTCTATGTCTTCCTCTTTATTCCTGCCCTGAAACTAGGTTCATCAGTACCATTTTTTTTTTTAGATTCCATATATATGTGTTAGCATACGGTATTTGTTTTTCTCTTTCTGACTTAACTTCACTTTGTATGACAGACTCTAGGTCCATCCACTTCACTACAAATAACTCAGTTTCATTTCTTTTTATGGCTGAGTAATATTCCATTGTATAAATGTGCCACATCTTCTTTATCCATTCATCTGTCAGTGGACATTTAGGTTGGTTCCATGTCCTGGTTGTTGTAAATAGTGCTGCAGTGAACATTGTGGTGCATGTCTCTTTATGGTTTTCTCAGGGTATATGCCCAGTAGTGGGATTGCTGGGTCATATGCTAGTTCTATTTTCAGTTTTTTAAGGAACCTCCATACTGTTCTCCATAGTGGCTGTATCAATTTACATTCCCACCAACAGTGCAGGATGGTTCCATTTTCACCACATCCTTTCCAGCATTTATTGTTTCTAGCTTTTTTGATAATGGCCATTCTGACTGGTGTGAGGTGATACCTCACTGTAGTTTTGATTTGCATTTCTCTAATAATTAGTGATGTTGAGCAGCTTTTCATGTGCCTCTTGGCCATCTGTATGTCTTCCTTGGTGAAATGTCTATTTAGGTCTTCCACCCATTTTTTAACTGGACTGTTTGGTTTTTTGATATTGAGATCCATGAGTTGTTCGTATATTTTGGAGATTAATCCTTTGTCTGTTTCATTTGCAAATATTTTCTCCCATTCTGAGGGTTGTCTTTTTGTCTTGTTTATGATTTCCTTTGCTGTGCAAAAGCTTTTAAGTTTAATTAAGTCCCATTTGTTTTTATTTCTGTTACTCTAGGAGGTGGGTCGAAAAAGATCTTGCTGTGGTTTATGTCAAAGAGTGTTTTTCCTATGTTTTAGTCTAAAAGTTTTATAGTGTCTGGTCTTACATTTAAGTCTTTAATCCATTTGGAGTTTATTTTTGTGTATGGTGTTAGGGAGTGTTCTAATTTCATTCTTTTACATGTAGCTGTCCAGTTTTTCCAGCATCACTTATTGAAGAGGCTGTCTTTTCTGCATTGTACGTTCTTGCCTCCTTTGTCGTAAATTAGGTGCCCATATGTGCGTGGGTTTATCTCTGGGCATTGTATCCTGTACCATTGATCTATATTCTTATTTTTGTGCCAGTACCATACTGTCTTGATTACTGTAGCTTTGAGGTATAATTTGAAGTTGGGGAGCCTGATTCCTCCAACTCTGTTTCTCTTTCTCAAGATTGCTTTGGCTATTCGGGTTCTTTTGTGCTTCCATACGAATTGTAAGATTTTTTGTTCTAATTCTGTGAAGAATGCCATTGGTAGTTTGATAGGGATTGCAATGAATCTGTAGATTGCTTTGGGTAGTAGAGTCATTTTCATGATATTGATTCTTCCAATCCAAGAACATGGTATATTTCTCCATCTGTTTATATCATCTTTGATTTCTTTCATCAGTGTCTTATAGTTTTCTGAATACAAGTCTTTTGCCTCCTTAGGCAGGTTTATTCCTAGATATTTTATTCTTTTTGTTGCAGTGGTAAATGGGACTGTTTCCTTAATTTCTCTTTCTGATTTTTCATTGTTGGTGTGTAAGAATGCCAGAGATTTCTGTGCATTAATTTTGTATCCTGCAACCTTAAAAAATTCATTGATTAGTTCTAGTAGTTTTCTGGTGGCCTCTTTAGAATTTCCTATGTAGAGTATCATGTCATTGGCAAATAGTGACAGGTTTACTTCTTCTTTTTCAATTTGTATTCCTTTTATTTCTTTTTCTTCTCTGATTGCTATGAATAGGACTTCCAAAACTATGTTGAATAAGAGTGGTGAGAGTGGACATCCTTGTCTTGTTCCTGATCCTGGTGTAAATGCTTTCAGTTTTTCAACATTGAGAATGATGCTTGCTGTGGGTTTGTCATATATGGCCTTTATTATGTTGAGGTAGGTTCCCTCTATGCCCATTTTCTGGAGAGTTTTTATCAGAAATCAGTGTTGAATTTTGTCAGAAGCTTTTTCTGCATCTATTGAGATGATCATATGGTTTTTATTCCTTAATTTGTTAATGTGGTGTATCACATTGATTGATTTGTATATATTGGAGAATCCTTGCATCCCTGGGATAAGTCCCACTTGATCATGGTGTATGATCCTTTTAATGTGCTGCTGGATTCTGTTTGCTAGTATTTTGTTCAGGATTTTTGCATCTATGTTCATCAGTGATATTGGTCTATAATTTTCTTTTTTTGTGTGTGTGGTACATGGGTCTCTCACTGTAGTGGCCTCTCTCGTTGCGAAGCACAGGCTCCGGACATGCAGGCTCAGCGGCCATGGCTCATGGGCCTAGCCGCTCTGCGGCATGTGGGATCTTCCTGGACCGGGACACGAACCCGTGTCCCCTGCATCGGCAGGTGGACTCTCAACCACTGCGCCACCAGGGAAGCCCCTATAATTTTCATTTTTTGTAATATCTTTTTCTGGTTTTGGTATCAGGATGATGGTGGCTTCATAGAATGAATTTGGGAATGTTTCTCCCTCTGCAATTTTTTGGAAGAGTTTGAGAAGGATGGGTGTTAGTTCGTCTGTAAATGTTTGATAGAATTCACCTGTGAAGCCATCTGGTCCTGAACTTTTGTTCCTTGGAAAATCTTTAATTATGGTTTCAATTTCATTACTTGGATAGGTCTGTTTATATTTTCTAATTCTTCCTGGTTCAGTCTTTCAAAATTGTACATTTCCAAGAATTTGTCCATTTCTTCGTGGTTGTCCATTTTATTGGCATATAGTTGTTTGTAGTAGTCTCTTGTAATCCTTTGTATTTCTGCAGTGTCAGTTGTGATTACTCCTTTTTCATTTCTAATTTTATTGATTTGCATCCTCTCCCTTTTTTTCTTGATGAGTCTGGCTAAGGGTTTATCAATTTTGTTTATCTTCTCAAAGAATCACCTTTTAATTGTATTGATCTTTGTTTATTTTCTTCATTTCTATTTCATTTATTTCTGCTCTGATATTTATGATTTCTTTCCTTCTACTGACTGGGTTTTCTTCTCTTTCTCTAGTTGTTTTAAGTGTAGGCTTAGATTGTTTATTTGAGATTTTTCTTGTTTCTTGAGGTGAGATTGTATTGCTATAAACTTCCCTCTTAGAACTGCTTTTGCTGTGTCCCATAGGTTTTGGGTTGTCGTGTTTTCATTGTCATTTGTTTCTATGTATTTTTTAAATTTCTTCTTTGATTTCTTTAGTGATCTCTTGGTTATTTAGTAGTGCACTGTTTAACCTCCATGTATTTGTGTTTTTTACAATTTTTTTCCTGTAGTTGATTTCCAATCTCATAGCATTGTGGTCAGAAAAGATGCTTGATATGATTTCAATTTTCTTAAATTTTCCAAGGCTTGATTGTGACCCAAGATGTGATCTATCCTGGAGGATGTTGCATGTGCACTTGAGAAGAAAGTGTATTCTGCCACTTTTAGGTGGAATGTTCTATAAATATCAATTAGATCTATCTGGTCTATTGTGTCATTTAAAGCTTGTGTTTCCTTATTAATTTTCTGTTTGGATGATCTGTCCATTGGTGTAAGTGGGGTGTTAAAGTCCCCTACTATTATTGTGTTACTGTCGATTTCTCCTTTCATGGTTGTTAGCATTTGCCTTATGTATTGAGGTGCTCCTATGTTGGGTGCATAAACATTTATAATTGTTATATCTTCTTCTTGGATTCATCCTTTGATCATTGTGTAGTGTCCCTCCTTATCTCTTGTAACAGTCTTTATTTTAAAGTCTGTTTTATCTGATACGAGTATTACTGCTCCAGCTTTCTTTTGTTTTCCATTTGCATGGAATATCTTTTTCCATCCCTTCACTTTCAGTATATATGTATCCCTAGGTCTGAAGTGGGTCTCTTGTAGACAGCATATATATGGGTCTTGTTTTTGTATTCATTCAGCCAGTCTGTGTCTTTTGGTTGGGGCATTTAATCCATTTACATCAAGGTTATTATCAATATGTATGTTCCTATTACCATTTTCTTAATTGTTTTGGGTTTGTTTTTGTGGGTCTTTTTCTTCTCTTGTGTATCCCGCTTAGAGAAGTTTCTTTAGCATTTGTTGTAAAGCTGGTTTGGTGGTGCTGAATTCTCTTAGCTTTTGTTTGTCTGAAAAGCTTTTGACTTCTCCATTGAATCTGAATGAGATCCTTGCTGGGTAAAGTCATCTTGGTTGGAGGTCTTTCTCTTTCATTACTTTAAGTATATCCTGCCACTCCTTTCTGGCCTGCAGAGTTTCCACTGAAAAATCAGCTGTTAACCTTATGGGGATTCCTTTGTATGTTATTTTTTGTTTTTCCCTTGCTGCTTTTTATATTTTTTCTTTGAATTTAATTTTTGTTAGTTTGATTAATATGTGTCTTGGTGTGTTTATCCTGTATGGGAGTCTCTGTGCTTCCTGGACTTGAGTGACTATTTCCTTTCCCATGTTAGGGAATTTTTCCACTATAATCCCTTCAAATATTTTCTTAGACCCTTTCTTTTTCTCTTCTTCTCTGGGACCCCTATAATTCAAATGTTGGTGTGTTTAGTGTTGTCCCAGAGGCCTCTGAGATTGTCTTCAATTCTTTGTTCTTTATTCTGCTCCTTGGAAGTTATTGCCACCATTTTGTCTTCCAGCTCACTTATCCGTTCTTCTGCCTCCGTTATTCTGTTATTGATTCCTTCTAGTGTATTTTTCATTTCAGTTATTGTGTTTTTCATCTCTGTTTGTTCTTTAGTTCTTCTAGATCTTTGTTAAACATTTCTTGTATTTTCTTAATCCATGATTCCATTCTATTTCTGAGATTCTGGATCATCTTTACTATCATTACTCTGAATTCTTTTTCAGGTAGATTGCCTATTTCCTCTTCATTTATTTGGTCTTAATAAAAACCTTTATTAGGTTTTTACCTTGCTCCTTCATCTGTGACATATTTTTGTGCCATCTCAATTTTTTTTTTTTTTAATGAGTCGGATTGTGTTCCTGTTTTACTGGTTGTTTGGCCTGAGGCTTCCAACACTGGAATTTGTAGGCTATTGGGTAGAGGTGGGTCTTTTTGCTGAGATGAGGAACTCAGTGAGACCTCACTCCAATGAATATTCCCTGGGGTCTGAGGTTCTCTGTGAGTCCAGTGGTTTGGACTCGGAGCTCCCACCGCAGGAGCTTCCGCCTGACCCCGGGCTCGCAAATCAAGATCGCGCAAGCCACATGGGGTGGCAAAAAAAAAAGAGAGACTGGTTCAAGATGGCGGAGTAGAAGGACGTGCGCTCACTCCCTCTTGCGAGAGCACTGGAATCACAACTAACTGCTGAACAATCATCGACAGGAAGACACTGGAAATCACCAAAAAAGATATCCCACAACCAAAGACAAAGGAGAAGCCACAATGAAACGGTAGGAGGGGCACAACCACAATAAAATCAAATCCCATAACTGCTCAGTGGGTGACTCACAAACTGGAGAACACTTATACCACAGAAGGCCACCCACTGGAGTGAAGGTTCTGAGCCCCACGTCAGGCTTCCCAACCTGGGGGTCCGGCAACGGAAGGAGGAATTCCTAGAGAATCAGACTTTGAAGGCTAGTGGGATTTGACTACAGGACTTCGACAGGACTGGGGAAAACAGAGACTCCACTCTTGGAGGGCACACACAAAGTAGTGTGTGCATCAGGACCCAGGGGAAGGAGCAGTGACCCCATAGGAGACTGAACCAGACCTACCTGATAGTGTTGGAGGGTCTCCTGCAGAGGCGGGGGGTGGCTGTGTCTCACCGTGAGGACAAGGACACTGGCAGCAGAAGTTCTGGGAAGTACTCCTTGGCGTGAGCCCTCCCAGAGTCCGCCATTAGCCCCACCAAAGAGCTGGGTAGGCTCCAGTGCTGGGTCCCCTCAGGCCAAACAATCAGCAGGGAGGGAACCCAACCCCACCCAACAGCAGACAAGCAGAGTAAAGTTTTACTGAGCTCTGTGCACCAGAGCAACACCCAGCTCTATCCACCACCAGTCCCTCCCATCAAGAAACTTACACAAGCCTCTTACATAGCCTCATCCACCAGAGGGCAGACAGCAGAAGCAAGAAGAACTACAATCCTGCAGCATGTGGAACAAAAACCACATTCACAGAAAGATAGACAAGATGAAAAGGCAGAGGGCTATGTACCAGTTGAAGGAACAAGATAAAACTCCAGAAAAACAACTAAATGAAGTGGAGATAGGCAACCTTCCAGAAATAGAATTCAGAATAACGATAGTGAACATGATCCAGGACCTCAGAAAAAGAATGGAGGCAAAGATTGAGAAGATGCAAGAAATGTTTAACAAAGATCTAGAAGAATTAAAGAACAAACAAATAGAGATGAACAATACAATAACTGAAATGAAAAATACACTGGAAGGAATCAATAGCAGAATAACTGAGGCAGAAGAATGGGTAAGTGACCTGGAATACAGAATGGTGGAATTCACTGCCGTGGAACAAAATAAAGAAACAAGAATGAAAAGAAATGAAGACAGCCTAAGAGACCTCTGGGACAACATTAAACGCAACAACATTTGCATTATAGGAGTCCCAGAAGGAGAAGAGAGAGAGAAAGGACCTGAGAAAATATTTGAAGAGATTATAGTCAAAAACTTCCCTAACATGGGAAAGGAAATAGCCACCCAAGTCCAGGGAGCACAGAGAGTCCAGGCAGGATAAACCCAAGGAGAAACATGCCAAGACACATAGTAATCAAACTGGCAAAAATTAAAGACAAAGAAAAATTATTGAAAGCAACAAGGGAAAAATGACAAATAACATACAAGGGAACTCCCATAAGGTTAACAGCTGATTTTTCAGCAGAAACTCTACAAGCCACAAGGGAGTAGCATGACATATTTAAAGTGATGAAAAGGGAAGAACCTACAACCAAGATGACTCTACCCGGCAAGGATCTCATTCAGATTCAATGGAGAAATCAAAAGCTTTACAGACAAGCAAAAGCTAAGAGACTTCAGCACCACCAAACCAGCTCTACAACAAATGCCAAAGGAACTTCTCTAAGTAGGAAACAGAAGAAAAGGACCTACAAAAACAAACCCATAACAATTAAGAAAATGGTAATAGGAACATACATATTGATAATTACCTTAAATGTGAATGGATTAAATGCTCCAACCAAAAGACACAGGCTCACTGAATGGGTACAAAAACAAGACCCATATATATGCTGTCTACAAGAGACCCACTTCAGACCAAGGGACACATACAGACTGAAAGTGAGGGGATGGAAAAAGATATTCCATGCAAATGGAAATCAAAAAAAAGCTGGAGTAGCAATACTCATATCAGATAAAATAGACTTTTTTATCTGATAAAGATCAATAAAACTAAAAGCTGGTTCTTTGAGAAGATTAAAAAAATTGATAAACCTTTAGCCAAACTCATCAAGAAAAAGAGGGAGAGGACTCAAATCAATAAAATTAGAAATGAAAAAGGAGAAGTTACAACAGACACTGCAGAAATACAAAACATCATAAGAGACTACTACAAGCAACTCTATGCCAATAAAATGGACAACCTGGAAGAAATGGACAAATTCTTAGAAAGGTATAATCTTCCAAGACTCAACCAGGAAGAAACAGAAAATATGAACAGACCAATCACAAGTAATGAAGTTGAAACTGTGATTAAAAATCTTCCAACAAACAAAAGTCCAGGACCAGATGGCTTCACAGATGAATTCTATCAAACATGTAGAGAAGCGCTAACACCCATCCTTCTCAGATTCTTCCAAATATTGCAGAGGAAGGAACACTCTCAAACTCATTCTATGAGGCCACCATCACCCTGATACCAAAACCAGACAAAGATACTACAAAAAAAGAAAATTACAGACCAATATCACTGATGAATATAGATGCAAAATCCTCAACCAAACACTAGCAATCAGAATCCAACAGCACATTAAAAGGATCATACACCATGGTCAAGTGGGATTTATCCCAGGGATGCAGGGATTCTTCAGTATATACAAATCAATGAATGTGATACACCATATTAACAAGTTAAGGAATAAAAACCATATGATCATCTCAATAGATACAGAAAAAGCTTTTGACAAAATTCAACACCATTTATGACAAAAACTCTCCAGAAAGTGCGCAAAGAGGGAACCTACCTCAACATAATAAAGGCCATATACGACAAACCCACAGCCAACATCATTCTCAATGTTGAAAAACTGAAAGCATTTCCTCTAAGATCAGGAACAAGACAAGGATGTCCACTCTCACCACTCTTATTCAACATAGTTTTGGAAGTCCTAGTCACACCAATCAGAGAAGAAAAAGAAATAAAAGCAATTCAAATTGGAAAAGAAGAAGTAAACTGTCACTGTTTGCAGATGACATGATACTATACATAGAGAATCCTGAAGATGCCATCAGAAAACTACTAGAGCTAATCAATGAATTTGGTAAAGTTGCAGGATACAAAATTAATGCACAGAAATCTCTTGCATTCCTATACACTAATGATGAAAACTCTGAAAGAGAAATTAAGGAAACACTCCTATTTACCCTTGCAACAAAAAGAATAAAATACCTAGGAATAACCCTACCTAGGGAGACAAAAGACCTGTATGCAGAAAACTATAAGAAACTGATGAAAGAAATTAAAGATGATACCAACAGATGGAGAGATATACCATGTTCTTGGATTGGAAGAATCAATATCATGAAAATGACTCTACTACCCAAAGCAATCTACAGATTCAATGCAATCCCTATCAAATTACCAATGGCATTTTTTACAGAACTAGAACAAAAAATCTTAAAATTTGGAGACAGAAAAGACCGTGAATAGCCAAAGCAGTCTTGAGGGAAAAAAGCAGAGCTGGAGGAATCAGACTCCCTGACTTCAGACTATACTACAAATTTACAGTAATCAAGACAATATGGTACTGGCATAAAAACAGAAATATAGATCAGTGGAACGGGATAAAAAGCCCAGAGATAAACCCATGCACCTATGGTCAATAATCTATGACAGAGGAGGCAAGGATATACAATGGAGAAAAAGCAGTCTCTGTAAAAGTGGTGCTGGGAAAACTGGACAGCTACATGTAAAATAATGAAATTTCAACACTCCCTAACACCATACAAAAAAATAAACTCAAAATGGATTAGAAACCTAAATGTAAGACTGTACACTATAAAACTCTTAGAGGAAAACACAGGAAGAACACTCTTTGACATAAATCACCACAAAATCTTTTTTGATCCACCTCCTAGAGTAATGGAAATAAAAACAAAAATAAACAAATGGGACCTAATGAAACTTAAAAGCTTTTGCACAGCAAAGGAAACCATAAACAAGACGAAAAGACAACCCTCAGAATGGGAGAAAATATTTGCAAATGAATCAGCAGACAAAGGATTAATCTCCAAAATATATAAACAGCTCATGAAGCTCAATATTAAAGAAACAAACAACCCAATCCAAAAATGGGCAGAAGACCTAAATAGACATTTCTCCAAAGAAGACATACAGATGGCCAAGAGGCACATGAAAAGCTGCTCAACATCACTAATTATTAGAGAAATACAAATCAAAACTACAATGAGGTATCACCTCACACCAGTTAGAATGGGCATCATCAGAAAATCTACAAACAATAAATGCTGGAGAGGGTGTGGAGAAAAGGGAACCCTTTTGCACTGTTGGTGGGAATGTAAATTGATACAGCCACTATGGAGAACAGTATGGAGCTTCCTTAAAAAACTAAAAATAGAATTACCATATGACCCAGAAATCCCACTACTGAGCATATACCCAGAGAAAACCATAATTCAAAAAGACACATGCACCCCAATGTTCATTGCAGCACTATTTACAATAGCCAGGTCATGGAAGCAACCTAAATGCCCATCGACAGACTAATGGATAAAGAAGATGTGGTACATATACACAATGGAATATTATTCAGCCATAAAAAGGAACGAAATTGGGTCATTTGTAGAGACGTGGATGGATCTAGAGTCTGTCATACAGAGTGAAGTAAGTCATTAAGAGAAAAACATATCATATATGAATGCATATATGTGGAACAGAAAAATGGTACAGATAAACTGGTCTGCAGGGCAGAAATAGAGACACAGATGTAGAGAACAAACATATGGACATCAAGTGGGGAAAGTGGTGGGGTGTGTGTGTGTGATGAACTGGGAGATTGGGATTGACATGTATACACTAATATGTATAAAATAGATAACTAATAAGAACCTGCTGTATAAAAAAAAATAAAATTAAATTAAAAAATTGAAGAAAAAAGAGAACAATAACAAAGTAAAAATGCTTTGTTATTGTTAGGAAACTAACAGATATGTTAGAAAGTAAAAATAAAATTATAGATTAATCAGCAACTGGAAGGTACATCAGTACCACAATAGTAAAAACAGAGGAAGAGGGAAAAGAAAAAAAAAGGGGAGGTTTGGGCTTCCCTGGTGGCGCAGTGGTTGGGAGTCCGCCTGCTGATACAGGGGACACAGGTTTGTGCCCCGGTCCGGGAAGATCCCACAGGCTGTAGAGCGGCTGGGCCCGTGAGCCATGGCCGCTGAGCCTGCGCGTCCGGAGCCTGTGCTCCGCAACGGGAGAGGCCACAACAGTGAGAGGCTCGCGTACAGCAAAAAAAAAAAAAAAAAAAAAAAAAAAAAGGGGGGGGGTTGTGGAGGGCGGAGCCTAAGCAGGGGTGAGGTTTGGGCAGTCGGCGGGGCGATGTTCAGGACGCACAGGGCCGGAAAGGCCCTGGGGCCTGTGGGGGGTGGGGCTTAGGCTGAAGGAACAGAAGGGGCCCAGCCGTGGCCCCCACCCTGGCCTCAGAGGACAGGGGACCTCACCTGGGGACCCAGCAGGCTTCCTGGGCTCGAGTGGGCGGGGCAAACGCCCTCCTCTCCTCTCCTGCTCCTCCAGTCTGGGGTCTGGGAGGGCCCCTCCCGACTGCCTGTCCTGATCTCCCCGGCCTCCCTCATATGCCCCCAGTACCAGTACGGCCGGTGGGGAAGGGGGAACCTTGGAGGGCAGGGGACCGGCCTGGGAGCTCAGCAGGCTTCCTGGGCCCGAGTGGGTGGGGCCATCGCCCTCCGCTCTTTTCCCGCTGCCCCCCAGGGCCCCTCTCCAGCCTGTGTCTCCTGATCGCCCCCCCCCCCCCATGCTCCCAAGGACCCATGCGGCCTGGAGGGGCCTTGGAGCAGGGGGAACCAGCTTGGGAGCTCAGCAGGCTCCCCAGGCCCTCCGCTCCTCTCCCTCTCCTCCCGGAGACTCCCTCTCACCTGCCTCTCCTGATCTCCCCGGCCTCAGGGGCGCCGATCTTGTCTGGCCTCCACTTCTTCTCCCCCCTCGGTCCCCCTCTGTCCTACCGGTTCACTCTGGGGTCCCTCCTGTCTCCTTGGGGGTCAGAGTTTCCCACCAGCGGCCGGCAGGCGCCCTAGTTGTGTGGAGACGCTCACCCCGCGTCTTCCCACGCCGCCATCTTCCGGACTCCGCTCCTGCACAGTGCACGATGCAGTGGAGCTCGGCAGTGCTCTGTGCAGACGAATCAGCCACACTGTGATAAACCCCATAGTACTGCACCTCCAGGGGCCACAGGGAGAGAGGGGTTAGCTCTGCCTGGGAGGGAAGTCGGGAGAGACATCAGAGGGAAGGTGACTGAGCATGAGAACGAGAAGACTTCAGACTCCTTTCTCCTCCCTGTGATTTAAGAGGTAGTACATAGCGCGGTGGTTAAGAGTATAGACTCTAGGGGCTTCCCTGGTGGCGCAGTGGTTGAGGGTTCGCCTGCCGACGCAGGGGGCGTGGGTTTGTGCCCCCATCCGGGAGGATCTCACGTGCCGTGGAGCGGCTGGGCCCGTGGGCCATGGCCGCTGGGCCTGCGTGTCCGGAGCCTGTGCTCCGCGGCGGGAGAGGCCACAGCAGTGAGAGGCCCGCGTACCGCAAAAAAAAAAAAAAAAAAAGAGTATAGACTCTAGAGCCGTAGTGCCTGGGTTCAGGTCTGAGCCCTTCCATTTATTGGCTGTGTGACAGCAAAATCCTCTGTGTCCTCAATTTCTTCATCTGTAAAATAGGGATGGTGATATTGTATATGCCTCCCAGAGGGTGAGACACCCAGTACAGTGCCTTGTTTATAACAGCTCCTGTGTGACTGCGCTATTATTTGCCATTGAGGCTTCCCACCAAAAACAAAGGGAATTCTCAAAAGGGGGATCCCTGGGACTTCCCTGGCGCTCCAGTGGTTAAGACCTCGAGCTTCCAGTTCAGGGGGCACAGGTTTGAGCCCTGGTCGAGGAACGAAGATCCTGCATGCCACACAGTGTGGTTAAAAAAAGGGGGGGGGGCGGGCAGAACCCCTGGAGGCCTCCTCTGCCTGCACAGCTGTGGAGTTCCAAGCCCTCAGAGGTGATCTCAGGGCTCTGGGTGGGGTCGGGGGTTGAGTGAGCTCCCTTGGCTCCTATGTAGTTCTCCTTCTATTTTGCAACTCCACACAGTATATTCGTTTGATTTAGATGCATATCTCAAAGGAACAGATGACATTTGTTTATCAAATAATCATTTGAAAGGGAAAACAAGTTCTGTTGAACCCTGGACTTTGCCTCCATACTTTTGAACCGAGTACCTAATTTTTGCTAATAATGATAGCTGTCATTTATTTTAAAACTCCCTCTGTGACAGGCATGATGCTAAGCATTTTATATGCATTTTTGGTTACGTCTAACTGCAACCCCAAAGTGGGTATTATTAGTGTCCTCATTCTGCAGTTGAGGAAGGTACGGCTTGGAGACTCTTTATTTAGAAGATGGTAGAGCCAAGATGGATACCCAGGTTGGTCCAATTCCAAAGTTATTTTGCTTAACCACTCTGCTTCCGTTTTGGTAAGAAAGGGTTCTGGTTTCTCTCTCCTGTTTCAGTGTGTGCTGCCTCGGTGGGACTGATCTGTGTGTGACATGCCCCACTCGTGCATTCTTCAAGGTGGGGAAGGCTGAGCCTGGGGGCCCTGCAGTCATAGCTGAGCTGGTCCACCCTACACCTGGTAGCACTTCTCTAAATGGACTACGTGTTGCTCAAGGAGAACTATCTCTGAAGGGAGGGTCCTGCAGCCAATCCTTTATAAGTGACTTGATGGTACGAAATCTTTCAGGAGGGGAATCCAGCTATTTCAGATGCCACTGAGGACGTGGAACTTGGAAATCTTGTGATGATAGGATAAAGGGAAAGGGAGACAGCTCCCATAGAGAAAGGTTTTGGGGATAGAAAGGGAGAAGGACTATGTGGTAAGAGGGAGGCTTAGAAGAGAAGGACAGGGGATCTTAGAGGGTGGGGGGCATGGAAGCTGAGATTTCAAGCAGTCAGACTGACGCTGAGTCCTGAGGACACCAGTGGTCTCGTTAGATACGAGTTACCCTGGTGACCAACGCTGGCACGTGGTAGGTATTCAGTAAATGTTTACTCATTTATAAATGAGTGTGGCTGGGGTGGAGGGGGGCAGACAAAAAGCACTTACTGAGCACCTACTGTATGCCAGGCACTTAAAAAGCTTTATCTTAGACAGTGGTCATAACAACTTTACAAGGTGGATACTAACCCCACTGAAATGAGTAAGACTAAGGATCAGAGAGGTTAAATCACCTGCCCAAGTTGGACATAGGCAGGTGGTGACACTAGGGTTCCATTACAGGGGGTCTCTGATTCTAAAGCCACGCTCCATCCATGGTATCTCACTTCTTCTTAAAAGCATTAAATTTAAGTGTTACCATAATCTCTCCAACAATGTCACCGAACAAGTTTATAAAGCACAACTCCATAAGGAAACCCCGAGGAAATGAGGTGAGCTGTACTCACCTTGGCAGAGAAGTGGGACAATGTATTTTGTTTGGGTGAACGTTTCAGTACTTCTCGAAGGTAGCCACATCGTCCTTTTAATCATGGGACAGGCCAAAATCCACTCATTGAGTCATGCAAGTAGCTACTGAATACCTGCTAAGCACAGGATGCTGTGTTAGTGCCTAATACTGAGCCTAGCACTTTGAAGGAATAAATATATGATGAATGAAAGAATGAATGCTGGCCTCTGGAGTCTTACCAAGTGGCAGTTACAGCCCAAAGTGCCAAGGAAGCCATCAGAATATTTCTGTAGGAAAGATGCTGCGAGAATCATAAATTGCTCTGGTGTCACACTGTTGGGTACAGGTTGCAAAAAAGATCACATTTCTATTTTCAAAAGCAACATAAAAACACATAGTTCTTTGTGATGTCAGTCACCGACACAGGGGAACTTTGCATTGCAATGCCTTAACTGCTGTTCATAGGTTGGTTGAAGCCATTCTCTTCCTGTCCAAAAAAATCAAGATTTTCTCTGAAACGTTATGTTCAAAACCTCACTGTGTCTGAGGCATAAAATACTCTAAAGGCAAAAAGCAAGGAAGGAAGGAAATTGTGGAACGCATATTTTATGACTCATAAAAAAGAGCAATACAAATATTTTTTCGCAACCACAGTGCAAGTGATTTAATGCCATGACTAGAAATGGCTCTTGATGTAAAGCTCTGAGATGACAGTTTTATTTGGGCTTTGGAATCTAAGCAGTAGTTAGTTCAGGCCAGATCTCTCTCCAGTCCCTCCTGGAGAGAATGGTGAGAGGTAGGAGTGGAGTGCAGAGGTGGCGTGGAAATTTCCTCAGGACCCAGCAGGAGCGTGCAGTCTGTGTTAACCTGAGAAATCACCCATTTGCCTGCACAGGAGACTGTGACTGTGGCCTCTTTCCAGGACTGGCCTCACACATGAATGCGGCAGTTTCTGCCTAGGTACAGGCACCTATCTTGCAAGCAACCTTAGCCTTTAGCTCTATGAAACTGGCATGTTTCCAAACATCCAATTAAATAGAGGATGCAAGCTCATTACACTCTACCTTCTGAAGGTACCACCTGAATGGCCTGGCAGGGGGCTCTGAGTCACTCCTAGGTGAGCCACTCATGGTTCTGAACCAGTCATGTGGGTTGTGGTCCTTCTTTGTCCTTTGATTTCTCCATCTGCATAATGGGTGCAGCCAACTTCCAATGTCACAATTTGCTATGGAAGAAAGAATGATGTCATGCAAAATGGTGAAGGTTATTTTGAAGACCCTGGTCAGGTCAATGCAGTCGAATAAATATCCACGAAACAGTAGAATTGCATGTGAGGAATATTCGATTGAAAATCCACTTTCGAGTATTTGATGGCGAAATTTTATTTGTTCACAGTGAAGAATCACTAGATCTTCCCCATTCTCAGTTTGCCCTTTCATAAAATGGAGATA
This sequence comes from Delphinus delphis, assembly GCF_949987515.2. Classification (NCBI taxonomy): domain Eukaryota; kingdom Metazoa; phylum Chordata; class Mammalia; order Artiodactyla; family Delphinidae; genus Delphinus; species Delphinus delphis. The sequence continues at coordinate 65,313,543 of NC_082699.1, forward strand.
ATATGAGCATCTACTTGGTGAGGATGGTTGAAGTTAGTAGCCTGGGCTTTGGTGCCAGATGACCTGGGTTGAATCCCAGTTCTGCCATGTGCCGGCTCTGGGCAAGTGAGCCTTGGTTTACATTTCTCCCTCCCAGAATTGTTGGGAAGTTTCAGCAAGACAGTGTATGTGAAGTACCGCAGCCTGTACACAGTACGTGCTCAATAAAGGGTAGCTGGTGTTATCATCACAGCACTACTGTGAGGATCGAATTGGAATTATGCTTGCAAGTAGGGTGGTAATCAGGTGGGAGTTCTACTCATGAAGCTTATATAAGCTCCTCCAGGGAAGGGAATCTGTATCCCTAGCATCCGATACTCAGTAGCACATCAGTTTCCGTCGTTGCTTGAATGTTGAATAAGTGAGCAATGGTGATGAGAATGTGTCCTCTTTACCCTTCACGGAGCCCCCTCCAACCCAGTCGAGTGATGTTTTGCTTTTCTTTTGGCCCCAACTTCCAGGTCATTTCCCAGACCCTCTCCCCCACCTGGAACCAGATGCTGCTGTTCAATGACCTGGTGCTGCACGGAGACCCGAAGGAACTGGCAGGATCCCCGCCGTTAGTGGTGGTGGAGCTGTATGACAGTGACGCAGTGGTGAGTGTCCCAGGGCTGCACTAACTGTGCCTTGCTAAAAACTCCCTGTTCAACTAACTTCCTTTATTTAACCAGCCTGTGACTATGCCCAGAGGCAGTCCTCACCTGGGAAACACTGATCTACAGAATCTGGGAAATGGATGATGACCATTTGCTTTACTGAAGGGTTTTTTGCTTAGATTTCCCTTTGGATTGCAATTTAAATAGAATCTGCTTCACAAAAGTTCAGTCCACATATACTTCTTCAGGAATATAATTATTATACCCAGCCCCCAGTTCTATACCTTATTGCTGCTTATAAAAATGTCCATGCCTTTTGAAAATAGCAGGTTTTTACTGATGTCGCCTGGTTGGAAGGAATGGATATATTGTCACTGATTCAGCATTTGTAACTGGGCCTTTTTTTTCTTCTTTGTTTGTTGCTTCCAAGCCCTGAAACAATGCATTCAGCTCTATCTCATTTCTGTTATGGTATTAGCCAAACCTCTTTCTCTCCAAAGATGTCCGTGTCCTGAAACAGCAGATTCAAAAGCTTACTGGAGGGTTTTTAAAAATTTTTAATTAATTAATTAATTAATTTTTGGCTGCGTTGGGTCTTCTTTGCTGCACGCAGGCTTTCTGTAGTTGTGGTGAGCGAGGGCTACTCTTCGTCGCGGTGCGCGTGCTTCTCATTGCGGTGGCTTCTCTTGTTGCGGAGCACGGGCTCTAGGCGCGAGGGCTTCAGTACTTATGGCTCGCGGGCTCTAGAGTGCGGGCTCAGTAGCTGTGGCACACGGGCTTAGTTGCTCCCTGGCACGTGGGATCTTCCCGTACCAGGGCTCGAACCTGTGTCCCCTGCGTTGGCAGGCGGGTTCTTAACCACTGTGCCACCAGGGAAGCCCCACTTCGTTAGTTTTTAAGTGTGACTGAGCTAAACCCATTTCCACCTCAACCAAGCTTCCTTCTACAGCCAGGAATGCAAATGCTTGTTTGTGAGTCCAAAGGCAATGAAGTAGTGCAGGTACTAAAACCCAGCCTCAGCCAAAGAAAATGTGGGCACTGCCCTTGGACTTGGAGGTCATTTATCCAAGAGTTTTCACTCAATAAATATGTAATGAGTGCCTGCCCTGTGCCAGGGGATACAGCAGTTCTTGAGATAAATAGCAAAGCAGCCCCACGCTCCAACCCCATGCTGCTTGTGGGGGGAATGTGGACTGAGGCTCCTGGGAGCAGGGATGAGGAAGAGGCAGGAGGTGACCCCATCAAATAGTTCTTAGAGGGCTTCCCTGGTGGCGCAGCGGTTGGGAGTCCGCCTGCCGATGCGGGGGACATGGGTTTGTGCCCCGGTCCGGGAAGATCCCACATGCCGCGGGGCGGCTGGGCCCGTGAGCCATGGCTGCTGAGCCTGCGCATCCGGAGCCTGTGCTCCGCAACGGGAGAGGCCACAACAGTGAGAGGCCTGCGTACCGCAAAAAAAAAAAATAGGTCTTAGAGAAACTTACCTCCCACACTTACATACGAAGCTATTCTCATACGCGCTTTTACAACAAGAACAATAGGGCAGAATTGCTCTATTACCTAAACATGCTGACCTTAGTCACCATTACCATCATCACCATCATCACCACCATCACCACCATCTTCATCACAGTACTATGGGCTGAGCACTTATTGTATACCAGTCATTGTGGAAAGCACACACATCATTACATTAATTGTCATGGCCCTATGAACAAGGCCCTATGCTCTTTTTAAAGCATGAGGTTCAAAAAAGGTTGAGTAGGGCTTCCCTGGTGGCGCAGTGGTTGAGAGTCCGCCTGCCGATGCAGGGGACACGGGTTCGTGCCCCGGTCCGGGAAGATCCCATATGCGGCCGAGCGGCTGGGCCCGTGAGCCATGGCCTCTGAGCCTGCGCGTCCCGAGCCTGTGCTCCGCAACGGGAGAGGCCACAACAGTGAGAGGCCCGCGTACAGCAAAAAAAAAAAAAAAAAGGTTGAGTAACTGGCCCAAGACCATAGATCTCCAAAGCAATAGATTTGGGAACTCCAACTCACGTTTGCCTGGACTCCAAGCTTGTGTTCCCAGCCACAGGGGTTCCCTGCTCTGGAGATCTTTTGGAATATTTGGTGCCACCTTATTTCTGCTTTTCCCCTTCAAGTCAACCCTGGGTGATTATTTTTACTTTATTCCACTGAACTCAGTACACTGAGGAAAGGGATAACCCCTAAGATCGCCTTGAGCCAGGAAGCCCCTAAGATGACCCTCTTAGGGTTTTCCCTGAGAGCCCAGATGGATTCTGCTGCTCCCCAAGGCTGTGGGAAGAGGTGAGAGGGGCTTAGCAGAAGAAGAGAGTGAGATCGTAGCAGGAGGGAGACACTGAGGCTGACAGTTTTGTGAATATTAATTACAGAATCACACCGACGCAGATCAGAACCAGGTAGGTGACCACCAGGGACAAAACTTCATTTCTTTTCTGCCCTAGGGGAAGCCAGAATATTTGGGTGCCACCGTGGCTGCTCCTGTTGTGAAGCTCGCTGACCAGCACTATGAACCCCCCAGGCTGTGTTACCACCCCATCTTTTGCGGGAACCTTTCTGGAGGGGACCTCCTTGCTGTGTTTGAACTGCTGCAGGTAAGTGAACCAGAAGTGCTATCTGCACTGGCCGTCTGTCTAGTCTCCCTGGCCAGAGAAGCAGCCTCATGGGAAGGGTATGTCCATCACATTATGCCTGGTCCCTGCCTGCTGTCCTGTGTCTGGAGACGGCTCCTTCTGGGGATCTGGGAGATGCCATTTAGGAACTCAGGTGACGGGTTATTCCCAGAGCCTCCATGCTACAAGTCAGAGTCCCAGGATGAAAGTTCCATGTGGATTTGGCCAGCAGTGCTTGAGCAGCCCTATGCGTCAGACCCTGAGCTCCATACAGACCTCAGGAGGATATAAAAGGGGAAGGGAGCAAACGTTTGTGGACACTCCCACGTGCCCTGTGTTGTGTTTGCTGCCTCACATACCTCTCATCACACTGAAACCTCCCTCAGTCCTGTTGAGGTAGGGATTATGATTCCCATTTTGCAGATAGTAAACTGAAGGATTAATGTAATTGAATGACTTACCTTGTCATGCTGCTAGTCGGTGGTTGAGCTGAGAGCTGAACTTAGACCTTTAAAGCCTTCTGCTCCTTACACCGTATCACAAAGTTTCCCAAAGACATCGAGTTCTTAGTCTGTCCCACTAAGACATCGGGGAATTTATGAACATATGTCTAGGAGGACTTTTTCAGAAAGCAATGGCAGGATACTTAGGGAGGGAGGCTGAGCCTCTCAAGTCTGGCTGTCCAGTCAAGGACCAAATAGGACAGAATGGTGACCTGGAAAGAAGTGACCAGGTGGGCCTGTGTCAGGCCCTGACCATCCTCCCTGGCCACCCACTCACTGAGGGCAGGCGGCACTTAGCCTTTGGGTCAGATCAGTCCCTCTCTAGGAAAGCACATTTTCCAGAAATCCCAATTTAAAAAAATCTCTAGTAGAGAAACTAGAAGACAAACATTCCCAAGACGTAGCAAATGAGTAAGAGGGAAGGTGCTGGAGTTGAATCCCAGGAATACGGATCTCATTCCCACCACGTACTGGTGTGCGACTGTGGGTAAGCTGCTCTATCTCTCTCTGTTTGACCTGCAAAATGGAGGTGATAATTAACCTGCCTAAAGTGCCTGGCGTGGAATCAACACTCAACAAATGCTACCTATTTTATTATTATTAATATTATTATACCATGGAATATTAAAGCAAAATATCTAGTCCTATCTGTTTATTCAGGTGAAGACATTGAGCTGGATAGAACGGTAATGGCTCGCTGGATATGGTAGGTCGGAGCCTAGAATCCAGTGTACAGATTCCCCCGAGAGCTGAAGAGGCTGAAGGGCATTAGAGGACGGGAACAGCTAGCTACGGGGTTAGACACACTTGTACTCAAATCCAGAGTGCCCAGGTGTGCGGCCTGGGAGCTGCATATGACTACAGAGATGAATTCTGAAGTGCACCCAATCAGCCTTTGACTGTCGTCTGGTTTTTGTTCCACTTGAGGAAGAACTTTTTAAGGCTGGAGTGGCTGCCTTGGAGAAAGAGCAGCCTCTCTCAGGGGAACTGAAGCTGGATGAGCTCTTAAAGGGACAGAGTAGCAGGATCACAGGCGTCAGCTCCAGCTCTATGATGCTTGTAGTGTAGGAGGGGAGGAGAGAAGGATTAGTGAACTCTTTGTCTTACAAATCTTAGCTTCTAGGATTCCAGGATGATCAACCAAGTGAGAGTCTAATAGAACCAGCTCTCACCAGATGGATGTGTGTTGCACAGAAACATGGACTGTCAGAACTGAAAGGGCTCTTCAGAATCAGCTGCTCCAGTCTTTCCTTAATTGAGAGTCCAGGTGATTTTAGACCGTCAATGAGTCAGAATCTTAGGTTGAAAAATCTTAGGTTGAAACCAGGTAGAGCATTAAATCACAGTGAATTAATGTCGAGGGAGTGTTGCCTTTTTTTCTCAGGTTTATTGAGATATAATTGACATATAACGTTGTGTAAGTTTAAGGTGGGCAACATGATAATTTGATATATGTATATATTGCAAAATGATTACCACAATAAGGTTAATGAACACATCCATCCATCACGTCACATAGTTAACCTTTTGTGTGTGTGTCTGTGTGTGTGTGTGTGTGGTGTGAGAACTTTTAAGATCTACTTTCATAGCAACTTTTAAGTGTACAATACAGTATTGTACCTGTAGTCACCATGCTATGCATTAGATCCCCAGAATTTATTCATCTTCACACTGGAAGTTTGTACCCTTTGACCACCTTTACCCACTTTCCTCACCTCCCTACCCCTGGCAGCCACCAATCTACTCTCTGTTTCTGTGTTTTCTTTTTTTAGATTCCACATATAACTGAGATCATACAGTATTGTCTTTCTCTTTGACTTATCTCACTTAGCGTAATGCCCTCAAGGCCCATCCATATTGTTGTAAATGGAATTTTGCCTTTTTGGATCCTCCTAAGTACCTTTAGAAGAAAGTTTCACGCCCATCTGTGTATTACACGTTTCTTAACCTGCAACCTTTCTTCTTCAGAAAGCATAGGCTTCAGCTTCAATGCCTCTAAAGAAACATCAATGTTATCTACAAGAACATTTCTCAAAGTCTGCTTCTGGGAACACTGGCCCCTCCAAACACAGTGAAAAGAAATTTTAAGAAATGCTACACATGACATATTCCAATAACATTATTTTGTTTTCGTTGGTTTTCTTTTTAAAGTTACTTTCCATTGATGGCCAGTGGTACCTGTTTTACTTAGCAACTTGAAGTTTCCTTTCTAAAAATGAAATTATAGCTAATGAAAATGTTTACTAGATAATAACACAGGTGGTAAAAGTGGCAGAAGAAAGACTGATTTGGGAAAACCAGCTTGAGTACAATGCTTTCATTTTACATGTCAGAAAGCCGAGGCTCCAGGTTTACTGGATGGGATTCAGTCAACTGCTCTTTTCATTGCATGAAGCTTCCTGAAGGGAGTTCCCTAATCCATCAATGAGGGGCTGGACCAGCTGATCCCAACAGGCCCTCTGAGGTCCTGGCTTTCTCCCAGTTCCACGGCCCCACCTCTGATTCTCCCGCCCTCCCTCCACCGTGAGCTGGGCAGACTGGTTCGAGATACGGCTGCTTCCTGACAGTGGGGTGTCAGAGGCAAGCAACCGAAGAGACACAATTCATTAGGGTTTCATTAGGACTTCCTCTCAGTTGATTACGTGTGCAAAAATTGATTTGATCATCAATGCCACTGTCTCAGCATGTGCATCTCCTACACTCCGGGAAGGCGGGAGCTGGAAAACGCCTTCATTTGTCACCAGCGGCTCTCAGTTTCCGTCTGTGGGTGGTTCACCTTCAGCCCGTCTGTCTCCATTACTGAAAGGCTTCCCTGTCTCAGAAGAAGGGTGTAGTACCTGGGTTCTTCAGTGCCCCAGACTGAATTCCTTACCTCCATTTTCCTCCTCTACCCAGCTATCTGACCCTGTTTTCCCAGTCCTGGCCCACTGTCCCCCTGTTCTCCTAGACTCTCTGCCTTGAGAATTCACACTCAGCTGTAATTCTTCACTCTGGGTTTGTATCCATGGGCAAGCCAATCGTTCCAGCCCGGTGACTGTCCCTTGTTCCTGTAGACCCTCGTTCTCATCAGGATCGTTCCACTGGCCTCTTTCCTGGTCTCTTCCTTGTTTGCTTCATCCTCCGCATTCCTTCCAGAACGCAAGTCCACCATACCACTCTCCTCTTTAGACAGTCTGTTTCTTATCTCCAAGAGCATTTCCCAAAATCTGTATCTTTGGAACACAAGTCCCTCTAAATACAGTAAAAACAAAGTTTGGGGGCTTCCCTGGTGGCGCAGTGGTTGAGAGTCCACCTGCCGATGCGGGGGACACAGGATCGTGCCCCGGTCTGGGAGGATCCCACATGCCGCGGAGCGGCTGGGCCCGTGAGCCCCGGCCGCTGGGCCTGCGCGTCCGGAGCCTATGCTCCACAACGGGAGAGGCCACAGCAGTGAGAGGCCTGTGTATTGCAAAAAAAAAAACCAAAAACAATGTTTGGGAAATTTTTCATATTATGTCCCTCTTGGGACTTTGAAATGCCCGTTACCTTGGTAAAGACTCTGAGAAGTCAGCTATAAAGAAACTTTTGAAATTTCTTTCTTTTTTGAAATTCAACATTTCCCAAATGTTTGTGAATACAAATATTTTCTTTTTGCATGGTAACTCTTAATATTTCATGAAAAGAAAATCTAGCCCATAGGAGAATGTCAGATTTCCATAGCTTAGCACTTAAGCTCTCCCCAAATTAATTTGTCTTCAAACTGCCTTTTCCGGCTCACATTTCAGCACAGTTACTCTGCACGTACTGTGGCCTCTTTACAGCAGACTATTCTGAATTCTCAGACCTCAGCGCACAGATGTGCTTCTCTGCTTTTGGCCACGCTGTCACCCTATTTCGAAATGTCTCCCTGCTCTGCCGACTCCACCCCCTGCACTCTATTTACCTTTTTTTTTTTTATTTTTTTATTTTATTTTTTTAATTTTATTTATTTATTTATGGCTATGCTGGCTCTTCGTCTCTGTGCAAGGGCTCTCTCTAGTTGCGGCGAGCGGGGGCCACTCTTCATCGCGGTGCAAGGGCCCCCCACCATCATGGCCTCTCCCGCTGCGGAGCACAGGCTCCAGACACGCAGGCTCAGCAATTGTGGCTCACGGGGCAGGCCGCTCCGCGGCATGTGGGATCCTCCCAGACCAGGGCCCGAACCCACGTCCCCCGCATCGGCAGGCAGACTCTCAACCACTGCGCCACCAGGGAAGCCCCTATTTACCTATTTAGGAAACTGATCATCCTCACAGTTCAGGACAAGAGTTGCCTCCTCCAGGCAGCTTCCCCTCCCCCACCTCAGTCAAATGTTTTCTCCTCTTCCATCCTACGTCACTTTGCCTCTTTTTCTATTTAATCCAGGCTTTTATTTTTAGGATTTATTTATTTATTTTTATTTTTGGCTGCATTGGGTCTTAGTTGCAGCACGCAGGATCTTCCTTGCGGTGCCTGGGCTTCTCGCTAGTTGTGGCGTGTGGGTTTTCGCTTCTCTAGTTGAGGTGCACGAGCTCAGTAGTTGTGGCGTGCAGGCTTAGTTGCCCCGCGGCATGTGGGATCTTTCTTCCCTGACCAGGGATCAAACCAACGTCCCCTGCATTGTAAGGCAGATTCTTTGCCACTGGACCACCAGGGAAGTCCCAAATCTAGGCTTTGATAAAGGCAATTGTTTACAGCTTGTCTCCCTTAATCTGTACATTTTTTGAAGGCAGAGGCCCCAAGACGAGCAAAACATATGGTACTTTTTTTTTTTTTTTTTTTTTGCGGTACGCGGGCCTCTCACTGTTGCGGCCTCTCCCGTTGCGGAGCACAGGCTCCGGACGCGCAGGCTCAGCGGCCATGGCTCACGGGCCCAGCCGCTCCGCGGCATGTGGGATCCTCCCGGACCGGGGCACGAACCCGTGTCCCTAGAATCGGCAGGCGGACTCTCAACCACTGCGCCACCAGGGAAGCCCACGTATGGTACTTCTAAAAGCACATCCAGAGGCACCATCCCATCCTGTGCCACCATCACAGCTGTTTTTTGGCTTTACGTTTGGAGCCACAGGAGCAATTAGCTTTCTCAGGGAGGCGATGTTTTGCAGCCTGGATCGCTCACCTCCTCGCCGCCAGGCAGTGTTCACCTCACCTTTTCCCGGCTCCTTGATCTGGTTTGGTTCCTTCTGCGGCTTCATTATCTTGAGCCTACTTGGCATTCGCAGTGACTGCTGTCTTCTTTTTCTGGGCTTTCTTATAATTAACTGAACCACATCTGCCGATGCCAGCTAGAATATGTCTGTGAAAAAGAAATGGTGATATGTTTGTGCTTTACAGGTTTTGATGGGCAAAGAGGCTTTTTCGAGCATACAGAGCTAATGTGTGGCAGCCAATAAACATTTATCAAGAACTCACTGGTTTTGGAGCATTACCTGAGAGTCTGAGAATGATGAAGTAAACAAAGGCTTCCTCTTGGCCAAGTCAGGCAAACTCCCCCAGCGAGGAAAACCTCCTGCTCCAAAGCAATGTTTAATAGAACATCTGGCTCCTGAGGGACTTGAAGGGTCAGCTGGCCCAATATCTGAGGTCCAGAGAGGGAAAGGGACTCATGCAGGGTCACACAGCAGAGCCTGGTTTCTGGGCTCAGTCCACTAATTTCTGCACTAAGCCTCCAGAGAGGACACACTGTGTTCCAAGGACTGAAGATTAGGAGAATGGCCACAGTGGCCGGGACCAAATCAGGGGTGGCTTCTTGAAAGATGTACGTGTTGAGCCAGGTCTTGAAGGTAATGTGGGGTGGCCCACAAATGAGAAAGGCCCTTTCCTTAGGAGACTTTCTAAGTCCTTTGTGTGAGATTTCAATAAAGCACAGCAATTGTCCTCTTGCGGTTTTGTCAACTCCAAATGCACAGGAAATAACACCTTTTCCTGGAGGTCTGCCTTCAAAAGACTTCATTTTCTGTTTTACTGACTATGACTAGTCTCTATGTGATTAAATCAGTCTCTTGTAGTGCACAGTGGGAGGATAGTTAAGTCTCAGAGGTTTGGAATCTGATCAGAGACCCTTCTCTATTCTACGGCTGTAATTCCCCTGTCATTTCTTTTTTTTTGACTGAATATATATATACTTTAATGACGGAAAAAAATTAGATTTCAGCCATTTGTAAAATACTTGAATTTATCCTACATACTCAAAACATTCAACCATTACTTTACCACTCATAATTTTTCAGTTATTATTTAATGTCTATAGGTTTACTTATTTCCTATTTCTATAATATCTGCAAACATTTAGATACCAGAGATATTTTTTAAATGTTTAATCCTATATATTTACTGCTTATATTCTTTAATGAATAAATCATCTGCAAAGGTGTTACTAGAATTTTTTGCTTCCAATAATGTCAGATAACATTCAAAACACTTCAGAGGTTTAAAATCCTACAGAGTATATTTTTCTGACCACTCTGTAAATCACACAATACTTCTACAACAACACCATAAATTCAGAAATTAAGGAGACTACTTCTAAATTACCCACAAGGTAAAGAATAAGTATGAAGGATATTAGAAAATATTATGAATTGAAAACTTGCTTTTCCAAAATTTTAATATGAAGCTTTAAAATTAATTTATTGCTCTTTTTAAACTTTAGATAAGTGTTTATGTAATTAATTTTCAAGAAAGAATGAAAAGAATGAAATACAATGAGGTTATGAGGATCTATCTGTCTTTTTTTCCTCTCCTCTATACTGTGAGCTCGCTGAAAGCTTATGAAACTATTAGTTTGTGACACGTTGTGAGTGCTCACTAAATGTTGATTACCCTTGGGAACGAATGCATTTGTAAATTAAGAAATTATTCACTGTGACAAAATGCATCATCTTGATTTACATTTTAGGCTGGAAACATTCCTTTGGTTAAAACAGTGACAGTCTTTCCAATGAGGTCATTGCGTGGCAGCGTTCATTTTCCTTACCTCTCCCAATGTCTAACCAGCGCTTGATCTGTGTGGTAGGTCCCTGCGTCTGGGCTGCAAGGGCTCCCTCCCCTCGACCCACCCGATGTCACCCAGATCTACCCTGTTCCTGCCAGCATCCGGCCAGTGCTGAGTAAATACCAAGTGGAGGTATGGGGCCCGGAAGGACTGGGTTGTTCTTTGGGACTAAAGGGCACTGGTGCATTGCAATCATGCCTGCACTGTGTCAGGGGACTTGAGGAGTGGGAAGGAGACGTGGCTGATCGGACGGAGCCACAAGGAGCTGCCCCATCCTTTCCTGGAAGAACATCCTGTGGTTCTCAGGCTGGCACAGCTCACTTTCCCACACCTGAGCCACACCTGCTGGCGCCTCCCTGGGCCTCTGTGTGGCAGCCCTGCCATCCTCTCTTCAGGTTCTCTTCTGGGGAGTCCGGGAAATGAAGAAGGTGCAGCTCCTCTCGGTGGATCGTCCCCAGGTCCTCATCGAGTGTGGCGGGCATGGAGTCAAGTCCTGTGTGATCCAGAGCTACCAGAACAACCCAAACTTCAGCGTCCAGGCAGATGCTTTCGAAGTGGTGCGGGTCTCTCCCCTCCCCTGCCCCACCCGCTCATTCGCTTCATCTCCATAGATGCGACCCACTCCTTCCTGAACCTGACTTGGGGAGATGTTTCAGAGTTTCAGGTGCCCCACTACTCACAAGAAAGAACAGTTTAATTCAGTAAAAAGCCAGAATTGCAGAATGGGATAAAACAGACTTTTGTTGTTGTTTTGTTTTTAAAGGTTCTGGGTGTAGATCATATAGTAAATCAAAGAAGGTTGACAGTGGTTCCCAAAGTGTGGCCCTCAGTTTATCAGCATCACCTGGGAACTTATTATAAATGCAAATTCTCAGGCCCTGCCCCAGAACTACTGAACCAGAGACTGTTGGGACTGGGGGGTGGGGCCCAGACACCTCTGGTTTGACAAGCCCTGCAGGTGACTCTGATACACACTGGAGTTTGGGAACCACTGGCCTGGAAGACACTGTCATGGAACTTACTACAATGGTTAGAGTTTTAAAAAATTATTTGTACATAGCGTGTCAAAAGCAATGCTTGACACCTGTGCTTTTGTTTATTTCTGTGCTCTGATTTGGAACCAACTGTGAAGTCAAAGTTTGCTTTGTCTAACCCAGTCAGTTCCAATGGACACAGATTCTGAATCAAGAAGGACTAGAATTAAAGAATGTGTACTGTGTTTGCAAACCTTCCAAATCAGACTTTGTTGAGCCTCGGGGTCCACCAGGGTAAAGGAATGGATGGGGCGCTGACCCCTCACGCTCAGCTCCATCTTAAATGGCTCAATTCTCATCTGCTTTATATCTTGGGTCTGGATTAATGTTCATCTGAGATGAAAGTTCGGATAAATACAGTAATGACAAAGTAAGAGGATTGAAGCCTATTGCCATGGAGAACTTGGGAGTGTGTGATTTTTGCAGTTTACACCTGGGGTGAATCGTTAGTACCATCCCTCATGTGTTGGGTAATGACTCCCTGGCTTGAGAAGGCATTGCTCCAGACTCTGGCAAGCTGCAGGGATGACCTGTAGGGAAAGGACAGGCAGGGACAGAGGAAGGATGGGTACCTGGCTTGCTTTGGTCCTACACCCAGACAGGTCAGCGCAGGCAGTGCCCCACTTCACCCCAGCCTCTCCCTGCAGGAGCTGCCTGAGAATGAGCTTCTGCACCCACCCCTGAGCATCTGCGTGGTGGACTGGAGAGCCTTTGGGAGGAGCACCCTCGTGGGCACCTACACCATCAACTGCTTGAAACAGTTTTTGTGTAAATCCAGGGAGCCCCTTGCCCTCACCTCACAGGTGGATGGAGCCCAAGTTGTGCAAGGTAGGAAGCTCCTAGATTCTAGCGCTGTGGGCTACAAAACCGTGGTGCCTGCAGGATCTTTCTGAAGAATTTCCTGCGGTCCCCTCTACTTCTTTTATTTTCTATTTTTGGCTGCGTTGGGTCTTTGTTGCTGTGCGGGGCTGTTCTCTAGTTGCGGCGAGTGGGGGCTACTCTTCATTGTGGTGCGCGGGCTTCTCATTGCGGTGGCTTCTCTTGTTGCAGAGCATGGGCTGTAGGTGCGTGGGCTTTAGTAGTTGTGGCGCACCGTCTTAGTTGCTCCGTGGCATGTGGGATCTTCCTGGACCAGAGCTCGAACCCATGTCCCCTGCATTGGCAGGCAGATTCTTAACCACTGTGCCACCAGGGAAGTCCTGACCCAATGCACTTTCATTTTGGCTATTTCAGATTCATTAATTTCCACTGAGCCTTCTGAGACCCCCAGCTCTGCTCAGGAGCTCCCAACAGATCAAATCTTTGTGGATATTGGGCCGCCTCCCACAGTGGTACCCGACTTGGCCCAGGTTCAGGCAGCCAGCCTGGTGGATATCCCTGACCCATCCCCTATGCTGGAGATGGAACACAAACCTGCAGCCCAGGAGCCACCGAAAGACAGAAAAGCTAAGGTCAGAATGTCATCCCTCTTCATATTTGCCAGGCACATTAGAGTTCACTCAGAGGTTTTAGATGCTAATCCTCCCACCTACTAGCTGTGTGACCACGGCAAGCACCTTCACATTTCTGAGCACTAGTTTCTTCATCTGTAAAACGGGGACACCAATACCCACTTCACAGCATTGTCATAGAATCAGATAAGTCAGTGTATGTGAAATTAAAGTGCTAGTCAAATGTGACAGCAGTATTTAATTGAACAGAAACTCTTAATTCATTAGCTTGGAAAAACAATGGTTTCCTCATCAAGGCTTATTCCACAAATATTTTGAACCTACTTTGTACAACGTCACGTAGGACCAAAAAGATGCGTCTTCTGGTCTAAATAGAAGTGAGACTTATCCTCAGTTAGCTGAGATTCTGGGAGGGGAGATGGATAAGTACACAAGACCATAAAATGGGGACATGAGTAATCTTCTAAGTCATAGTTTTAAGGGCAAAATCCTGGTGTATCTAGCAACTGACTTAAAGAAGAAAGCAGGTTTAAGAAAGTCCTAAGAGATGACCTGCCCAGCAAATTATAAAAGCTGAAATAAAAGGCACAGTATGGTAGATGAATGGCTATTTTCTCAGGCTCTTCCCATCTCATCCAGGCTCAGCGTGACTCTCTGACAGCCCACGGGGTTCTCTCCATCCCACCAGCATTGTACCTGCCACTTTATGTTGCAAATTTCAGTTTGTTTGTTGCCACCATAAAACTGTGGGCTTCACCAGGTCATAGATGATTTTTAAAAATATCTCTGTATCCCCCGCACTTGATAGAGTGGCTGGCACATTGTAGATACCCGAGAGATGTCTGAGAGCAAATGGATGATAAGTACACGATAAATTTGGCATGACACAACTTTCTCCCCAAATGCTTCCCTTCTGCCACGTATGCATCACACTGCTTCTCCTATCCCCCCATCACTTATGTTGTAGGTGTCATTTATTTGCATCTGTTCAAATCAGAAGTGATGCTAAAGGAGGATTGTCTACCTATGTCACTTAATCCTCATGACAGTGAAGTGAGCAGGTATTATTGTTCCTAGTTGAGGAAACTGAGAATCATAAAATCATAAACGTTTATATTATGTTTAGAAGCTAATTCCTTTTCTACTTTATCACATTGTATCATGTAGCCTACTTGTCTCCTGCACTGAATTCGAAGCTTCCCAAAAGTAGGGATGATGTCTACCCCTTACATCCCCAATGTCAACCACAAAATCTCATACCTGCTTGATAAATGTCAAATAAACTCATTAATGGATGACAGATTATGAAACTTTTATTGATTTAAGAGGGACAGAGAGCTACAATCACAAAACCTGCTGACACCTCCATCCACTTCCCCGAGGGTACCTACATGTCCTCTTCCTTAGTAAACCACTTAGCCACCAGCATGCAGATCCTTGACACCTAACAATCCATCCTTCATCCCTTGCCAGGATGCCAGGAGACCTTCTTGGAAGTCTACTAAAAGGAGAAAGAGGACCATAGCGGATGAATCTGCTGAAAACGTCATTGACTGGTGGTCGAAATATTATGCCTCCCTGAAGAAAGCACAGAAGGTAGACTCTCTCCTGGCTGTGACAGTCAAGGCTTCGATAAGAGCACAGCACCATTTAGCACTCTCCCCCACCTCAAATCCTTCATTGTCCCCTCTTTTAAATTCCGCTATAGGTAGGCCCTACTTGGGTGTGGTTCTGTTAACTGCTGAAGGGTTCAAAGCCTGAAAGGACCAAGGGTCCAGTACTGCCAAATCCTCACTGTCTGGCTGGAGCTGGCCCTAGGACACAGGCTCTGCTGTAAATGCTGGCAGGTTGTGCAGTCTATCATGGCATCCAGGGAATCTGCCCACCTCAGGGAGGTCTAGCCAAGAGAAATGGGTCTCTGGACATGTGGGCATCAGCGAAGGGGGCTTCAGGTTCACCTGGAGATTCCAGGTCAAAGGGCTCCAAGTCTCCAGCAGATTTCTAAGTTCATATGGGAAATTATCAAAGTAAAGGCAGAGGTCTTGGCCTTAGCAAATGGGAATAATCAGCAGGGTCTCATGTACAGGGAATAAGAAAGGGATTGAATTGTAAAGCCAGAGAACCAGTGGGGAGTGGGTCTGGAGACACAGGTAAAAGCTCAGTGGCCGAATCTGGTAAGACTTCTCATCCCTGAGTAAAAATGGAAAGGAAAGTTGTTCAGATGCTATCATCATATTTTATTGAGTAGCAACTCTTCTGATTCTTTATTTGGAAAGACCATAATTTCTTCATCAAGGACTATCCATGAATATTGACATATAGTTAAATAAACAAACTAAGTGTTAATCCCTGCTTCCAAACACCCTCGTTTTACTACAATGGACACTACCACTTCTGGTGAGTGTTCAGCCCTTTCCTCTTTCTCTGCTAACCTCCCCAGTCCCAGGACAAACCCAACAACCCAACATGCCAGCCCATAAACCTCACAGTTGCAGATTGAGGTGATGCTCCAGGGATGTGGAAGAACAGTGGGGAGAGGGGTTGCTTTCCCAGCAGCTGAGAGGAGGCTGCACACAGAGGACGAGGACGTCCACAGTTTGGTGGCACCGGTTTTGGAGGTGTGGGCGCCTCTTCTTTAGGGCAGGGCATCTCCCTGCACTTAAGCCCTAGGTCTTTACAGTGAGGCTTCATCTGGGGGCTACTGAGGACTGTTTGCGTATTCTTTTAAAATGCAGAGGGCTGAGATAATTGAATGAGAACTGTTAGCAGTCAGGGTTAATAAGTGAGACAAGACAGTGTCCATCATCTCGTCTCCCTCTTTTCTCAAAGGAAAAGGAGAGCAATTCCAAGGAGCAAACAGGCAACACAGGTAAGTGGCTGTTCTGGGGACATTTGAACATGCATTAAGGCCATGTGAGTGAGAAAATGATAAAATGGGAGCCATGGGCACAACACTGGAGCCCAAAGCCCTCATTTCCCTAGTGAGGAAATAATCCCAGGAAGATGACGACACTTGAAAGAGGTCACATAGCTGATTTGAGCTGGATGGAGACCAGATCCCAGGTCTTCTGAGTTCAGTTGAGTGCTGAAATCGACCCTTTGGCTCAAGTCCCTATGTTGACAGTCTTAATGCAGAAATGGCAGAGTAAAACTAGGAGCAAGCTGGGACGACAGGCCAGAGCCAGCACGATAAACTTTAACACAGGTGACCTGGATTTAGCTTCCAAAACTCAGGTGACAAGGTTTGGGTAGATCTGGTTTGGCAGAAGCTCAAATGAAGAGCCCTGGGATTTGAAATGACCACAAACTTGATGTAAACCAACGGTAAGTCTTGGCCTAAAAACAACAGTAACACCAAGTGCTGTTTCAGGTGGCACAAAAAGTGAGAAAACCAGAGCCAAGCTCAGTTCCTCAGGCCACTCCTACTAGCATATTTAATTCTAAGACCAACCCCATGACATAAGCAATCGTATCTTGATTTGCAGATAGTAAAACGGAAGTACAAAGAGGCTGAGTAACTTGCCCAGGTTTATGCAGCTAGAAAATAGTGGAGCTTGGGTGATTTTTCTCCAGCATCTGCTCCTAAAAAATTACTGAATAATCTAAGTACATTTGTGACATTGTGTTAGGCCCTTAGCATATTTGAGCATGAGGTTGTTGAACTAGATGATTCTCAAGTTCCTAAACAGATCTGAGAGGGAATGGATCTAAAGCTTTGGTGTCACTCCATCCTGGGTCTGTTCTTTGCTAGCTGGGTGACTGGGCGAATTACTTACCCTCTCCGTGCCTAGCTTAATGAATTCTTGCATATGGCAGGGAAGGCCAACACATTGCCAGCCCCAGGGCATCCACTGACACTGCACTGCTGCATAAGTGGTATCTCCTCTGCTCCTTCAGTGCACGGTCTGCAGGGCTATGTGCAGAAATCCTACAGTGAAATGTTACTATTTCTTTCTTAAAAGAAGGGTCATGACACATGCCAGAGCAAAGGGAAAGAGGGAGCTTGACTTTGTTTCTTCTCATCTCAACAGCGTAAGAAGTCTAACCATTTTCACTAAATGTCCACAGAGGCAAAACCAGACGAGGTAGTGGTAAATATAGATGGCCCGAAGAAGAAGAAAGACAAAATACTCAAGAAGAAACTCAAAGAAAAAGAAATCCCCAACCTGGCTGTCTTGCAGGTGTGTGGACACAGCCATCTTGGCCATGGTTAGGGTGGGAAACTCAGGAGGTGGGCGTTCTTTTAGTGCTTCAGTCAACTCCAGAATACCTTTGTCTGAATAACTTACTTTGTCTTTGTTATAATCATTGATGCAGAGTAACAAACTAACAAGCATGAAGCCAAGACAGTGGAGCTTGCTAGTTTTCTATTCTCTACATCCTCCTATTGAGAAGGGGCATAGCTTCACTTGGTTAGCCTGGATGCAACAATGTAATTTACAGTCCCCCTGGGTTCACCTCTCGGGGCTTGACATCATTGTGCAGATATGTACAGACTCGACATAGCAGGAGTTTTAAACTCTTACAAAAGTCAGCTTCGTCAGACCAGTCCTAACATTAGCCAGAGGCTATTAGCTAGAGGCATATTGATGGATATGAAAATTGGCATTATGAAAATTATGTACCTAGATAATGAATTTAGGTAAGTAATTTTGATGGGAAATTTGAATAAGTGATTTAATTATATTACTCAATCAAAAACTCAATCCAATTTTCCATTTCTAAAATATATATGTAATTTTCTGCTTGGAAAATTCATTATAATAAAAACAAATATTCCATCACTTTATATGTGTTAAGAATGAAATGTTCAATGAATATTTTTTAATTTGAATGTCTTCAAAATATTGTAGTCTGTATCCAAAAATCAATGACATCAATTAGCTATAAAAAGCTTTGTCACATTTATACTTATATATTATATTTAAAATATTGTTGGTTTAGCTATACTTCTTGGAATTTCAAAGTTTATTAAAAATGTTTTATAAATTTCAGAGTGGTACTTAGTTCTAGGAATGCCAAGTCAATCATATTCCTTATTTTGCTGAAGATAAATTAACAGCGCCTCTTAGATTTTTCCAAGGGGCATATACGAAGGCTGGTTTTGGAGAATCTTGGCAGTTTTCATTAAATCAATCCTGGGCTTTCCTTCCTCTGAGCACACTCTTCTCCCTTTTCCCTAAAGATATACAGTGGGGATCTGGAGAGTGAATTCAACAATTTTGAAGACTGGGTGAAAACCTTTGAGCTGCTCAGAGGCAAGTCTACGGAGGATGACCATGGCCTTGACAGAGACCGAGTCATAGGAAAGTTTAAGGCAGGTTCCAAGGTTAACCCTTTTATCTGGCTCTCCTGTCCATAAATGTCGGATATGACTCAATTCTGTTGGACTGTGGTGTGCGATGTCTGTAAGAAAAATCCTTAATCTCTCTGCAGGCCCCTCCCTCTCTAGAACCCCACAAGACCTAGCCCCAGTCTTTCAAGGTATTTGATTTGTGGCCAGTAAAGTGGATCGGAGCTCAGTCTGTGGAATATGAGGAGGCAGAGTCATTGCCTAAAGGGATCACTTAATTTTACTCTGCTTTTCCCACCCCCTGACCTACCAAACATATGATTTATACAAGCCTATCAGCTGAATGATTAAATTAATCAAACAACACAAACCCTTCATCTGGCAGACTTACGGTGTCAGCACCACAAAGCAGTAGCTGACACTCACTATGAACTTACTGCACGCCTGGGCCCTTTATATGAAGGTGATGTGTTGGAAATCGCATGGGCATTGCAGCTTGCCACTCTGGGTTTAAATCCTCATTTAGGATTTAAATCCTAACTAGCTTGTGATCTTGAGCAGTACTTGACCTCCCTGAGCCTCGGTTGCGGCATCTGAAAATAGAAATACTGAAGCCAAGATTGAATGAGATAATGGGAGGAAACACTAGCTCAGCACCCTGCATGTAAAAGGCACTCAGGATTCCATCTGATGCTCCTATTCGTTTCTCACATAACAGCCCCGTGAGGAGGGTGGTACTGTACCAACACGGATTCACTGATGTACCATGAAGAAGCACAGATGCAGGAGGGTTATGTGAATGGCCTGAGGACATCCAGGGGACAAGAGTAGCACCACCCCAGGTCCTGTTGGGTCCCAGGCTGTACTCCTTTTCCCAGCGCTATGCCCTAGACATTTTTTTTTTTTAACTTTAAAAAACCCTCTTTATTTTGAATAGTTCAGATTCACAGAAAGTTGCAAAGATGGTAGACAGAGGTCTAGTGGACCCTTCACCCAGTTTCCTCCATTGTTTACATCTTATGTAAATATCAAAACCAGGATATCCACATTGATAGAGTGTGTATATAGTTTTATGTAATTTTTATCACATATGTAGATTTGTGTAACCACTACCACAAACAAGATACAGAGCTATTCCGTCACCACAAAGATCTCCATCATGCTACCCCTTTATAATTATGCCCTGCTTGTGACTGTCTCTATCCTCTGGCAATCACTGACTTATCCTCTATCTTTATAATTTTGTAATTGCAAGAAAGTTATATAAATGGAACCCTCCAGTATGAGACTTTTGAGATTGGCTCTTTTCACTTATATAATGTCCTTGAGATCCATCCAAGTTGTTGCGTGTATCAATAATTTATTCCTCTACATGTTTGGTTTTCAGCGGGGCATATGACTATCTTGTTTCAATGGGTAGTGCTTTGTGGTTCCAGGGCTCCTTCTGCATCTACAAAAGCCCCGAGGATTCCGGCATCAAGGACAGCAAGCAGCTGAGAATCCAGCAAGGGATTCCATCCAACCACCCCATCAAAGTCCTGATCAGGGTGTACATTGTTGCGGTGAGGCATCCTTGTTTACTCTGAGGGGTTGTCTTAATCTAGAGCTGCCATAACAAAATACCGTAGACTGGGTGACATAAACAACAGATACTCATTTTCTCCAGTTCTGGAGGCTGAAAGTGCATGATCAAGGTACCATCAGAGTTGGTTTCTGGTGAGACCTTTTTGCCTGGCTTATAGATGGCCACCTTCTTGCTGTGTCCTCAAATGGCCTTTCCTGTGTGTGTGTGTGTGTGTGTGTGTGTGTGTGTGTGTGTGTGTGTGAGAGAGAGAGAGAGAGAGAGAGAGAGAGAGAGAGAGAAGAGGAAATCTGTTGTCTCTTTCTCTTCTTGTAAGACCACCAGTTCTATCGGATTAGGACACCACCCTTATGACATCATTTAACCTTAATTAGCTCCCTAAAGGCCCTGTCTCCAAATACAGTCACATTAGGGGTTAGGGCTTTGACATAGGCATTTTGAGAAAACACAGTTCAGTCCATAACAGAGGGTATGATGTTTGGTTGGTAACATGGACCTTTGCTGGCTTTTCACTGAGCGAAAATATTTCCCAGGCTGAGAGGACTGCTCTGTGTAGCTTTATTTGCTCTCTGTGGTTGCCTGCTAGCTGGGCAGGAAACCAAGTAGCACTGAAGCAGGAAGCTCACAGGCAAGACAGTGGGAAGAACCAGGGCAGAACAGGGCAGCTGCCACTGTGCAATCCTCCCCCGCCTCCGGGGCTATGCCTCTGTTCTGCTGCAGTCAGAAATTTCATTTCCAGTGTATTTCCAAGAAAAATATTATCTGCCCTAGGCTTCCTCCTTTCTGATAATGAGAGCACTAAACACTAATTGTGAAACTTTTGGTCTGATTGCCAGGAAGCTTGGGGCCAAATTTGGTGCTCAATCAAAGCAACTGTGTACTAGACATTTATGGTTCATGTAGTTGTTTTCATCTCCTGACCTTGGAGTTGATTTTCATAATCTTACTTGATTGTAGTCATTATATTTTACATTAATTCTTTGCTTAAATTGCCTAAAATCGTTTTTAGAAACTGAAATGAAACATAAAACAAAGACGAATTATTCTTTAATGCCAGGGGACAACTGAACATCCCCTTTCCATCATGCAGTTCTCATGTTTCCTTTGTTATTAGCAGCAACGTCATCATGGCCATGACCACCATGTGCCAGGCATGTTCTAATCACTAAGGATATTGTGACGGAATAAAACACAGTGCCTGCCCTAGAGGAAGTCACAGTCTAGTTGGAAAGATGAGAAGTAACTTGTAAAGTTATCCAATAAAGGATAAAGGATCCAATAAAGGATACTACAAGTATCCAATAAAGGATACTTGTAGTATCCTTTATTTATTCATTCAACAAATATTGGGAAGACCCTGTCTTAAGTCCTGGAGTTAATATATTGAACAAGACAGACAGTATCCTTGCTCTCATGAAAATTATAACTAATTGGGGGTGGTGTGGGCATTAGGAGGGTATGAAAATAAACAACAGACAGATAAATAAGCAAGATGAATGTCAGAGATAACTGCTAAATAAAGAATTAAAATTGGGGGATGTAATCAACTATACTTCAGTAAAAAAGAAAAATTGGGCAATATGGTGACGAGAGTAAATGGGGAAGGGACAATTTTGGATGGAAGCCAGGATCTTGACCACTAGACCATGGGGCCAGCAGGGGAGGGACAATTTTGGATGGAGTTTCTCCCTAAGTAATTGACATATAGGTTGTTCACAATTTTTAGCTATTAAACGTTCTAATGAACAACCTTGAAAATATAGCTTTGTGTGCTTATACCCTCCTGTCTGTAAGACAGAGTCCTAAAAATGCAATTGTTTCTTATCCAGCTCTCATCTCTGCAGTTTCTCCATCTTCTCCATGTCCTTCCTCACCAGCTCCCTACCCTGGTCCTCCCTGATGGAAACAGATCATTACTCAGCTGACCAGCGCTAAATGCAAGACTGATGGGGTCATGGATTCAGAGTCCACTACTTCTGGGAGGAGGCTTTAGGTCTATCCCATAATTTTACATATTAATCTCAGAGAGATGACATGTTTTGCCCGAGATCACATGACTACCTAGAACTGGAACTCAAATCCATGCCGTCTGCTTCCTGGTCCAGCAGATTCCTCATTACTCTGTGCCAAGGGCTGCTTTCCACTGGGGAGACAACTCCAGAGAAAGTAGAACTTGGGCAAAGCTGATAACTTTTAACAGCAGAGTAGAGAGGCTAAAACAGTGGTTCTTAACTTTATAGCTGCACACTAGAATCCTCTAGGGAGCTTCTAAAGATCCCCAGGGCCAGGGCCTGTTTAATCAGAACGTCTGGGAATAGACCTCAGGCATCAGTATTTTTTAAAACTCCCAGGGGATCCCGGTGCCAGCCAGTGTTGAGAACCACTGGACCAAAGGGATTTTTTTTTTCTCTTCTCCAGGCATTTAATCTTAGTCCAGCTGATCCAGATGGCAAATCGGATCCCTACATTGTGGTCAAGCTTGGCAAAACTGAAATCAAAGACCGGGACAAATACATCCCTAAACAACTGAACCCGGTATTTGGAAGGTCAGTGGCCACCTGGGTCTCATTGCATTGTCCGCTCTGCATTTGTTCTTGTGGTGCTTCTGTAGGGTGTTTGGTGTGGATACGTGTGTGGGTCTGAGTAAACAGTGCAGGAGATTAAATGCAGACTCCTGCCCGGGATAACAGCCAATCAAGCCTCTCTTCATGGAGAAGGGCTGAATTCTTTCCTTGGTCCCCTCAGCAGCTTGGTTCTGCATGGTCTTCATGGCCATGGTTTTCCAATAATGATTCTCCCAGATCTCAAATTTAAGACACCACTTGAACAGTCATCAGATTCAGCCTCCTGCCTTGGAGAGAGTTCCTTTTTACAAACAAGATAACCAAGGCCCAGAGAGGTTTAGAAACTTGTTCAAGTTCACACAGCTCATAAGTAGAAGAGAAGGGGCCAGATGTTTGGTCTTTTGTCTTCTACCAAAGAGATTTTTCCATCATATCATCTTGCAGCTCATTTGAGGTGACCCCTGCGGTCAAAAAGTGGAACTGCACCCCCCACCTGTGTTTTGTTTTCCTGCAAAGTGTTTACAATGCATCGCACTTGTGTTATGTTTAGGTGAACCAGGCATTCTCCAGTTCACAGCAACCCTACCACCCCATTTATCTTCTAAAAGGATATGTCACACATTGATGTTCCCTGCTTGGGTTTGTGCTCTTGACTGCCAATAACTCTGGAGTCAAGCAGACCTGGGTTTCACCCTGCCACATACAGGCTGAGTAACTTTATGCAGACAGCTTAACCTCTCTGGTCCTAGTTTTTCTCATCTGTAAAACAATAGCAGTGATACTTGACTCTCAGACGCCTTTAGAAGATTAAATATGACAAGCACCTAGCATGTTGTCTATGATAGTGCATAGTAGATACTCAAAACTCATTAGCTTCCTTCTGCTCTCCCTTGAAAATCATTTTAGCAATGCACACATCTTACGTGTATTTAATGTCTTTTTTTCCGGAGTAACAAGGAGCCTGGGATGAAATCTTTATCCACCTCATTTAAATTCATTTACACATTTGTGATCGCTTTGGACCCTCTGACATTTGATCAGCGCCAGCCTCTTACATTTTGTTGCTCCCAAGGAAATAAGGCAATAAACCATCTTGCCTGTTCAGATGAAAGAGAATGATTTAAAAGACGTGCTGGGGAAACTCACCCTTGCTTCCCCGATCGGGAGTTGACCTTTATCATTACCTGCTGTTTACGTAACCAGCACTTCATTTTGTCAAGTGCTTTGCAGTCACGTTTTATGAGCTGCTCTCACCACAGTGCCATGAATTAGACTGGTTTTATAGCCTCCGTTTATGGCTGTGGTAAGCAAAAGAAGAGGGTGATGGAATAGTCCCTCCTGCCTCTGGCATTTCAGAGCCTCTTCCAGAAGCCCACCAGGTGTGGATGCTTTGTTGGATGTATATTTAATTGTTACTCAGGGACAGACATTGTTGGCTCAATCTGTGTTCCAGCAGGGAGCGTGGAGGGCTCTCATCCCCGACCTGGGGCCTGGGGAACTCCTCTTTGAGACCTCCCCATAGGAGGATATCACAGGCTCCACCCCTGATGCCCTGGCCCCTGGTCTGCTTTACTTTTCTTCATAACCTGTGACATGAATTGGTGTGTTTATGTCTGTCTCCCATCTCCCCGCTAGAATGTAAGCTCCATTCGTGCAGGGACTTGGTCTAGTCTGTTCAATGCTGCATCCCCAGCACCTAGGACAGGGTGTGGCACAGAGCAGATGCTCTTTAAATATTTGTAGGATGAGCAAATGAACAAACAGATTGACAAACTACCCTTCAGTCAGTTTTCAGTGGGATTTCATGGGACCCCATCATCCTGAGGGGCTACATGTCTGAAGAGTTGGTCAGAGTTGGTCGTTCCTCATGTTCTTAATAACCACAGTGCCTGGCACATAATGGATATCTCATAAATGTCAAATGAACAAGTGAATCAATAAAAGAATGAATGAATGGGCAAAGAAACAGTGAGACATCTTTGCTCTGAAGCTTTCGGTACTGAATGTTTCTACAAGGCTCAGTTTTCACCCATTTCAGGATGCATTCTCTTTTCTCACACCAGTGCTGTTTCTAGGGATCCTATCTCAATGACACACACACGTTGGTATAAGCCTAGTTTATCCCCGAATGACTGGAAGTCCAACCATGGTGAGCTGTTTTTGGTAGTTTTTCTAAGGCAGCGCTAATGAAAATTCAGGAGAGGTGAACCTGTGAGCACATAGCACACAACTCTGGGAGATGGACCAGAACAGTTGAGCCCTCTGTCCTCTGTCATGGTTGCCGGGGGCAGTTAAGCACTTAATAAATCCTTCCTTGGTGGCAGCAGCTTGGTGACGGCCAAGCTCAGAGGTGGCTGGGGGCTTTCTTGTGAGATGCCTCTAGAATATCAGTTACAGTTTCAAATCCAAATCTTAGAGCCCCAGAGAGGCAATACTGCGTCTTCAGGTGGAAGAAATGAATTTCTTTTTTGCATAGCTGTATCCCTGGCCTGCAAGAACTGCCAGCCTCAGTCAGTTACAGGCACTGGAGCTGTCCAGCATCTCTGCTTCTTTCTCTCTGAGGAGGGCTAATTGGCTCCAGGCTGTGCTGTGATTGCTGTCCCTAGCAACCTGGAGAGTGAGAGTGGACCTGACGGTGACGGCAGCAGCCCAGACAGGCCTGAGGACAGGCAGGGAAATAATGGGTCTTCTATTCTCCCCTCCTCTGCGCATCCTCTCTGTCCCTTGTTTCCAGACCAGCCTTCCCACCTTGTCCCAGGGCAGAGACAGGAACAGCTGGAGAAACACTGGTGTATCCTTGATTTTGTTTTCAAGAACACATTTCCCTAAAATGCAGGCTTTCACTCCCAATTTAATTCTTAGTTATCTTCTCTAACGCTCAGTAGCACGGATAATGCATTGTCACGGGAAATCCGACAGCATTGCTATTCCTTTCAACACTGATTGGGGTGAGATCGTGGAAAGAGAACGGTACCAGGAGTTAGGAAACGGGTACTTATCCCAGTTTGACCTGATTTAGGATCCTGGGCAAGTCCCTTGTGTTCTCTGGATTTCAGTTTCCTTATCTGAAGCGATTGGATATGGTGATTTCTGAGATCCCTTACAGTTCAAGGAAACATTTATCGTGTCTACTCTCTGCAGGTGAAGTGCAGCCTCCAGTAATGTGGAGATGAAGAGGTCTCTGTTCTCAAGGGGCTCAAAATAATCTTGCAGAGACAGCATTCCAGTCCTGCAAGTCTATGTTCTAATGATTTTCCATTGTCAATAGGATTTTCATTTCAAATAAACCCAGCTGGTATTCCCTGATGAAGCAACAATGGAGGAGAAAGGGAATGGTAAATTATTGGGTACCAGGTTGAATGCCTGGAAGTAAAATCTGTGTTTATACAAACACTATCGCATTTAACCGCTCTGCTATATTATAAAGAAGACATATTTATCCCCATTTACACATAAAGAGGCTGAGAGGGATGAAATAACTTTCCCGATGTATTACAACCGGAAAGTGGCTGATTCAAAATCCAGATTAGAAATCAGTCCTGTTTGAGGCCAAAATCTAAGACTTTCCTCTCCCTCTTGCTGTCACCCTAGTTGAAGACTACAAGGCATGGTCCACAAAAGAGGAGATGATTGGCTACTGGAAAACTGACAAAAGAGTGGGAAATTGGTTGCATCTCAATGAAAAATTAAACCACATAAACACCCATTAAGTAGTAACTGGGTTGCTGAGTGTTTAGTGAGTTCATATGGACTGTAGGTGGGCTAAAAGTGAAGCAGGGAAAAGTTCTCTGTATCACCAAATGCTGTTGATTCCTAAACCTCTGTTTGGATGGCAGGTCATTTGAGATCCAGGCCACATTCCCAAAGGAGTCCTTGCTCTCTGTGCTGATCTATGACCATGACATGATCGGGATGGATGACCTCATTGGTGAGACAAGGATTGACCTGGAGAACCGCTTCTACAGCAAACACCGAGCCATCTGTGGCTTGCAGAATCAATATGAGATGTAAGTTATTCCTCCCATGGAGACACTGTTGGTGTTCTGAGGCTGCAGCCCATGTGCTGGGAAGGCCAGCCAAGGCCCAGATTTAATATCTCAGATGTGCTCCATGTCAGCAGAGCTAGTTTGGGGAAACTGCTCACTGCACTTGAGGGTACTTGGGGCTGGGGAAGCAAAACTGATTTAGAACCCAGGGCAGGTTCTTCAAGAGTCAAGAGCTGAATTGTATTTGTTCATTCGATCAGCTGGGCCTGGTGGACAGAGTTCCCAGTGGGGAATGATGCTAGAAGAATGACTAATATAATACAAATGCCTATATCCTAGTTAATTACAACAAACACTCATGAGTGCTTACAATATACCATGCACTTTACATGGAGTATCTCGTTCAATTCTCTCAAAACCCATTAAGGTGTTATCCCCATCTTACACAGGTGGGAAAAGTGGGTCCAGCTCTCACTCTTTACAAAGATTTTTGAATTCTGATTAATTTAAAAATATAAATTATCTGCTTTATTTTTTTATTTTTACTTTTATTAAGCCTTTTAAAATAACATTTATTTCTTAAAAGCTAACCTGTGCATAATAGGAAACCCAAAACACAAGAAGCAAAAAACAAAGTCATCCATAATCACCAGCAGTTTACTGTTTGATGTGTCCTTCTAGGTCTTGTTTTTGTATCTACACGACTAAGCGTCCATTTTTATGTAATTAAGATCATACAGTTATGTAACATGCTATTTCACACACCACGAATATTTACTATTTCAAAGTCCCAAAGCTATGAGTATTTTAATAACCAAGAATACACTACACCCACTCAACCTGGAAGGAAAAAATGTAATCCTGCCTTTCTTGGTGACAAAAATTTCATAAAAGACAAAAATAGCAGTAGGCCTCTAAATAAAGATATTGGCTGAGTTACGGTCAAAATACTACATTCCCTTAATGTTCAATTAGAAATGAGACATAGAGCAACAGAGACCAGCTTTATTTTTTAAAGTATGATATATTTAATATCTTAAGAAGAAAACTCTTACAAATATCAGCTAGGAAAATGTAAAAGCATCCATTAGATTTCCATGGTATAATTTTAGAAATATTTCTTCTGAATATAAAGTAATATATAGTCCTTGTAGAAAATTTAGGACATACGGAGGGTACAAAATGATGCTTAAGATATTTTATCCAGAGATAAAATTTACATTAAAAAATGTGTATGTATTTCCTTTTAGTATTTTTTTCTATCTATTTACCCCAAAGTTGGACTCACACTATCCATGCAATTTTGTAAGCTTCTTGTTGGACTTATACCCTTATAAGCATCTTATGATGTCATTAAATATTCTTCAAAGTCATTATTTTAATAGTGGTGTTCCATTATATAAATTTACTATAAAATGATATAACCAATTTCCCTTCCTGAATTTCAGGGCATTTATATTTTTCTTTCTTATTCCATTAGAAATATTGCTGCCATGCACATTCCCATACAAAAGCCATTGCAAACCTTTCTGATAATTCATTCAGTGTTCATCCATGGATATGGATTTATTCCATTAAAAGGAATGCACACTTTAAAGACTTTTAATATATATGTCCAAATGGCTCTCCAGAAGGGTTGGACCAATTTACACTCTCATTAACACAGTCTGAGCATCTCTTTCCTCCATGGCATGATTTTTCAGACAAGTCTCTACTGCTGGCCTGTTCTTCTCTGAGCCTAGAAGGCCGGTTCAGTTTTGGGACTGTAGTGAATTTGTAAGCCTCCTGGTGTATTTACATCATTCTCAAGTACCTGAGAGGGTACCATGCAGAGAATGATTAGCTGTGCTCACTCTGAAGTCGGTAAAGGAAGCCACAAGCAAACATGGTGGATCTTTTGTTCAGGAGAATTTCCTGACAGTAGAACTAGCAGGGACCAGGATAATTTAGTCAGGGAAGTTGTTCTCTGAAGTTTTAAAAATAAACAAGAGCACTTATTTCTGGGGAGGCCTATGTATGACTCTGGGGGTGGCTTGGAGTCTTTTCAGGATCCTCATATCTCTGGCCCAGTGTAGGAAAACTGCTTTATAGCCATGTTTTGGTTTATTTCAATGCTTAAACAAATTAAATTCTGATGAATCCCGCATCCCAGGGAGCAGAGAAATCCAGGCTTATCTTGGTCATGGTTCCTAGGGAGCATCTCATTGCAAGTTAATAATTTTTAACCAAACAGCTAGTTTTTTAAGGGAAGAAGGGGTTGAAAAGATTTAGAAACTCACCACTAGGAAATAACTGATTAGAGAAACGGCACATCAAGACTTCCTGCCTGTGACATGAGTTGGCGGAGGAGGAGAAGGGAGGAAAGAAGCAGAGAAATTGGAAGGATGAGCTAGGCTTTCTTCTTAGAATATGTAGCAGCCAAATAGCTATTCTGCTAGGGACAGAACAAACTAAACAAAAACTACCTGCAAAGAAATCCACAGAGACAGAAAGCAGATTGGTGACTGCCAGAGGCTGGGTGGGGTAGGGGCAGTGAGGAGTAATTGCTTAATGGGTAGAGGGTTTTCTTTCGGGGTGATGACAATTTTTTGGAACTAGATAGAGGTGGTGGTTGCACAACACTGTGAAAGTACTAAAGGCCATCAAATTGGTCAACTTTATAATAGTCAATTTTGTTATGTGAATTTCACTTCAGATTTTTTTTAAAGGATGCATTTCTTTAAAAAAATATCCAAAACTACCTGTAAGGAATGTTTATGTCAAGCTACTCAGAAGTTCTGCCTTTTGTACAAGCATACATATGCAGAGGTATTGACCAGAAGAGAGAGAAGATGATAAAATGAAAACACTAGCCCCAAGCATATAGAAGGTCAAGTTAAATCTGAAGGATTAACACAGATCATCCTTAGGCGGTCCTTTTTACCAGGACCTCAGATGTGGCTCCCAGGGAGGCTGGACCTCACCCTCTGTCCCTCCTCCACTTTTCAGAGAAGGATACAATGCCTGGAGAGACACGTCCAAACCCACCGAAATCCTCACCAAGCTCTGCAAAGACAACAAGCTGGATGGCCCCTACTTCTGCCCTGGGAAAATACAGATAGGAAACCAGGTGTTTTGTGGAAAAACAGTCTTCACCGAGGAGGACACAGGTAACTCCCCCAATGTATCCCGCTGACATGGCTCTTCTTTTGAAAAGCCTGCTTTCAGTGGTATTGGTGACTGAAGATAATGCTCATTTATTGTAAAATTAATGCATGCTCACAATAGAAAATATGGAAAAGTAAGGAGGAGGACGAAAATCACTCTTAATTCCCAAATTCAGAGATAACCATGGTGCGTGCTGGTATATTTCTTTACAGAAATATAAATTTTGCACAGTGTGTGTGCAATTTGGCACATTTTTACATAATTTTAAATGTACCATATCTATAGTTTTGTACTCTGCATTTTCTATTTCCAATAGATTATGACAATTCTCTGTTCTTTGAAACAATCCTTGATAATATTCTATTTTATGGCTGTGACATTTATTTCCATTGTGTCCATTTTTGTAGTGACAATGCTACCACGAACATCCTTACACATATTTTTGCATATTTCTGATGTGTCTACAGTACATATCATATAAGTAGAATTGTTGTGTCAGAAGATAGACAATACCTTAAAATTAATATTACATAAAATAAATCACTGGACACAACTCAAATTACCCCCATAAGTGTTATACCAACCAATCTCCTGTTTCAACACCAAGAAACAGATTTTTCAATACGAGCAACATAGGACGTACCAGGAAGATCCCAGAGAGCCTTTCATAAATTTAGGATAAGAAAAAAAAGCCACCTTTACTTTAAGGTTATAGAACAATTTCTCTACTGTCACACCTGTCCATTTGATGCTTAAAAATTACCTATATATGGTTCAGTGCTCCTGATGCAAAAAGCCCGATTAAGTACACGCTACAGGGTGTTTTTTTTGTTTGTTTGTTTGTTTTTGTTTGTTTGTTTTTGTTTTTGCGGTACGCGGGCCTCTCACTGCTGTGGCCTCTCCCGCCACGGAGCACAGGCTCCCGACGCGCAGGCCCAGTGGCGATGGCTCACAGGCCCAGCCGCTCCGCGGCATGTGGGATCCTCCCGGACCGGGGCACGAACCGGCATCCCCTGCATCGGTAGGCGGACTCCCAACCACTGTGCCACCAGGGAAGCCCTACAGGGTGTTTTGACACTATGTTGATCCCACCACTTCAATGCCAAGATTTCTTTTTACCTTGTTTTGGCCCCAAGAACTTCTTAGAGGTTCATGCGTGCAGAGTTATTGACATTTAGTGTATTAATGATATTGATGAATTTCTGTGAGAAAAATACTTTTTTGTAATGTATTCTATGAAGCCACTTCAGTCCCTTGGTCAGTATTCTACATTTCATGATTAACCAATTTACTTGCCCACCAGAAATCTGAAATTATATTCATTAAGATCAGTTCTTGACTGATTAAACTTTTTGACAAAGATTTAATTCATTGATTACTTGTTCATCCCTATTTACTTTTACTGACTGTAATGACTGCTGTTGGGAGATTCTTTTGGTAGCCTTTTTCTGGTTAAACCTGGTTCAACTTTCCTATGTCGAATTTGGCCCTTCTAAACTTTGTTCAAGAAGATTTTATTCTTTCAACAATTTTTGCCTTATTTTGTGAGTATCGTTTCTACTGGCAGTTTTTGTCATGAATTACCTTTTTTGGTAAAACGATAGATCAGAGAATCTTTTCTGGAGTAAGTGGTGGTAGACGGGAGATCCCAAGCAATGATGAGAAAAGTCAAGAGACATCGATGGGCACATATTGTGGCTGTTTCACCACGTTGCTTAGGGTCACACTGGTTCTCCAGGCCCTCTCCCACTGTGGTGTTAGCAAACAGTTTTATGTCTCCAGGAAACATACCCTCTCTCGTCCCTTGCAGCCAAGTTTGTGATTCATAGACTCTGAAGGAGTTTGATTCAAGGGGTGAAGGGAGTCCAGTACTCCAAGACTCTGACTGAGCTCTGGATCTTTTGGTCAACCCATCTCATTTCCCACTCTCTTAACTTTCTTTTAATTAATTTTTATTTTAACTGAAGTATCGTTGATTTACAATGATGTGCAAATCTGTGCTGTACAGCAAAGTGACTCAGTTATACACATATATACATTCTTTTTAAAAAAAATATTCTTTTCCATTATGGTTTGTCCCAGGAGATTGGCTATAGGTCCCTGTGCTATACAGTAGGCCCTCGTTGTTTATCCATTCTCAATGTAATAGTGTGCATCTACCAGCCCCAAACTCCCAGTCCCTCCCTCTCCCTCCCCCTTGGCAACCACAAGTCTGATCTCTAGGTCTGTGAGTCTGTTTCTGTTTTGTAGATAGGTTGGCTCTCTTAACTTTCAAACTCTTTCCTCTTCCCACCACTCTACTCCTACCTCTTTCCATTCTCTCGTCCTTTTTCTCTTTCACTGCCTTTTCTCTCTCCCGGTTCCTTGGTATATTTAAATGAACCTTTAAGGGAGTGTTTGAAAACGCATCTGACAGCCCATGACTATCACCTTACAGGAACACATCTGACAAGTCTCTTTATTTTTCTCTCTTCCATGCAGATGAGACGGTGGAGTCGTACGAGCACTTGGCCCTCAGCGTTTTACACTCTTGGGAGGATATCCCGGAGGTTGGGTGTAGGCTGGTTCCTGAGCACGTAGAAACTCGGCCACTGTACCACAGGGATAAGCCAGGAATGGAGCAGGTAGTGGCCAAGACAGTTCTGGCCCCCATAAGAGTGTTCATCCCCGAAGAGAATGACTTTTCCCCTGCAAGTTAATCTTGTGTGCTGTATAATAATGGTTCTCAACCAGGGACAGTTTTGCCCCTCCTGCCCTGGATGTTTAGCAGTGTCTCATATATTTTTGGTTGTCTCACGTGGGTAGGGGTGATATTGGCATCTAGTGGGAAGGGACAGAGATGCTGCTAAACATCCTGTTCTGTACTGGGAAGCCCTCCACAACAAAGAATTATTCAGCCCCAAACGAATGTTGAGATTGAGAAACTCTGCCCTAAAATCAGAGTAGGATTTAGTGCTCTTTCCCTTTTATGATTTGAGTTATCACGTTCTTTCTGAAGAATCCTGACATTTGAGAAACTTCAAAACTCATCGGATGTGCCCAAGACCTTGTCCAAAAATCTATCAGTAACCACACAGCCCACTAGTTTTCCCAAAGAAGCAATAGATGGAGGCTTACCTTGAAGAACTGGCAAAACAAGCTGTGTGGAAAAGATAACTAGAGATCTGGCTTCTGAGTTAGAAGGGAGGAGAAGACACGTTTATTAAGAGGCTTTTATGTCCTAGGCCCTTTACAGAAATTATCTCACCTAATTAGGATGGCCATAGATTTAGTTATCCAAATTAGGGCCATTTTGAGAGGGAAAGAAGGCACTATTAATAATTAAGCTGATACAAGGGGCACACACCACGATTTTCCTAGACAAACCGGTGTGTGTGTCACCTCACGCTTATTTCTTAATACAGCCTCACGATGAAATTATTATAATCCTTACTTTTAAGATGAAGAAATTGAGGTTCGGAGAGTTTAGGTAACTTGCTCAAAGTTACTCAGCTGGTAATAAGTAGAGGTGGGATTTAACCCAGGCAGTGTGAGTCCCTAGATCTGTCCCAACTCTGGACCCACTCTCTGTGTAGTCTGGGCAAAGCACGTGGGCTTGACTATAATGGGGCAGGAACTCCCACACTGCTATCCCAGCAATGCTGGGGTATAAACCTCCTGATAGCATGTGTGAGGGCATGTCTGGATAAACTTTTACCAGATGTAGAAGCTTATGACTATTTCCTAAGATTTACTACCAGATGTTTGAAATCTTCTGGTTACTGGTATCCTTCATTTTGCCTGTCAGATGTAGCTTCTTGGTTAACGGTGAATGTTAATGTCTCTTTAGAGACCTAGGAATATAATCCTCCATTGAATTGGTTCTTCTCTTCCCGAATGCTAACTCTT
Organism: Delphinus delphis; assembly: GCF_949987515.2. Lineage (NCBI taxonomy): Eukaryota > Metazoa > Chordata > Mammalia > Artiodactyla > Delphinidae > Delphinus > Delphinus delphis. The sequence goes on from NC_082699.1 coordinate 65,347,246, forward strand.
TGCCTACATTGCCCCTTCCCCTGGAAATCCTCTTTTTTTTTTTTTTCCTAGCCAAAGCCCCTCTCATTCACCCAAATCCTACAAATCCTTCCCACTCTGTTGGAAGCCCCACTTACTTCATATAAAATCTCCCCTGACCATCCCAGCCCTTGGTGATCACTCACCTTCCTGCCTGAGCTGATGGAGCAATTAGCATGCATACAACAGACCTGAATATGGAATCCACTGGACTTTCTCCCCACCTGGGCTCTCACATCCCTTGCAACAGGGTACATTTTGATGTATGGAGTCCAAAGCAATGGATGGAAGGCCCTGTTCTGCCACTAATTAGCCACGGGACTTCAGATAATTTCTTTGACTTCTCTGAACCTTAGTTTTTTTATGTGTAGCACAGAAACGTGGCTGGGGGTGAGCACTGATGGAGACAATGGATGCTAAGCTACATTGGAAGCAATGAAGCATGATTCTTCTGACAGATAGTGTTATCTTTGTAATCCTTAGGGGTTGGTAAAAAGAGCAGGGTCTCTAGAGTCAGCAGACAAGGGTTGAATCCAGGCTGTACTATGTGTTGCCTGTGTAAACATGGGCAAGACATTTTCTCATCTGCCAAGTAGGAATAATAACATCTACCTAGTGGGGATATTGGAAGAATTAATGATTTTCAAGTGCATAGCACTGCGTCTACCACATAGTAGGTACGCAATAAGGTTTTGCTTACCCTTCCCCTTCTCTTGATATACGGTCCTCTTGATATATGTTCTAATTTTTAATAAAAATATAAGTTCTGTCTTTGTCAACAAATATTCTGAATATAATATGGATAATATCCTTATTATATCACATTACATTATATTATATTATATGTACCTAATATCCATTACTAGTAAAGGGATCTGTTAACACCGTGAATGGTCAGTGTCCATGTGATAATGCCCCCCCAAAAAAATCTAAAGGATGTCTTCTTAACAAGGGCCGCCTGCAGATGTGGGTGGACATGTTTCCCAAAGACATGCCTCAGCCTGGACCTCCTGTTGACATTTCGCCAAGGAAACCCAAAGGGTAAGTAACCTGCAGCCCCACCTTCAAGGAAAGAGACCAAAGTCTCGGACTAAAGGATCATGTCATTTGATCTGGTGTCTGATACATTACATTAATCAGCTGACACCTGCTAATCATGCCTCACTTGCCACCCGGCCAAGTACAGCAGGGGGTGAGTGGTGGTGATAATAGTAGTGGTGGGGATTGAAATGGTGGCCCCTGTTTTATGGTAGGAGCCCCTGAGTTTCAACATTCTGAAAAATGTCAGTTAATGCAAGGAGGATGTGCTCAGAGAAATTCATGTTCTTGGCGATTCCAGCTGGGACACTTGGTTTTGATGGAACGAAGACCTTAAGTCTTGACATTTTAGAACTTGGTAAAGTTGAGGAAGCTTATAGACTCACAGCAGTACCAGAATCACATAAAGACCAATCGACTCAGCGTCCAAGGTCTTCAACCTAAGTCTGCCTTCCCTTATCCCAGGTATGAATTGAGAGTGACCATCTGGAACACAGAAGATGTCATTTTAGAGGATGAGAATATCTTCACAGGACAAAAATCAAGTGATATTTATGTTAAAGGGTAAGATCACCAGCAAACTCCATACCCCCTTTCCTTCTCCTCTTTACCTCTTTAACCCCTAACCATCTCACAAAAGGAGTCCATCTTACTCACCTTGTTAGATAAGGTCACTTTCTTTGTCAAGTATTTGCCTTATTTGGTCATTTTGCTAAGAATGATTATCCCATGAAATATTTTTGTGAGGAAGTCTTATTATATAAACATCTCTTTCAGTTAAATATTGGATACCTAAACTTTTTGAATGACATTCAAAATACCTTTACACCAGAAGGAAGTAGAGAGCTGTAGTGCTATTGATGAAAGATTAAGTGTTAAGAAGATTATAAGCCTAGTACAAAAGCTAAACTTTATACCTTCCCGTTTGCTAGTTTTACCAACCTAGGACTCAGGAAACTAAATATTTTGTATCTCTCTCTTACATCTTGGCTATAACACAAATGTCTTTGTAGGTTTCCTTTTTGCCCCTAATCAGGGAGGGAGGTGAAGTGGTAGAGAATCAGAAACAATGTGACTTAAACATGTACCCTCAGATAAAACTCATCTCAGAAACAGTCAATTCATCTCAGCCTTATTTTGGTATCTCTGTTTTCCCCCAACAAGAAACCCCCTTCCTCACTGACACTCCCATTTCTAGTACACTATTAAGTCTTGTTCATTTTACTCCCAAAATAGCTGTCAGCACTGTCCATTCTCTTCATCTCACCACATCACCATCATCATCTTTTCCTCCATCATTTCCTGCTAGGGTCACTGAAATACCAATATTATCTGAATTGGTCTCTCCCTATTCAGTCTTGCCTCCAATAATCTGTTCTCTATTGTTGAAACACGAGTTATCTTTTCAAAACACAATCTCAGCACATCAGTCCTGTACTTAAAACCCTTTAATGACATCCTATTTTCTCTAGACAAAGATCCAAATCCCTCATATGTCCTAAAATATCACACATGACTAGACTTTGCCTATGTCTCCAGACTCATCTCGCTGGATCAATACTCCCCCTTGCCTTCTGCTCTCTAGTCACACCGAGCTTCTTTCCCTTTTTAGAATGTGTCCTCACCTCTTCTTCCACAGGGCCTTTGCACATCCCTCACTGGTGACTTTTGCCATCCCACCTATCTCCCTCCATCCTCTTCCCTCCATGACTGTAGCTCCATGAAGGCAAGAACCATCCCTGTTTGCTCCCATCACTCCCCTAGCATCTAGCTCACTCCTTGCCTCGTAAGAGATACCACACATATATTGGTTGACTGAGCACCATCTTTAGCTAAATAATTGTGCCCATACCCCAGGTGGTACCACTCCTCTGGGAATAGAAGGGTATTTACCCTCCCCTGCCCCAGGGTGGGTTGGGGTGGAGGGAGGGATGTCTGCTTTCAGAAAGCAAGTGGTTTGGCATTATCAATTAGTTTGAATTAAAAGTACCTTTTTTCCTCAAGAATTAATTAGCTGTGGATAAAGTACTAGGGGAAAATGTATTCATTGTGGCTTACTTTATACTTGGCACGGAGGAAAAAGACTAGATAATACTAAGAGGAAATAACATAATAGATCATTTGGAGTACGCAAAGCACTGTACATATACTATCTCATATAATTCCTCTGAATTTCTATGAACTAGATATTGTCATTGCTTCCATTTTCCAGATGAAACAAAGGCACAGAGAGGTTAGATAATTTACCTATGTAATGTAGCAATGTAATGTAGTGGGTGCAGAAATGGTACGTGTTATAAAGAGGTCGCCCAAGGTGAGAGGAAACTCAGGTTACACTTTCATTTCACATTTCCTGACTTCTCCCTTTTTACTGAGTGTGGCTTCAGATCTACCCAAGAACTGAAGACAATTCCCCAACCTGACTTAGACCGAGAGTCTTGTTTCAGTTTCCGACCCTTTGATCCCTATTTATCTCTTTCGGATTCAATGGAAGCTTTCATCTAAATCTAACTATATCATAATTTTAAAACCATGGATCTGTGACCACAATGAAACTAGTTAAATCGCTCTTGATTATACTGATGCCTGAATAATGTTCCCTGAGTGTTTAATTCTTTTTCTGTCTTTATTCAGGTGGTTAAAGGGTTTGGAAGATGACAAGCAGGAAACAGACGTGCATTACAACTCTCTGACTGGAGAGGGGAACTTCAACTGGCGCTTTCTGTTTCCATTTCAGTATCTCCCAGCAGAGAAGCAAATGGTCATTACCAAGAGGGAGAACATCTTTTCCTTAGAGAAGATGGAGTGTAAGACGCCAGCTGTGTTGGTGCTTCAGGTTTGGGATTTTGAAAGGCTGTCTTCAGATGATTTTCTGGGTAAGCCAGTGGCTTCATCAAGCTCGTATTAATGTTGAGGGTTTTGTCCCAGCTTTTGGAGAACTTAGTCTGAGTTAGCTCCAGGGATAGTAATTTCAATGCTATTTAATAATTTTGATAGCAAAATATTGAAACACTCCAAATAGCCCTTAATAGGGGATTGACTCAATAAGTTACAGTGCATCGCTATGGTGGAAGATACATATTCAGACAGACTAAAATTGACCTTTGCTTTACTACTAAGAAGCTATTAAGTTTTGAGCTAATTACTGGTCTCCTCTGTACCTCAGTTTTCCTCAGCTGTAAAATGGGGATAATAATATTACAACCTCAGAGGGGAGCTGTAAGTGTGATAATATAATTTAAAAACGAAGGACAATGCTTCATACATAGTAAGCACTCAGTAAGTGATAACCCTGCAGCCATTAAAATATTAGAATATTTAATGAGTTGGATAGTTGTGCAGGGTGCATTAAGTGAAAAAAAGTGTATAGGAAAAAATCCCCTTTCGGTAAAAAATATGTTTATTTTTATAGGAGAAAGAGATAGTCAGAGATAGCCAAAGAGACAGAAAGACTGATACAAGGATATGAACTAATAAGTAGGACAGTCGTCAACTTTTGGGAGGTGGAAAAATAATAGAAAAAAAGATTTCTATTTTTTGCTAATGTGCACGCTCTAAATGTTCACAGTGAACATACATCACTTTCGAAATAAGGAAAGGTTATTAAGGAGAGAGAAATAGAACATTCTCGTGGAATTATCTTACTCTGGCTTATATTCACTCATTGAAAATACACTGTTGAAAACTAGTGAATACAACAAAAAAGAAGCAGACTCACAGGTGACAGAGAACAAACTACTGGTTACCAGTGGGCAGAAGGACGGGGAGAGAGGCAAGATAGGGGTAGGGGAGAGGGAGGTACAAACTACTAGGTGTGAGATAGGCTCAAGGAGGTATCATACAACACAGGGAATACAGCCACTATTTTGTAATAACTGTAAGTGGAGAGCAACATTTAAAATGTATAAAACAGTTTTAAAAAGAGAAAACATTGTTGAGAGTCCACGATGGTACTGGAGAGCAGCTACCAAGACGGTAAGACTGAGTCCCCAACCTGCAGTTTAGTGGGCTCAGAGACAGAGGTATGGTCGGGGGAGGAGGTTCTTACAGGTTGTCTGTGCTAAGGCAGGGAACAGCTCAAAGGATAGACACGTAACCCAGATCACGCTCAGGGAGCAGAGAAGAGGCCCAACAGATGACACCGGAAACTAAGGCTTGAAAGTTACATATGGTAGCTCTGCCCTTGTCTTCTACCTGCTGCCCTATTACTAATGCTTTAAATGCACCAAACATGTCTTGGTCATATTTGTGTCCTCAGTACCTGGCACATGTCTGTGGATCCCATGTGGTCCTGACTGAATGACCAGTGAGTGGATGGATGACCAGTGAGTGGGTGAATGAGGATGATGATGGATTTTCAAGCCCTTCTATAACTGTTAAGGACATCTCTTCACAGGCTCCCTGGAGATGAACCTCAATAGTTTTCCCCGAGCAGCTAAGGCTGCCAAAGACTGCGATCTCACCAAGTTTGAAAATGCAAGTGAGGAGAGCAAGATATCCATATTCCAGCAAAAGCGTGTGCGGGGCTGGTGGCCTTTCACTAAAAGCAAAGAACTCACGGTAAGTGACAGCTGTAGGAGATGGGGTGAGGGTGGGGCAGGCAGGGGACCTCATATTCTTTAAATGAGTCATTTTGTAAACTTCAAGTCAAGTGCCCTAAAATGACATAGAGCCCTTTAGGGCAAAGTTTCTGTTGAGAAGCGAGAATTTTGAAAAATGTATAAATGCATTGTGCCTTCCATATTTCAGCATGCTTGATTTACTAGTGATCTATATCAGGCTGGGTTTCTATCTTCTTACCTTGAGCATATGCCCCGGCATTAATTTTTTTTCAACATTTCTTGAAATTACGCATAAAGTCCTGACTAATGTACAATTTTAATACAACTGCTTCATCCCTTCACCCTCAAAACGTGAAACTCGATTTAAAAAGTGATCCATCCTTTTAAAACTTGCTCGAGAGGATACTAGCAGAAAGGAGAGCCATTTACCCCTGTCCTTGCCTAGCCAACTTGGTCCATACTGTGTGACACATGCTGTAGGAACTCGGACCTTTCACAAATCGTAGGAAGAAAGCTTCTCTTGCCCTTTCTTTCAGCCCGCTCTTCACTCCCCTGTAAAGGAGGGTGGAGGACTTAAGTGCTCAGTGAAGGTGAGGAAAGGGACTGGGCCAGCATAGGGGGCCTATTTTCACTGCTGTCCTCCTCTTGGGGTGAGCGTGTTCTCCCCTCTGTTCCTACTGCCCAGCGGCAAAAGCAAACGCAAGTCAGGACCTTTCAGGTAGCAGGTCTGCATAGAGACTGATTGCTCACTCTCTCTTTGTGCTATGGGCTCAATGGGTACAAGACAAGGATTTCTTTGAACTTAACTGGGAGCTGCTGACCTGACTTCGTGGTGTCTAGTCTTAGTATGTTTTCTAGGAGCTTTCTCTTCCCTCCAGTCTCAATTCAGTCCCATCTGGTGAGATTGGATCAAAAGAACAAGGATCCAAGCAGGCTCCTTCCTTCCAGTCTCCTCAAGTATGCGTTGAGGTTTCACTACGTGGCAGCCTCTGTACTCCGCTCCAGGCGTCACGGCTTAGCACATAATAGATGCTCAGTCAGTGACTTGATTGATGGATGGATGGGTTCAGAAATGAAGTAAGCATGGCCTGTGCTGTCATCCAGCTCAGAGTCCAGTGAGGACAGATGTATCAACAGTACATTCTGCATGAAATAGTCAAAGTGAAAATGACACAGGGAAGGAAGAGGGGAGGAGCTAATCCCCTCTGAGGATGTTGAGGGGTCAAGCAGGGCACAGCACAAATTTTTCAAGAACAAGGAATGATGAAAGGCCTTTTCTAGATGAAGAAAAGGAGAATGTCTACTCCAAGTAGAGGAACCATGATGAGTGCAGCCTGGAGTCATGAAATATCCCCATGGGGACAGCTAAATGCCCACTGGTCAGAGTTGTCAGAATGTGACATGAGGTCAGGAAATGGGGAATGCCAAGTCCTGAAATCCAAATTCTTACCTTTTGACATAATTCCTTTTCCTATGAAACAAACGGCAGTGATTATGTATATATTACATAATGGCAGTCATCTATTATATTTTTATAGCCCTGCAGAGTTTGCCAAATATGTTCAGATCCCTTCTGTTATTTCATTTGATCCTAATTGACTATTTTCCATGTAATTTGTTTCTTCATTTCATTCAACAAATATTTATTGAGCATCTATTAAAGGATAGACCCTGAGAATAATATAGTCCAATGTCAAAGACAGACACACAAGGGTAAATAGATGAACACACAAATGCACAGCGAGTCACCCACAGGCACACCAAGAAAGCAAATTCTTCTTTTTTTTTTTTAAGAGAAAAAAGTGAATTTTATTTGAGCCAAACTGAGGATTACAGTGTGAGAAACAGACCCTCAGGGAGCTCTGAGAATTGCTCTGCCGAGCAAATTCTTAAAACAAGGGCTGGGAAGTGCTGAGTTAAGGCATATCCAAGGCAGATATTCCCACTCCATACAGCGGTTAGAGAACTTTCTGTGACTGTGAACCTTTATAGTTGAGACCTAAAGAATGAAAAGTAGTGAGCCATAGGGAAAAATATGGAAGTGCATTTGTCACCAAGCAAACACCACAGGCAAAGGCCCTGAGGTGAGAATGAGTTCAGTGCATAGGAGGAATTAAAATACAAACAAGCAAAAACCTCGCACAATTGGAGCAGGGTGAAGAGAGTGTGACGCCAATGAAGTGGAGAGGAAACCAGAGCTGGATCATGCAGCCCTCAGACGCCATGTTGAAGAGTTTATGGATTTCGGTCTCAGATCAACAGGAAGCCAGTGAATGGTTTCTAGCAGGGAGGTGAGGGGATCTGATTCACACAGGAAACAGTCCCTCACTGCAATGGGGACAAAGGGTGGGAGAGGGCCACAAGTGGAGAAAGAGAAGTAGGCAGCGATGTAGGAAGAAAACAATGAAAATGTGGTGAGACATAAACCCAGAGAGGAGAGAGTCTTTTGCGGACAGCTGGGTCTTTGTGTCAAATGCTCCTGGGTGGTTGCATAAGAAGCAGAGAGGTGGCGATTGGGTTTAACAGTGTGGAGGTCACTGGCGACCTTTTATTTATTTATTTATTAAAATTAATTAATTTCTAACCGAAGTACAGTTGATGTACAATATTATACGTTACAGGTGTACAATATAGCGATTCACAGTTCTTAAAGGTTATGTTCCATTTACAGTTATTATAAAATACTGGCTCTATTCCCCGTGTTGTACAATATATCCTTGTAGCTTATTTTATACATAATAATTTGTACCTCTCCTGGCGACCTTTTTAAAAAGCAGTGTTGTGAAAGTTCATAGCCACATTATTCATAATAACCCCAAAGTGGAACCACCCAAATGTCCATCAGCTGATGAATGGATAAACAAAATGTGGTATGTTAACCAAAATTTCAGAAACAGAGACCTTATTGAAGTAGAGAGGTGCTTATCTGGGGTTTGTTAGGACCATAGCCCGGGAGACACAGATTCAAGAAGCATTTGAATTGTGTTCTGTTGGACTACAAAATGGGGGATGCTTATAAAGCAAAGCGGGGCAAGGTTACACAGGTTGTTTGTCAAGAACTAGGATCGGAGCTGGCAAGAAGTAAGGGCGCTTATTAAACAAGAACTGGTTGGGGTTCAAAATGATTACATTGTTGCAAAAGGGTTGGGGAAACTTTGAAACTACAAGGTTTCAGGGTGCAGCTGCTAGCAGATACTGTTTTGAAGATGGCCAGTAGTGTCCTAGAATTTGATACAGTTCAGAAAATTCAAGTTCCCAGTGATTTAGGAACATGTCTGCAACTGCATCCACAATGGTCACCTGGCTGCATTTTGTTATTTATTTATTTATTTAGCTGCACTGTGCAACACGTGGGGGATCTTTGTTCTCCGACCAGGGATCAAAGCCGGGTCCCCTGCATTGGAAACACCGAGTCTTAACCATTGGACCACCAGGGAGGTCCCACCTGGCTCCATTTTGGATGCCTGAACCGTAGTTACTCCATTTTGATTTTTAAATGGCTTTAAATATGTCATCAGGTATATCCATACAGTGGAATAGAATTCAGCCATAAAAAAGAATAAAGTGCTGACAGATGCTCCAACAATAGACTGCTAGTTATTTCTCCTGCAAAAACTGGGTTATTTGGAGTTAACAAAGAATTGCAATTTGAGGTCTGCAACCATGGCTAGCCATGTGCAAATCCCCAGCAAAAATGGAAAGAACTCTTTTATAGAGGGGGAAAGGAAGTTGGGAGTGCTATAGTTAACAGAGTCCATGGCTTTTCACTGACTGAGCCATGACTGTCTCTCATTGGCTGAGCTCTTGCCAGGTGAGAAGAGAAAGTCTTTCTTCTTCCTGTTACGCTCTGCTATCAGCATAGGGCATGAGAGCTCCCGTTTCAGGTCTCTCAACTCTATTTTAATTGAGGTTTCTCTTTATTAATTTTTATAGTTTCCATGTCTATAAAATGAGTAGTTTGGACTGGGTGCCTCCAAGGTGTGTTTCCAGCAAAGACATTCTCTAATTCCAACTCTGCATGAACTCCCCTCCCGTGCCTTGAAGCCAGCAGTCAGAACATCATTGTCATCTTATTCCAATTACCAGCAGCCAGGAGGGATTTGTTTATGGGCAGTGCCACCTGCCAGGCTTATTTTTAAAGCTGCTTATCTGTACACCCAAGCAGTGTAATTTAGACATTTGGATCGCACAGCTCCTAGTGTGGAATATGGATAGTAAGTGAAAAACAGCTCCAGTGGAATTGTAAAAGAATGGGTACCCTTTGGAGAAGGAAAGGGAATATGTATTGAACATGTTCTTCATGAAACACATTGCATTATGCATTTTATATGCATTATCCTACTAAAAGCAACCTTCAAAGAAATCACTCCTTTAGAAGATGGAGATCAGGAAGTTTCTTTTACAGGTTAATCTCGCAAGTCTACAGTTAGGTAGCCCAGGTAAGTCCCAAGAGCATAACAACTAAAACTACCTCCAGGTTAGTGTGAAAAACAATTGTCAGCATTTATTATGGCCATGTACACTAGCAACTAAAGGTTCAATGATCAATAAGACACATTTCTGCCATCCAGAATTTCACAGCTTAGCTGAGGCAGCTGGTAGACAAGACAAATCATCTAAATAGTATGTGGCAAATTCAGATTCTCCAGGAGTGGAGGTATTTTCATGTGAAGAGCATTTTTAAGACAAAGTATATTATATGCATTTATAGGAAATTTGAAAGACACAAAAATGTGGAAAGGAAGAAATAGCGCCCATATGCACATCACCCAAAGAAAACTATTGCTAACATTTTGGTTATTCCCAATATGCATAGGTTTTGGTTAGTTTTATATAATAGTGATCATTCTATGTTAAAAATAATGCCTTGTTCATTTTGCTTTATTCAGTGTTACAATGAGCATTCCCCTACATTTTATTATGAATATTATTAATTCTTTGTATTCTCAAAATAGAAATGCTACAGTTAAATCATGTTTTTTCCTCAACATACATGCATTAAAAAATTTAAGCATGCAGAAAGTTGAAAGAATAGTACAATGATCAGCCATATACCCACCACCTAGATCTAATATTTGTAGACATTTTGATATATTTATTTTGTCTGTATATGTGAATATATGGATATAGTTTACACACACACACACACACACACACACACACACACACACACACACACACACACACACACACACACACACACACTGGCTGAACCATTTAAGAGTAAGTTATAGACATTCTGACACTTTACCCCTAAAGACTCCCTATGCATCTCCTGAGAATATGGATATCCTCCTACACAACATCTCATTGTGAAAAATAGGACAATTTGAACATCCAAAATAATAATGACTATGCTTTGTGCATTAAAGGTTTATCTGAGTTTTGAATTATTTCCTTAATTAGCTACCCAGAAATGGAATTCACAGGTCCAGAGTATGATTATATACTGTAATGCACATATACTCACACATACATATATATGTGTGCGGATACATATGTGTGTATATATATATATGTATATGTATGTATGTATGTATAGGTGTATATTCCTCTTCCTAAAGGATTTACCAGTACACATTCCCACCATTAATGTATGTGAATGCCTCATCTCATATGAGTGACAGTTGTGTTTAATAAGCAATAATTATTGCTGAAGAAGGCATGTCCAACCTGAACACAATCACTTCTCAGCCTCCCCCAGCGTCCACCCTCCAGGCCCAGTGAAGTTTGAAGCCCATAAACAATGGATGCAATACAACCAATCTAGTCTTTTTAGGACCTTTCCTTATCATTTTCTTCCATCCATAGATGTCATTAGGTTAATAGATAGTCTCTCACACTGCCCATTTTTTCTAGCTCTGATTTAAAATTACATTTGGAGGATATTATTAGCTTAAGACCTCTACCTGGTACTTGGTTGAATACTGATGATTGAAATAGGACATGGAACCCTCTGTGTGGAGAGACACGGAAGGAGGAGCAGCGTTTATCAGACTATGTCAGTAAACACCTTCCTCTGCTGCCTCTGCGATACCAGATAAATGCTTTGTGACCGCAAAGGCAGGGCAGTGAAGCGGGGACAAGGCTTTTCATGATATTAGCTGACAACTGCTATGCCTAGGGCAGAATTAATTTCATATTCTCTGCCTCCTTTTTTTCTTTGCATTTTTTTTTCCTGTGGGAATATGCATCCTTGGGACTTCTCTGGGAGTTTTCTGAATGGGCAGAATATATTTCTCAGGAAATTATGCATTTCTGTCCATAAAATAGTGTTGAAGTTAACAACTATGATTTTTTAAGTGTTTACTATTCACCAGGCACTGAGTTGAGCACTTTATAAGTGTTGTATCATTTATTTTTCAAAGCAATCTGATGGGGTACATGCTGTTAACGTCCCAGATCACTGAGACTCAAAGAGAGCACGTACCTCACCCAAGGTCACACAGCTAGTAAGTGGTAGAGCACGATTTCAGATGCCAATTTGTCTGCACCAAATCGTACCCACTCAATTCCTGTGCTACGCTATGCTATACTATTCCTTAAGCTACCCAAGGCAAGTCGTTAGATGGAAGTCAAAAACATGTTCTCTTTTTTCTTTTTAAAACCAATTTATTAAAATATAATATACTTACATACAGAAACGAGTAGTATACATTACAGAAGAATGTGCCAATCATGAATTTTCACGCACTGAACACTCCTATCGGCACCTAGACGAAGAAGCAGAACCTCTCCAGTGACCCAGACCCCTCCTGCCCCTGTCCTGACCACTCTCCTGACCTCTGACCTCATCATTTGATCATGTCTATTTCCTTCTTTAGCTAAATGAAATCACACATCGTGTATTCTTTTGTGTTTGGCTTCTTTTGTGCAACAATGTTTCTATATAGCAAGTGTGTTTTTCAACATTTTATTTGAAACATCAAAAATACATTCTAATGCTGGAGCCATGGCAATGACTATGAGGCCCCTCTTGAACATTTCAGAAAAGGTATATTGAGTCACTGTTAAATAAATAGGCTGCTTTTTTTTTTTTCCACAAAAAGGAGCCACTTGGACACATAAAACAGCAGAGGATGGGGCTTGGTATCAGAGGACCTGGGTACAAATCTTAGTTTTATAACACAAGTTAGCAAACATCATCAAGCCTTCGTTTCCTGGGCTGTAAAATGGGAATAAAAATGTCATTTGTTTTGCCAGGCTGCCAAATGGTTTAAGTGGAATAATGTCTTCACACACCACCATGCAAGTTATACAGCACTAGGGCTGAGCTTATTGTTAGGCAATGAAGACACCTATGATCCTTTCACTCTCGTCCTAACTTGTTCTCTGTTGATTTTTGTCCTCTCTTCCAAACGTTTTGGAGCCCAGCAATTGGTTAGTGACTCTTAAGCTCTATCAAGTATAGAGGAGTTGGATGAGGCTCCCAGCGTATAAATATATTGCTCAGTGGCGCTCAGATCATCGCTGAAAAACATCCGGAAATAAACCCTTTTGGCAGATTGGAAGCCTCTCTGCCGTGAGTTCTGGGCTGGCTTCTTGGGTTTCTTCCAGCTGTGAAATCTTGCAGGGGCACCGTGGGCTCTAACTCTGCCTTTCATGAAACCTAGAAGTTAGAGCCAAGTTGCTTTAAAGAGCCTCTGGCCATTTGATAGATGAGGAAACTAAGACCCAAGAAGACAAATGCTTTTAGGTGGCCATGATGAAGACAGTCATAGAATCATCTCACGTTAGAGCTGGGAAGGTCCTCATAAAACTTCTAGTCCAATTATCAGGCAGTTGGGAGGCAGCCTGCTATAATGGAAAGAGCATGAGCTTTGGAATCTTACAGACCTTGGTTCAAATTCCAGTTGGTTAACTTATTGCCTGTGTGACCTTGGGAAAGTTATTTGACTTTTATGGCTTCATTTCTCTATCAATATAAAGGAGACCTACTTTGCTAGTCACTGTAATAAATAGATGATAGATAGGTAGATAGATAGATAGATAGATAGATAGATAGATAGATAGATAATAGATAAAAAGAACAGACCTGGGACAAAACAGGCATTCAATAAAGCATTGCAATTACAGTTAGAGTTATATTACTATTGCTCTACTGTTGATAGATGTGATAGAATGGATAGAAGCTTTATATTCTTTCTTTCCTGGTTTTCAAATACTTCCTGAGTGCCTTATGTGCAAGTCATTGCCAATGGAGCCAAAATTTCTCAATAGGAACAAGAGAGAGTACATATATACATATTTTAAAGGAATATTTCTGGATCATAGGAATTTAATGCCTTCTGAGTCGGGTCATGGTACTAGTCTAAAGAATGGATGAGACCACCTAGATCTGACATCATGACTTCACTTGTAATAAAAGCCCACTGTGCTTCTTTACTGATTCAGACAACCATGAATCTGCCTCTCTTCTCCAGCTTCAAACTCACCCCAAATACTCTACTTTTCTCTAATTTCTCCCACGATTACATTTTCATGGCTGCCAGCAACTAAACTTGCTTGTTAAGAAGCCCTGGCATGGGATTCCCTGGTGGCGCAGTGGTTGAGAGTCTGCCTGCCGATGCAGGGGACGCGGGTTCGTGCCCTGGTCTGGGAAGATCCCACATGCCACAGAGCGGCTGGGCCTGTGAGCCATGGCCACTGAGCCTGTGTGTCCCGAGCCTGTGCTCCGCAATAGGAGAGGCCACATGAGTGGCCTGTGTACCAAAAAAAAAAAAAAAAAAGCCCTGGCTTTTTCAGAAAGTATAGGTAAATTAACACAAGACCATTGGTTCATCAGAATCTTAGACCTTTTTACTGGGGTAGGAAATCAGCCATGCCTCTGAAGTCAGGTAATACCCCATCCACATGGGATTCAGAAAGACAAGCTTTAACAGCAATCATAGGGGCTAAAATACTTTGGTGATGCTGCAGTCTCCAGCCACATCTGTGTCCCTCCTATCACCTTGAATTTTGATCCACAAAACCAAAGGAGGCAGGAGAGAGGGTCCCCTCCACCAAGAACGGGAGCTCCAGGAGATCAAGGGTCCTATTTTTCTTAATCATTAAGTCCCCAGGGCCTAGAACAGTGCCTGGCATACAGGGGGTCCCCAAAAGTAATGAATGAACAAGAAAGAATAACTCCTACCTTTTGCAGACATCCTGTCTCATCCTTTGATAACCCAAGACTTACATCTCTGCCACTATCTTTGGCACAATGCTCTGAAGAAGCATATGACTCATAATTTTCAAACCAAAGAGGCTGTTTCTTACTGAGGGAAGAGAAGGGGAGAGAGAGTGCTAGAATAAAAGGATAATTCTAAAACAGAGGGGACAACAAAAACAAGGAAGGATGACAGAAAAGCCTTTTGGCCAATGTAGGTCCATACCCACCCATCTCCTCTTGAGAGTCATTGACAGAGAAGAAAGAGGGCAGCAGATTCAAGAGGGTTCTGCCACTCAAGTAATTAGTCCCCCTTTTAATTCTTACTTTCTGTAATTCATATTACTTCTGCAGATATTAAATGATTACAAGTGAAATAGTCCATGTGACTGAGCATTTGTGTGTCTATGTGTACACGTGGGACCCCCTCTTCTCACAAAACTCAAGAGTAACGTCGTTCCAGGGCTTTTATTGTCGGTCATAAAAATGGCTTCTCCCAGGACCGAAAAGATAATATTTCCTCAAAATAAAGCAGGAGGATAGTCACAATCCTTCCTGACATTCTCCCACATGATAACACTTCTTCTAGAAAGTCGGCGTTGCCCCCAGAAGTTCTTTGTGACTAGAAACTGAGAGTTTGTCTTTGTGCAGGGCAAGGTTGAAGCTGAGTTCCACCTCGTTACGGCAGAAGAAGCTGAGAAAAATCCTGTTGGAAAAGCCCGAAAGGAGCCAGAGCCCCTGGCCAAGCCGAAGTGAGTGAAGTCACGGGGTGGGGATGGGGACATCAGAAATGGGAAGGACCCTCTGAGGTCCCCATATCAGAGGATGAAAACATTTCCCTAGAGCATCCCGCTGGGAGAAGTGAGGAGTTAATAGGTACCATCCAATCAGTGTAGCTTTTTATTTCTATAATTGAAAAATATTCCAGAAACATTATAGAGTGTTTGGCAAATGGACAGGACACTTTTCCATAGAACTACCACATAAGCACTTCTAGAATAATTTCATATTTTTTTTCTGCTATTTTTTTCATGGGAATATAAGTTTCACATGCATTTTTTTTCTACTATTTCTCTAATTATGCATACAAAATTATCTTCATATTTCACTTATCCTTTGCTGAAAATTTTTGCTTTGTTGCCATAGTTGTCATAATTAGGATTTTTAAATGGCTGTGGAATAGTCCATAGACTTGATACCCATAATTGAGTTGGTTGCCACCCCGTAACTGGATGTTTAATTTACTTCTACCTTTTTTCTATTATTATAACATGATAAAAATGTTTCCCCTTTATAAATTATCACCTTAAAATAAATTTCCAGAAGTAGAATTACTAGCAGCAAGTGTTACCCTATTCAATTGAAACCATGGTTATATATCAATTAAAAAGTAAACATATATAGATAAGAAATGTGTACACAAAATACTCTTTCAAATTGTATTTGTCCTACCCCTCCCTAGACGCCAAGTGTCTCATGATGAGTAGGTGGTCCCTTCTTTGTACCTACCTTTCATCTATCATAGTGTTAGGAACATAACTGGTGCTTCATTAATTCAAAATTATTTATTAAACTCCTACAATGTGTACCTACTAAAAAAAAAACACTTTGAAGAACACCAAAGAAATGTAAGATATAAACTCTGCCTTCCAGAAGCTTTCAGTCTGTTTAGAGAGAACACACAGGTTCATAAAACAGTCATCAGAGTGTGGAAGACATATGTTAGGTTCAAAAAGTGGGTAAGTCAAGCCACGAGTGAGGTAGGAATTCAGAATGAGGGGAATTATTGTGGACTGGGGTAGTCAGGAAGGGCTTCATGGAAGAGGCAGGGCTTGAGCTGGTCAGGGTGGGACGGACAGAGGGCCCTCAGTTCTCTGGCTGGGTCCTAACCAAACTCTTGCCCTCCTCCAGACCAACTTTTAAAATGATGAGGAATCATTATCACCCAAAATGTTAGCTTGCTTCTGCTTCAAGGCAACATGGTCTTCGCCCGTTCTCGGGCCTCTCGTTGTGGGCCCCTGGAGATTGGGAGTCAGAAATCCTTCCTGAGGTCTTGAGACTCCTATGTGTTGACAACATGGCCCCTTCCCTGATCTTCTCTTGCTTCCTTCTCAGCCGCCCAGACACCTCATTCTCCTGGTTTGTGACCCCCTTCAAGTGCCTGTACCACCTCATCTGGAGGAATTACAAGAAGTACATCATCATCGGTTTCATTCTGATCCTCCTCATCATCTTCCTGGCCCTCTTCATCTATACCTTGCCGGGAGCCATCAGCCGAAGGATCGTTGTGGGCTCGTCGTAGAGGGTCATGGAGGACCCAGACCTTCCCTTTCTACTCCTCCTCCCTTCTTCCTCATCTGTAAATGTATAAGAATGTATGCTCTGTGCAGGCACTGTGCCGGCTGCTAAGGGGATAAACCCAGAGGGCCCAAGAGCCACTCCCTATGTCTAAGGACAGATCAGCTCTTCTTGGAGGAGATGGGAGAGGAATAGTCCTGCCCTACCCCAACCCTGCCACTACCTTTCCAATTTAAAAGCCTTAAGTCATGGTTTTGTCCATGGGCAGGATGAAATAATGGCTCCTTTACCCCATAGTAATCAATGGTGACCTCAAATTGACTTAGGAAAATATTTTCTAGAGCACTAAGTAAGGAATGTGTTTCATGGATGAGGTTTAGGAAAAAGCACAACATACATTTATGGTGACGTTGAAAAGGAAAAGAACAGCATTACTTTAGGACAGATTTGGAAGGAAGGTATTATACTTTCTTCTGGATTCTGGACAGTAAAACGACAAGTCAGGTCAACAAAACAATGCACATTGTTCAAATCCACAATAAATACAAGCTAAACATTGAAAATTCTTCTAAGTTAAATAGAGCTCATCAAATTTACTTTTATGTCAAAAGATGCTGGAATGCTGAAAAGCCTTTTAGCAAAAGTATTTGAAACACTTTCAGATCAGATGGTATCATAAGAAATGTGCCAGAAGAAGGGGTAAGCAAGCACAATTTAGGAATCAGCTCTGTCTGGTGTTCTACATATAGGTTATCGCTCATGGCCTGTCCTGTGTATAAAAAAAATAAATTAAAATAATGTTCTAGGCCTAATTGTGCAGCCCTGACCCTAAAGATACTACGCTTAAGAATTAAAAAGATTTTGAAGCAGAAAACCCATTTCCCAAGAAGTTGTCATGAGTCCCTACTTGTGTTCTTAAATGGGATTAATTTAAATCTATTCATTTGACAGATTAGAGTTGTTCTTGCTGCTTAAATTTGGTTCAGAGTGGTTTTGTTTTGTTTTGTTCTTTTAACAACATTTGAATCTTTCCTCCCAAACCAACTAAGCAAAACATAATTAATACCAGCAACAACACCAAGCAACTCACAGGATATGTTATCCAATTCTGTGTCTCCAGTAGTTGAAACCATTGGTGCCTTTCTTGCTCTTTTCCCTCAAAAATACACATAAATGGAAATTGGGATTGACTTCACAGCTGGGGAATTTATTCATTCAACAGCTAATTATTGAGTTCCATCCTTGTTCCAACTGCTGTGATTAACTCTAGGGTCTCAAAAGTACACAGTCAGATAAACTAAATCTTTGCTCTAAAGGAGCATAGGGTTTGATAGACAGAAGATATTAATCAAATAATCAGACACAGATAAATACAGACTGATGGATCGAATAGGGGCAAAGTACTGGGAGCAGAAAGACCATCTAAGGGAGGACCCGTAGCCAGTCAGGAAGGCTTCCTAGGGAAGTAATGACTGAAGGGAGATAAAAGATAAGGAAGAAAGATGGAGAGGAAGAAGAGCACACTAGACAGAGGAAAATAGCATGTTCAAAGGCCCTGAGGCGGGAGGGAGTGAGGCACATGAAGTGGTCTAAAAGACAGTGGGTACCAAGTGAGAGGCAAAGGACCCTGAGATGGGGCTGGAAAGTCATCTAAGGGCCCACACGCTTAACGGCTTCAGTCTTCATTTTAAGGGCAGTGGATAGCAAAGGATTTTTAAGCAGTAGAAAAGAATGACTAGATTTTTATTCCACATGGAGAACAGACTGGAGGTACTGCAGTCCTTCCCACAAGAGAGGATGATTATTTTCACTCAGTAATTGTGGCAGAGGAGGGAAGAGGAGGGATCAGAGATGATCTCTCTAAGGCTCCAGGGTGGTCTAATGGGGAATTGGGGGTCTAGTATTGACTCTATTTTATATAAGCTGTGTGACCTAAGGCAGCTAACTTCACATCTCTGATCTATACTTTGCTTGTCTATCACATAAGGAAGTTCATATAAACAATGATGAAAAGACCATGGCATATTCTGCGGCAAAATGAGCGTTGATGGGTCTGTAGCATAGAGTGGGATGGACTGTACTCAGAGTCAGATTATGAATGGCTTTGAATGCCAAGCCAAGAAGGTTGGACTTTATGCAGCAGAAAGTGGGGGCTCCTGGAAGAATTTAAACAAAGAAGTGTCAAGAACCAGTCTAGATATTGGAGAAGTTGCTCTGCCTGCAGTGCATGATGGATTGATAAAGATGAGATCCAGAGGCTGGGGACATTTCAGGAAGCAGTAGTCAAAACCCTGGTGGGAGATGAGGACCTGTGTCAGGGCCACAGCCATGGAGATGGAGAGGAAGAGCAGATTCTGGAACATTGGTGAGGTTCCTCAACCTTCATCCCCATCCCTGGCACCCAAGATGCCTGCCAGAGAGGACAGGGAAATTTGAATCCTAGCTGTGTCATTTCTACCTGGGCAGGTCACAATCACTGAGTCTTCATTTTTTCATCTGAAAAAAAGGAATTATGACCTACTTGGCAAGAGTCGTGTAGATTGTAGAAAAAGTATGTAAAATGTGTAGCTTGTGCTTGGCATGAAGCCAGTCCTCAAAGGATAGTAGCTACTGTCATAAGTATCATTTCTACAGGTGGAATCAGCAGTATGTGGAGTCTAGTTGTATCTAGCAGTGAGAGACCTATGTTTTAGAAATGTTCTGGCACATGGACTAAGAAACTTTCAACCAATAATACTCCCAAGTGTATTTATTTTGTATTGATTCTGTAACAGACTACAACGAGCCCAATGGATTAAAACAACACAAATTTATCATACAGTTCTGTAGGTCAGATGTTCATCACGAACCTCACTGAGCTAAAATCCAACATGTCATCAGACCTACCTTCCCTCCTGGAAGCCCTAGGGGAGGATCTGGTTTTTTGCCTTTTCCAGTTTCTAGAGGCTGCCTGCATTCCTTGGCTTGTGGCCCCTTCCTCCATCTTCAAAGCCAGCAAGTTTATATACCTCTGTGCCTTTCTTTTGTAGTCATACCTGTCTCTGACTATAGCCAGAAATGTTCTGGCTTTTATGGACCCAAGTGAGTACATTGGACCCACCCAGATAATCCGGGATAATCTCCCTACCTCAAGGTCCTTAACTATCGCATCGGCAAAGACCCTACTGCCATGTAAAGTAACATATGCACAGGTTCTAGGGATTAGTACATGGAGTTTTTTAGCAGAGGGAAGCATTATTCTGTCCACTACATCGAATATCACCCCAGCATTTTAATTCAGCCCAACATGAAAGCCACTTCAGCAGAGCTTTGGAAGTCGGTGGGATGATTATGGTATATGAAGTAAGGAGGCTCCACAGACGCTTTTCTCTCTGGAACAAGATGTTTCCATTTGTTGTTCAGCCTCTCAAGCAACAATTGACTCAGGAAAAAGAGGAAGGATTGTTCAGTCCTTCCCTGACTCATTAAATCCTCTCAAGCACAATGGATGAGGTGTGTCGGGAGCTGGTTATGAAAAGACCCTGCCACTTCCTCTCACATTTCTGCCTCCGGAGTTTCCAAATAAGCCTCTTAAATTCAGCTTTCCTTTAACACAGCAGTAGTTCCTTCCAATTCAGGAGAAAACCTGTGTCTCTCCTCTCCCTAGTTTATAAAGGGCAATCTGAGAAGAGAGGACTCTCTATTTTTCACTGAATTGTTGTACTAGTGCAAAGAAAAATGGGCTTTGGAGACTGAGATAAAAGCACTGAAACTTGGGTGTAGACACTAGCTGTGTGACCTCGAGCAAGTTACTCAACAACTGTGAATCCTGTCTTTCTGATCTGTAAAATGAAGCTAATACCCATCTTATTAGGATTGTCTGTGTTTGGGCATTTGTGGTTGTGGGTAGTGGACCTCTACTGGGGATAGAGGTAGAGGATTATAAAATGTCTAATATACTGTCTTCTATGTCATAGTATCCAAATTAATGAGAGATTATTATTTAAGTAACAAATAACTAATGTTTGCTGTGTGCTGTTACAGATTACAAAGTAATACATGTATCTTCTCACTGATTTTCTCAACAGCCTCACATTGTAGACAGGAAACAGCTGCAGGGACTTTCAAGCTCGCCCAGCTCATTTGTAACAGATCTAAGATCCAAGCCCAGACTCCTCCCTCCTGCCGCACGCCCCGCCCCTGCCCTCCTGCTCTCTCCTTTATAAGCGGCTGCCTAATGATTGATTTAAAGCGGGTGGGGCCGCCTCCAGTCAGAAAATTCCTCAGAGATTTTTTAAGGGCCATCCATGTCCTAGGGGTTCATCCAGGTCCCCTAAAACCTTTCAAGTATCTTACACACAACAGTGTGGATGCATGTTTGAGCCTCTCTTTTTAATTGAACCACTGCGTTTGATGGTTAGAGAATGTAGCTGGCATCTCTCATCCATGCTGTCCCCAGATCTTTTCAATTTTCTTTTCTCATTTTGCCACTTCTTACAATAGAAATCCCCCCACCCTAATGCAGAAAACAACTTCTGGAGTGCAGACATTTAACTGAGCTCTTTATAAACCAGGCATAGAACTCATAGAACTTAGATTTGGAAATTATGTGAAGAAACAGGCAGGGTGGGGGCACTCAACCATCCCAGAAACTGCTAGCTACTTACCAAATATCTATTTTCTCTTTCCTGCTTGGTAACAGAAGGTAAACATTAATACTTTACCAGAGATGTGATTTGCAAATATTTTCTCTCTGTGACTTGCTTTTTTACTCTGTTGATAGTGTCTTTTGACACACAAATTTTTAAAATTTTGATGAAGTCCAATTTGTCTATCATTTCTTTTTTTGCCTGTGCCTTTGATGTTATATCCAAGAAATCATTATCAATGTCATGAAGCTTTTATCTTACATTTTCTTCTAAGAGTTTTATAGTTTTAGTTCTTATGTTTAGGACTCTGAAACATTCTGAATTAATTTTTGTATATGATGTTAGGTAAGGGTCCAACTTCATGCTTTTGCATGTAGTCAGTTTTCCCAGCACCATTTGTTGAAAACCTCACCGTTTTTTTTTTTTTTTGAGGTATGCGGCCCTCTCACTGTTGTGGCCTCTCCCGTTGCGGAGCACAGGCTCCGGACGCGCAGGCTCAGCGGCCATGGCTCACGGGCACAACCGCTCCGTGGCATGTGGGATCTTCCCAGACCGGGGCACGAACCCGTGTCCCCTGCATCGGCAGGCGGACTCTCAACCACTGTGCCACCAGGGAAGCCCCAGCAAATTAATTTTCACAAAGCCTGTGTTTTCAGCTGAAACCACTACCATTTCCCTGGGCCACCACAGCTCCTACAATAGCTGAGTCTCCTCTGTGCCAGAGCTGCGCTGTGGCTGGGCTCAGAGGGGACAGTGCCCCTCTCCTCGCTCACTGTCAACCCCAAGAGGACTGCATGGTCCCTGACCCCTACACAGATCTCAGCTGAGCAGCTCTCTCCCATTCCCACTCTCTCTGGAGGATTCGGCCATCAGCAACAGCTAATACTGAGTAGGCCACACACTTTGCTAGGGGGTATTAATACAGTATATAATTTAATCTTCTTAACCCTGTGAGGAAGGCATTTTCCCCAGTTTACAGGTAAGAGGCTTAGTAACTGGCCAACGTTACTCAGCTTGGCCAGCATTTGAATCCTGAGCTGCTGGGCTTTAATACTGATGCTTTCTCATCTGTATCACCCTCTTCCCCGCAAGGCTGACCTTACGGTCCCTCCCACAGGGCTGTGTTGTAAACATGGAGACGTGAGTGTGAAACTGCTTTCTGCTTTGTAGGAAGGCAAAGAAAATGTCAGCTGTTATTTGATCTCATGTGCTGGCTCCACATCTGGCCTCCTTTGGGACCCACCTCTCAACCCACAACATCCCCCGTGGGAGGAAAGAGCTGGCAGACCTACCGCTCTGTCCCTCGACAGCTCCCCTCTCTGGACCTGGAGAGGGCTGCCTTGGAGAAGCTGGAGAAGCAGCTTCCTTGCTGTCCGCTCTGAGGACAGGCAGGCTGAGAAGCCTGCCAGAGACTGGCTTTGCTGGCTCCTCTGGTGCCAGGGGCTGTTGGCTTTGGTGGTCCAGGACACTTGCTGCGTGCTGTGTGGGCAGAAACCTGGAGGTGTGGGACGGGAGAAAAAAATGATTCATAGAAATCTGGGTAGAGACCAAAACCAAAGTCACGAAGACCATCCATCTGGACCTGAGTCTGCAGGGATCCTAGACAGGGAAGGAGACAAGAGGATGGATTACAGGGAAACCAGAAAGAGGAAGAAGGGCCAAAGTGTAGGTTGGGAGTCAGAACCTAGAGAAACTCCTACTCAGAAAGTGTCAGAGTCGAGCCTCTTTGGGGACAGTGGGAACCTTGTGTACAGGCAGAAGGAGCTGTCAAGACACTGAGCCTCCCCATGTGGCAGGTTCAATCCCTCCTTGCCTTTTGTCCCACACTCCTGAGGGAAGGGACCACTGGACAGGTCAGTTTTGTTTGTTTTTTATAGAGTTATTTTTTAGAGCAGTTTAAGGCTCTCAGTACAACTGAGCGGAAAGCACAGAGAGTTCCCACATACCCTCTGCTCCACATGTGTACAGCCTTCCCCACTTCAACATCCCACACTGCATGTATTACAACCGAAGAGCTCATCTTGACACATCATGACTACTCAAAGTCCATGGTGTACATTGGGGTTCATTCTTGGGGCTGAACATCCTATGGGTTTGGACAAATATACAATGACACACATCCATCATTATAGTATCATCCAGAATAGTTTCACGGCCCTAAAAATCCTCTGTGCGTCTCCTATTCATCCCTGACTCCCTCCTAACCTCTGGGAACCACTGTTCTTTTTTTTTTTTTTTTCTTTTTCGGTACGCGGGCCTCTCACTGTTGTGGCCTCTCCCGTTGCAGGGCACAGGCTCCGGACGCGCAGGCTCTGCGGCCATGGCTCACGGGCCCAGCCGCTCTGCGGCATGTGGGATCTTCCCGGACAGGGACACGAACCCACGTCCCCTGCATCGGCAGGCGGACTCTCAACCACTGCGCCACCAGGGAAGCCCACCACTGCTCTTTTTCATGTCTCCAGAGTTTTGCCTTTTCCAGAATGTCATACAGCAGGAATCGTACAGTATGTAGCCTTTTCAGATTGACTTCCTCCACTAAGTAACATGAATTTAAGTTTCCTCTGTCTTTTCATGGCTTGAGAGCTCACTTCTTTTCAGCAGTGAATAATATTCCATTATCTGGATGTACCCCAGTCTATTTATCCACTCACCTACTGAGGGGCATCTTGGTTGCTTCCAAGTTTGGGCAATTACAAATAAAGCTGGTATACACTTCTGTGTGTGGGGTTTTGCGTGGACATAAGTTTTCAGCTTTGGGGGATAAATACCGAGGAACGTGATTGCTGGATCATATAGTAAGAGTATGTTTAGTTTTGTAAGAAGCTGCCAATGTTGCATCAATTTTGATGAGAAGAGTTGTTCAAACATGAGAGAGCTCCTGGGAAATGGTATTTGGTGTCTAAGGAGTCGGGTAAGAGGGGAATGGGGGGGCCAACAACGCCAAAGAAGGGCAAGTAGGTGAAGAGAGTAAAGACTGACACACCTGTCTCACAATTGCCGAGGCTGGGTGTAGTTAGACACCTCATCTTCGAACTTGACTCAGCCTTCACTGAACTAGAGCTGCCAACTCCAGCCACACCCTGCCTGCCCTTAGAAAATTCACCAGCTGGTTGTAAAAGTCACAAGTCATTAACTCAATGCATTCATTTTCCAACTGGCTTCTCCTGCAAAGAAAAATCTTTCTCATATTTCCCATTTTCCATTGTACAAAGCACCCAGTTCGTGCTCAGAAATACTAGCTGTAGGTAATAATACAACGAGCCAACTTATTCTGAAGCCCAGCCTAGCATCCACACCCCAAACCTGAGTCTTCTCATTACTCTCGAGGGGTGTGTCCATCAGGGCACACCGTTGTGCTGGAGATTGGGACCACACGTTACTCATTCCCCTTCCCTCTGGGCTGTAGCCAGTTGACAATAGACACAGGAGCCAAATAGGGACAAGAGAATCAGTTTCATCAATAACGGCGAGGTCCCCATAACTTGCTTACAGTCGTGGTTTTCCAGTAAATCATCCCCCTGCCCTGCCCTGCATGGAAGGTAGATGGGCCAGTATGGTAGGATGAACTTATTAACCAATCTACCTCTTGCTTTTTTGCTTTAGGTGCTGCTAAGGAAGCCAGAGAATGGTGAGATCATGAGGCTCTCTGTGCCTGGGCGCAGATCCAACAAGAGGCAAGAGCGCTGCCATGAATGAGCACCCTGACCTTGCCCAGCAGAGCAGTGTGGCTGCCGAATGCCCAGCCTCTCACCAGCCCTCCAGTGGAGGAGTCCATGCTCTTCCTGTCTGCTAATGGGGTGGGAGGAGGAGACAGAGAGAAACCCACCATCCCAGTTTGCCTGGGCTGAAGCATTCCTGAGATGTGGGGCTTTCAAGACTAACACCAGAAAGTCCTTGATGAATCAGAACACAAGTTGGTCACCTTACACTTTCCTCAAGCCTTAGCAAATATGTTCTCTCTAAAGAGGGAACTACAATGTGGAGAGAAGGAAAGATGGGTTTCTTCCTACAGTGGCTCCAGGGCTCCCCTTAGGCTGATGAGAACTGGGGCTGTTAGTGGATGGGATGTGGGTGAGAGGATAAAATTTGGGAGGTAGATACAACACCACCTTAACAGTGTTACCGAACTAGGTTCGTTTGCCCAGACGTGCAGCAAGCCAAACGCTGAGACACCAAGGTTTGCGGCAGAGAAAAGGATTTATTCCCGAGGCAACTAAGCCAGGAGATGCGAGAACTAGTCTCAGATCCACCTCCCGGAAGGTGAGGGGCTTGGGACGTTTATGGGTAAATCTGAGGCATGGGGAGCAAGGGGAACAGTGATTGGAGACAAGGAAAAGGTGAGGTAATCGCCATTCCGTGCAGGTGTAGCTAAGTTACGTGCTTTTTCATGGGACTCGTGGTCAGCAAATGGGTGCATTAACATGTTCTGAGGGTGGAGTTTTTGGTCCTCTGAGGTCAAAAGGTCACCAAGTGGACACTCATGCATGCCCCGTTGGAGGGTCAGTGGTCCTAACCAATCTTACCAGCTCAAGCTCCAACTGACTACAAGTTCCTGAAAAGCAACTAGGGCAAACATCTTGTGGTTCAGGCTACGTGACGCTTGGAGGGCACGCGGTTTTTTGCAGCAATAGTAAAAGCGCGCTTGATCAGTGATGGCAGGTTACAAGCTTAATGGATCTAACTAATGGTTACCCTCAATTTCAAAAGTACTCCTCTCAGAACTATTACATTTAGAATGGATAAACAACAAGGTCCTACTGTATAGCACAACGAACTATATCCAGTCTGGGATAAACCATAATAGAAAGGAATATTAAAAAAAAGAATGCATTTATGTGTATAACTGAATCACTTAGCTGTACAGCAGAGATTGGCACAACATTGTAAATCAAATATACTTCAGTAAAATAAAATAAAATAAATACCTAAAAATAGAATTACAACAAAAAAAATGCTCTCCATGGTGGGACTACTGGTGATCTTTAAGTTCTTTAATGCTTTTCTATTTTTTTCCCCAACTTTCTAAAATAAACATCTGTAACATGGTAATCAGAAAAAAAAAACCCACTAAATTATAGTTAAACAAAAAGAATAAGAAAAGATCAGTAATTTATATAATAAAACCCATTTTTAAAATGAGATCATTTTCTCCTGTACACTAGATGGGGTGTATACTCTGGAAGTATTTATCAATTGATGCGGAAAGATGAGTAAGGAAAATGAAAAACATGTTCCAAGTTTACCCTGGATGACCTTTGGATTATGGTAGTATTGCAAATTTTAAGAAGTATCTGTTCCACAACTCTCCCCTTCTCAATTGTAATCAACTTAAGTACTTATCTGGATTCTCTCATAACACAGACTATATCGTCCTATTCCTTCCCTACCCTATTCCCAAATATCTTGCTGACTTGAAAGTGTGATTTAATGTTATGCTCTCCATTTCAGTAGCATTTGCTACCTTTTGAGCAAGCATGGTTGAAGATACAATTTGCTCTATTACTCACCTAACTGACGGGAGACTCTACAGAGATGGATTTTTGGTCTTGATTCAGCTGCTTTCTGAATATATGTCCTTAAATGTCCCCAAGACTCAGGCTCTTCAACCAGAGTGGAGCTGGGAGGCGCTTTTCCCCCAAGCTTCAGAGTGCCCCTGGGGACCTCGATCACAAAGAGTGAGTGTGGGAGTGCTCTGTATACTGTAGGATACTGTCTACATATTTGCAACTCGGGATCAAGGGACTGACTTTTTGCCGTAGGTGTCAGGATACATAGAAACCAATCCAACTAGAAAATTTTAAATGTATTCATTCATTCATTCATCCATTCTTGTATCCAAAAGGCATTTCCTGGTCAGCACCATCATCCCTGTGCTCAGAGCTGGAGACCCAAAGATGAATAAGGTAGTTTCTAACCTGAGGCTGAGTCTGAGAGGTATCAGTGATTCTGCAGGCTCCCAGACCACCTTCTACCCAGCCCTCTTAGTTCTGGGCTCTGGGACATAATGGGACCATGATAAGA
Source organism: Delphinus delphis (assembly GCF_949987515.2). Taxonomy (NCBI): domain Eukaryota; kingdom Metazoa; phylum Chordata; class Mammalia; order Artiodactyla; family Delphinidae; genus Delphinus; species Delphinus delphis. Next base: position 65,374,959 of record NC_082699.1, read on the forward strand.
CAAGTCTGCTAGGACTGAATAGCAAAACTTTCAGCTACTTCTCTACTGGTGACTGATAGAAACTTGCATTTTTCTTTCCTTTTACCCAAAGGGAAAAATAAACACTTTATAACTGACAAAAGTCCCTCAGTCAGGAAACTGGACTCAGACCTAGAGAAAACAGTCAACACTCGAATTAGCAGGAAGAAAAGATCTTCCTTAAAGAGCTTCTGTGGGGCAACCGCTGAAGAGACTAAAAATAAACCCTTTGAAAAACAGAGCAGGTGGGTCTCATTCCCTTCATATAAGTTTATGGCAAATTCCATTTCAAGCTTTGTCTTGGAGCAAAGAAATAATTAAACACATATAGGCAGACACACTCAGATAGAGGAACCTCCACTCCTTGAGGACTGAGGCTGAGGGAAGATAAGGATGATTCACATTCCCATGGACCAGATCTGCTTCACAAGAAGGCACCACCCCATCGAATGAGGTAGCTGCTGGAAGCCACCCAGCTCTCCCAATACCACATCTTAGCTCAGCCCCTCGTGCCCCACACACACCTGCCTTATGGGTATCTGAAACTCAGCCCCATTGTAATTTCATTCTTTTAGGTTAAGACATTGCCCCTGGTATATAACCCACTCCGGGTGTTGGCAAAAGTGGGAAAGATTAGGTGAGTCAAATTCCAAACATTTGCAGGAAGGAAGGAGTTAAGAGTGAATCGTTCAAAAAGGAGAAGCCCTCCTAGGTTGTCTACCAAGAGAATGCTCAAACCTGGTGGTTCTCAAACGTCAGTGCGCCCGAGAATCACCTGGAAGGCTTGTGGAACTAGAACGCTCCTTCACGCTCGCTTACAGTTGGCTAGATAAGGAATTTCAGCTTCCAAAGTACGTATCCTCTAATTGCTTTCTTTTTATTTTTTAATATAAACTGAATTCCTTGAAACTGCCTATCAAGTATATCAACAGATTTCTTCAATAAAGAGCTTGTTTTTATGTTAGATAGCCAATGTATTTTGGAAATCTTCCCAAGAATGTTCTGAAGTCATGTACCTTAACACCCTATGATTTATTATCCTTGTTGCACAATTATCTGATGGAAGGAAGAGCCTGTTAGTTTTTGTATTTGTATAAAATAAGCCATAACATCATTTTATCATTGAAAACAAACCAAAGGTACATATGCTCAACCCTTGGAGGCTGATCCTCCAGCGTCTCCTGGTATCTGATGTGGCTGAGATTCCTTTACCTTATTTTAATATGCTATTACATAATTTTACTTTTTTTTTCAATTTTACCTTCTTACATTTTTTTAAAAGAATTATTTATTTTAAAAACTGGGCCTTCCCTGGTGGCGCAGTGGTTGAGAATCTGCCTGCCAATGCAGGGGACACGGGTTCGACCCTGGTCTGGGAAGATCCCACATGCCATGGAACAACTAGACCCGTGGCCACAACTACTGAGCCTCTGCTCTAGAACCCGCGTGCCACAACTGCTGAGCCTGCATGTCTGGAGCCTGTGCTCCGCAACGAGAGGCCGCGACAGTGAGAGGCCCGCGCCCCGTGACGAAGAGTGGCCCCCGCTCGCCACAACTAGAGAAAGCCCTCGCACAGAAATGAAGACCCAACACACCCAAAAATAAATTTATAAATAAATAAAAATAAAATAAAATAAAAACTGAAGTATAGTTGATTTACAATGTTGTGTTATTTTCTGGTGTACAGCAAAGTGATTCAGTTATACATATAATTTTACTTTTTAATTTTAATGTTCATTAATTATATGTGAATATTTTAAAATATTTTTATTATTTCTATGTGTTTTTGAAATGAGGGCATCTCCCCCATGCTCAATCTATCATCTTGAGTGAGAAGTATGACCATGTGCTCTCAACCCTTTTCAGTTCCCAGCAGACTCTAGGAAGTCCATCTCAGGACATCCCCAAAAGCCCAGAGACCAATTTGCAAAACTCCCTTGGCTGTCTTTTAGAGAAATCTCAGAGTTACCATTTCTGTTACTGTTCTTTATTCAGGAAGCATGGTGTGTCCATGGTTTGTCTAAATGCTTCTTTATTCCCTTGGTTCAATTAAATATAGAGAGATGAAAAGGAGGGGAAATGAAGACATTTGTTCAGGCTCTGATCTGAGGTGAATAAGAGCATATAGTGCTATTTCCCACTTTTCAACCCCACACTGTAGCATATTTACCCCAGGAAAATCAAACCCATATTAGCTTAAAAACTGTTCTGTATGCTCCACGAGAGCAGGTTGTCAGTGTCATTCATGGCTGTATCCCTTGTACTTAGCAAGGTGCCTAATGCATAGGGCTATGTATAATCTGTCTACCAACTGAATGGGCACCCCTAAGGAGTAAGCAAGATGTACTTGATTAAATCTATTTCCCATTTGAAGAAACTGAGAGTCAGAGTCACAGCCAGGCACCACAGGTAGGACTAGAAGCCTGAATTTCTAACATTGACCCAATTCAACCCATTCTAGGAGAAATAATACATACAATGTTGTTGATGATTTAGTGGCTAAATTGTCTTATTCATCTACATGTTCATATGAATACATAAAAGATAGTCAATAAGTTGCTTGTTCGATTATAATAATGAAATGAATTAGTATGATTACATTAATTATCCATTTGCTTCTTGATATTTTTGCGCTCACGGAACATCTTAGAATTGAGTAACAGCATTAAGAACCCTCTCCCCAGAAAAATGCACATCTGTACAAATGCACTCAAACACATAAAATTGTGCATCAATTTTATAAGGTACCCAGAGCTTCTAAAGCTGAGTTAAACCTTAAAAAAATCTCTTTCAAAATCTTGAAATTTTAGGGGCTAGAAAGGGCTTTAAAGACGATTGATTTCAATGTCCTTACTCCTATAAATATAAAACTGAAGATTAGAGATAGGAAGTCACTGTAGATTGATTTTAGAGTGCGCACACTCAGTAGCCGTGGGATACCTACTGGGAACGTGTAGCAGAGAGCCCTCCTTTGGGAGTCCTCCTCAGAGTTAGCTGGGGAAAGAGACACTCCACCTCCCTGGGATACCAGTCTTGTGGACAACTGTTCTCCTCCCTACTCTCACCATCCCGAGCTTCCTATTGGCAGAAATGATCTGCCCAAAGCTTCAGAGATGTTTAGGAGAAGCCCAGAGACTAGAATTCAGGTCTCCTAACTTCCAAACTATTGCTTTTTCCATGACAAATTTTGTCTCTTTTTTGTTTTGTTTTGCTTTATTTTTCTCTTCTTTTTTTCTAAAACTGAGGTATATTACTTTCAGGTATACAACATAATGATTTGATATTTGTATATGTTGCAAAATGATCACCACAGTAAGCCTAGTTAACACCCATCACATCACACAGGTACAGGATATTTTTTTCTTGTGACGAGAACTTTTAAGATTTCCTCTCTTAGCATCCTCAAAGTCTCTTCAAACCTTTTCCTCCGCCCTCCCAGCCAGCCGCCCTCCTCCCATTCTGCTTCTGGGCTCCATTTTCACTGACTGCTTTCTTATATAATACACCCACCCCCCATTTTTTAATTAAAAAGGAACAAAAATTTCAGTCCATAAGGTGATAAATATTTAGATTAGGATGATTGAAACCAAAAATTACTTAATTATTTGTACATTTCCATTGTAAGTCTCCTTAAATCAAACTCTTATAAATCAGTCAATAATGACACATAACTCCTTCCAACTCTGAGAAAACAACATAAATATCACAAGCTGATGAGATAACAGGTGACATTTTAAATTATGTCCTGAAAATGTCACTAGCAGTTTGGGCAAATCTATATTATGCTAAAATAAATTAAAATTAAAACTAATACTATTTGTGGAGAGATATGGGTACAGAACAGAATTAAGATTTGCTATTCCTAACACACTGTGATTACATCAAATGGACACTTGCAGATAATAAAAATTTTTAACTGCTTCAGAAACTTAATTACATAATGACTGATGAAGCAGTTTCATTCCACAGAAAGGAAAAAAATATTAAACAATTCCTTTTCAAGGTGAACCCCTGTAAGGCCCCCCAAAACACAGGAAGGACAGATATTTCTGAGTGTTTGGCCAGTAGTGGAACCCAGATTTCAGGGCAGGGCAATGACTTACCCAAATTATACAGCAGTAAATTACACAGCCTAGATTTCCAGATAAGACCTTGACATTTCTGAGTGGGTTTCTCTATAAATATTAATAGTGAGTTTTGCTATCATCAATGACTAGGACCAACTATCCCACTGACTACCACAAGAAAACCTACACAAAATAATGCCTATGTGAATGCATCAGAAAGCTACCAAGGCAAAGAGAATTTACAGGACCAAGGTCTGGCACAGCCAGGGGAAGTGACACCAGAAAATGGAGCTCCTTTTCTATTCAGTTCAACTGTTGATTCCAAAACCAAAGCTGAGCTTGAGAGTAGAGCTTTTTGGGATTCTCATAGGAATAGAGGGAAATAAAATGGCTTCACCATCCTCCACAGAGGAGGGGCCTTGAAAAATATGCAAGGCTTTTAGTTGGACAACAGGAAGGCCACTTAGGAATAACAGTAAATGGGAAATGGAATATGCCTTCCAAGGACTGAGGCTTCCAATAATTTCAATCCCTGATTTGACAAGGTGATCTGCCCTTAGTTTAACTTAGTTTAGGAAAGTACCAAAAGAAGAAGAAGAACAACAACAAAAAATGTGGCAAAGAGAAAACAAATAGCAATAAGTCAGACTTAAGTCCAGCCATATAAATAATTAAATTAAAATGGACTGAACACTCCAATTAAAAGGCAGGTATTGTCAAACTGGATTAAAAAAGCAAGATCCAAAAAAAAAAAAAAGCAAGATCCAACAGTATGCTGTCTATAAGAGATGTATTTTAAATACAGAGGCATAGATAACTTGAAAGCAAAAGGATAGAAAAAGATATACCATGAAAAAACTAAGCATAAGAGAGCTGGTATGGTTATACTGATAACAAAGTAGATGTCAAGATAAAGAATTATTGCCAGAGACAAAAGGGGACCCTTCTAAATAATGAAAGTATCAATTCATTAACATATAACAATCCCAAATGAGTATGTACCTAATCACAGAGGCTTAAAATACTTGAAGCAAAAACTGATCACAACTAAAAGAAAAAAGAGACAAATACACAACCATAGTTGGATATTTTAACACAATTTTAATGTTTTTTTAACTCTCACTATTTGACAGAATTATCAACTACCATCATCACTATACGCTATACATTATACAACTCAATGACAACAAAAAAACCTGTAGGTGAATCTACAACTATCTCAAAATAAATTTTAATTTTTAAAAATCTGATTGAAAATGGGCCTAAATAGACATTTTCCAACGAAGACATCCAAAGGGCCAACAGGTACATGAAAAGATACTTGACATTACTAGTCATCAGCAAGATGCAAATCAAAGCTCATTGATATCATCTCATTGATAAATGTCTTTTATCAGGAAGACAAGAGACTACAAGTGTTAGCAAAAATGTAGAGAAAAGGGAACACTAATTCACTGTTGGTGGGAATGAACATAGGTTCAGCCATTATGGAAAACAGTATGGAATTTCCTCAAAAAATTAACAATAGAACTACCATATGATCCAGCAATCTCACTTCTAGTATATATCCAAAGGAAATGAAAACAGGATATTGGAAAGATATCTGCACTATTATATGCAATATAATATTATATTAATGCAATTATATATAATAGCCAAGATAGGAAAGCAACCTAAGTGTCTGTCAACAGATGAATGGATAAAGAAAATGTGATGTACATACACAATGGGATATTTTGCAACCACAAAAAAGAAAGAAATCCTACCATTTGAGACGACATGGATGGACCTTGAGGGCATTATGCTGAGTGAGATAAGTCAGACAGAGAAAGACAAATACTGTATGATATTACTTAAAAGTGAAACACTGAAAAACTGAACCTGTAAAAACAGAGTAGGCTGAGGGGTGAGAACTGGGGAGATGCTGCTTAAGGCAACGAGTGGATAAATAAGTCCTGGAGATCTAATCCACAGCATAGTTATTATAGTTAATAATAATGTATTATAAACTTGGAAGTTGCTAAGAGACTAGATCTTAATTGTTCACACCAAAAAAAGAAATAATAATTATGTGATGTGATAGAAGTGTTAGCTAATGCTACAGTGGTAATCATATTGCAGTATAGAAAGTGTGTCAAATCGAACCTTCAACTTCCATAATGTTATATGGCCATCATATCTCAGTAAGTAAAAGGAGAAGAGTTTGAAACAGATTATCTACTTTCTTAATGATCTAAATTATCTTAAAAAGTTAGAAAAAGATAAGCAATTAAACCCCATGTGCAAGGAAGGAAAATACCAAAGAAAAGATCAGAAATCAATGAAATAGTTAACAACAATGGAAAACAAGAGAAATGTTAACAAAGCCCAAAATATCAATAATAAAGAAAAACACAGAGATGTATAGCACAGGGAACTATACTCAATGTTTTGTAATAACCTATAAGGGAAAAGAATCTGAAAAAGAATATATATATGTGTGTATATATATATGTATATACATATATAACTGAATCACTGTGTTGTACACCTGAAACTGACACGATATTGTAAATCAACTATACTTCAATTAAAAAAAAAAGCTGAAAGAACAAAATTGTTAATAGTAGGAATTAAAGAGGGGATATAACCTACAGACACTAGGAGGATAATAAGGCAATGTTATAACCAACTTTATGCCAATAACTTCAGCACCTGGACCAATTCTTTGGAAAACACAATTTACCAAAACTAACAAGAGAAAAACGAATGGCTCAAATACTGCTATGTCTATTAACGAAATTGAATTCATAGTACAGAATGTCCCCACAATGCCAGATGGTGTCACTGGTAAAGTCCATCAAATATTTAAGGAAGGAACAACAGCAGCGTGTGTCAGAGGGTTGAGGGGACTCAACAGCACGTCACTGGCCTTCACTGTGGTTGCTTGCAGGCACCCTCCAAAAAAATCACAAAAGCTCAGAGAACTTCCAGGTTGGTGAACACATCCACATACCGGAAAGGTGGCAGACCTCCACTCAACAGGGATAGCAGCTTCTTTAATAAGCTGATAAACAAGTGTTTCCCTGAGTTCTGTGAGCCACCGTAGCAAATTAATTGAATCTGAGGAGGGGGTTGTGGGAACCTCTGATTTGAATCCAAGTCGAACAGAAGTCGCAGGTAACCCGGGGACCTACTACTTGAGATTGGCATCTGAGGTCAGGTGGGAGCAGTCTTGTGGGACTCAGCCCTCAACCTGTGGGATTTGACACTTTCTCCGGGTAAACAGTATCCAAACTGAATTAAATTGTAGGACACTCAGCTGGTGTCATGGAGAATTGCTTGATGTGGGGAAAAAACTTCACACATTTGGTGACCGGAAGCATTAGAAGTGAAGTGTTCTGTTTGAGGGTAAAGAAAGATTCGCAGGAGGAAAAGTTGTAGGTTTCCCCCTAGACAAGTGGTTATTATTGTTAGTACGGCTGAGCCCCACTCGTCATCCCTATGAGATCCATCCATCCATCCATCCAGAGATAGTCATCAATGGGAAGTTGTGTAAAATAGATTCTAGAGACACCCTGCAGTTCTGGAATTTGATCGGTTCCTGAAGTCTTTCTTCCTAAATTGTGTAAATCAAATGAAATTCAAAATGTACTTGGTGCCCTTGCTATTTGTAAATAGATAAAGAAAACCCACAGTGAATTATTTTACAGAGCAAAGACTCGACTCTTCAAATATCTGATTTATAAGTTCAGGTTTTCACACAGAACAATAGACCCTCAAGATGGAAAGGGAGCCAGGGCTCTACGCTCTCCTGGGAGGCTGTGGATGCAGAGGAAAAAATACACCCATGTGTGGTTCACTCAGATTAGAATGAAACAAAATACCCCTAACTGAAAAAAAAAAATCACTTCTACCTTTTCAATAGTGAACTATTATATGCATATCTAATATTATATCACGATGTCCTTTTTACATTTTTGATGGTGGCAAGGCATTCCACTGTGTGTATGTACCATAATTTAAATGATCCTATATTGGTGGATTTTTCTATCATTTATAATAGAAAATTGTAAATATAATTTTATATTAATATAATCACTGTTATAAATACTATGGTCAACATCTTTACATATATAAATTTGTTCACGTGGCTGAATACTTCCATAAGATAGATCATTCAGAATTAGTGAGTCAAAACATACCATGAACTACCTTTAAGGTTTTGGCTTTAATTGCAAAATCGCTTTCCAGTAAGCCAGTAGCACGGTACCTCCCACAGTGTATAAGACTCTGTTTCTCTAGCCTTCTAATGCTAGATATTATTCTTTTAATCTTTGCCAATCTGATGAGCCAAAGAAGAAAATTTATCTGATTTTTCGGGGAGCTTTTGACTACCAAACAGGGGGCACTCACCAGTCATCTTGATGAGTGCCTACTGTATAGCACAGGGGAAAAAAAAGAGAAGGTACAGTCTGTTTGCAGGACATATATTAAGTTAACCTTAAAAATGCATTCCAGGCTTCCCTGGTGGTGCAGTGGTTGGGAGTCCGCCTGCCGATGCAGGGGACACGGGTTCGTGCCCTGGTCCGGGAAGATCCCATATGCCACGGAGCGGCTGGGCCCGTGAGCCATGGCCGCTGGGCCTGCGCATCCGGAGCCTGTGCTCCGCAACGGGAGAGGCCACAACAGTGAGAGGCCCGCGTACCGCAAAAAAAAAAAAAAAAAAAAAAGCATTCCAATATACACTAGGTGCAGACAAATACTGTTTGATTCCATTTATATGAGGTACGTACAATAGTCAAAATCATGGAGTCAGAAAGTACACTGGTAGGTGCCGGGGGCTGGGGGGAGTGGGGTGGGGGGAGGGGGAATGGGGAGTTAGCGTTTAAAGGGGACAGAGTTTCAGTTTAGGAAGGTGAAACATTTGGGAGGTGGATGATGGTGAGAGTTGCACAACAATGTGAATGTGCTTACTGCCACTGAAGTGTACAGTTAAACATGGTCAAAATAGTATGTTTTATATTATGTGACTTTTACCGCAATAAAAAAACATTAAAAAAAAAAAAAAGGAGGGAGACAGGACGGCTTCTTGTTGAATGCGTGGCTATCACAGAGCACAGGAAATTTCCTGCGTATTTTACTCAAACCCAGGCTTGCAAGGCCCCTGAGCACCTGGAATGACAGACAACAGCCCCACTCCTTCTCCCCAGCTGATTAACTGACCTCATATGTCAGCGCAGTAACTTCCCCTCCTGGCCTGCTTCAGCGATAGCCCATTACGCAAGCAGCACGGGAGCCCACATTTGAACCGTCTGCCCAATCCCAGCTCCTGGTGAGACATAACAACTTGTCTTCAGTTGGTTATTTTCAACCCCGGCTGCACATCAGGGTGCACATCTAGGGTGTTTTTTAATCTTTAATTTAAATCTTATTTTCTTTTATGTGTTGGTAATGTATGACTCACAAGCAAAAAATATGCAAAGGGACATTCAGTTAAAAATCTCCCTCCATGGCCCCCAACCAGTCAATTCTCCTCCCTGGAAGCAAATGATGTCACTAATTTCTCTCGGATCTTTCCAGAGATATGAGTAGATTTTAAGAAGTGCCCTTTCTTGGACCCCATGCCCAGACTTTCTGTATCAGAATTTCCAGGGTGGAGAATCTGAAAAATTGGATTTGTTTTAAAGCCCACAGTATTGTTGAATTATAGTCAGGGGTTAAAACAACTTCTTTAGTATGTCACTCATTCCTTCCTTCCTTCCTTCCTTCCTTCAACTTATATTTATTGAGCTTGGGCTTTTCTTTTTCCTTGGCCGTGCCACACGGTATGTGGGATCTTAGTTCCCCAACCAGGGATCAAACCCACGCCCCCTGCAGTGAAAGCGTGGAGTCTTAACCACTGGACTGCCAGGGAAGTCCCTGATCTTGGGCTTTTATGTGCCAGACATTGTGCTTGGTACCTGGGAGACAGCAATGAGCCAATCACTACTCTCACGGAGCTTAGATTGCAGTGTGGGCGGAAAGCAGAAAACCTATAATTATCAGAAAGTGAGAAGTTCCAGGACAAAACTAGAGCAGGATGATGGTAAGTCTTCCAATTGCTTTTGTATCAACTTGAGCCTCCTCCTTCTTCCCCTTCTAGACTTTCGTATCCCCTCCACTGAAAGGCAGGTGGAGGAGAGAGAGAAAACAGGAGGCAAAATTTATCAGGTAATTGGGTTACTGCCAGAGTCCAAATTTTAAAATGAGTTTGACGCTCAAGCCCAAAGTCATCCCAGGTGATGTTCATGTCTCTTCATTAGCACAGATCATTGAGTTCTTCATAATGGCTTAGGAATAAGTCTGAGAAATGTCGATTTGACTGTTACTCTAAATAGAAAGCCTGATTCCTCCTTTCTCTCCTGCAATCCAGTAAGACTTATGCTGAAGCATCACAGGGGTTCCTGAATACCCAGCTGATAGATGAGAACTGGAGAGGTAACACCATTGTCTCTCAAAGAGAACAGTGGCTGGTTGTTCCCTTGCCACTGACACACACAATGTTCAGTCCTATTCAACACAACAATGTTATCGGCATGTTCCAGGCACTGTCGTCAGTACCATTTTTATCCCATTTAAAAAAATGAGTAGGTCAAAAAGGATCTTGCTGTGATTTATGTCATGGAGTGTTCTGCCTATGTTTTCCTCTAAGAGTTTAATAGTATCTGGCCTTACATTTAGGTCTTTAATCATTTTGAGTTTATCTTTGTGTATGGTGTTACGGAGTGTTCTAATTTCATTCTTTTACATGTAGCTGTCCAGTTTTCCCAGCACCACTTATTGAAGAGGCTGTCTTTTCTCCACTGTATATTCTTGCCTCCTTTATCAAAGACAAGGTGACCATATGTGCGTGGGTTTATCTCTGGGCTTTCTATCCCGTTCCATTGATCTATATTTCTGTTTTTGTGGCAGTACCATACTGTCTTGATTCCTGTAGCTTTGTAGTATAGTTGGAAGTCAGGGAGCCTGATTCTTCCAGCTCCATTTTTCTTTCTCAAGATTGCTTTGGCTATTCGGGGTCTTTTGTGTTTCTATACAAATTTTGAAATTTTTTGTTCTAGTTCTGTGAAAAATGCCAGTGCTAGATTGATAGGGATTGCATTGAATCTGTAGATTGCTTTGGGTAGTAGAGTCATTTTCACAATGTTGATTCTTCCAATCCAAGAACATGGTATATCTCTCCATCTATTTGTATCATCTTTAATTTCTTTCATCAGTGTCTTATAATTTTCTGCATACAGGTCCTTTTTAACCCACCTCCTAGATAAATGGAAATAAAAATAAACAAATGGAACCTAATGAAACTTAAAAGCTTTCACACAGCAAAGGAAATCATAAACAAGATGAAAAGACAACCCTCAGAATGGGAGAAAATATTTGCAAATGAACCAGCAGACAAAGGATTAATCTCCAAAATTTACAAGCAGCTCATGCAGCTCGATATCAGAAAAACAAACAACCCAATCCAAAAATGGGCAGAAGACCTAAATAGACATTTCTCCAAAGAAGATATACAGACTGCCAACAAACACATGAAAGAATGCTCAACATCATTAATCATTAGAGAAATGCAAATCAAAACTACAATGAGATATCATCTCACACCAGTCAGAATGGCCATCATCAAAAAACGTACAAACAATAAATGCTGGAGAGGGTGTGGAGAAAAGGGAACACTCTTGCACTGTTGGTGGGAATGTAAATTGATACAGCCACTATGGAGAACAGTATGGAGGTTCCTTAAAAAATTAAAAATAGAACTACCATATGACCCAGCAATCCCACTACTGGGCATATACCCTGAGAAAACCATAATTCAAAAAGAGTCATGTACCAAAATGTTCATTGCACCTCTATTTACAATAGCCAGGACATGGAAGCAATGGAAGTGTCCATCGACAGATGAATGGATAAAGAAGATGTGGCACATATAAACAATGGAGTATTACTAAGCCATAAAAAGAAACGAAATTGAGTTATTTGTAGTGAGGTGGATGGACCTAGAGTCTGTCATACAGAGTGAAGTAAGTCAGAAAGAGAAAAACAAATACTGTATGCTAACACATATATATGGAATCTAAAAAAAAAAAAAAAAAAAAGATGGTCATGAAGAACCTAGGGGCAAGACGGGAATAAAGACGCAGACCTACTAGAGAATGGACTTCGGGATATGGGGAGGGGGAAGGGTAAGCTGGGATGAAGTGAGAGAGTGGCATGGACATATATACACTACCAAATGTAAAATAGATAGCTAGTGGGAAGCAGCCGCATAGCACAGGGAGATCAGCTCTGTGCTTTGTGACCACCTGGAGGGGTGGGATCGGGAGGGTGGGAGGGAGGGAGACACAAGAGGGAAGAGATATGGGGATATATGTGTATGTATAACTGATTCACTTTGTTATAAAGCAGAAACTAACACACCATTGTAAAGCAATTATACCCCAATAAAGATGTTAAAAAAAAAAATGAGTAGGAAACAGACTTGGAGGGGTTAAGTAACTCATCTAAATCACCCGGAGTTCAGACCTAGGTTTGCTGATGCCAGAGCTTGGTATAAGCCTCAAAGGCTTTGCCTCAAAAGTTGAATGAGATAATCCATGCATCGTGCTTACAGTAACATCTGATAAATGATTAAGTTGGCTTTCATTCTATGAAAGCTGCCTGCTTGTCACTGCTGTTGTTTTTAATCAGTTAGACTCTAAGATCTGGCAGCTACAGGCTCACATCCATCATTTTTTGGAACCAAACTAATGAGAAGAAATGAGGTGGGGAAGCCTGAAACCACACAGTGGGGGCCAGAGTTAGCATGCCTGCTGCAAGCCGGGCGGGGGGTGGGAGGCCCCGTCCAGTACCCGCCATACACCCCGTGAGAAGTTCCTGATTCAGCCTGTGTTGTTGGTGCCTCAACATCTGCCTCATTTTCTCCTCCCTTTGACTGGGAACCACTGGAGGACTTACTCCTATTTGTATTCCCAGTGCCTAGGATAGGGTCTAGCACATCGTAGGTACCAAATGCTGAATGAATGAAGAAATGACTGAATGAGCTACACCACCTGTCAAGCTTCCTCTTCTCCAAGGGTGGACCCAGTCACTCTTCATTTTGCATTTTTCCCTGAAGATGCTGTACTAGACTCTCTAGGCATATTTTCACCCTTAATTCTCACACCAGTCACCAAGGTAAGAGGTATTCACTCCACTTTACCCCCGAGAACAGTGAGGTCAGAGTATTAAGTGGTGGTCACGTGGTTTGGAAGCAGTTGGGGGAGTTCTAGCAGCCCCCATACCGGCCTCTACTCTTCTTCCTCCATCAGCCTACCCTAAGACCCCAGCAAGACTTCCACCCAAATCCACCCGTTATCTTTGGTTCCTTGCCACTGTTAGAGTTGCTGGTATGGAGTAGTTTCTTTGGGAGACAGCTGCTGTTCAGGATCTTAATTCCTAATAGCACACAGGTTCAAATCTGGCCACGTAAACATGGTTTTGTATGTCCACGGGACCACTCACGTGCTGTCAGCTAGTGCATTGTTTCTCACAGTTTAATGTGCAAACCTGTCACCTGGGGATAGTGTTGAAACATAGTTTTCTGATGCATTGGTCTGGAGTGGTGTCCCAGATTCTGCATTTCCAACAAGGTCCGGGTGATGCTGAAACTGCTAGTCTGCGTGCCACACTTGAGTCATGGCGAGGCACAAATTCTCACTAGGTCCTGACTCAGGAACAAGTTTGTTCTGTTCTTTGTTATGAGGTGAATTGTGTCCTCCAAAAAAGATATGTTGAAGTCTTAAACCTCCGATACCTCAGAATGTGACCTTAATTAGTTAAACTGAGATGAAATCACACGGGAATAGGGTGGGCCCCTAATTTAATATGACTGGTGTCCTTCACAGAAAACAGCCCTGTGAAGACAGACAGACAGAGGCAGAAGGCCATGTGAAGATGGAGGAAGAGATTGGAGTGATGCACTTACAAGCCAAGGAATGCCAGCAACCACCAGGAGCTAGAAGAGAGGCAGGGAACAGTATGCTCAGAACGAACCAGCCCTGCCAACCTCCTGATCCTGGACCTCTAGCCTCTAGAACTATGAGAGAAAATTTTTCTATTGTTTTTTTTTTTCTTTTTTTTTTTTTTCTTTTCTATTGTTTTAAGCCACCTAATTTACGGCACTTGTTACAGCAGTCACAAGACGCTAATACACTCACAAGCCCTGAGAAAATAAAAATTAGCCCAGAATAAGAAAGTAAAAATTTGTCTGGCTGTTCATCAGACTAGACACAAATAAGATAGATAGGACAGATAATGGCTATAGATACAGATAAGACACAGATAAAATAATAAGGTAACAGGGGCTGCCCTGGTGGCGCACTGGTTGAGAGTCCGCCTGCCGATGCAGGGGACGCGGGTTCGCGCCGCAGTCCGGGAAGATCCCACATGCCGCGGAGCGGCTGGGCCTATGAGCCATGGCCGCTGAGCCTGTGCGTCCAGAGCCTGTACTCTGCAACAGGAGAGGCCACAACGGTGAGAGGCCCGCATACCACAAAAAAAAAAAAAAATAATAATAATAAGGTAACAGACACAGATGAAGTCAACTGCTGAGTGCTAGGAGACAATATTTCTGCCCAGAACAGGATACTGCTGAGATAACCCCCAAAGTGTCATAACATCTCCTTTCTTTGTGACTGCTACTTTCTTACACTGAGAGACTCTGGGCTCTAAAATCATACACTATCAGAAACTTGGTTGTTTGAAATTATATCAGCAAGAATGAAATGCCTCACCCTTGCCTGGAGAATCTAAGTTACTTTGACACAGAGAAACAGACTCCATTTCCAGCCCAGGTACAGTGTCCAATAAGGCTTTTCTAGACTCAACTGTCCATACCTACCCTCACTTTGTAGTGAAGGAGTCCACATCCACTTTGCATCCAGAGCTGATGTTGATCCTACACCCACAGATCTGGTTTGCTTTGAGCTTATTCAAACTGTTGCTTTTACAGTTGACCCTTGAACAACACCAGGGCTAAGGATGCCAACTCCACACCGTCAAAATTCTGTGCAAAACTTTACAGTCAGCCCTCCATTTTCACGATTCCACATCCATGGATTCAACCAACCATGGATCTTGTAGTATTGTGTGCATTTACTGGAAAAACCCCACGAATCAGTGGACCCGTGAAGTTCAAGCCCATGTTGTTGGCAAGGGTCAACTGTAAATTTTACCTACACTCCACACTTGCCCCAATCATATAATATCTCTATCCTTCCTTTGTTTGGTGAGACACCCCATGGGTCCTCTGGTGTGTGACCTCCTTCATTCCAGTGGGTCAATAACACTGACTCTATTGGGCAATAAGTTTGAATTTAAGATCTGCCACTCACTAGCAGCTTGAGCAAATTACTTAAATTTTCTAACCCTCATGATCTGTGAAAGGGGGATGATAGTCCCCCACTCACTGGGTGGTTGTAAAGATTAAAGGAGACCATCCACACACAGCATTTAACATGGGCTCTAATACATCATACGTGTTCCATGATATTCGTTGTTATTATTATCGTGTCACTGTTGTTGTTAACATCAGGACAAGCCAGCAGGAACTACCTATGCCCTCCTTTAACCTCTCTTCTTCTCCCCCTTCAGTTCCATAGCCCATGGTCAGACATTTGCCCCACTTCCCACATGGAAGACAAGCCCCGACCCCTTAGGTCTGCCTGAAAGGGGCCCAGCAGAATTTCTCAAAGTGAGATCCATGAATCACCTCCATCAGCATTGACTGACAGAACTTGTCAAAACTGCAGATTTCTAGGGCACTGTATCAGGTCGTCAGGCCCAGGAAGAAAGTGAGTAGAAAGGGGGCCTCGGGCATGAGGCTGGAAGAGACTCTGAGACTTAACCACCAGGCTCGTTGGCAGGTGGCACTCAAGCCCACATTTGTGCATTCATGCACTCAGACAATTTGAAACAAGTGCAGACTGAGCACAGCACCATGCAAGGCTCAGGTACACGGGGAGGTCATGACCCACGGGCCATTGTCCTTGCGGGGTTTATGGTCCCGTGGTGAGCAGAGAGATGTGAGCAGTTAAAATGCAGGGTGCTGAGTGTAGAGAGCAAGGAGGAGCAACACGCAGGGACTGTGGGGGACAGAGGAGGCACCCAACTCACTGGGGGTCGTGAGGAAGTGGCATCCCAGCAGAGCCCTGAAAGAAGGATGCTCTAGGAGTTACCCAGATGGAGGGGAGAGCATCCCCAACAGAGGAGCAATATTTGCAAAAGGCCAGGGACTTTGGATGGGGAATCAAGAAGTGCTGTGGGGAGAGGAAGTGAGCAACACAGATGCCAAATAATCGGGGCCGGATAGCAAAGGGGACTGCAGACCAGGATATATAAAGGTCGGGGGCTTTAATCTGTAGAGGAGCTTACATTGGGGGTGGGGTGATGTAATCTGATTTGCATTTTCAAAAGATCACGCTGGATCCTGCATAGACCATGAATGGAGGGGAGCAAAGGTGGACGTTTTAGACTAGGCTAATGCGTGGCAGAGGAGAGAGATGGCAGACTGCATGAAGGTAACAGCAGAACAGCAGTGGGATGGAAAAGAGTGGATGGATTTCAGAGGCCTGCAGAAGTGCCCACCAACAGGACTTAATTCCTGAGGGGATGTGTGTGAATGGTGTTTGGGTGGGGCAGTGCTAGGAGCAAGGGCATGAAGTCTGTGTTCAGAAAGGGAGTATCTGCTGTCAACATAGTGCTGGGAAGGGTCCGTTGTTCTGCTGGCCTTAGTGCAACACCCCCCAACCATGCCTTGTACCATCTACTTCCAACCCCCATGTTTCTTTCTACCTGGACAACTGAAGTCTGAGCTTCCTAGGACATGTCCCCCACTTAGCAATTCCTGTGCTGTGTTGTACTAATCCATCGTGTGTCTGCCACCTCCAGTTGGGCTGTGGATTTCTCCTTCTCTTGGGACTGGGTCTGGGGGAAGCACTGATACAGTAATCACTTAGTGTGTTCTTCAGACCACTGGAATTAGAGTCACTTAGGGGATACCATTGAACATGTAAATTCTGGAGCCCAACTCCAGACTTCCAGAATCAGAATCTCTTGGAGGAGGACCCAGGAGTCTGCCTTTTAACCAACTCCTCAAGTGCATCGAATGTCCACTAAGGTTTAAGAACCTGTGGACTGTAAAGTTAAGAGAGTATCCAGGAAAGAGGACAAGCTCTACAGTCAGACAGTCTGAGACCAAATTCAGGTCTTCACTGAACCTCAATGTTCTCATCTCTAAAATGGAACACTGAGAATTCGCTGGCTGCCTAGTGGTTAGGACACCTTGCTTTTACTGCCGAGGGCCCAGGTTCAATCTCTGGTCGGGGAACTAAGATCCCACAAGCCACGTGGCGTGGCAAAATAAAATATAAAATGAAATGAAATAAAATAAAATACTGTGCCCACTCCTCAGGGATGAATTAGAGAGTGTCCATAACACACAAAATATAGGGTGAGACAAAGGCATCCACTTGGTGAACACTGGTTGAATAAACTTGCAAAAGATGCATGCAACAGGCAAGCGCCTGAACATTTTTTTGCTACTTTATAGTCACTGAACGTCCACTTGACATTAACAGCAGTAACTTGCTAATGGCAAAAAGCAATGGAGCATCTGTCCTCAGGAACTTAGGACTCCACAGCCCTGTTACCATGAAATTGTGCTAAACCGAAGACCACAAGAACATTTCCTTGTCCCCATGAGAAGACTCATCTAAGTTAAGTTGCAGTTACAGCAGAGGGACATACACTCATTATTTTGTAACAACTTTAGAGGGAGTATAATCTATAAAACTATTGAATCACTATGTTGTACACCTGAAACTAGTATAATATTGTAGATCCACTATCCTTCCATCGAAAATAAATAATTAATTAAGAGGAAGTTTTTTCTCTTCTAAATGCTGCTCAGACGGAAGAGGGCTTCCATATTATTCCTTACCTAACTCTCTTCTTCCCATTTGGCCTCTTTGGCAAATCATCCCTCCATTTTTCCAGAATTAAAATGATCTCATCTTAGAATGCTGATGTGCTACTTCTTGGTGGAAAGTGAGTATAGGGGAGGAAATGGGCTTGGGAGTCCGTGGAGGCCTGGGCTGGAAGGTCAGCTCGAGCCCTTACTAGCTAAGCAACCTGAACGCCTCTGAGCTTCAGTGATAATCTCTGTAAAGTGCAACAGCAGTTCCTACATTATAGGGCTATGGTGAGGATTCAGTTTATCTTGCAAAGCCCTTAGAACAGTGGTCGCTCCTGAGTTAACATTTAGGTTGGCTGTTCTCCAATGTCTCCAGGAGCAGATACTTGGCTGGTACCCGACCCTCTCGACATTTTAGTCCTATTCACCCTTTAACTCCATTCACTGAGGTCGATCTCTTTCACCTGGGCCCAGTGTTTCCTTGTTCAATTTATAAGCAAACCAACTCCAGAAAGAGAAGAGAAAACTAATCCTCAGTAGAGTGTGGTTGACAGAAAGTAGCTTTTCCTTTGACCTCTTCTCGAAGGATTTGTAGTTTCATAAGCTCTGAGCCTAAGATTCATCTAAATGCTGCCTAACACACCCCATGGGTCAACCAAATCGAGACCTCAGTAGGAAGCTTTTAAAAATAAGAAACTGGGCTTATTGACTGGGTACAGCGGACGATGGCAGAAATAGACGGAAGTCCTGATACTCACGTTTTCACTCCTCACCTCTGCCTGTGGTTCATGGCAACGTGTCTTTGTGGTCCAGGCATCAGCAAAACGCCTGTGGCTAGTGGCAGAAGGCACTTTAGTGGCTCCAGGTGGACTGGTGCTGGTATATTGAGTGTCTCCAGTTAAAATCAGAGCCCCCAGGTTGTCTGAAGTTATCTCAACAGAATAACAGTAGGCCAGCTATAGCTGCTCTGCCTCTTCTCCCTGCTTGTCCCCTTAGAATCACCTGGGGAGCTTTGAAAATCCTAGTGTCCAGGCCACACTCCAGACCAATTACTTTAAACCTTCCAGGGGTAGGACCAGTATTACTGCAGATTCAGATTCAAGAGGTCTGGGGCGGGGTCTGAGATTCTGCATTTCTAACAAACTCCCTGGTGATGCCCACACTGCTGGTCTGAGGACCAGAATTTGGGTAGCAAAGTCTTAGACTGTCTTTCCATCCATCCCTCCTGTCCATCAAAATTAGTGCTCGATGCTCATTGGTCTATTTCCCCCAAGGTTGTAACATCAGAAATAAAGTCTTTTTCCCGGTCAGTTTATTTACTTCTGGGACGTGTTCAGAGGAAAGAGAACTCATTATTATTGATTCACTTGCATTATCTTGTTTAAGGAGATGGTACTTAGAAAAATGGGAATTTAAAATGTTCTTGCAGTCAGATCTTTCTGATCATTTCAAAACTGGTCATCCTCACACTTCTTGTCAGAGGGCTTTCAGTTCTGAACAGGCTCACACCACTTCTCTTTTCCTCCAACTCCCAGTTCTAACAATCTTCTTTAACGGCCTCACTTTGACTGTGAGGCAGAATGGTGCAGTGAACCTGAACTTGGAATTGGGAAACCCAAGAACTTGGGCAGGTCACATGAGTTCTCCTTTCTCTTCTGAAGAAGGACCCTGTTGTGATTATAATAGCTGCCCTCGTGTGCTGAGCATTCGACGTACACCGAAGTATCTTCCTCAATCCTCACTCACAGCCCATCTACCAATGAAAAGCTTGGGGTCCAGAGAGAGGCTAGGAAACCAGCTCACGGTCACGGGGCTGGTGAGCGATAGAACTTGAAGTTACAGCTGTGACTGGCTCTTCCACTGCCTCAGTGCTACCTGCCTAAGAGGCTTGTTAGGTGACAAATGAAGTCGCACTTGAGAGAACTTTATAAGTGGAGATGTTTCATCATGTTTTAAAAGCTGAGATTTATAGCCTTAAAACCTGGCTTCAAGTCCTGGCTCTGCCATTCATTTACCTGTACAGATTTAGACAAGTTACTTAATCTCTCTGAGTTTCTTGCTTTGTCCATAAAATGACTCCAATATTGACCGCTGCCTTGTCTTCCTCTCAGGGTGAGGGTGAAAATAACAATAGTAACAGCAACAGCGACAAAGCTAACATCTCTATGACGCTTAATATGCCTCAGGCACTGTTGGAAGTGCTTTTCAGAAATGTGACAATGTACGTGAACGTAATTTTAAAATCAGGAGTTTTTTCATGAACTTGAAGTTTTTCTGGTCAAACTGATATGTCACAGGTGTTGCTGGGCGCTCTGTTTTTTTTCCAGGGGATGTATTCAAGTAGACAAATCTTCAAGTGAAAACTCAGGTTCGACCCCAGTGATAGCCTCTCCAGACAGCAGCGAGGACTCCAGAGAGAGGATGTGGGGAACAGTGTAAGTAGAAACTCAG
Source organism: Delphinus delphis (assembly GCF_949987515.2). Classification (NCBI taxonomy): domain Eukaryota; kingdom Metazoa; phylum Chordata; class Mammalia; order Artiodactyla; family Delphinidae; genus Delphinus; species Delphinus delphis. The sequence goes on from NC_082699.1 coordinate 65,395,470, forward strand.
GGTGTTTATTCCTCCACTTGATAAGATATCACGGAGGCCCACTCGCTCCTCAATGCTTGGGCTTACAGACCTGAAACTTTGCCTATGATAATATCAGGGCAAAACATGGCAGAATCCACCACCAGTTGTCTAGTTTGTTTTGTCTCCCTTCCTGAGAACAGACAGAAGGACCCAAGTCCCAGGATGCATTGCTTCACTGTCCTGATTCTCCCCAAGGATGCATCACAAATACCTCCCCTCCTGCTCTGCCAGCCACTCCAGCTCCCTTTTCTCATTCTGCTTCCAATACCCAACATTTCTCTCCTGCCTCACAGTACCTGAGAATCACAGACAAGTGTCTCTTCCATTCCCTGGACATGGAAATCTGGCCCTAATGTGCGTCATTACCTTTCTGGAAAAACCAATCTGGGAGGTGGGCAAAAACGGTCTTTCCTTATTAGGGAATCCCCAGCTTGCACATCCCCACCTCATGCAAATTCTTTCCCTCCACAGTCTCTCCTCACCTTCAGTCATTTGTGTTCCACCTTCATGTTTTTGTCATACTTGTATTCCAGCCGTGTTATTATTTACTCAATAGCTTTCTTTAAATCTAGTCACTTTTTAACTTAAGTTCATTTTAAAAGGAAACTTTATATGACTACCATGAATGGAAAACTGATATCGGGAAGATCTCTCCCTGTTGCTGTAATTCTTGCAACAACTGATGGTCGCTCAAAATGATGATTATGAAAACGGAGCAATTTTAATCAGATTCTAACTAGATAGTGTTGCTTGCTGAAGCCTGCTTTCTCTAGATACAACTGGAAAGGCTGAAAGAAAATTGAAAAGGGAATTGTTCCCTCACTCTGAGTTGATGCTGTTTCATGCCTTGCCTGTAGATGACCTTAAATCTTCATAAGTAGAACCAGGAGTGCACATCCTATACCTTGGAAACACTAATTTAAGGGCTGGAAGTCCTTCTACTCCTCAAAGGGATTGGCCACAAGTGCTGGAGGGCCCTCAGAGATCAGCCCCCCAACACTGTCCGTCTCCCCGTGCCCACTTCCCACCTCCACCCTTTGCTCAGAATGTGAGAGATCTTTCCAACAACTCTATCATCGATTGTTGCCAACTTTGTGGTCTAAGAGGCCACAAGACAACAGCGGTTATTCCACCATCCTCAGGTTAAATGACCCAAGAAAAAAAGGTGATTAGTATCGAATGGCATGACCCCACTTTTGTGCACATACATGTTCCCCATCTTGGATTCAGTCTGTTGGGGTTCTCTGCACTCTTCCAGACTGCTGTTGCAATAAGAGTGAGGTGTGTTTCCTTCTCTAGAGAGGTCTCGGCTGATGAGATTCTGACAACTCTGGTCTGGGTCTTCTGGACGTGCTGTCTCTGAACACATTTTCCTCACCGTTGAAGTAGTAAGACAGCGAGCGCTTAGGTGTGGTTCTGACACAGGGGAAGGACCGTGGTGTCTCCTCAGCCTACCGTCTCTTGTGTCCACCACTTGGAATACATGTAACCTGGATAAAAGGCAGCCTCCCTGCGCCCCGGCCAGGGCATCATAGGACTTGGAGCAAAAGTCTCAGTGTAATGAAAGCTTGTGCTGTCTGGCCTCATCCTTTATGCATATGTTTTCTTGTGGTCATGACTCAGGAATCTGGGATCATGGATCTTTGCCAAATATCATCCTCCCATCTGGCAATACCAATATATAGTGAGAGAAAGTCTCCAGAAAGCGATGCACAGAATGTTACTTGTGTGGGTTTCTCTGAACGGCAGGTGATTTTAGTTTTTACATTGAAATGAAGTATTTTATAAATATTTCTATTCCTTGAGTAGTTTCAATTTTCCCTTTCACTGATCTGTATTTTCTAATTTTAGTATCATAACTTTACAAAATAATTTGTATTAAAAAAAATTTTTTTTAACTGTCACTCCAGCCATAAAGTGATGTACTAGCAAGTATAGGACCAGTCATGCCTTGAAAAATAAAAATATATTCCTGGTCCAAAAATGTCAAACTCTGGTGAAACTCTGAAATTTTAATTCCACTTTTATTGTTTCATTTTGTACATTATTATCGTATAGGTTAGGGTAGGTCCATTTAAAAAATCCCATCTTAACTTTTCAAATCTAATTTTTGTTTGTTGGTTTATCTTGGAATCTTTTTTCCATGTAAGACCTAGTAATAGCCTACAGAATTGAGTGTTCCAGTAAACATACTTTCGGAAAAATTGATCTGGTCCATTCTTCCTTTCCCGTTTTTCAGCTGATGGAGCTAAGTCCCAGGGAGATGTAGGGGGTCATTCAGAGATTCTCACAGCCATTAAGAAATCAAGTTGGAACTTGAGATCCTCTTTTATAAGGCGAGAGTTTCATGGTGTTGGTTTTGCACACTCAGCTCCAGGGCACATCGGGCACATTGCCACCTCTGTGAATGACACCGCCTGGATTTGTGCAAGGCACACCTGCTTGGCTGGACAGCACTCACTTCGCATCACTACCACTAAGTGGGAAGCCCTTTTACAATTTAGCTGAGGCCATGATAAGAATCTGGATTGAACAGACAAGTGAAGTATTTTCTGTTCTTTGTTGAAGGCAGTGAAATAATCTCATAGCTAATGGATTAAACTAACGTAACTTTCAGAAGGTTCTGAGAAAGGAGAACCAGCAGTGTACCCTCCCACTAACTGTGGAGTTTTCCGGGTAGGATTCTGGACGACTGACTGAGGTGTAGTTTAGAGAATCAGAATATTTCTCTCTCCCTCACTTCCTTCCTCCTTAAAAAAGGCACCAAGTACCAGAGATGTGTGCAAAGAATTGTCCTTGGGCTTCCCTGGTGGCGCAGTGGTTGAGAGTTCGCCTCCCGATGCAGGGCACACGGGTTCGTGCCCCAGTCCGGGAGGATCCCACATGCCGCGGAGCGGCTGGGCCCGTGAGCCATGGCCGCTGAGCCTGCGCGTCCGGAGCCTGTGCTCCACAACGGGAGAGGTCACAACAGTGAGAGGCCCGCAGACCAAAAAAAAAAAAAAAAAAAAATTGTCTTCTGAGACAGGCCTCATGGGACCTATTGTCACAGCCATTGCTCTTGGGCAGGGACATTCAACCTGCTAAGGAACCCCACTTTCAAGACCGATTTTACTGCATTTACTTTTGTCTTCTCTGCTATACTAACTTGGCCACGCCCCCAAACGGCAATCAGAATGTCAAGTATAATATCATATTTTCTTTACTTCTTTCATTTCACCCTTCCCTATGGCAAAATGGCTGCAGCACCCCTGGCATGGGTCCCCTTCTTCGTCCCACCATGTCAGCCGAGGCATGGGGAGGTCTCTCTTTGCTTCTCTGAACTGGGAAGCCAGCCTTGATTTCTCTTCCCCGCCATGTCTGAGCCTTGAGCAGGTCCTGCAGCATCCAACTCTGCCGTTCCCTCAGATCCTTCCACCGCTCACAGCCCAGGCCAGCGCCGGCCGCTGCCGCCCCGATCTCAAATACTGTCGCCTCTGGCTCCTAGCTGGTCTCCCTGCTCCCAGCCGGCGCGCCTCTGACTCTCCGTTCTTTCCACCTAGCTGCCGACTTCCCTCCTCCCTTTCCATCTTTTAGCCTTCAGTACTTAAGCCAATACTTCTCTCTACCCCCTTCCCCTTTGTTTTCAAAAATCCTACCATAATGTATAAGTATTTATCTGTGATTGTGTGTTTAATCCTGTAACTGCTTGAATCAGGAAGAGCATTTGCCTTGGTTGCCGCCCTAGCCCAGTGCTCAGCACCATTCCCTGCTCCGGTTTCACTTACTCACTCTAGGACCGTGAGCGACTTATTTAGCCTCTCTCTTTAAGGATAAAATGGGGTTACTGAGCCCTACTTTTCAGGTTATTTTGAGAGTTAAACAAGATCATTTGCAAAGCGTCTAGCATAATGTTTGGCCCATTATTGGTATTTAATGCCAGTTCCCTTGGCTTTCTCCCCGGCAGGGGCAGGGTGTGTTAGTCCAGACCCTTGGTTGTAGGTGACAGAAACCGAATTTGAGCTGAAACACAAAAGGGAAGTGATTAGCTGGTGTTTCTAAACCACTGCAGAAATAGGGCAAAAGCTGAAACCAGGGACTCAAATGCCCTCAGCTGCCCACCTCTCTCTCTCTCTCATTCTCTCCCTCTGTGTGTGTGTGTGTGTGTGTGTGTGTGTATCTTATCTCTGCTTCTCCCTATCACTTTTATTCTCTCAACTGCCAGCCTTTTGGAAGCAGGAAACTTGTCTCTGCAGCACAGGACCCCCCCCCCCCCATCACAGCTCTACTGCCAGAGAGAAAAGGTACTTCTTTCTCTGAGTTCCAGTTAGAGAAATGCCAGGGAAGGACTCTGATTGTCCTGACTTGAGTCATGTGCATGTTCCCCGGACTATCGCCAGCGTTTAGAGAGATGGAGACATACACTCTTATTCAGACTACGACAGGCTAGGGGACAATACCCCCCAAAGGAGGGGGATACGTTGCCAAGGAGGAGCGGAAGAGTTCCGGGCAGACAGAACAATGGATGTCCACCACGGGAAACACTATAGAATACAAAGCAGTGTATGTCACGACATAGTGACCATTACAACTGCCTCTCTAAGCTGTTCATGTGTCTTTCTCCCTGGTTAAATTCTGGCATCCTGGAAACAGAGAGGATACCTTAATTATGATTGTTTCCCCTGCACCGAGCACAGTCAGGTGTACACGAGGCAATGAAGAAGCGTTTGTTGCCTGGATAAATGAATGAGCAGTGTAAGCACCAAAGCTTTCTTTCATCTCTGGCCACGTTTCTCAGCTGCAAACTGCTTCTGTGATCCTAGTCTGGGGAAACAGTTACATAATGGCCCTCAAAGCGTCTTCAGGAAATCTGGTTCCTCTCTTATTAGCTGTTTACATCTTAGAATGGTCTTGCTGAGACTTGCCCACTCTCCTTTGCCCTGCTTGGCTTCTTCCGTGAGTTTCCATGTTCCTATTTATAAGTCTCACTTGAGCCCAGTTCCTTGGGCCCAATTTCTCCTCCCTCCCTCCCTTCCTCCTAGGGGCGGAATGCTTTGGTTAACCTGAAATGGTTTTCAGAGGAGGTACAGCTGTTCACACCACTGTGTGTGGCTCCATCCGGCTCCCTGTCAAGAGGCAGCAGCCTTTCTTGATTTGCCCGTTTAGCCCCTGCCTCAAGGACAGAAGAGTCACTGAGCAGCTTCCCCATTTCATGCGTGGAAAAGTCAAGAGGCTGTGAGAGGAAGTGAATGGGCCAGAGTCCCAGAGTTCCAGATGAACTCATTTCTGGGCTTTGCAAGTCCTAAGCCCTAGCCACGGCGAAGCCTGGGACACCTGTCCTCAACCCCTAGAGATGTAGCCAGCCACCACGGGCTGAGCACCCAGGCCCTGTGTGGGGTGCTGGGACACTGTGATGATTCAGACTAATTCCTGCCCTTGCAAGACACACGTCCACAGCAGGCAGCAGAGAAGAAAACCCATTACTACAATGGAGTGTGACGTACCAAGGTCTCAGGCCATGAGTTGCACAACATGGAAGAGATTAGAATGCTGTAAATGGCTTTTGCACTTGGAAAGACCTTGGTTTGACTCGAGGAAATCCTCCAGGGCTCATTTACCAAGTACCAGCTCATAGAAACAACTAAAGAAAAATCCTTTAAAGTTATTTATTTACAGTCATAGCAATTTTAAATCTGGAGGAATCTTGGTGGTAATCTTGTCCCAAACCCTGAGTTCACAAGGGAACAAACCAGATCTACAAGTATACAATGAAATCATTGCCATGGTGTGCAAATTGCTCCCAAGGAGGTCATCTTAATAATGGATATCATTTTCCATATTTTCTCACCAAAAGGAGAGAAATCAAACATTTATGCATGAGGCCCTGAGCTACACATACCATTGTCACATTTAATTCTCCCAGTAATAACATGGGTGCCTTTATTCTATTAACAAAGGAGGAAAGCAAAGCACAGAGATGTTAAGTGACATGCCCAAAGTCACACAGCTGGTAAATGGGTTAGGGATTTGAACTCAGGCTTATCTATTGATATTTCCAAAGCCTCTCTTCCTGTGCAAATAGAAAAGTATAGAATTAATGTTGAAAACCTGGGTCCTCTTCTTAAATCCACCACTAACAAGTTATGTGAACTGGGGAAGGTCCTTCCATTTCATCAGGACTTAGTCTCCTGTTCCATAAATGAAGAGAACTGAGCTGGGTCAGCGATGGCAATATATGATCCACAAATGGCCACCCTCCCATCCTCTGCCCAGGACAGACATGACTATAGATCAGGGCAGCATTTCCCCCTGGGCTCAAATTGGGCTTCTAATGCAGAGTGTCATGCAGCCACCCTCAGTCAGTTGCAACTGGCACGAGATAAAATTTATTTGCCACCCTTTGGCCTGATGAGCTCTCAGATCTCTTCCAACTCTGTGCAAACTCTGGTCCTGGATTTTGTCATTTCTCTGCAGCATTGGAAGAAAAATGGGAAGAGCTTATTGTTATTCTGCAGAACAGACTCCTGCCAGATGCAGAGCCCTACTGCTCTCCTGTGCCCAGGACTCCAGGGGGGTCCGCCACAAATGTGAGGGGGGCACAACTCTGCTCCACATGATGGAAACCTTTCCTCGTGCCTGGCATTTACTGGAGTGTCACAAAGCTCTCTCATGAGAGGAATCTGTATTGCTGAAATGGCTTAATATCAACAATAAGGCAGCCAAAGAGGTATACGGAAAACTACCACGATCCTCACGTGCTGATGGACACACAGGCCAGAGTGATGGGGTGGGGGGGGCGTCGTGGGGGACACTGAGTCAGAGTTACCTGTGTGGAAGAGACCCAAGAGCGCCAAGCTACGTCGGGCGGTGGAGCCTGGGACAGGAGGGGACAGAGGAATGGAAAATCAGAACAACGTTGACAGCTGACATTGAGCTGACAAGTGCCATCAAATGCCATTCACGGGGGGGGGGGTAGGGGGGAGGCGGGGGGAGGGGAGGGGAGGGGAGGCGGGGGGAGGGGGGCGGGGAGGCGGGGGGGCGGGGAGGCGGTGGGGGGGGCAGGGAGGCGGGGGTGGTAAGCAGATCCAAGGGAACTGAGAACCTGGCAAAATCACCAGGCTGCTTCCGTCCAAACTTCAGCAGTGTCCTTTCACGCAGCAGGCACAGGTCACCCCGTCCTGCCAACAGCCACTGTGGGAAAAGATGTGGTCCATGCTTCAAGGGGTCTATTTGAGTCCAGTGTCCAGTTACCCCAGATTGTCAGTGATTGCCCGTGGCCCTGGCTCTGCTCTAGGAAGTGAGTCAGCCCAACTCAGAAGAAAGCCCTGCCTGGCCCTGGGAGGGTGACATGCTCTGGTGAAGCAGGCAGGCAGACAGAGACAGCCCTGAAGCTGAGTGAACGAGGAGCCTACTTCCTGAGGGGCCCCAGGCCCCCGGCCCTGCTTCACTGCAGAAGGGCCTTTGTTTCAGAGGTTGTCTCATACCCCACTCTCAAGGCAGCCTGCTCGGAAGTGATACTTAGTAGCAGAGCCAAGGATGATTCATTAGGTGCCGCAGAGAAGACAAACAAACAAAAACAGTCTCTCCAAGAAAGAGAAATTCATCGGAAGCATCCAGGTCTGTCCACCCCATTTCTTTAACTCAGTGATTCTCCAACTGTGGTCCTCAAACCGGTAGTATCAATATCTTTCGGCCATCACACCACTTCAATAAGGTGCATTTACTATCCTTTCAAAATGGTAAGAGTCAACATAGCTTAGTGAGAAGAGCAAAAGCTCTGGAACTTGTTAGAAATGCAATTCTCTGGCCCCAGCCCAGATCTCCTGAATGGGAAACGCTGGAGCGGGGGCCCAGCCACGTGGCCTAACCAGGCTTTCAGGTGGTTCTGACGGCTGCTGAAGTTTGGGAACCATGTCTGCATCTCTCGGGAGCAGAGGGAATTCCTCCTCCCCTCCCCTCCGCCCAATTCCACTTTGTTATGGAGACCTCCCATCTGGTCCAAAGCCCCTGCTGCAGGAGCGAAAGGGTCTGACTTTAGGACTTTGTCATCCCCAGTATTGTGAGAACAGGCCATTGCAGCCTGGGGCACAGTCCTGGGCTTAAAGTGATAAATAAAACTGGTACTTGGGAGGGGGGATGGCAAGGACTGAAGGGAAAGGAAAAATAAGCCCCTCTTCCTCTCCTTAACGTTCTCCTTCTGGAATCCCACAATTACATTAAAGTGGTGAGCACTTTACATGTATCATCTCTCAGCACATGTTGAGGGAATACAGCTTTATCTGACAAAAGGAGATCTGACTGAGATTACACATCTTGTTGGAGGGTATTCAGCTCTTTATAAGTGTCAGAGTTGGGACCTGGCTCCATGTCTATCTGACTCTAAGTCTTGGTCGTAAACTGACTTAACCCGATAACCACTGTCCCTCACTACTTGCCAACATGGCGGATCACCATGGTCTTCATCATGGTCGATGACTAAGACCAGGAACTCGAACTTTGTGGCACATAGTAGGTGCTTACTGGATGGTAGCGCTCTCCCGAGGCTTCTCATACACTCATCCTCTGCTGCCTGGTCCTCGAGAGGGTGCCCCTGTATTACATTGACTCTCTTTGTTATTGTAGAAACTCACTCCTATTTGTGCAGAGTCCAAGGGAAAACCAGAGGTTTTGCCCCAAACTGGCTGTGTTGCAAGTCCCATTATGACACCATCCCAGGGGGGTGCTCACGCTAACAGAGACAGTGGGACACAAAGGCATGTCCCTTCACCGGCTTCCCATTATCATTGTAGCATCTCTGGACTCTTACCTCCTTCCCCTGAGGGAAACCGAGGCCCTGCGATATTGCATGACCTCCGGTGGTTGCCAGGGCAACAGCAGAGCCAGAACCAGATTCCATGTTTCCTGATTCCCAGCTACCCCTCATACAGCACTGTCTCTCTGGGACAAGAGCCTGGGAATCCTGCCACTGCCTGGTGGAGGGCACAGCTAAAGGTCAGAACTGTCTCTCTGCCAGCCAGGAATGCTCACAGGCTGCCGAGTATTATTCCAGCTGCTTCGTAATGAAAAGCAGCTAATGGCTGCGACGAAAGCAGCTAATGGCTGCGACGGTTGGACATGCTGTCTCTAGAGCCAGACAGCCTTGGCTCCAATCTCAGCTCTCCTACTTATGAGTGCTGTATCTTTGGCCAAGTTATGTAGCTTCTTTGTGCCTCAATTTCCTCACCTGTAAAATGGGGGTAATATCTTCACGAGGTTGTCATGAGCACCACATGTGTCATACTTGGCCCTTTACATATGTTCTCCCATTTGATGTTACAAAAACACTTTGAAGTCGGTATTATTATCCCCACTTGCCTGTAAAGAAACAGAGGCACAGAGCCAAGAAGCGCCCTGCCCAAGGTTCCACAGATGGCAGCGATTTTAATAACAATATCAGACATTTAGTAGACTCTTATGATGCGCCAGGCGCAACAAAACCAGGCAGCTACAGTTGTTCCTACTTTACAAACAGTGAACGCTGAGGCACAGAGAGATTGACTAACCTGCCAAGATCACAGAGTTAGTAATGGTAGAGCCACACTATCGACCAGGGCGGCACGGCTTCAGAATCTGTGTTACTGATGGCTGTTTCCTCCCCTGAATCCCCAGCCCTTGCTCTATCTACCACACCCTGCTACCTACGAATGAGCTGTGGAATCGATCATTTCAAGAAAAAAATAGCTCTTCTTTACCTTTAACAACTTTTTTCACCCAAGGAAGAGTTACAAGAGAAGCCACGATGATCATCAAATAGAGGTAGTTCTAATTTCACAAGCGCTGATTGCCCACTGAGAGCCGTGGGTGTGCGGTTGGCATTTTGGGTGAGACAGTTCTTCGCCCTCTCGTGCTGAGCGAGTTCCCGGCACGCTGGAGGGTGATCAGCCTCCCTTCCCATGGACGCCAGGCCACTGTAATACCCCAAAATGCCCTGCACGACGCTCTCAGGTTCTCCGGGGGGTGGGGGATGATTCTGCCTCAGGTGAGAACCATTGAATAGAGGCTTCCCTACTCCTCTGTTTTCTTTTCATTAATTCAGTTACACCCATGGAATTAGGAGAAATCAGCATCAAACACAGGACAGCCAACAGCGTGAGACTGAGTGAAATAAAGCACCAAGTGCTTTATTGGACTGGTCGCCAGGCATCAGAGCCCTGGGGTGAATGGACCCTACCCAGGTGTGTGGTCAGGAAGTGCTCCGTGGCAACACCCCCTTGTTGGAGGTAGGAGCAGGTGGGGGGCAAACCAGAGAAGGAGATGAGACTTAAATGAGGCCGCCCACTCCCCTTCCCACCTTCTGTTGGCAGAGAGGAGACTAAGGCAAAAGGGCGTGGAGAGAAGCTGGGATCCAGGCTCTGAGACGCGGTGTTACCGCGGCCAAGTCATTTACCCTCCATCCCTCAGTTTCCCCAGTAGCCGCGTGGTGGTGGCTCCCATCCCCAAATTAGGAGGCTCGAGTGACATGAGGAATGTGAGGGCACCTGGAACAGTAAATATCACTGCAAGTTTCGTCTGTGTCCAGAGCAAGTCTCTGGGCTCTGAGTGCTGTTTCCTCTTGGATAGCTGTCGTCATTCTTAGAAGAATGAACTGTTTGCCAGGTCCACGCTGAGTGATTCATTTGTCCCCCTGGGGACACCAGAAGAGCACCTCCTTCCCAGGACAATCACTGCCAAGTGCCAGAAACCTGGAGGGTGGTGTGCGTAGGTGGCCCAGAAGACAAGGGAAGGACCCCGTGACCCGGGCGCAAGGCAGCCCCTGAGCCTCTGCTGTCCCCTCCGTTAGGAAGGCCAGGACGTCGCTGTCAGCGTCATTTAAGGACATTATGGTTCAGGATATAGGCTTTGGAGTTCTGCATTGTGTACTTTATTTTTGAGAAAGGAAATAGAACATGACAAAGACTGAGCATTTTTTATGCGCACGGTACGGTGCTAAGTACTCGACACGTATTTATCTCATTTAATCCTTACAGCACCTCAGCAACATGTGGGTAATTATTCCTGCTTTACAAATGAGAAAACAGAGGATTAAAGACTTAAGTAACTTGCCTCAGGTAATATACATATTTGGTGACTGTGAAAAAATAATGCCTCCCCCTCAAATGTCCCATGTCCTAATCCCCATAATCTATGAGTATGGATTACATAGGTTCCCTGGCAAAGGGGAATTAAGACTGTTTGAAGGAATTAAATATTCTTTAAAAAAAAAAAAAGAAAGAAAAAAGATTCTAAGTAGCTGACTTTAAAATCAGGAGATTATTCTAGACAATCTGAGTGGGTGGGTCCAATGTAATCACAAGGGTCCTTAAAAGAACCTGAGGGACTTCCCTGGTGGCACACTGGTTGGGAGTCCGCCTGCCGATGCAGGGGACACGGGTTCGTGCCCCGGTCCGGGAAGATCCCACATGCCGCGGAGCGGCTGGGCCCGTAAGCCATGGCCGCTGAGCCTGTGCGTCCGGAGCCTGTGCTCTGCAGCGGGAGAGGCCACAGCAGTGAGAGGCCCGCGTACCGCAAAAAAAAAAAAGAACCTGAGAAGTAGAGAGGGGGAATGGGAGGACCTGAAGGGGAAGTGAAAATAGGTTCCCTCTTACCTCCTTAATGTTCAGCCCCTAGAATCCCATAATTACAGCTAATAATAGCTACCATTTATCTAGACGTTGTTATGAGCCAGGCGCTATGTAAGTATGTTATACGTATCATCCTTCAGCAAATTAGAGAGATGTGGCTTTATTTTACAAAAGAAGAAACTGAGGCACCATGGGGTTAGACACCTTGTGGATTCAAGTTCAGACTGTTAGGGCCAGCACCTGTGCAAGGCTGCTTACTGTGACTGTACAGCCATTGCCTCTGGTGTCTGAATGCAGCCATATGACCACTGCCTCACAGATCCTCAGTAAAATCAAGAAGGTCCTTCAACTGCAGTGCCTTCTATCACCAGCCCTGGTCGTCACAAATAGCACCTCAAGCATTTTTCAAAGATACTAGTTGTTTCTTCACCAACGTATTACCTGAGGCTTGGTGAAAGGAGCTTCTTTTGTGTTCTCTCAGACAATAGGTTTAGTTAGGTAGTTTTTATGTAATAATTGTACTCCAACATTTTTTTAAGTCTATGATTTTTAATTTCTTTCTCCAAGTTATACCAAGAGATTTCTGGCAACTGAACATCATTTTGTACGGGCCACGTTTGAGACAGAGTTCAGTCAATCAACCAACCAGCCAATTAGAATCCATTTGAGATGCTCCAGCTAGCACATTGAATCAGGGGCTGCTGCCCTTGCTTCTTTCTTTCTGCCTTGTGTCAGGACAAGTGCGTTCTAATGGTTACAGAATCGTTCTCAAATGGAATATAAGTAGCGGTTTCCCATAGTTAAGCAGAGGAGCTGAGCTAAGAAATTAAATTCTTCTCTGACTTTCTAAGCTCAGTGTCTGAATCATCCACTGCCATCTGCCTTCAGAGCCTTCAGGAAACAAGGACCAGGGAAAGGGAAAACAACAGAATCCACGGACCCGGGTTGCAGTTCCAGCTCTGCCTCTAAGGGTCTCAGAATCATTACTATCTCTTTAAGTTTCAGGATCCTCTCTGGCACGGTGAGGAGCTGGGATGAAACGGTCCCTGTGATCCCCTGCAGCCCCTGCATATGAGCCTCTGCCCTAATTCTCCTGCCCTGAGACCCCATCTGCTTTCCTTCTACCCACTGCTTATTTGGAATCTAATGATCCTTTCCCAGGCGTAGTATCTCAGCTCTTGAGCCATCACCCATCCCATCGCATGGGTTTACAGTTGTCCATCTAGAATATTCAGGCACAGACACTCACATCAGAACCTCTTTTTCCCTGGAGAATCTAAGGTAACCCAGAATATGGTGACTTTTTATCAGAAAGAGAAAAGAAATTATAGTAGAGCAATACTCTCCCTAAGAATCTATATTAACATTTTCTACCGTTTGTTGAGCATCAAGTATGTGCTAGACACTGTGTATATTTTATCTCATCTATTTCTCACTAAGACTCTGGAGATAAGTATTATCCTCCGTTTCAGGGATGGGCAAACTGAGACTTGGAGAGGTTAGGCTGATTTGTCCAAGGTGAAGACAGTGGTGGGTGGTATAGGCAGGATTCCTAACATAGTCTATTTGACCCCACATTTGATGTTCTTTACACTGCACTATAAATCATACAAACTGGTGGCTTCCTTCTCTGTTTTCAAAGCTCTTTGTTTACTCCAATTATTCAAGGTTAGACCACACCCGCCCCTGTATTGTATCCATTTCTCTAAACCTGATTCACCCAATGGTCCATCAACTGAACAACTGACCTTTTGCAGGGCGCTTACTACAACTTTCTCATCTCTCTATTCCTTCCCCCTCCCCCAGACCTAGCTCCCAGGAGGTGTACAATATACACTGGTTAGCTAGCATACATCAGTATTCCAAAAATTGTCTCTGCAATGAATACCATGCTGATGAATTTTGATGACAGAAGCCTTTTTAAAATATCATCTTAAGACAGAAAGATCAGCATTTGTCTTACTGTCCATTATAAGCATCATCAGCTAAGCCTTTTTTTTTCTGCCCCAATTTTTTTTTTTTTTTTTTTTTTTTTTTTTTTTTGCGGTACGTGGGCCTCTCGCTGTTGTGGCCTCTCCCGTTGCGGAGCACAGGCTCCGGACGCGCAGGCTCAGCGGCCATGGCTCATGGGCCCAGCCGCTCTGCAGCATGTGGGATCTTCCTGGACCGGGGCACAAACCCGTGTCCCCTGCATCGGCAGGCGGACTCTCAACCACTGCGCCACCAGGGAAGCCCTTCCTGCCCCAATTTTAAAAGTTAATTCTCATCTGTTGGGCTCGCCGACATATTTGAAGCTATCGCCATTGCTAGAGCTGTGATCATATTCCTCTTTGGACACAGACTCAAGCACAGGAAGGTGAAATGTGATTGGTACCCAGATTTGCCTGCGATCCACCTGCTTGTTAGTGTCCAAATCCATCGTGATAATGAGTGCAGTCACCACTAACGTGTACCTGGGGTTCATTGCGTAGGCTCTGGAGTCATGCTGATTCATATCTTGATTCCACCAGTTTCCTAAGGAGTTCTGAAATACTGGCCAAAACAAAGGACCAAACAGCAAAGTGAATCCTTGACTGTCATACCCTTCCTTGTCCAGAGACCTGTCACTTTGTCTTCTGGACACCTTTACCTGATTAATATTAGAATAAAACTATGGAGCTCAAACAAGGCATCATATTGATTCATTGTCAGCCAAGAGGGCAGTCTCTGGGGTGAGCGGCAGGGCTTTATATTGCATGTTTTTCTGCCAAGATGGGCCAATATTTTCTTCCTCTGACGTAAGGGCAGAGTTGGATCAGAAAAATGCCTGTCAACTCATATGCCAACACCTACACTCCTGCTAGTACATAATCAAATCTGCATTGTTTCCCTGGTGGAAATTTTTGTAATTGGGATATTTTCTGTTTGGACCATTCAGTAAATCCCAGATTCAGAGCCAAAGAGAACTCCAACATTCCTTCAGTGAAGCATCGTAATATTACATACAGTAGAACTTCCAAACCATGACCCATTCCTGTCAGCCCAGCTTCCGAAACTTAACCTGGGCCCTTCCTCCTGTCCCCATTTCCAGCACTCCCATGTTGGTCCAGGCCACCATCATCTCTCACCTGGACTATTGCAATCACCTACTAAGTGGTGTTTCAGTGCTGTCTCCTGACATACCAGCCAGAATGATCTCTGAGAGAAATAAACTAGATTATACCACTCCTTTGCTCACACCTTCTCTATTGGATTCCCACTGCATTTAAAATAAACTCTTATCTTGCCGAGGGCTACAAAGCCCTAGGGATCTGACCCCTGCCTCCCTCTCTGACCTCGGCTCTTTCCCCACTCCTGCTCTGTCACTGTGCCCCACTCGCAGACCTCTGGCTGTCCCTGGAATGTGGCAAATGTGTTCCCACCCAAGAGGCTTTGCCCTTGCCCTTCCCTCTGCCTGGAACACACTTGTCCCTGTTCTTACAATAGCTGGCTACCCTTCATCCTTTGGGCCTCATCCTCTCTGTGACTTTCCTGGACCATCTCCACCACACTCCATCATATCATCCTGGTTTATTTCCTTCACAGTACTTATCACCTCCTGAAATGATTGTGTTTATTATTTGTTTCCTTTAAAAAAGTCTCTTTCCGCTAGAATGTGAGGTCTTTGTCCTATTGGGTGATGCAACTTTCTTCAGAATCTAACACAGGATCTCAGTGAATGAATGAACTGTGTACCATGTATAATAAAAACACAGTGTATAATAAGAAGCTATTAACTCTATTTGTGGTGTGGAAAGGTTTCATGGAGGAGACGATCTTTGGTCTGATTCTTGAAGCATGACTGTTTTCAGGCTAGGTGCACAGGGAGAGGACGTGGACTTGGCCGCAGATGTATAACTAAATACCACCATATGCCTTATGAACCAGGCCCGTGCAAAGTACTATGAGATCACAAACTAGAAAATGACTAAAGCAGAGCAGAGGGCTGGGGGAAGGAAATGAGGTCTGACTTGAGCTTTAAAGACTGAAAACAAGAGTTGACAGGCAAAGGAAAGGAAGAGGAATTCCAGGCAGAGTAAGCATCCTGGACAAGGCATAGAGTATGAAAGACGATGATGAAGAGGCTAGAGAGGGGAGGTGGGACTAGATTGTTAAGGGCCTGGCTTGCTGCTAAGGATTTTGGATTTTTTTTCCTGAGAAAAATAGAATAGAATGCTATTTTCACTATACTATGGTGAAATTAAACAAATAAATACTTTGAACAACAAACAATGTGGGACTTCCCTGGTGGCACAGTGGTTAAGAATCCTCCTGACAATGCAGGGGACACGGGTTCGAGCCCTGGTCCGGGAAGATCCCACATGCCACGGAGCAACTAAGCCCATGTGCCACAACTACTGAGCCTGCACTCTAGACCCCGCGAGCCACAACTACTGAAGCCCACGAGCCACATCTACTGAAGCCCATGTGCCTAGAGCCCATGCTCAGCAACAAGAGAAGCCACTGCAATGAGAAGCCCATGCAACGAAGAGTAGCCCCCGCTCGCAGCAACTAGAGAAAGCCTGCACCCAGCAATTAAAACCCAACACAGCCAAAAAAATAAATAAATAAATTTATATTAAAAATACATATATATAATTAATTATATATATAAAAAACAAACAATGTGACAGATACAACACAGGTGAGTCAGGAAGACTTGAATAGATCTGATTTAAGTACATGCATTCATATAATTATACATGTACATCAAAACACATTTTTTGGTTATTTTTAGTTGGTCAGAGGGCTTTATGCGTGACTAAATTTGCATGCTCAGACGGGTTTCTCCAACTGTGCTGAAGGAACAGATATTTTAATTTCCAATTTATTGTAATCAATACTTTTGGAAAATACAACAAAATTGTCATGAATGTCAAATTGCTATAAATGTTTCCAAGCACTTACTCTCAGTTTCTATACTTATTTCCTCTTAGTCTGGTAAAAAACGATTGGTGGACCAGCCTTGACCCATGGACCACATTCTGAAGTACACTGCACTAGAGAGCTGAGTGGCAGGGAGGTCGTGGATACCACCTAGAAAGGTCCAGGCAGAAGATGGTCCTGGGATATCCCCACCTAGAAAGGTCCAGGCAGAAGATGGTCCTGGGACATCATTTGGTCCAGACCCCTCCCATTGGGCTGATGGACAGCCAAATCATCTATTACTCAGTATCCTCTGTTATATTTCTGTGTCCCCTACCAACATCTAGTTCTCCATGTCCCTGTGGGGTTATCAAAAAACTCAATAAATATTGTTTGACAGAAGGATGAGCCACTCCCCAGGGAAAATGGGTGCTACTCTGCAGAAATGCCTGTTATTTTTCAATGGCCACTGCCAGTTAGCCCTTCAGTAGGTTGGAGAATGTTACTTTGGGGATATTTTGGCTTAAAATTCAGCACATACCTGGTGATTTATCAAAAATAACCAAAGAAAGTGTTTTAAATTTACATATCTAATTGCACAACAGTATATGTTTCTTTTGGATATTTTCAAGTGCCCCTGATACATCTCTATTGTACATGCAAGGGTAACATTGTAGTTTAATTATAGTGTTTATTTTGCATGGTATGGGGCAATATACAGACTGTGGATTCGTATTGGAATTCCAGTTCTGTCATTTTACTGGTTATATTTGGCAAATCAACTGACATAAATTCTATGAGCTTCAGTTTCTTCATCTGACAAAATGTGAGAAATAATGCTTTTGAGTTGTTTCAAAAATTAGATTAAAAACATGTGTGACATATATATGGAATTTAAGAAAAAAAAAATGTCATGAAGAACCTAGGGGTAAGGCAGGAATAAAGACGCAGACCTCCTAGAGAACGGACTTGAGGTTATGGGGAGGGGGAAGGGTGAGCTGTGACGGGGCGAGAGAGAGTCATGGACATATACACACTAACAAACGTAGTAAGGTAGATAGCTAGAGGGAAGCAGCCGCATGGCACGGGGATATTGGCTCGGTGCTCTGTGACAGCCTGGAGGGGTGGGATAGGGAGGGTGGGAGGGAGGGAGACGCAAGAGGGAAGAGATATGGGAACATATGTATATGTATAACTGATTCACTTTGTTATAAAGCAGAAACTAACACACCATTGTAAAGTAATTATACCCCAATAAAGATGTTAATAAAAAATAAATAAATAAATAAATAAATAAAAAAAAAAAATACTGAAACCCAAAAAAAAAAAAAAAAAAAAACATGTGTGAAACACCTGGCATACCAAGGTGCTCAGTAAATGTTGAGTCCTCTACCATTAGTTTAGTTCCTTGTAAGTACTGTGAGCTGTGGGCTATAGGAAAAGATCAAGTTTCTCTCAATTGTCTTTAGTTATAATAAAGAATTATGGTTGGAGTCCTCAGCCTGTTTCTGCTACTCTAACGCAACAACTCCTTCATCCCAAATAATTACATGCAAATGCCTAGATTCCAGCGCAGCTCAGCCCTCTCTGCTCCCAATACCACTGGCATGATGTTAGCAAAGCTCTGGAACATCACAAAGCTCATCGTGCCCAGGCGGTCCCGAAGCACTTTGAATCGAGCTTGGTGTAGGAGAGAGCTCTGCTTGACTTTCCCCCTTGCAGTGAGCTGGCATTAATTAGCTCCTTGAGTTGAGTTCATAGACCAGAGCCAGGCATGTAAGATCAAGGGGAAACTGGACCTCAGAAAAGGAAGTGAAAATTGCCTCAAAGTGCCTGCAGGTGACATGAATGGCAATGACGTGACAAGCAGGCTCCTCACAGGGGCTTCACCAGGATCTAGGCAGACTCTCTTTGGCCTCGTCTAAGAGGACAGAGGACTCTCCACACTGACATCAGTCAGTAACAGTCACTCTGCGTGAAATATGTGCTTCCTGGCTGCCTCACCAATCAAGGCAGAAGGTATGGGGAGTGAGAGCCACCATGAAGACAGTCTTTGGCTCTAAATAGTGACCAAGAGGATTTCTGAACCCCAGGACTCCCTCCCACCTCCACACAGACCACAGACCTGCCAAGCCCAGCCCTTCCCCGGGGAAGGCTTGAGGGTGGCTCATGTGGAGTTGCTGAAGTGCCCCTGGGAACCCTGGCCCTCTCTCTGCTCAGCCGCTGGTCCTCCTCTGCTCTGTTCTCTTCTCCCTGACTCTCCCACCCGATGGAATGGGCTGTGCCTGGAGTAATTTGGGAGGTCACTGATGATACCCAACAGAAAGGGTCAGACAGACCTTGGGTCTAATCTCAGCTCCTCCACTTACTAGCCCTGTAACCCAGTTCTTCAAGTCTCATCTTCCTCCTCTGAAAATTCTGGATGTCATCGACACCTGTCTAATGAAGTCATCACGCAGTTAATTGAGATGATGCCTTAAAGTGCTTAGTGCGGTGTTTGGCAAAGAGTGGCTATTCGTTAAATACTAGCTCTTATTCTTGTTGTTTTTATTTATTAACAAGCAGCTGGTGTGCCTGTTCCCACACCATCAAAGGTGTATTCGTTTCCTAGGACCACTGTAACAAATTACCATAAACTGGATGGCTTAATACTATAGACATTTATTCTATCACAGTTCTGGAGTCCAGAAATCTGAAACCAAGATGTCCGAAATCTGAAACCAAGATGTCAGCAGGGCCTCGCCCCCTCTGAAGACTCCAGGGAAGGATCTCTTCCTTTTCTCTTCCACCTTCTGGTGGCTATCGGCATTCCTCAGCATTCCTTGACTTAATGCCACATCACTCCAACCTCTGCCCTCACATTGCCTTCTCTGTGTGTCTCTGTCCTCTCCTCTTCCATCTTATCTCCCTTTGCCTCTTTCTTGTAAAGACACTTGAAGAGGCATTTAAGACCCACCCGCATAATCTCAGATAATTTCCTCAACTCAAGATCCTTAACTTAATAACATCTATTGTCATATAATGTAATACTCACTCTTTTGCCATATGAGGTAATATTCACAGGTTCTGGGGATCAGGACATGGTCACACCTTTTTGGAGGCCACCATTTAACTCACTACAAAAGCCATTTCCTGGCAAAATGGATTTGGGAAGGACAGCATTTGCTTGATTCTTATTTTAATAGTCTTAAATCCTGACACTATTTGATTATCAGCTGTAAAACCCTCTTTGCTGTCTTTCCAGGAACCCACTCATGGTCCATCCTGCCAGACCCTAACAGGCAGAGACTTCACGGTCACTTTATCCCTGGAACCGTGATATATACACAGCCTGGTGGTGAGTATATGGGATGGAATAGGCTATAGTGACTAGAGATATGTAGTTGGGACAAAGGAACTGTTAAGAGAGAAAGAACATCAAATTTTGGTGCACGTTATACACAAACAGTGAGGATGTTGTAGCCCCAAGCTGTGGGTCATCTGGTCTTACCTTATGTATCTGGACATGAACTAAATGATGATTAACTTCACTTTTGACATTAAGTGGCTTTGATGCCCTCAAAACCGTTGAATAGAGTATTACTCTCAATCCCTGATCACTGAGGAAGGAGAGAGACTGTGTCGCACAGTTCAAGACGGCACCATGCATATTGTATTCTATGGATTTGTGGAATATGAGGTCATCAGTATCTTGGATTTGTGTGTGCAGTGGCAGCTCTGTGAGCAGGGTACAAGGGTTAGGAGAAATGGCCCTGCCTGTGAGATCAGGGTCTCAAGCAGACTTTCCAAACCATGAGTTGGTAAGAGTGGAGGTAGAGAGCCTCACCTATCCTGACCCCAGATCATTCCCCTGATGTTCTCTGCAAATATCCTTATCTCTCACGGGACTCAATGTTCTCATTGTCAAATGAGAGGGTGTAGGAGGCTAAATAAAGCCTCCAAAGATGTGTAACTATTGGGAGGCTGTCCAGGGTCACATTACCAGATATCAGAGTTTCAAAATTCGAATGTTCACTTGAAAGTGTGAATTTTATCACTGCAACGAATTTTGCCAGTAAGTTGCCTTGAAGTGACAGATTTACTTCATTCATTCTTGAGAAACTATTTGCCAGATACCCAGGTCTAAATAACCATAGATTGAGGGTCACTTTTTTTTTTTAAAGCAAAAATGGAGTTCCTTGAAAAAAACTGGCTAGTTCAGCTCATAACTCAACAACAGCACAATTGCTTTCTCCTAGACAACCACTGTGCTCTAGTATACAGCAGAAGTGGTTAATGTGCACTGTGCTTTCCACTTTATTGAACAGAATATTGAAAAGAGATGTATTCAGAGGTCAAGACTTAATAAAATTAATGCTTTTCACTGCTTCTCAAGGACATTCTTACGTAAAAGAGGTATTATTTTTATGATGAGTACACGACGGTAAAGAATACACCGACTACCAGAACAGTTGGGTCCACTGCCTGGATTTGCACAAAGGTGCCAGCAGTTTTATCTACATTGCTTTTGCCTCTTTGGTGAAAGTGTCAACATCACAAAAATAAATAAATAAAAATGGCGGAGGGCAAGTAACATCTTAGCATTACTGTGAAAATAGGTTTGACATCACACACTTCCTGAAAGGGTTTCAGACCCCCACCATGGGTCCATGGGCCACACTTTGGGAACCTCTGTTCTCACATACCTTTTAGTTCTAAGAATCCATGGCCCTTCCCTAACACTAGATTTCCTAGATGACTTTATCTAAACCTATCATTATAACTGGTGCCACAGAAGAGATAAGAGTAGCCCCAATATTCCTGTTACCACTCATGCCACTTAGATTCTGAATCAAGGGATGTAAGGTATGGCCGGGAGTGGGCAGGAGGGTGTTATTCAAATGTGAGCAGCCAGCTGAGTGTATCTGACAGCATCCTGCATTAACACTGGGTGATAGAATACAGAGGCAGTGATCGTTTCCGGGTTCCCATAGAGCAGCGGTCCCCAACCTTTTTGGCACCAGGGACCGGTTTTGTGGAAGACAATTTTTCCACGGACGGGGGCGGGGTCGGGGGAAGGTTCAGGCGGTGATGCTAGCAATGGGGCGCAACGGGGAGCGGTGGGGAGCGACGGGGCGCGGCAGATGCAGCTTCGCCCGCTCACCTGCCGCTCACCTCCTGCTGTGCGGCCGGGTTCCTAACAGGCCGTGGACCGCTACCGGTCCGCGGCCCGGGGCGTTGGGGACCCCTACCGTAGACTGTCTCAGGCCCTTCCAAATCCTTTCTGGGCAGAGTTTTCAGGAACATCATCCTTTCTGCAGGGCTGTTTATCTCTTTCTCCAATTAATTCCTCCTGACATCTAACGCTGGCCACATAAGCCGTGATTTCTGGTCTAGGTCAGCCACTCTATTACTATTTATAATCCTGCAGGAAGTCATTACTCTTTTCATTTGAAGAAGACTGATTAAAAAAAAGACAACAACTAATTATGGCAGTTCACAGAAACAGAATTTCAAAGGGTGGTGTGGGGACAGAGTGACCTTGTAAGTCATTTTCTCTTGTACTTAGCTCTCTAACCACACAGAAGCCTTTATCACTGTCTTTCTGATTAGTAGCTTTTAAGAATTAGCTAAGATTCAGGGAATTGGGGAAGCAGGACGGGGATGAGATTTGCATCAAGGCACAAGGTTTTCAGAGTAGTAAGAAATCTAAAGGTGTCCTGCAGAGCGCCGGCTGTTACTTAGAAGTCTGTAAAGAGTCTCTGAAACTAATGTCAGTGTAGAGACTATTCGGGGTTTGGTATCAGGTTGAAACCGATAAGATTTCACCACAGTAAAAATAGGTAAATACAATCAATGTCAGCCCTCCTCCTCCGGAGCCATCAGGGGACATTCTCTGTGACCTTGAGGATTTAATCAAATGGGTACAAAGGAGGTTAAAAAGTTCTCCCAATTCCCTGGCGGTCCAGTGGTTAGGACTCTGTGCTTCCATTGCAGGGGGCACGGGTTCGATCTCTGGTCAGGGAACTAAGATCCCGCAAGCTCTGCGGCACAGCCAAAAATTTTTTAAATTTAAAAATTTTTTAAATAAAAAATCTTTTAAAAATTTCTACCAAAGAGAGCCATGTAGCTGTCACTGTGCTAGCTGAGAATTTCTATATCCCCATGCTTCCCGTCAATTAGCCTCTTATCTTATTTAACAAATATCATTGTTTCAGCATCTACCCTGTGCCTATCTCTGAGCTGGGAACTGGAAAGAATATAAAAATTACTAATATAAAATCATTTATCTCAAGAAGTTTCCCATGTTTGAGGGAGATAACAGTTATGCACAAACCATTATAAAGACAATATATGCAGTGATTGAAAGCATGGATCTTCCGCTTCTTAACTGTGTGACAGTAGGCAAGCTTTTCAAACTTTCCAAACTTCAGCTTTCTCATCTGTAAAGGGAGGATAAGCCTAGTACATCCCTCACAGGGTTGTTTTGGACATTGAATGAAACAACATATGTAGAGAGCCTTGTACAGAACCGGTACTTAGCATTCAAGACATCTGAGTCAATTATAATAACTAGCATTTTTGAGTGCCTACATGACAACTTTCCCTCTTAAGGATAACCAGGGGAGCATTATTCCCAATTTATAATTGTGGAACCTGAGTCTCAGAAAAGTACAATGACTCACTGAACCATGATGCCCCTCAGATGAGAATTATTGCAAAAGAGCAAAGAAAAGGACAGGAATAAAAAGATATGGGGCTCATTATATCACCTCCAAGATGGGCCCCCAGTGAACCATAGTACTGGGGCCCACATGTAGTCTTCTCACAGGGTGAATGGGGCTGGCCCTGGAATGGCAGAAATGATGGTGCATGACATCAGAGGTAGGCAAAAGATGCCCAGCAGCTTTCACCTGGGTTCTTTGGGATGCTTGCTCTTTAGATGCTCCACCTTGGAGCTGAGCCGCCATGCTGTGAGAAGCCCAAGCCACTGCCCAGTGGAGATCCCAGCCAACAGCCAGCACCAGATAGCCTTGTGTGTTGCACCATCTTGGACTTCTATCCAGACCAAGCCTCGAGATGACTACAGCCCAGCTCACAGTTTACTGCAACTACTTTTGAGAAAGCTAAACAACAACTGCGTAGCTGAGGTTCCATTTCACTTAGGATGTAAAAAGATGCAAAGAGAATCTTTCTCTCAACCTAACAGTAAGAAGTAACTAGATAACCTAAACAATCATAACTTTTCTGGAGCCCATCAGAGAGATAAAGTCACAAGGCAACTAGGTTAACTTAATTCCAACGGGCAACAATTTCCTCTAGAAGAGCCGGAACACCTGACCTGTCACCTTTCACAGAGCATGGGAGGCAGAGGCAGCCTCCATAAAAGCAGGTACTGGGGGGGGGCCCACTCTTCATGAGTTTACTTTTTCTAAGCTCAAACTATTTTATAACCTTAAAGGGGCCTGGACTGAGAGGCAGATGACCTGTGACCAAGCTCTGTGACCTTGAGAAGTACCCTGCACTCTGGCCTCTGTCTCTTCCCTCTGGCTGGGGCTGCCAGCTGCCTGCTGCAGGGATCACAGCGACAACCATGAGTGCACCCTTCACAGAGCCACACCTGAGTGGAGCAGGAAGACCACTGAGACAGGGAGGCCAGGACACTCAAGGACAGGCAGTGACTGACTTTGACAAACCCCACAGCTGGGAGGCCAGCGGAGGTTCCGAGCGCCTCCTGCCTCTCCCGCTTATTGATTAATGTGCACAGCTTTAAACACATGACAGCTCTCCCCCCATGCCTTGGTACAGATACACTCACTGTGCATGTACCCACTACACACACACACACCATGGTGAGAAAGAGCCAGGCAAAGAGACCGAGAACCACTTTACCAGCAAAGTGATCACTGATGCCAAATGACTTAAGTTCAATGAGGCAGAGACACTAAATTCCCTTAATGAATGTCTAAGAGGCCAAAAGAAATGGAGCACAAAAGCCCCGAGAAAAGCAAGGCTATTTTTTGCAAAATACCATCTATCAATATTCTACTAAATGCCAGATACTTTTAATATTTTTTTTAGCATTCTTTATCTCCCATTCATACAAAACTAAATGTTAGATGTTACTGTGCCAGCTGGCAGGTGGGAAAGCCAAGGCAGGTGGGAAAGCCAAGCACAGAGGAGTGCTTATGACCTCGGCTCTGGAGTCGAACGACTGGGGTTTGGGTCTCAGCTTCACTATTTACTTGCTACGTGACCGTGGGCGAGTCTTCTCTGTGCCTCAGTCATCTCTTCTACAAGATGGGATAATAATGGTACCTGCTCTTAATAAATGAGAGAGCGTATGCAAGATGCCTGGCAATGTGCCTGGCATACTGTGAGCCCTTAATGAATGAGAGCCGTCATTATTATTTACCCAAACCACAGAGTGAGGAAGAGTCTGACTCCAACGTCACACTCTTTCCAAAGAAATATTGTCTGTGGCTGTGAAAACGGTTGTTGTGAAATGTTAATAAGTTTAAATAATGAGTTAAACTGCTAGAATGAACTCAGAGAGACCTGCCATGATCTCAAGGCAGCAGAGCCACGGATGAGCAGATGTTTACTGAGTGGTTTTCTTAGGTTCTCTCTCTCTCTCTCTTTTCTTGGTAGTCCCAGGTAATTGAGACTCCCTGTCTGATGTAATCTCACTCCATTATGTTAAACTGAGTAACTGAGGATCTTCAAAGTATAATCTATATTGTATTTGCTCTGTAAATTTAATATCAAAACAAAACAAGACAAAATAAGACAGGATCATAAGCCTCTCTTTCAACCCTCTGTGTAATATAGGTTGTCAAAGAGGTTAAAAGACATCAATCAACAGATGAACAAATAAACAAAATGAAATTTGAATGAAACTAAGACATTATAATAAGAATAAAACAAAATATTTCTGAGTTTCTTGTTCTAAGCCAGGCTTGGAAAGGATTGTGGATGAGTCGGCCTGGTGGATGCTAAGAGATCAATAAATTCTAAGTTCCTTCACGCTTTTTATTTCTCTGCAATGCTAAGAGCCGTAGCTATTGGGGGATCGACTCCAGGAATTATTACACCTGTCACTGAGGGCTGGGAAAGAAACTGGGTAATCAGCTGCTGAGGATATTATAAACAGTGAGTATTATAAACAGGGAGTACGTCTTATGAAAATCTAAGGTTGCTAACTAGAGAAGACAGGCAGGGAGGGATCAGATTCAATCAGCCTTCCGTTTAAGACCTCTGTGTGCCTAGCACTGAACTAGGCACCATTAGGAAACAAAACTATAAGGTAGAGCTCTGAACGGAAGGAGCTTTCATCAGGTCAGAAGACACGATGATATAATCGGGACCCGATTCATTGCTAAGTTGTGTGGACTTGCAAATTTCATAAGTGATCAGAATGTGCGGAGGTTTTGTATTGTGCCAACTTGGCTAGACTAGAAATATGTTTCCCAGAGTTCTCTTCCCTGAGTGGTTCTGAGTTAACGTTGGTCACAGGTGAAATCTGCAATATTTGGAAGCAGCCATGATGATCTGAAGGTCTTGGTAGACCAGCACCACAGGCTGGTGCATCTCATGCGTGTTGTCACAGATCTGCTGGCTCTTGTTGTTGGCAGGGGTAGCAGCTCCTCCAGGTCCCACTGGATCTCCTCCTCCGGCATCTCTGAGTCCCGGGATGGAAGCACGTGCAGCTCTGTGACAAAGAACACCCACTTTTCTGGAGGTCACCCACATCATCAAAGTTAGAGGCAGCAAGAGAAAGATACAATTTCCAACTTGTCCTCATGGTTTGCCTTCCTGGATTCTACTCTGTCTTTGTAGGTTCCAAATGTCCTCACTCTGCTCCGCTTCACATCATCTTTTCTTCCCCGCTGCTGGCCTTGCTGACCTAGAGCAACTTCAAGTCCAGCACCAGCAGTAGGAGCAAGTCTTTCTTACATAAACTTCTCCACCACTTGCTGCGAGTGTGTAAAGTCTAATGTCTGTGATGCGTCCCTTATTCCCCATCACTCATGCTTGCCCGGATAAAACCATAACTGATAGAGCATGGAACAGGACAGTCAGGTAAAAGGAGCTTCCATGTGAGCTCAGCTTCAAAAGCTTAGATTTTTAAATCATCAATATACTAACCACTTTCTAATACTACTTTCCAAACATCACTCATCCGTGCCTGTGGAATGGACTTTCTTCCATTACAGGCCAATGTTATTTCCATCTTAATTCATACCAACCCCTAAGATACATTCCTGAGCCAGTCCCAGGTAAACTTTTTTACAATCTGCCTGATGCCCATAGCTTTATGATTGAGAAACACCAGCAAAGGCTATAAAACCCACCAGAAGAAAAGGGGAAAGTTTAAAGCAATTATATTCGTATAGTTTAGTGCCATCATCAGGATGGTATTTGGTCTTTGGAGTTGCAATTGAAAATGAATCCTGGCTCTACACTGTCTAATCACTGGGCTTTAGCCAAGTTGCTTAGCTTTTCCAAGCCTTAGTTTCCTCGTCTATAAAATGGGAGGATAATCTCTTCATCATCAGGTTTCTGTGAAGATAAAATAAGAAAATATGTGTAAAGTACTTACTTTAGTGGTTTTTAAGTGCTCAATAATATACTAAATATGTGTGTGTGTACACGCACACACACATCTCTCCATTAGGGCTACAATGCGGGAGTTCCATTGTTTTGGTCACTGCGTCTTATCTCCAGTAACTGGGATGTTTATTATATAATGAATAAGTGGATGGGTGGATGGATGGATGGATGGTGATTTTTGCTTTGCTCAGCATCTCCAGAATAGAAGGGTCAATGGGAAAGAAATGGACCTGAAAATCATGACTTTGAAACAGAAGTTAGGTCAAGGATATACTTACAGAGAACTCACTCAAAATTGCTACAGCTTAGGCTCTGCCAGGTTTTTGTCCTTGGTCCCCCAGGGTTTGTTCTTCAAGCACCACTGTTCTGTGTTTCCTTCTCAGACTTTTATAGTCTTCAAATTCTCTTCATAAACATATGTGATTAGATCTTTGCAACAGGCCACTAAGGCAGGAACCATGAATATTAGTGCCCCCATATTACAATCAAGGAAGGGAGTTTCAGAGAGGCTGAGCAGTCTGTTCTGATAACTAAGCAAGGGCTGGTTCCATCATGAGACAGGGCCTGACCAATGGCACTCAGCAGAGACGCAGAGAAAAACCATGTTGGTCACGTGAAAAGCTGCTTTTCCGTTATAACAAAATTAGGGAGACCACCTCTTGGTCATGTGTAACAAGCACGATGCTTCCAAAAGGGGAGCCAGGTTTCTAATTGCAGGCCTGCTTTTATTAGCTTCCATTTGGTGTAAGGAAGGGGAAATATACAGACTCCACAGCCAAACAGATCTGAGTTTGAATGCCAACTCTGCCACCAATTACCCGTGTAACCTTCAGCAAGTTACTTAATGTTTTTGAGTCACAATTTTTCAATTTATAAAATTGGGATAATATCCAATTTGAAACTTAATTGAGATGACCTAGTAGAGTACCTGGAACCTGGTAGAGGTTCAATAAATGACAACCTTCTGTCCTCCCTTTGCTACCCATTTCCTCCTGAATGGACTGAAGAGAAACATTATAGCATGACAGTTATGGACTTTGGAGCCAGCCTGCCTGGGTTTAAATTCTAGCCCTGCCATTTATTGGCTGTGTGACCTTGAGCAAATTACTTAACCTCTCTGTACCATGGGAATAATAGTACCTACTTCACAGGGTTGTTATGAAGGTTAAATGAGTTAACATTTGTCAAGTGCTTGCACTCCCTACTTAAGTGTATATGCTACTGGCATATAGTAAGTGCTACATGTTTTCTTTAAAAAAAATAAATAACCAGCTTCACAGAATTTTTGTGGAGAAAACATCTGTGAAAATATTTTTGAATTTAGAAGAATCCGACAAAGAGAGAGAAATCCTAAAGCCTCTCCGTGAAGCATCGAAATGTATTGAGCCCTGACAATTTCACAGGCAGTAAGTAAGGTGCAAAGTGATTAGGTCAGAGTCGTTCATTCAAGAAACGTGTCGTATGCCTACAAAGTGCACATGCCAGGCACTTTGCAGAGCACCATACTGGGCAACCCAACCAAGGCCATTGTCTTTGTGGAACTACCACGGGGGGAAGGGAGATGGAAAATTTAGGAAAAGGAAAAAATAAATCAATGAGTAATTTTATCTTGTAATGAGTGTTTGGAAGGAAAGATGTGGGGTGCTGTGATGGAGGCCAGTGGCAGGAAGGGGATGCTTTCTATATTTATTTATATTGGCTGCACTGCGCAGCTTGCGGGATCTCAGTTTCCTGAGCAGGGATTGAACCCGGGCCCCGGCAGTGACAGCGCTGAGTCCTAACCGCTGGACCGCCAGGGAATTCCCAGGAAGGGGATGCTTTAGATGAGGGGCGGGGGTGGTTAGGGAAGGCTCCTCCTAGGAGGTGACATGTGAACTGAGTCCTAAAGGTTATGAAGGTTCTTCTCACCAAACTTAAAACAATCCAATCTAGTGGGGTTGGGAGGATTCGGCACGAGCATAACTCCAGAGGTTCTAATGGAATCTACCTCACAGGACTGTTCTGAGGAATAAATAAAATGAGCGATGAGAAACACTTGGCGCACCGCCTGGTACACGGTAAATGCTAAATATCGTTATTGTCTCCCTGGGAAGGGCCTTGCTTCAGAGGAGCACCCACTGTTTCCACGTGCTCACAGGGAATGCTACTCTGGGCCCATCTCCGCCTTGCAAAGCAGCATCCGCTCAGGAATTCACTCAAATCAACACACAGGTCAGGGAATTTAAGAGCCATAGAAAAGATAGAGATATGATAAAAGATACAAATACAACCGCAACCCTGGTCTCTAGGGACTTAAACCTCAACAGAGGAAACAGATACCTACAAACTCACAAGAGGGCAGCCCAGTGCCAGAGCGGGTAACAGTTCGCTGCAGAACAAAGGAGGGGGCAGCCGGCAGGTCCTCATGAGAAAAGAAAGGGGATGGAGAGTCAGGAAAGTCTGGCTACCTGGGGAGGAGGTCTCCAGACATCAGATGAGCTTTCAGTTGGCCAGCACGCTGGATCGGTGAATGGAAACACCTACTGGCTCCTGACACAAGGCCCACGGACGATTTCTGGGGCATAGAGGAGGCGGGGCTGTGAGCTGAAGGAAGAGGGGTACAGACACTGAAGATGGGCAATAGTGCAGAAAGCAGGGTAACAAAAGATGCCAACAGTCTTGCCCTGCCCAGGAGGAAACCTCAATCCAAAGGCCCCAAATGCATTCCAGCCTCCAACCCTCTGCTGACTCCAGTCCCTGCCTGGAATTCCCTTTCTGCTCCCACTTCCACACTGAGGGTCCAGCTCCAGAATTCCATTCTGTTTCCCTGAATATTACAGCCCACAGTCACCATCAAACCCCAAACTGTTACATTTGTCTGCAAGACTTGGATGTTTCTTCAATCAGCCCATAATGTATTAAGGGCCCATTGCATTCAGAACTTGGTTCCAAGTGCTGGAAGAATCATGCAGCATTCTGTCCCGGGTGCTAGGAGATACAGGAGGACATTATCCTCTCAGCACAGGTAGATTTGGGTTAAAGCTCAAAGAGATGCAAATAAAAAAGAACAGGACCATGGGAAAAGAAAAGATTGCACACTTAACCACATGTCCTATTTTCTCACACTACATTGCAAAGTCCCTCCTTCATTCATTCATCTGTTCATTGAAGACATATTTCCTGAGTACACTGTTCCAGCTGATTAAGATACTTCAGTGAACAAAACAGACAAAATTCCATCAGTGAGGTGATATTTTCGTGAAGGCATGAAACAGGTAAGGAAATGATCACATGGACTATTACAGCTTGTAGTAAGTGCATGGAAGAACAATTCAGTGCAAAGACCCTGAGGTGAGTGTGTACCTGGGCCTGTGGGGAGGCCAGAGAGGCTGGAGCACAGTGAGCCTGGGAGAGTAGGAGGGGGAGGGGACTGAGATAAAAGCTGGGCCAGGGAGAGGACATGAGCTTTTACTCTGAGTCAAGTGGGGAGCCACTGGGAGATTTTGTGTTGGAAAGGAACATGGTGTGAACTACAGGGGAGAGATGATGATGGCTTCCACCAGATGGAAGCAGAGAAATAACTTTAAATTTCACTTCTCCCCCTAGTGCTTAGGACAATCCCTGACGTCTGGTGGATGTGAGGGTTTTTTTTTTTAAATGATTGATTGGATTGAAATAAAACAAAAATCTAAAAAGCCCTTTGGCTCTGAGCTCCAGCCTAGTGCCAGGTCCCACTGCACCACTGAGGACAGATACTAAGTGAGGCCATGCAAACTGTCCTTATCAGGCGGGCTTGGGGTGGTGCCGACCAAAGTGCAGTTTTTGTTTTTAATTGTGATTGATTAACTATATATAACATACCATTTATAATTTTTACCATTTTACTTAGTTTTTTAACTGAAGTATAGTTGACTTACAATATTATATTAGTTTTATGTATGCGACGTAATGATTTGATACTTTTATAGATTAAGACCCATACCATACAAGGTTATTGTAATATTGTTAACTACATTCCCTGTGCTGTACATTACATCCCTGTGACTTATCTGTTTTATAATTAGTAGTTTGTATCTCTTAATCCCCTTCACTTATTTGTCCCTCCCCTCCTGTAACCACTAGTTTGTTCTCTGTTTGTTTCTGTTTTGTTATATTTGTTCAATTGTTTTGTTTTTAATTCCACATATAAGTAAAAACCTGCAGTATTTGTCTTTCTTTTGTCTGACTTCTTTCACTTAGCATAATACCCTCCAGGTCCATCCATTTTGTCTCAACTGACAAGATTTCATTCTTTTTTTAATGGATGAGTAATATTCCATGGCATGTATATACCATGTCTTCTTTATCCATTCATCTATCAATGGGCACTTAGGTTGTTTCCATATCTTGGCTATTGTAAATAATGCAGCAATGAACTCTGGGGTGCACTTATCTTTTCAAATTAATGTTTTCATTTTCTTCAGATAAATATCCAGGAGTGGAATTGCTGGATCATGTAATAGTTTTAGTTTTAATTTTTTGAGGAAACTCCGTACTGTTTTCTGTAGTGACTGTACCAATTTACATTCCCACCAACAGTGCACAAGGGCTTCCTTTTTACCACATCCTCACCAATACTTATTTCTTATCTTTTTTATGATAGCCGTTCTGACAGGTATGACGTGATATCTCATTGTGATTTGATTTGCATTTCCCTGATGATTAGTGATGTTGAGTACACGTGCCTGTTGGCCATCTATGTATCTTCTTTGGAAAAATGCCTATTCAGGTCCTCCACCCAGTTTTTAAGCGGATTGTTTTGTTTTTTGATATTGAGTTGTATGCATTCTTTTGTCATAAAGAGCTGAATGGGCAGTGCTGACAGCAGTGAACATGAGCCCAAGGTCTCCTTGGCCAGAGCTGAGAGCGGCAAGAAAGAAACCTGCGTGCCAGGCAAAGCGCTAAGAAGGGAAATATCCCTGTACTTCCATTATGTCAGGAATTTTTAGTGTATCAAATGATTTCAAAATTAAAAGAGCCTTCCAAAATCCCATCCTCCACCTTAGTTTGCCATACTCAGAAGGGCTGCCCAGGACTGCAGTCCAGAAGCCTGGTAAAAAGATGCTCACAGAACTCAGAGGGACAAAACAATGATGATTAGGCCAGCTTATTAGATTCAGCGTGCACTGGGATGTGAAAGGAGATGATGTGAGTGCATAGTGAGAGAAAAATCAATTTACCACAGACGGCATCACCTCATTCTGCCCAAGCTCTGCTACGCCACTCCCCACAAATTTTATGGGGTCATCCGACCAAAGTATTCTGTGCCATCACTGGTTGGAGAGCCAGGGAAGGAAAGAAAGGAACAGCAATCTTTATGATTATTCCAACTACTCCATGTGAGACACCAGCTCAGTAAACAACTCCTGCAGAATTTTGCAGGAGTTAGTCCAGGGGAGAAACTGCAGGAGAAAAATTCAGGATCTTAGCGAGTTTCATTGCCCTGACCAGTCTATCTAAAGGAGTCACCCCCTACACTCACTATTACATCAGCCTGTGTCTAAGTCCATTCTGGCTGTTATAATAAAATACCACAGACTGGATGGCTTAGAAACAACAGAAATTTATTTCTGAGTGAGTGAATAAATATTTCATCAGCTTGAGACAGCCTGTACATGGGAAGAGCCCTGGACCCCCATCCAGAGAGTCCATTACTAGTCAAAGAAAACACTTAACAACCTCTATTAGTCTCATACTTTACAGTTTTCATGGCACTATATATGCATTCCCTGATTTGAGCCTCACAGAAAATCTGTGAGATAACTATTATCACTTCAGTTTTGCAGGTGAGAAAACTGAGCCTCAGGCACATTCAATGAGATCCTCAAGAGCATACGACTGATAAAGAGCAGAACTGGAACTAAATGGCCAAGCTCAAGTTTAGTGTTTATTCTATGCTTGAGGAATACTTTATTATTATTTATTTATTTTACTTATTTATTTTTGGCTGTGTTGGGTCTTCGTTGCTGCACATGGGCTTTCTCTAGTTGTGGTGAGCAGGGTCTCTTTGTTGCGGTGCACGGGTTTCTCATTGTGGTGTCTTCTCTTGTTGCAGAGCACGGGCTCTAGGCACGCGGGCTTCAGTAGTTGTGGCATGAGAGCTCAGTAACTGTGGCTCGCAGGCTCTAGAGCGCCGGCTCAGTAGTTGTGGCGCACGGGCTTAGTTTCTCCACAGGAGCAACTTCCCGGACCAGGGATAGAACCCGCATCTCCTGCATTGGCAGGGGGATTCTTAACCACTGTGCCACCAGGGAAATCCCTTGAGGAATACTTTAAAAGAAAGGTGCTTACTCCTACCTAGATCCTTTTCTAATTTATGTATCTACGTCCCCTAAGATAAGGTCCAACGTAATCTCTTCACTCTGGAAAAAAATGTGGCCCATTGGAAAGAGCTTGGGCTGGAGTCCAGACCAGAACTGCAGGAACCAGTTATACAACCCTGGAAAAGTCTTGGTACCTCTCAGCAAGCCTCTGTTTTTTCTTCTCTCAAGTGGATATAATAACCTGACTTGTCTGCCTCATAGTGTGCCATGATGCTCTAATAAAAAAAAATACGAAAAGTGCCACAGAGACATAAGCTCAACATTACAACAGGATGTCAGGGCTCTTGTATCTTGGCCTCCCTGCTTGGAGATCTGATAGTGAAGGGGTCTCATTTCCTGCCCCCCCCCCAACCCCTACCTATTTCCTTCTTATTCCAGTGACTTTACCTTTTCCCATATCTGACCCTCCCATTAGAGCTCAGATCTAGGAATAAATAGGGATGATGGAAACCTTATGAATATACTAAAACCCCTGAATTTTAACATTTAAATATAGTATGTGAATTATATCTCATTTTTTTAAAATAAAAAGAGGCAATTGCTAGTCCTAGTAAGAGGCACAAAGACCTACTTAAGATTGTAGCTTTGGTAATACGGAGGAGAGAATTTAATTGCAGGAGATTCTGAGGGAGGAGAAGAAGCCAAATGTGATTGTACTTTTAGGCCTGGGAATGAAGGAGGATGGTGGTGCCTTTAACAAAAAGAAGGGCAAGCCAGTCTGGGAGAGACAATGAGCAACTCAGTGTAGAGTCTATTGAGTTTGAGATTTCAGTGGGACACACAGGTACACGTGTGTATCAGGAAGCTGGAAAACCAGGCCTGAATTTCTGGGAATAGTGAGGACTTGGGAACAATCTACACAAAAGCCATGGTTAGAGACTAGAGATTGGGTGGGCTTCCACAAGCTTTGAAAAAGAAGAAAAAGAAAAAGAGCCAGCAAAGATTTTATACCTCCAGTACCCCAAGTCTTCTCTAAATTGGTGGTCTCCAATCCTTGTCAATCTATGAATTCTTTGTGTATAGTTCTTTCTGATTATGGGTGTCCCATCCCATTTTTTAAGGACTTCAATGGTTCATCCCAATTTATAGATTAAGGAGCTTACTATACATTCCATATGAAATCTGCGGCAATATACTTCTAAGTTAATTGCAAATATGGGTTTCTTCGTCAAATATTCTCCATGAGAAGCTGATGGACTTGAAGTACAACTATTGACTGCAGTTATATTTTGTATTTTCTTGGGAAAAATATTTGTTGGTGTGAGATTTCCAAAGAAGGATCATTAAAAAAGTCTTTGGCAAGACTTGAACTCCATCCTCTATTCCCCCAGCACTATTCAGTTGCTGAAATCTCTTCTCAGTGCTTTAGCATGCCTGGTGCTATATTCTTCTGGTTATCCTGGCATCTCACTCCATGCACGTGCAACTTAGGAGTCATCTAATGACTCCAGGGAATTTGTCTGCATATTTGGGGCCTCACTTATCTGCGGTTCCCTCCTCTCTGGCAGCCCCGAGGGCTGAGGAGACCTCTGTCTACTCAACACAGTGAGGTATGCTTTCCACTAGGGCTCTATTCCCCTTCCTGGGAAATAGGAAGTAGACTCGGGGAATAATCTGAGGTGAACGGGGAGCTCATCTGATTTGCTGCCCTTCTCTCAAGGACCATAGTACCTCCACTTCCTGCCTATCAGTCGTTCCCTAAAGCTTTCAAAGGTATTTTAAATATTTTGCCCAGATTTCATAATTGTTTTTAGTGAGCAGGTTAGTATAACATGTTACTCCACCAAAACCAGAAACCGTCATCAAGAAAATAAAAAGATAAATAAGAACTGGCACTTGGTAACCTATTTTGGGGGGCAGATGGGGGGCAATCACAGAGAGAAGGAAACAAGAGAAAAGGAAAATCAGAATATGCAATCTTATGAAGAAAAAAAAGAGAAAAGTGCCATGGAGTCAGTATTATGAAAAAGAAAAACATAATCATAAAAGGAGGGCTGGGCTTCCCTGGTGGCGCAGTGGTTGCAAGTCTGCCTGCCGATGCAGGGAACGCGGGTTCGTGCCCCGGTCCGGGAAGATCCCACGTGCCGCGGAGCGGCTAGGCCCCTGAGCCATGGCCGCTGAGCCTGCGCGTCCGGAGCCTGTGCTCCGCAACGGGAGAGGCCACAACAGTGAGAGGCCCGCGTATGGCAATAAATAAATAAATAAATAATATAAAATAAAAGGAGGGCTATAATAAGGACACTATCCCTGATGAGAAGCAGAAGGTCATGGGCGTAGATAGCACTTACTGATTGTCCCATGGGTTTATCTTCACCAAACGGTAAGCTTTTGGTGGTGGGCAACCAATTTTACAGCTGCATGTTACAGCTACGCTGATCTTCACAGAACAGGTTCTAAGCATTAAGCATAGAGTTGTTCATAAGTTACATGATAAGGCAAAGTTTCAAATATTTGAAAGGTATGTGTTTGGGAGAGGCTGGAGTAAAGCCGATAGAGAGTCTGGGTTTGCGTGTCCCTAGCTGAAGGGTTGGGAGATGCTAATTTAGCAGAAGCCTCCCTGCCAGACTATTTATACCCACCAGCAAATGTGCCAGGTGCATGGCATTCAGTTCATGACTCAGGAAGACAGAAAATGAATTTAATTTCAAGGATCCCAACTCAACATGTGGAGAAAAGAAGTCTGGCTTG
The DNA here is from genome assembly GCF_949987515.2 of Delphinus delphis. Taxonomy (NCBI): domain Eukaryota; kingdom Metazoa; phylum Chordata; class Mammalia; order Artiodactyla; family Delphinidae; genus Delphinus; species Delphinus delphis. The sequence goes on from NC_082699.1 coordinate 65,431,573, forward strand.
TACTTTTCCTCTTACCCTCTTGATGCCCACACAAAGAACAGCCTTAAAGTTAAACAGACACCTGTGAGCAGAGAGCCCAAGGGACCAGACTTTGGATCTCTAAGAAATAGTTTCCTCTGCTTCATCTGTCGAAACATTTTCCCTTTGCATTTGTTGAAGAGAATACCACTGTGTCCACATCAACCAGTTTAACAACTGGAAATGCCAAGTGTTAAGGGCTCACATCCTCTTGGTTTCTTTCATCAGAGAGGAAACAGCTCCCCTCACCCCACTTCATCTCACCTCACCCCCACTCCAGATAGAAGGATGCCCATTCTCACCATGCCCTCTTCCTTCCTGTATCTAGTCAGTTTCCAGTTTGTATAGACAAGTCTACACAATGGTCTAACCCAATAGAGCATTACACAGACCAACAAAGTCACAGGCAAGTGAAGCTAGAAGTGTCCACATGGGACCACCTGACACAACAAAGGGTAGTGTCATTTAGCGGTTAAGTGTGTTAACTCCTGGAGCTGGACTGCCTGAGTTCCAACCCTAGCTTTGTCACTTCTTACCTCTGTGACCTTGAGTAAACCATAGTCTCTCTGTTTCAGTTCCCTCCTGGATAACATAGGGATGATAAGCACACTTCCCCTGTAGAGCCGTTGTGATGACAATACAGTACCTTGCTACCCTTATGAAGGCATGCGAAAGCTCAGCATAAAACATAAAACACAATGTAAACGTACAGCGTGATCACCTTTATTCCTCTTACTGACACCTCCGGTTTTTAGTCAATCCTTACTTGTGTGGATTTTAGGAGACAGAGCACTATTGAACTGTTCAGCACCGAGTGAGTCAGCATTTGTACTGTGCTGGGTCAGACGTACACCTGTGCAGCTTGGAGGATGCTCGCTGGCCCTGGGGTGAGAAGCATCTCTGCGGAGGAAATGAAGCCTTAGGGTCTCAGAACCGCTTGGAGGGAGGCTGCCCCAGAAGCAGCCAGCATTAGAGAAGGGCCCTGGTTAGGATGCCAGGCAGTCAGAAACACGGGGCAGATGCAGACAGACTCTCTGAGATAGTTATCACCACTCCACACAGCAGGAGAGAAGCAGTTGCCACCTCCACCTTCCTGCTCCGCGTAGAGTGGATGATCAATGACTCATCGCAAAGGGAATGTTTCTTTGTAAGGATGCAATACATCTGCATTAGGCTGATAAAAAATTGTTCCTTGTCAACTTAACAGGTGTGATATTCGAGAGTCTGGAATGCAAATGCAGAAAGAGCTTGAGAGTCTGACATGTCTGCTCTGCCACTTACCAGCTCTGTGACTTTGGGAAAGTTGCTTAGCTTCTCTGGTTCTGCTGCCTTCTCTATAAAATGGGGAATCATACTTTTCACTCCACAGGGTTACTGCTTAGTATCAAAACGTAAGGTAGATAGCTAGTGGGAAGCAGCCGCATAGCACAGGGAGATCAGCTCGATGCTTTGTGACCGCCTGGAGGGGTGGGCTAGGGAGGGTGGGAGGGAGGGAGACGCAAGCGGGAAGAGATATGGGAACATATGTGTATATATAAATGATTCATTTTGTTGTGAAGCTGAAACTAACATACCATTGTAAAGCAATTATACTCCAATAAAGATGTTTAAAAAAAAAAAAAAAAAAAAAAAACAGATGGCATATGTGAAGTGCTGTGCACATACTGTGCCAGGCTCAGAGGAAGCAAGGAAGACAAAGACCATATATCTCTTCCCTTCCTAAGTGAATCGTTATGCTTAAGTGTGCACAGGTAGAGAATTCAATTGCTTATCAGCCTGTCCACCACATGGTATCTCAGGTGTCGCCAGAATTCCTAGAACTGAACTGCAGGTGCTCATAACATAACTCCAGGGTGTCTTGCTCTATAACATTTACAGTTGTATTGCTTTCATTGCCTTAATTCCATTGTTTTGAATTTACTGATTTAGCCATGAAAAGGGTGTGTATTACTTAAAAAAATATAGACCTACGTATGCTGTCACCAGGTAGCAGTAGGTATTTTACCTAGAGCTCTTTCAATAATTTCCTAAATAGAAACTTGTGCAAACTTCTTTTACCAAAGTTACCATGTTTTGTGTTTGTTTTCATGTCAATGTTCCCAAGGCAACTGGGACCAGGGACCACTGATCTTTGTATTGTCGCTGCTTAATTTAGTATTTAACACATAAGCAATGCTCAGTAAATCTTTTTTAAGTGAGCTCTAAATTGAGTTTTTCTTCCTACTTAAACTGTCTAATATTTTTAACGTCTTTATTGGAGTATAATTGCTTTACAATGGTGTGTTAGTTTCTGCTTTATAACAAAGTGAATCAGTTATACATATACTTATGTCCCCATATCTCTTCCCTCTTGCATCTCCCTCCCTCCCACACTCCCTATCCCACCCCTCTAGGTGGTCCACAAAGCCCCAAGCCGATCTCCCTGTGCTATGCGGCTGCTTCCCACTAGCTATCTATTTTACGTTTGGTAGTGTATATATGTCCATGCCACTCTCTCACCTTGTCCCAGCTTACCCTTCCCCCTCCCCGTATCCTCAAGTCCATTCTCTAGTAGGTCTGTGTCTTTATTCCTGTCTTACCCCTAGGTTCTTCATGACATTTTTTTTTCTTAAATTCCATATATATATGTGTGAGCATACGGTATTTGTCTTTCTCTTTCTGACTTACTTCACTCCGTATGACAGACTCTAGGTCTATCCACCTCATTACAAATAACTCAGTTTCGTTCCTTTTTATGGCTGAGTAATATTCCATTGTATATATGTGCCACATCTTCTTTATCCATTCATCTGTCGATGGACACTTAGGTTGCTTCCATGTCCTGGCTATTGTAAATAGAGCTGCAATGAACATTTTGGTACATGACTCTTTTTGAATTATGGTTTTCTCAGAGTATATGCCCAGTAGTGAGATTGCTGGGTCATATGGTAGTTCTATTTTTAGTTTTTTAAGGAACCTCCATACCGTTCTCCATAGTGGCTGTATCAATTTACATTCCCACCAACAGTGCAAGAGGGTTCCCTTTTCTCCACACCCTCTCCAGCATTTATTGTTTGTAGATTTTTTGATGATGGCCATTCTGACCGGTGTGAGATGATAGCTCACTGTAGTTTTGATTTGCATTTCTCTAATGATTAATGATGTTGAGCATTCTTTCATGTGTTCGTTGGCAATCTATATGTCTTCTTTGGAGATATGTCTATTTAGGTCTTCTGCCCATTTTTGGATTGGGTTGTTTGTTTTTTTAATGTTGAGCTGCATGAGCTGCTTTTAAATTTTGGAGATTAATCCTTTGCAGTTGCTTCATTTGCAAATATTTTCTCCCATTCTGAAGGTTGTCTTTTTGTCTTGTTTATGGTTTCCTTTGCTGTGCAAAAGCTTTGAAGTTTCATTAGGTCTCATTTGTTTATTTTTGTTTTTATTTCCATTTCTCTGGGAGGTGGGTCAAAAAGGATCTTGCTGTGATTTATGTCATAGAGTGTTCTGCCTATGTTTTCCTCTAAGAGTTTGATGGTGTCTGGCCTTATATTTAGGTCTTTAATCCATTTTGAATTTATCTTTGTGTGAGTTGATTAACAGACTTCAATAAGATTATCCTATTCATATATCTATATACCATTATAATCTAGACCAGAGATTCGAAACCTGTCTGATGACTAAAATTATCTGAGGAACTTTTTATTTTTTATTTAAAAAATTTTTATTTTATATTGGAGTATAGTTGATTAACAATGATGTGCTAGTTACGGGTATACAGCAAAGCGATTGTTATACCCATACAAGTATCCATTCTTTTTCATATTCCTTTCCCATTTAGGTTATTACAGAATATCGAGCCGAGTTCTTTGTGCTGTACAGTAGATCCTTGTTGGTTACCTATTTTAAACAAACATTCTCAGGCATATCTCAGAGAAATCTAGAGATGGCGTCTTGGAAATGTCTGTATATAGCTTTAAGGCTTCCCAGGTAAATCTGATGATTAGAAATGGCATAAGAACTGATCTAGATTGTTCCCTCAGAATCCCTGACAATCCTGGCCTAGAAATGAAGGCTGTTAAAGCCTTTCACCACCCACACGGCTCATGGGTGGCTCCCAGAATAACAGGGTCCGGGGGAAAAAAAAAGGACTTGTCATCTCTTATATTCTTCTTCCTTCAGTTAGGAAAGTGGGGAGAAGGAAGAGGGAAGAACCTTCTCCCATCATGAGTAGCTATAAGCTGTTGAATGAAGTGCTGAAATGAAAGATTACTTTAGCTATTAGTTGAACAAGCTCTACCTAGCAAGTACCCACAATGAGGAACAGTCTAGTGTCATCACTAAGAGCATGGTCTTGGGAATCTGCTCATTTGAGTCCCAGCTCTACAACACAGCAACTGGTTAACTGTGGGCCAGGCACTAAGCCTTTCTGAACCCCACTTTCCTCACCTGTAATATTCATCTACCCATTCATTCATCTTCCAGTCCATCAATCCATCCTTCTACTCATCCACCCATCTACACAGCCACCCACCTACCCACCCATCCATCTACCACCTATCCATCCATCCACCCATCTACTTACCTTTCCATTTAACTATCCATCTATCTGTTCATTCATCTAACCATCTAAATCATCCAGAAATGGTCTATGATGTCTACGGGCACCATTAGAATGGTTTATCTTTATGGTCCTTTACAGTCTGAGATTCTGTGATTCCAGAAAAATTGATAGATGGGGAATTACCATATACAAAATGAACTACAGTCTCAGCAAGCCCTAAAAGAGCTCTCATCAGTGGAGAAGGTCAAAAGATAAATACACACATAACTAGAGAGGGAGGCAGAAAATAAAAAGAGCCTGAGAGTATGAACAGCAGCATGAAGGGTGGAGCTGGTTGAGAGTAAAATGGCCTGATCCCCACAGGGAAAGGTGGCCTTAACTGTTTTTGAAGTATGTGGCCATCAGCATTGTGAGTTTAAGGGGCACCAAAAGCCAGAATTTACGTCTTCCAGTAGCCTGTATGATGCTTCACATTCCCATCCTCTTTTGCACAAGGGCATCTCCTTCCAGGTGGTTCTTATTTACGGCACAAATTGGCTGGGAAACATGTCAATCAGTACCTGTCTACAAGGTTAGCCGTCACGCCATCTGTGATGCAGGATTTTATTTTCTGAAGCTGAAATCGGGGCATGTGAGAAGCACACATGGAGACAAATAAAAGGTCTACTGGAATCTGAGTTGCCTTGGAAAAATCTGCCTCATAGAGATGCTGTGGTTGTAAAAACTGGTCTCCCTGCCTGGCCTCTCGGCCTCCGGTCTCACCCAAAGCAATTCCTCTTGATAATAATCAGTAGATTATTATTAAATACAAATCTAATCAAGCCTTGATTACAAATCTAATCAAGTCATTCCCTTATTTCTTAACTAAATCTACTCGGGCTTCATTCTCTATTGTTTTCTTAGATTCTCATGACTGGGAAATAGGACAGGGGTTATGACACCCATTTAAGAGCTGGGATTCTGAAGTACAGAAGAGTGTAGTGCCTTTCCCAAGGTTAGGCAGGTTCTGAGGGCAGATTGGGGATTCAGACCCAGGCCTTCTGCCTCCGTAGTTTAGGAATCTTCCCGGACGCTGAGAAACAAGGCGTTGCAAAGCTGGTGGGTCCTTCCAAAGAGCAGAGGGACTTCCGCCTGCCAATATCCCTAACACAGCAACAGAAGTCCTGCAAACACACGCACAATCTCAGCCGAGAAGAGGTGCAAGATGCCCCCTGGGTCTTGCCTTTCTCCTGCTCAGCTCCATGGCCATCCCAATAGTAGACCCTACAGTTATCCTCCTTCCACTTAAAACTCTAGCCCAAGCTGGACCAATACGTCCTTATCTTCTTTCCCCAAAGCGGAGCTGAGACAGCCAGACGTTTCTGCAAAGGACAGCTATGAATAGTAACCAGAGAATTGTGACCAACAATAAAAACAGTATCATTACTCCCACATTTCCAAAGGAGAAGTTTCTGATGCTGAGAGAACTACAGGCTTTCCTCCAGAAAGCCAGAGCCTCCTCCTAGGCACCTGGTTTCCAGGGAGTTTGTCTCCAGTTAAGTCATTGGTGCCCAACCACTGATGCAATCAATTTCTGCACCTTTGAAGTGAGAACATTAACCTCTGCCAATCTCCTGGGATCCCTACGAAACTAAACGAAACGGTATCAGATGAGACACAACTGAGACAACTTCAATACTGATTAAATATCAGGCTGTTTCTTTTTATTGGTTTGTATCTGTTTTTCACCTTGATCTGTTGCTCTTGGACACAACTCATCATATGGATCAGGGGAAAGTTGTGTCAGAACCCCAACAGACACCTTCCAAAAGAGGGAGAACTTAATGATGGTTCAAAGGAGAGGCTGAGGGCTTTCCTGGTGGCACAGTGGTTAAGAATCTGCCTGCCAATGCAGGGGACCTGGGTTCGAGCCCTGGTCCGGGAAGATCCCGAATGCCGCGGAGCAACTAAGCCCATGCGCCACAACTACTGAGCCTGCACTCTAGGGCCCACGAGCCACAGCTACTGAGCCCATGTGCCACAACTACTGAGCCTGAGCTCTAGAGCCTGTGAGCTACAACTACTGAGCCCACATGCTACAACTACTGAAGCCCACGCGTCTAGAGCCCATGCTCCGCAACAAGAGAAGCCACTGCAATGAGAAGTCCGTGCAGAGCAACGAAGAGTAGCCCCCTCTCACTGCAACTAGAGAAAAGCCCCCGCAGAGCAACAAAGACCCAGTGCAGACAAAAATAAATAAATTATTTTTTAAAATAAATAAAAATAATAATTTTTTAAAGTGTTTGAGGCAACTTGATGAGCGGTTGGTCCTACGAATCTTTCTCTGTCTACAATCCTCTGTTTAGAAAAATCATCCACGTGGGGGTAAAAACCTATGACTACTGTTTAATCAACCAACAAGTACCAATTAAACTTCACTATGTGCCAAGCACAGAGACTGTGGGAGATACTTCCAAGACATCTTAGACCTTAGGCATTGTACAGAAGGGCCAAGTTGGAGAGAAAAAAATAACACACATTAAGAACAGACTGCTATAATAAGAAGACAGCATTTCATTACTTGCCACATCACAAATCCTGGGCTGCCTTCAGTGACTGGGCCACGCTCATTAGCATATACTCATTGCTGACAAAACATGCACTGACAGCAGATTAGAATATCAAAAATCGCTAGACATTATTCAGAGCCAAATTAGGGGAATACAGACATTAAAGAAATGAAGTAAATCCAATTTTGATCAAAGAGCAAGGCAATGATTAAATAATCTATGAAGTTTTTTTAATTAATATAGTTCTGAGGCAATTCTGAAAGAATCCCCAACAAGTCTTGGGCAACGACAACATCACTACAACAGGGGACTTCATTCTCAAATGGATTTATCTGAAGAGAGAAATACTTGGATTTATAAATTCTGGGGTGTTAAAAAAGAAAATCGTGCTACTTTATCATTTAATCAGGGTAATTTTTAACTTAAATACATAAGAAGCTATGTAGAAAACAGGCGATGTGTCTGGAATGTATTATTTCTGTCTTTGGAAAAAAAGAGGCTGTTAAGATACTGGTCAAGTAGTGCTCAAAGTTAGGGAATTTTTTCTAAACTTGGCAAAGATTTCCTTTCCCTTCTGGCTTATAGCAGTGCCAGCTTCCATGTTGGTGGAGGGCTTTGGGGACTGGATGAGGTTTATTTTTGTATGTGTTTGATTACAGGAGATTACATTCTGAAGGGTCTAAAAATCAAAGCCAAACCTGCACACCCCCAGGTACTTAACTGCCTCCCAAGCTCCATTTGAGCCTATGCCAGAGTTCCTCAATTTGGGCTGCTATTGGAGTCATCTTGAGAGTTTTCAAAACTCCCAGTGCCCAGCCCAGACCTCAGTGCAGTTATATCAGAATCTCTAGGGAGGGACCCGGGCATTAGTATTTGTTTTAAAGCTTCCCAGGCAATCCCTGTGTGCAAGCCAAGTCGAGACCACTGCTGTGTCAGTTGTCCCCCTGAGGCCCAGGTTGTACCAGGATGTTGGGCCATCAAAATTCAGCAGCCGCCAGTATCACACCATAGGCTGGGGAGTGGTACCCCAGGCTCTGCAGTCCATCCCCAGCGTGTGAATCCTGCCTCCATTACAATTCTCGTTATGGGCTGAAAGCCATGGGCAGCGTGATGAATATTTCTGTGCCTCCTTTTCCTCATCTGTAAAATGCGGATTAAACCTTCTTTGGGATCATCGTGAGAATTAATAATGTAATGTGTGTAAGGCACTGAGTGTACCGTCTGGCGCACAGTGAGCCCTGAAATAGTCATGATTTCTGAAATCTCACTATCCCACGCTGAGTTAAGAGGAGAAGAGGATACAAGACGAACAGTGCTTGGTGATCAGGGAGGAATTTGCTATCATCTATCTTTCTTCTCTCTTCCCTCCAATAAACCTTCCCCTCAGCGTTTGGGGTGGAGCACGAAAAGCTTATATATCTTCCCTGGCTGCAAACTGGCCTTTTACAGACAGCCCCAGAGGGCAGAGGGTAGCGTCTCTGGGTGGCGGCGGAGGAGTAGCTAGCTGCCCTGGGAGACATGCCCAGAGTCCTGGACTTCTTAAGAGATTTTCTGAGTCTCCAGTGGGGAGGACATCAGACTCTGGACCCAGGAGATTTTCTGGACCTGAGGGGCTGTGAGGAAGGAGAGGGTTTCTCTGTCTTCCCGCCCTTACGTGTGCAGAAGTTACCACTAGCAGAATTCAAATGACAGGAAGGACAGATACTCATGACCCCAACTTCCTCTGTTCTGAGAAGCACAGACTCTGAATCACAGTAAAAGCTCTGTGATTCAGATTTTATACTGAGATAAGACAGGTCACACTAAAGCAATAATCTTTAGGTTGTAACAGAAGTCACTTCTTTTTGAACACATATTGTAACTCCAGCTACCAGCTAACAGATCGTAGTTCACTGAAAAGCTGGTTTTACTGGAAGAGGGTCGATTCGGCATCCCTGACGCGTGCCAGATGTTTGGCAGGCATTAGCTCATCCTGTTAGACTGAAGCTCGTGGAAAAGAACCATGGTACAAACTCGGCTGGCAAATGCTGGATTCGGAGACTGGATTTTCCTGCGGCTCTCAGCACACATCAGAATCACGAAGGCTTGTAAAGAGACTGTGAGGCCTCAGCTCCCCCCACCCCCCACAGTTTCTAATTTGGAAGGTCTGGGATAATGCCCAAGAGTTTGCATTTCTAACAAGTTCCCAGGTGAATCTGATGCTTCTGGCCCACGGGGGCCACAGTTTGAGAACACCTGCTTTATGGCCACAGCATCAATTACATAAACCTCAGCCCTAAAGAATAGGGGAGGAGTACTCTGATGTACTCTGATGCTTTTGCAAAAATGTTCCTATAAAAGGGTTTCATCTTCAAGGAATTCATGGAAAAGACTCTGACAAGTACAGGTTTCTGGTAACTGACTATACTGCTGAACTGAATGAATAAGCATTTTCAGAACTCTAACGGAAAACTGATGAACTCATAAAAGTGCTAACAAAAGATCAAGATGAAAAAAATTAATTACATGGGACTGAGTGAACTGATGAGGACGATTGTAATTTTTGTGACTTTCTGTTTGAATAATAAAAAAAATCCCACAAGGACTCAGAGGCAAAAAATATACAAATCAATTTTCACTGCAAAGTAAAGGAGCTGTTACAGTGGAGGATTCCTGGACTGAATGTCAATATTATGACCTAGTTTGAGTGTGTTTCGTGTTTGGTGATTGCAATCATTGTTGCTTTTGTTGTGGTCATCCATTTACGATGCTTGGTGTCAGTTTATTTATCTCTTGTAAAAATAAAATACAGTGTGTGTGTGTGAAAAAAAAAAAGAATAGGGGAGGAGTCCGTAAGAATAACTCTCAAAGAGGTTGTTGGGTTTCTCTATCCACCCACATATGTGCGATGCCATTATTTGCCGAGACGTATTCTTCAGAGATGGCAGAAAGTTTCTGCTTGGCCCAGATCCAAGCATACTCTTCATAGCAGCAGAGAATGGAGGACCAAGGCTTCACTGGCCTCCCGGATTTGATGACTTAGTTCCCTATGGGCCTCTCCTTGGGCCAGGTAAAAAAAATGTCAAGGAAAAGGAGAATAAACCAGCCCTGCAATGCAGACACAGCACCCTTAACTCGACCTCTTTGGGAGAACTTGGCAACCGCTGAAGCTTGATTGCAATTTGTGGCCATTAACACAAGCTGGGTCTCAGGTGACCTCAGAAAGCCCTTTCTCTGATGTTTGTCTGGTTTCCTAGCAGCCTCAACATTGAAGGAGTGAGGTGAAAACAAGTTTCTAAGAGATCACCCCCTGCTGTCTGCCCCCAGCAGGTACTGGAAGCGATATCCGCAGAATTAGAAGAGTTTTTGCTGCCAGCATGAATACCGTCTTTGAACTCAATCCACAGGTGAAACGGAAAACCACAGGCTGATTACTGCAGTTCTCCCTCGAAATTGAAGCTTCACGAAAGCACAACTGCAAACGAGGCAGTGTAGCTGGGAGCTGCTGGCAGACAGACCAGCTCGTGGGCAATGAGCTGAAATAGGGGGAAGGGTGAGCTGTGACAAAGCGAGAAAGAGGCATGGACATAGATACACTACCAAACGTAAGGTAGCTAGCTAGTGGGAAGCAGCCGCATAGCGCAGGGAGATCAGCTCGGTGCTTTGTGACCACCTAGAGGGGTAGGATAGGGAGGGTGGGAGGGAGGGAGACGCAAGAGGGAAGAGATATGGGAACATATGTATATATATAACTGATTCACTTTGTTATAAAGCAGAAACTAACACACCATTGTGAAGCAATTATATTCCAATAAAGATGTTAAAAAAAACAAAAACAAAAAAAAACCCAGTGTTTGAAAGCTTAGGGCTTTGAGAAATATATGTCATGGCATTTTTTAGAAGACAATATTGTAAAGTAATTGTCACCTACCCAATAGCATGAAATGGACCAAAATGGTAAGAAATGCTATCCCAGTGAGATTTTAGTCCGTTAGAAGATGTTGGAAACTGTGATATTCGGAGAGAAAGTGAGAGTATGGGCTTTGGAGTCAGGCCTGTGTTCAAGTCCCAGCTCTGCCATTTATCAGCAGAGTGACTTTGGGCATATGGCCTAATTCCCACATCCAAACCATCAGCAGGCCCTCTCGGCTCCGCCACCAAAAGATGTCCTAAATCTAGCCGCTTCTCCCATCTCCATTGCTATCCACTACAGGCAAGCCCCCATTATCTCTAGTCTAGGTTACTGCAACAACCTGCTAACCAGTTTCTCTGCTTCTATAGTTGTCACCCAACAGTTCATTCTCCACCCAACAGCCAGGGTGAGCTGATCTTTTTTTTAAATTGTGGTAAAACATGCATAGCAAAATTTTCCGTCTTAGCCACTTTTAAATAGTGTTAAGTATATTCACATTGTTGAGCAATCAATCTCTGGAACGTTTTCGTCTTACAAAACTATAACTCTGTGCCCATTAAACAACTCTCCACTTCCTACCCACTCCCAGCCCCTAGCAACCACCATTCTACTTTCTGTTCCTATGAGTTTAATTACACTAAGTACCTCATATAAGTGGAATCATACAGTATTTGTCTTCTTTTAACTGGCTTATTTCACTGAGCATAATTACTCAAGGTCCATCCACGTTGTAGCATGTGTCAATATATTCTTCCTTTTTAAGGCTGAATAATATTCCATTGTATGTATAGACCACATTTAGTTTATCTATTCATCTGTCAATGGACATTTAGGTTGCTTCGACCTCTCGACTATGAGATTAATGCTGCTATAACTGTGGGTGTATGAATATCTCTTTGAGATCCTGTTTTCAATTCTTTTGAATGAATACCCAGAAGTGGTAATGCTGGATCATATGGTAATAATATTTTGAATTTTTTGAGGAACTGCTACACTGTTTTCCACAATGGCTGCACCATTTCACATTCCCACCAACAGTACAAAATGATCTTTTAAAAACCTCAGCACTGCTGACATTTTGGGCTGAATAACTATTTGTTACATGTGGGGAGTCGGGTTTCTGTCTTATGTGATGTAGGATGTTAAGCAGCTTCCCTGGCCTCTACCCACTAGATGCCAGTAACACCCAACCCCATCCCCAACCGTGACAACCAAAATGTCTCCAGACATTGCCGAATGTTTCCTGGTTGAGAACCACTGAATTAGATCCTGGCTCTCCTCAGCTTAAACCTCTCTGAAGCCTTCCCATTGTACTTAGGATAAAATCCAAACTGTCCGCAACAAAGCTCCCAAGACCTGCCCTACCCACTTCTTTGACCTTATCTCCTCCCATCTCCCAGGTGCTCACTGGGCCTTGTCTTTGGTCCCTCGGCACAACAGCCTTATTCCTGACTCAGGGTCTTTGCATTTACTGTTCCCATTGCCTGGTGTCCCAGGTCTCTGCCATTCACATCTGCCTTCGTGTGTCACCTCCTCAGGGACGTGTTCCTTGACCACCCAATTCAATAATCCAAAAGGCATGCTAAAAATAACAGGTATTCGTGATCCCAGACAAATGAGGAACTTTTGGTAGCCCTAATTATCCATCTCCTAGACTAGGACATGAGCTCCGTGAGAGCAGGGACTTGGTCTGTTTTGTTCAGCCTGTGTCCCCAGCACCTACAACAGTACCTGACACACAGTATATGTTCAGGAAACATTGCTGAATGAATGTCAAAACTTTCTGACCTCAGTAACTTCAACTATGAAAATGGGCATGATAACTACGACAGCCTAGAGACTGTTATAAGCAATAAGTATCACAAATGTGCTATCAGATCCTCAGTAAAATGCTTATTTCCTTCTTGCTATTTCCATAGAAAAGTAAAGTTTTAGAACTAAAGAGATCTTAATCCTCAAAAGTGGAATCCCAGAACTGGAGGTGATGGTCTACTGCAGTGTTTCTCAATCCTGGATGAACAGGAGAATAACCCGGATCATGTTTATAAAACACCAATGCCCAGGCCCCATCCAGACCAAGTGCAATGAATGGTCTAGAGGTAAGGCTCAGGCAGTGAGATATCACCTCACGCCTGTTAGAATGGCTATTATCAAAAAGATGAGATAACAAATGCTGGCATGGATGTGGAGAAAACAGCACCCTTGTGCGCTGATTGTGGGAATGTTAGTTGGTACAATCTCTATGGAAAACAGTACGGAGGATCCTCAAAAAGTTACAAAGAGAACTACCAGATGATCCAGCAATTCCACTTCTGGGAATATATTCAGAAGTAATGAAAGCACTAACTCAAAAAGATATCTGCACCCCCATAGCACTATTATTTACAATAGGCAAGACATGGAAACTTAAACGGATGCCCATAAATGGATGAATGGATAAAGATGTTATATATATATTATATATAATTATATAAATTATATTATATATATTATATAAATTATATTATATATATTATATTTATATATTATATAAATTATATATGATATATAATTATTATATATGTTATATAATATATAAACATATGTTATATATAAATATATATTATATGTATTTATATATATAGTATATATATATACACACACACAATGGAATATTAATCAGCCATTTACAAAAAACCAAGGAAATCATACCATCTGAGGCAACATGAATGGACCCTGAAGGCAGTATGCTGAGTGAAATAAGTCAGACAGAGACAGAAAAATGTCTCACTAATGATCTCACTAATATGTGGAATTTAAAAAACAAACAAACGCATAGAAAAAGAGATCAGACTTGTGGTTACCAGAGGCAGAAGGTGGAGGGAGGGAGAATTGGAGGAAGGTGATCAAGAGCTACAAACTTCCAGTTATAAGATAAGTAAGTACTAGGGATGCAGTGTACAACATGACGACTACATAGGAAAGTTATTAAGAAGGTAAATCCTAAGAGTCCCCATCACACGGAGATTTTTTTTCCATTTTTTTCTTTTCTTCTTATTGTATCTATATGAGAAGATGCATGTTAACTGAACCTTTTGTGATAATCGTTTCACAATAGATATAAATTAAACCATCATGTTGTATGCCTTAAACTTATAAATGATATATGTCCATTATTTCTCAATAAAACTGGGGGGGAAAAGAAAAGAAATAAAAATCTTTTTAAAAATATATTTATTTATTTTTATTTTGGCTGCCCTGGGTCTTAGATGCAGCACGCGGGATCTTTTTTAGTTGTGGCACACAGGCACATAGTTGTGGCATGCATACGGGATCTAGTTCCCCAACCAAGGATCGAACCCGGGCCCCCTGCATTGGGGGCGTGGAGTCTTACTCACTGGACCACCAGGGAAGCCCCCCAAAATAAAAATCTTTAATTAAAAAAGAATAACAGCGCTTCTCTGGTGGCACAGTGGTTAAGAACCCACCTGCCACTGCGGGGGACACAGGTTTGAGCCTTGGTCCAGAAAGATCCCACATGCCGTGGAGCAACTAAGCCCGTGTGCCACAACTACTGAGCCTGTGCCCTACAGCCCATGAGCCACAACTACTGAGCCCATGTGCCACAACTACTGAGCCCATGTGCCACAACTATTGAAGCCTGCGTGCCTAGAGCCCATGCTCCACAACAAGAGAAGCCGCCACAATGAGAGGCCTGCACACCGCAATGAAGAGTAGCCCTCGCTCACCGCAACTAGAGAAAAACCCATGCGCAGCAACAAAGACCCAATGCAGCCAAAAATAAATAAAATAAAATAAATAAATTTATTTAAAAACATAAGAAGAAGAAAAAGGAGACCTGCCCATGGTTACACACCCTACATGGCAGAAACTGCACTGGACCCCAGGTCTCCTGGCTCCTAGTTGGTCCCCTGTCCACTCTATCAAATGGCTTCTTGCCAGCAGGTGTAGCTTTCTAGGCTTGGAAAGATCCTGAGGACATTCTATGAGAGGACCTGGTCTTGCTTATGAGCCCCAGTCCTGTGCAGGATCAATGAGCCAAGTTCAAAGCCAGGTTAAGTTCCTTATTGGATCACTGTGATCATCATGCCCACCTCCAGGCAGTCAGCATGGGCGCTGTGATGTGCAGTCTCCACTTGCCCCTCCAGATTCACTCTCCACCCTCAAAACCTCCTCAATGCCCAAGGAGGCTGAACTTTAAAGGTTGAGTCAGCCAGGTTCCTCTGGCTCCTAATTCAGTCCAGCTAGTGGATGGAACCAGTGGGGGATCAGATGACAAGAGGAGAGTCTGAAAATGAAGCTAACCTCACTGGACTGGGTGAAGATGACCTGAACAGATGAATCCAACACCGCTAGTGGGCTATTTCACATAGTAGATAATAAATATCCTTCCTTTCTGCCATACAACAAGCTATGGGCAAAAATCTGTCCAGTGTTTGGGGGAGGAAAGGAAGATTAGCCTATGTTTATAGCAAAGGATTGACACAAAAGAATCATTTAGTTAAGCAGAACAAAAAAATCCCACGAAAATAAAAAACGGCCCTGTTCTCGATTCCCTGTTTGTTTTTCTTGTTCATTAAACATGTCTTCTCACCCACTCACAAAATGGGCAGAAGACCTAAACAGACATTTCTCCAAAGAAGATATACCGATGGCCAAGAAGCACATGAACAGCTGCTCAACATCACTAATTATTAGAGAAATGCAAATCAAAACTATAATGAGGTATCACCTCACACCACTTAGAACAGGCATCATCAGAAAATCTACAAACAACAAATGCTGGAGAGGGTGTGTAGAAAAGGGAACCCTCTTGCATTGTTGGTGGGAATGTAAATTGATACAGCCACTATGGAGAACAGGATGGAGGTTCCTTAAAAAACCAAAAATATAATTACCATGACCCAGCAATCCCACTACTGGGCATATACCCAGAAAAAAACCATAATTCAAAAAGACACATGTACCCCAATGTTCATTGCAGCACTATTCACAATAGCCAGGCCATGGAAGTAACCTAAATGCCCATCGACAGATGAATGGATAAAGATGTGGTACATATATACAATGGAATATTACTCAGCCATAAAAAGGAATGAAACTGGGTCATTTGTAGAGACATGGATGGACACAGAGACTGTCATACAGAGTGAAGTAAGAAAGAGAAAAACAAATACCATATATTAATGCTTATATGTGGAATTTAGAAAAATGGTACAGATGAACCGGTTTGCAAGGCAGAAATAGAGACACAGATGTAGAGAACAAATGTATGGACACCAAGAGGGGTAAAGTGGGGGTGGTGGGGTGGGGGGTGGGGGTGGGATGAACTGGGAGATTGGGGTTGACATGTATACACTGATGTGTATAAAATAGATAGCTAATAAGAACCTGCTGTATAAAAAATTAATTAATTAATTTTTTTCAAAAAGAACAACAAACCTTTCTTCTCTGGCACAGGGCCACCTTCAGTTTTCTTTTCCTAATCTGTTACTTTGTAAACAACATTCAGAACTTTTTATAATCTCTTGTGGGGCTTTCAAAAGGGTTCTTGTACTTAGAGAATGCTTTTCCCACCATCCAGAAAGTGATTGCCTGGGAGGTAAGGAACTGGTGGTGGACTCCATGGAAAAGTGATGTGCTCCCAGCTTCCCAAGCTTGACCAATAGCCTGGGTTAGCCTTAGAGAGTGCAGTGAACTCTTCTTGGAAGTGCTTGGAACTATCTTAAACAACCCAGTTGGGAGTTTCTAACCTCCAGAAACTAGTTTCTAACTTGGAGAGCTACATGCTCCCAGTTTGACCTGGGTAGAAGAATTTAACGAGGCCATAGCAATAAGCAGAGTGGTAAGTGAACAGGTTGGGCTGCCCTGGGGTCAACTCACCACTGCTGTGTGTTTTTGGACACATCACAGGATCCCTTCATGCCTACTTACTCACATGTGAAATTGGAATAGTGCCCATGTTTCCTGCGAGGACCAGTGATGGATAGCAAACACTGACCTGGGTTTCTGGCCTTGAAGGAACAGTGAGGAAGGGAGTGAGTTTGTGAGAATTGTCAATAGTAAATGTCAAGTTCTTGGCACATAGTTGTTGATCAATAAATAGTAGTTATTATTATTTCATAGAATTTTGTGAGTGTTCAATGTCATAATGTGTCCAAATAAAAGTCAATGCTGGGCACATAATCAATAAATGGTACAATATATTCAAAAGCAGGTCTAAGAATATCTGTAAAGTGTGAAAATTAATAATGGAAAACCTCACTAAAATAGAGTCGGGAGGCCAGAAGTGGGGAGCTCTCATGCACATACCACTCCAGGTCAATACAGATCCCAACAGAAAGAGACCTACTTTGCATCTCCAGCACGAATCGACACTGCTTTACTAGTGCCAGCAGGAGGAATAAGGATTTTCTCCTTGCCTGGCAACAGCTCAGCCAATGAGAGACTGTCAAACTCAGCCAATAAAAAGCCACTATACTTTGAACTCCCAGTTTCCTCCAATGGACTTTTTTGTTCGTACTAGCTCCTCCCAACTTCCCTTTCCCCTGTGTAAAAGAGTTTCCTCTCCTTTGCTTTACTGGACTTGCATGTGGTTCTCCATAGTTGCGTGTCTGAATTTTAATTCTTTGCTGCTCCTGAATAAACCTATGTCGCTGGTTAAATAGCTGGCCCTTTTATTGTTTTAGGTTAACGGAAGAAAGCTCAAAAGCAACCCACTCCACCCTGAGCTTGACTTGGATTATTCTATTGCCTCTGTTGTCCTTGGACAGTATCCTCTGAGGTCACCTTCTCATCAAAAACAACACCTGGGCCCCTGACAGACACAGCTTAAGAGTGATGACAGTAAGACTTGTCAGGAAAGTTAAATTTTTTATTAGCTAAAGAAAATGTGAAACTTCGGACACTTTTCAAACCTCATTTTAAATTCCAAATTATTTGAAAGTTGGAGTGCAATATTGGAAGCAAAGTTGTGTAGCCTTGATTTGTAGATAATTATAGTCTTTGTTTTCTGTGTTTTTTTTCTTGTAGGAGACATTGCTTTCTGGAGCACTGGGCTAGGAGGCAAGCAGCTGGGGGCTTAGTCCTGGCCCTACCATTAGCTAACTGTGTGACCTGGGGGCCCTGGTTTCTTACCTATCAAACAGGGAGGGTTGGGCTAGATTGCAAGTGTGTGACTTTCCATTTTCCCAAAACTTTGGTTGAAGGGACTGGTTCTATTACTACTGTCAATAAGGTCCCTCAGTACGTGAGGTGGAGTGGGGATTAAGTTCCCTCACAGAGCCAAGGAAGGGACCCCACAGTCTGCTAAAGGTCTTCCCCACTAAGAATCATGGAAAACGGGAAGGGGGACAGGCAGTGTGTGGGGTTGTGGTGGCAGGAACTGGGTCTGAGGGAGGGACCAACTGGGGCAGATGCTGAAGAGAGAGGTCAAATAAGATGAGTACAGACTGGCAAGAGATTTAATGTTGTGGAGTCATGGGTGACCTTAGCAAGAACCCTTTCGGTGAAGGGGTGGAGATAAAAGCCTGATTGAAAGGGGTCAAACAAGACTGGAATGAGGGGAATTAGACATAGTTAGATACACTTTGGAGTTTTGCTGTAGGTCGAAAAAATCATTGTTAGGAATAAAAACGATGAGATATGTAAACGCTTAGAACAGTTCCTATCACATTGTTAGTACTGAAACATGCTAGCCAAGATTATGATTCTCTATTTTCCACCTAATCCTCACCACATTCTGAGAGGTCTAGAGGTCAAACTTTATCCAGGTTCGACATGAGAAAACTGAGGCAGACAAATATGGTGACTCACCCAAGGTCTTGCTTCTAGTTCATTCATTTATCCATTCATCCCACACATGCCTGTTGAGGGCATGCTGTGAACTGGAATAAATAGATCACCAAAGAGTGGAGCTAGGAGCCATGTCTCCTGATCAACAGATTCATACTCTTCCCAGTATATTAGAGGACGGTTCTTAAAATGTTTAAACTGCTATTTTGCTACTAAATGTGTGAGTGACAAGTCATCAAGGCAACTCAACTCCCTGACTCCTCAAAGAGATGTCAATCTAGTGACTGGATACATTTATTTGACCTTCTTCACTTCTTTAAATACATAAATAGCATTTTCTACTATAGGCCAAAAAATTACCCTTCATACTATATTCCCAAGTTACTATGAACTGGGAATCAAACTGTCATAAGGACTGATGTCTTTTCCCATGGACAGCCACCATCAGCATCGCCATACTATGCTTTTTGGGCTCTAGAAACCCATCAAAAGTTGGCCTCTTGGCAGGGACTCCAGAGAAAGGGGTCAATTAGTGATCATCTTGAGTTTGTTTAGGCACAAGAAAAGCCATTCTTTGGAAATGGGCATGAATAGTTCCTCAGGCATCCATCACTGTCAAACAGGTGGGATTTAATCAACTGCTTAGCATTGAAAAGGTTGAATATCCAAGTGTAATCCATCTCTCTGAACTTTATTACCAATGTTCCTTTCTCAACCTCTTGAGAAACCCAATTTCCCTAACCAAGGAAATTGAATGTAGGCTCAGAGAAGAAGTACCAATTAATCCTCCCATCCACCACCACTATCACCATGATGCTATCTGCAGGCAGAGATACACTTAAACTGTTTCAAAGGCAATCCTTGCTTACTGAGTCTACGGAGCTTTGTAACTTCCATAGGCCCCCATCTCCACCAGGGTCCCTTCTCTGTCATGGAAGGGAATAGGCAGAAACAAGGATGGCCTGCCTGGCTACTGGCAAAGCTGAGAGTCCAGCCCCCAGGCCCTGCTTTCCAGAACTTTCTGCATGAGACCATAGCCCAGTGGTGATATATGTGGTTTATGGAGTGAGCCAGGCTAGAGTCCAAATCCCAGAGCTGACATCTACTTTTGGTTTAACTTTGGGTCCTGGCTGTCAATTAAAACCCACCTGAAAGGGTTGTACAGGTAAATAGTTTTAATAGCCATTCATCATTATCATCTCTCACAGATGAGAAGGACCATATAGAAGAAGGATTAATACAACAAACTCAGGTTTAACATACATCACTGGTTGAACGTGTGTCACCTCAACTTAACTGTCCACACCACTAGGGATGGTGTGTAGTTATGTTCAGATATTGCCGTGTGTGTCCCCTGTGATGGGTGCTGTCTGAGAAGTGCAGCCCTCTGGGGCCAGTGGCCCTTCACATTCCATATGGAGTTTCTTATTCAGTGAAACGGCCTGTTCCCTTTCCCATTCATTCCCCTTGATTTGATGGTCTCGAGGTGGAGGTATTCTTCTGCTTTGCTGTGGTATTTACAAATTCCTCAGAACCCTGTCCCATCACATTCCTCCAGACAGGTTGGACTTAGATCCAAGGGCCCAGACTGGAGGACTGGGTGTTGTATTTCTTGGTGAGCCTCTGATGCATCTCTGGTTAGATTTCTGTCTGGCAGCCATTCACGCCTCCCTGAGAGTACAATCTCTTTTTCCCCTACAATGCTCACGGGGTTGAATTGTGTCCCCCTGCCCCCAAATTCATATGTTGAAACCCTAACCCTCAGGACCTCAAAATGTGACTGTATTTGGAAACAGGGCCTTTAATGAGGCAATGAAATTAAAATGAGGCCAAAAGATTGAGCCTTAATTTCTTTTTAATTAAAAAATTTTTTTAAAATTTTTGGCTGCATTGGGTCTTCGTTGCTGCGCGCAGGCTTTCTCTAGTTGCGGTGAGTGGGGCTACTTGGTGCGCGGGCTTCTCATTGTGGTGGCTTCTCTTGTTGTGGAGCATGAGCTCTAGACACATGGGTTTCATGTGTCTAGAGAATGGGCTTCAGTAGTTGTGGCTCATGGGCTTAGTTGCTCTGTGGCATGTGGGATCTTCCCAGACTAGGGATCAATCCCCTGTCCCCTGCATTGGCAGGTGGATTTTTAACCACCTTGCCACCAGGGAAGTCCCTGAGCCTTAATTTACTCTGACTGGTGTCCATATAAGAAGAGGAAATTTGGACACAGAAAGACTCCAGGGATGTGCACAAACAGGAAAAGGCCATGGGAAGATAAAAGGAGAAAACAGACATCTACAAGCCAAGGAGAGAGACTTCAGAAGACATCAACCCTATAGATACCTTGTTCTCAGATTCCTGCCTCTAGAACTGTGAGAAAATTCATTTCCCTTGTTTAAGCCAGTCTGTGACCACTTTGTTATGGCAGCTGGAGGTGACTAATACAGTCTCTTTGCATTCCCCAATATTCAGTCACTTCTATGACATCAACTCACGAGTTAAGGTAAGCCACGTTGACTCATTTCTGTGGTGGCTTTGGGGAATTCTGTTTCCAGAGCCAATTATATTTAAGGTGTCACTGGACAGTGGCAGAGAGGGAAGAGCCACAGCACTTGAAAGGATACTTTTCTTTTGGGTCTATCAGTCTTCCTGAAGAGACACCATGGCTCCCAAAGTTGAGGCTGGAGCAGACAGTTACTTCTGTCCACAATGCAGCTTCTTACTGTGTCTGGGATCCTTGATCATTTCTAGTCACTCCACTGGAATGCTCCTCGCATGAATATGCACCAAACCACTCACAGTTTTTAGTCCCAGTTCCTACACTTTGCGAAATGTTTCACATCCGAGGTTCTGTGGGGAGCTCCACAATGCAGCTGTAACCTTCAAATCCCAACTACCTTATAAGCTCCCTAGATGGGCCAGAGCCCCGATATACCACATATTGCACTGAAAAAGCTGGGGAGCGGGGGTGGGGGACAATTGCAGAGACTACAGTGCTGAGAACACACTCTAGCATGACCTGCACAGCTGGACAAAGTGACCCTGGCAGAAACCATGTCGCATATCAGTCATCTCCCTCCCAGCCTTGTGCTGTTACTAAAATGCCCTTTATAAACATTATCAATTTGCTGACATTTCTAAGTGAAGTATTTTCCTCCAAAAAGAAAAATAATAAAAGTCACCAAGGAAAGGAAAAGGCTCTGGTGAATATTAGATAAATACTGCTCCTTGGATCTCACTGTATCCACTCTGGACATTGGGATTACCCGGTAGAGATAAAATGACCCGATTTATATAGTCATCTCTGGGAAGGGAGGAGATCTGGTGCTATGTGAGGTTCTGAAGCACCTCCTCCAGTTCACCTGTTTGAGCATCCCCTTGTAGTCACCTTAACCCTTTCAGTTTTTACACTTAATGATTTTGTTCTCCTTGGGTGGCTATTTTAATTAGTAACCACTAAGTGCATCCATGATCGTTCATTGATTTAGAACAATGAGTGTCTTGCTCTTAGAGTTTGTGCAAATGAGCCAGTGTGAGAATGTGCTGCAGAAGGTTGTAACCGGTTCTGGTCTCAGAGGGAAGCATCCACCTTGGGGCATACAGGGCATGTACCTTTTCTTAGAGACTGAGACGCGAGTCAGAATGCCTGTTTCTTAGTTTAAGATGAGAAGTACAACTGTCAATCAAGCCCAGCTGCCCCTTCAGCACCTCTCCACTGCCTTTCCCTATACATCAAATACCTGGACATCAAAATTACAATCAGAAGCTTGCTTGATGAGTGGCGATGCCGAGTTGGGGTGTGTGTAGATTGATACATGATAGGATAACATCTACCCAAAAATAGGAATGCTGGTTCATGGGGCAGCAGACACACTGCTGGCCAGCATCTGAAAGGCTCAGCTCACGCCTGGCTCCTTAACGGTTTTCCTTGTTCTCTCTTCACCCTCATTCTCACCTTTGCCCCGCCCCCTAGTCTTTCACCAAACCATAAACTACAAGGCAATAGTTTCTGCTGAGTGGATTCCAAAGACCCCTGCTTAGACTCCTTAGGATCGGGTCACCTTGATTGCAGTTTCCCAGAGTCCTCGGTTTCTCATCAACAGACACTTGCTTGGTTTGCTCCCCATCTCCATTGAGTGGGTTTTCCTGATTTGACTCCTAAACAGAAACTTTTCATCTGAGTTGCTAGGGAAACATCGAGCTCACTGCCCTCTTCCAGTCTCTCTTTCCTGCTTTTAAAGGGCTACTGAGAGAGAGAACAAGATAATGCATGCGACATTCTGGTGTTCAGCACCACGGAGCACTCAGTAAGCATTGGTTGCTTTTCCCACGAGTGGTGAAGCGTGCTTTGTAGCTCTGCATATCCAATCAGACTCTCATAGGGCAAGGGGGCAGATGTGCATGCCCCAGAGAACTTCCGTTGAGTGATGGTAGGGATCCGTACCCTAGCCCAATCCCAAACCTTAAGTAGGATTCAAAGTGTGTGAACACCTTGTGGGAGACTGTGGGAGTGACGGGCCTGCCACAGATGTGGGTCCTCAGAGGAGGGCAGTGCTGGCACCTCGCTGGCCTGACCAATACCCAACCTGATGGAGCACTGATTGACTCTCCCAGCTGACGGTGAAGTTCTGACCTGATTGATCTCTAAGAAAACCTTTAACACAGAGCTGCAGAGATGGTCAAGGACGCAACAGAGATTCAGCTTTGATGTGAAGCATGTTCCAAGATGGTGAACGTGGCTGGATACCTTAGCCTCCTGACCTCAGGAGCAACGGTGTGGCCTCATGTTCACTGCTTTGAGACAGAGGAGATAGAACAGTTGGCTCTTTTTTTCTGGTGAGAAAGGAGAACTACCAGGAACTCCTCTCAGGGGACATTTTACCCATATGGGCCCAATGAAGAGGATGCTGGCCCCATCCTGCATCCTCAGAACTTCAAGTCACTCCCTCTGGACAGGTGGGGTGGCTGGAGAGACTGGTTGACATCCATGATTCTGAATATTCCATCTGTAACCTATAAGCTTGAAAAGTGGTCTTTGTGGAGGAAGGGATGCCCCTCTCTTTTCGGAATGAAGACAGAGAGGTGGGGTCCAAAGGCCTTACCGATGACTAGCTCAGCAAAAACTGTTCTTTGTGGAGCGTCTATGACATGCTGGGCATTAGATGTGGTGCTGTGTGTGTGATCTCATCTATCTCTAGATCAACACCAGGAGGCAGGTGCTATTGTCCCCATTTTCCAGAGGGAAGACTGAGGCTCAGTGGGGTTAAGTAGTTGATTCACTCGAGCTCAGCAGCTGGTAAGTGGCTAGACCAGGATTGGACCACTTTCCACTTGTCAGCACCTCCAGAAAAAGTCTGTGACAGCACGAATTGGGTAAGATTTCCTAAAGTTTGTGACCTCCCTGAGCTTGCTATTTTGGTCTCTCTGCTATCTGTGGAGAATAAAAAACTTTCAAACAAGAGGAGCACATCTGCTTGTCCTTAGAGGCAACAAGAAGAGAAATTTCCAGTGATCAGTGGGGCCAGAGTGAGGAAAGGTAATATCTAAGGGGTGAGATTCGAGAGCCTTTGGAAAGACAGAAAGGGAGAACCTGGGAGTGAGGTCAAGAGAAGCTGTACCCCAGGGGCTCAATGGTAAGACTGAGATCGGCTCCCAAAGACATAAAGAAATCTTTATGTAAAGAAAAGAGGGTCAAAGGTACACTGATAGGAGAGGGCCCTGGCCATTTCATGGACTTTAGCATGACACATATGCAAAGAGTCACTGTCCTTTTTCAGAAAAAGTGGTCTTCTTTGGATTTTGACAATATCATTTTTTAAAGTCCCTCTGGTTGCTTTTATTCTAGAAATGCCAGGTCGAAGGCTGGGCCAAGGGAAACCACACTCAGGTTACCTTTGGTCCTCCGGGTGCTCACCTATCCTCCTTGCCAATATTACTTTAGTTCATATGATCCCAGAGGGTTTGGGGAGGGAGGTTTGGCTGCTAATAATATAGCTACCTATCCCTTGGGATAGGTAGCAGTAACCACTCTACCACCAGGTTAATCTTTGGTGCTACTGGCGTGTGGAGGCCCCAGTGCTATCAACGGGTCACCTTTCATGGAATGTGTTCACACCAGGGAAGTGCCCATCTCCATGCTGTCCCCCCAGCTGGGCCCGTTAGTCAGGGACAGCCAGCATTTGGGCTCCAGGAAGGCACAGCTTTCAAGACCCAGGGCCTTTCCCGTGAGCTCTGGGAGCCTTCCCTGCCTGTCACCATCCATGACGACCTCACCTTTCTCCCATCACCAAACCCTCTCTCGGTCATTTACCGAACACATAAGCATGCAATTGTTTCTGATTGCTTCAAAGGTATGCGCTGACTCCTATGGTAAATGCCTGAGCTTCAGGCGGTGCAGGGGCGCGGGAAGGCTGCCTTAAGGATGATTATACCCCACAGGCCCAGCCCTGTATCCAACTCACATTCACCACATCTTAGCCAACCCTGGAATATCTCTAGATCCTCAACACCGCCTTCTGAACAGTGTCAGCTGCAGTGTGGCCTGCTCGCAGAATTCTTTCTCACAACACCTCTTTTCACCTAGAGTATATAGACTCAGAAAAATAGAGAAAAGTACAGAGACAAAGGTACAGTAAGCCAGGGAAACGAATCCTGGATTAAAACTGGTTCCTTGGGAACACTCCTCTCTTGCACATAATAATCTCACTTTGATGAACACAGCCCCATTAGGGGCACAGGTATATTTGAAAGCAGTATGGTAACCGGAGACACCAAGTTTGAAACAGCCGCTAAGCCGTCAAGGCTCTTTAAAATATGAGGCCAACTTTCATTTCTGTCTGAGCCTCTGTTCTCCCACCTCATTCTGTACTCTGGGCCAAGACTGAACTCCACAGGACAGGCAACTTGTGGGATGGGAAGAGAATGGGCTTTGGAGTCTAACAGGAATGGGTCTGAATCCCACCTCTGCATTCTAGGAGCTACGGCTTTCCTTGCAGGGATTCTGCCATGATTAAAGAGATGGTATGTGTATGTATGCCAGCGCACATAGTAGGTGCTCAATACATGGAAATGGTTTGTTTTGATTCAAGTCATTGTGAACCCAGAACACGTCTGGCTGTCACAGCTGCTTGTGCCCTAGATGAACAGCCATCTCTGCTGGTTGACACCCTATCCATCCATTCAGTCCTGGGTTAACTGATACCTCTTCAAGGAAACAGTCCCTGATTTCCAAGTCAAATGAGACATCACACATGGCAATATGACCATGTCGTTCCCCAACTCCAAACCAGTGACTCTCCATTGCCTAGAGAATGAAATCTAATCTCTTTAGTGAGAACAACAAGGCCCTTCATGATTTAACCTCTGTCCCCAGTCCTTCCTCAAACTCCATTCATTTACATTCCAACCATATGCACCCACTGTAGCTTCCTGAATACAGCAAGCTTCCTCAA
The DNA here is from genome assembly GCF_949987515.2 of Delphinus delphis. NCBI lineage: Eukaryota > Metazoa > Chordata > Mammalia > Artiodactyla > Delphinidae > Delphinus > Delphinus delphis. The sequence goes on from NC_082699.1 coordinate 65,457,803, forward strand.
ACTTCCCTGCTGCCGGAGGCTGTACCATCAAAATCAGGAGGCTGACTCACACTGGGATTTCTGAGACAACAGGCATGCAACACACAGGACCCAGTTAGAGCACACCCATAATCCTTGAGGGTCTTTGCATCTGCATCTTGCAAATAGAACATTCCTTGAGTTCATCTGAAGCCTCGCCCAGGATGACCATGGAAGATGCGCTTGTGGTTCCTGCTCCTCAGACTAACCTGTCCTATCTGCGTGCTCATCAGCAGCCTGGGGTCAGGGGAGAAGGCAACCCTCCCAGGGGCGGATGGGAAATCCAGAGCACTGTCATTGCTCTGTGCAAGGTATCAGGTAAGAGTGTGTGGCCCCCAGGCAGAACCAGACCTGGCCCAAACCTGACTTGTCACTTATCAGCTATGGGACCTTGGCCACGTCTCTGAACACTCATTTCTTCTTCTGGGGGAGGGGAGTAGTAATAATGCCCCAAAATGTTACGGGGAAGAGTGCCTGGCATATAGCAGGTGTCAATAAATGTTTACTATTTTTAGAATTCCTGGAAGTAGCAGGCAATGGCTCCTCTGAAATAACACTGGACCATAACAAGCATTTGGGCTGGGTTTTTTTGTTTGTTCTGTTGCTGTTGTTATTATTTGTTTTTGGTTTTGTGGGGTTTTCTTTTTTTTGGCCGCACCGTGCAATACATGGGCTCTTAGTTCCCCAACCAGGGATAGAACCCCAAACCCCTGCACTGGAAGTGTAGAGTCTTAACCAACGGACTGCCAGGGAAGTTCGTGGGCTGGGTTTTATGTACTGCCTGAAGAGATTGAACCAACTACGTCGGATACATCTGTAGTTCAGCTTTAAAAGGTCAAGATTTTGTCCCCCTCTCTCATCCTTCCCCTCCAGAATACAGTCTGATAAGACACTTTCCTAGAGGGAAGCCTCTCTGTGCTCCAGGGAACATGTTCAAGAATTCAGCCTCTGCAAGTTTGACTCTTCAGATTTATATGATGTGTGGGTTATGGTATGGAAAGATCCAGAAACCTGGAGGCAGGGGACCTGGGTTCTGGTCCTGACCTGCCTGGTTACCAGCTGAGCTGTGTGACCATGGCTAAGTCACTTAGCCTCTCTGGGCCTCAGATCCCTCATCTATAATACAGGGGTGTCTACCTCACAAATAAGATAATGAGAGGGAAAGTGTTCTGTAAACTACAAAGAATAGTTAAGGTGTAAGTTTCTTGGATTTACCTCTTTTTCCCCTTGGCCTGTTTTACTATAGGTTAAAAATCTCTTATCTACAATTCCAAAATGCAGAAACATCTGAAAAACAATATTTTTTTTTGTAATTCATTTGGCTGCAATACGTTTTATTTGTTTATTTTGTTTTTTTCTGGTCACCCCCTGTGGCATGTGGAATCTTGTGCAGCACGTGGGATCTTAGTTCCCTGACCAGGGATCGAATCCCTGCTCCCTGCATTGGGAGCACAGAGTCTTAACCACTGGACCACCAGGGAAGTCCCCTTGGCTGCAATACTTGAACTGAATTGATGTGAGTCTATTTGCAGACTTCGTCTCACTTATAGTGAATATTCATATGTTTTACTGCAGAAATAATAATGTGCTTGATTTCAGAGTACTGTTCCAGTTACCTCTGGGGGTGTCAAGTAACATAAGAGATACTCTGAATTCTGGAACACACCTGGCTCCAAGAGTTTGGCTTAAGGAATTATATTCTAGGAGTAGATCTTAAATTGTAGACATCTGTATGCCATTTTCATTATTTTTGTCATATCCTTATTGTTTGCTTTATATATTTTAAATGACTCAATTTTAACTTATTTTTTTCAAATGAATCCTTAAAAATATATACAGTAAATTAAATATCTAATTATACATTTAAAGTGTTTGTCTATTCTGCAAATCATCCTGCATATCACAGTGAATGAACACACCCTGCACTTTAGGCAACAGAGATCTTGAAACAGCACAACCTATCAGCTCTTAAATCGCCAGAAGACAAGGGATAAGGGTGACATCTGTACAGTTCAAACTCATCTTTGAAGTTCTCAATTATCATAAATATTCAGCAGTTCTATTCCACCAAGTGCTGGCTGGATCCCTGCTGTGAGCAGTAATTTTGATCACATCAGCTGTGAAGTTATGTTGAAAAACCACAAAACGACCAGCAAAGATGGCAGATGACACTTAACTTCCTAACAGCTTACACGTGGTAAGCTCTTTGTTTGTTTAGTTGATTACATTTTTAAATTAATTTTTTAAAAATTTGTTCTATTAAGGTAATATTGATTTATAGCATTATATAAGTTTCATGTGTACATATTTCTACTTCTGTATACCCTACAATGTGCTCACCACCAAAAATTTAATTTCCATCTGTCACCAAACAGTTGATCCCCTTTACCCATTTTGCTCCCCCATCCCTCCCCCTCTTAGAAAAACCTAAGTGTCCATCAACAGATAAGTGGATAAAGAAGACGTGGTGTACGTATACAAGATTACTTGGCCATAACAAAAGATGAAATTTTGCCATTTGTGACAACATGGATGAACCTTGAGGGTATCATGCTAAGTGAAGTAAGTCAGAGGAAGAAAGACAAATACTGTATGATTTCACTCACATGTGGAATTTAAAAAACTAATAATCCAACAATAAATAAGTGAACAAACCAAACCAAAACAAACACATACAGAGAAAAGAGTCGTGGTAAATTCTTTGACTGACATTCTTGTCCGATTCTCACCTCCACCCACAGCTTAGGTAATATTAGTGTAATTTAAAACAAAAAACCCAGATCCACACAGGTTGAGAGCTTTGCCTAAGTCTCACCAGTCACGGGCAGAGCTGAGAGTAAACGCAGGAGCCCCTGCTGACCTGGGGTCTCCTCTGCCACGTTGTAGGGTCTTGGTCACATCAAGCCACAGTCTTAGCTGCTCATGGCGCTGCCTGTGCTGCTTTCTGCTTCTGGTTTATACATTAATATTCACAAAAGCTGCTGGGTTTTCATGAAACCAGCCTGCTCTCAGTCTAAAACACACCTCCCATGGTTTAGCTATTATCCTGTGCCAGTTCTCTGTGAAAAGGCTCTGCAATGGTTGAACGGGTTTAACAAGGCCTTCAGAGGTTTTAAGAATCTTCAGAATGGACCGAGAAGATCATGTGATGGTTTCAGCATTTCTACAAAGTTAGGGGAATAGCAGTTTGTGGAAACAGGGAAGGGCCCAGATCATCCGTTCCAAGTCCATATATAACAGTGTAATGTAGACTTCGGTAAGTATTTTTGTAAAACCCCGATTTCCGGAGGAATCAAGACTTCCCCAAATTATCTAAGCAAGTAAAGGAAAATCAGTTTTTTTTCCTCTCTCTCTCTTTTTTTCTTAACCAGAATTAATCACTAATGGTCCTAGTTTTCCTATTTTTTTTTTCCCCCTCATATGTAAGGTCATGAAAAGGAAATTACGCTAGGGGTCAGGAGGCCTGGGTCCTAAATTCTACCCTGATATTAAATGGCCATGTGCCCCAGCATCAGTCTCCCATCTGTAACTTACGAAGGCACGCTCTAAGGAGCCGGCCTGCAGTGTAGTACAGAAATCTAGGTCCTGGGGTCAAGCAGACTATGTTTTAATCCGAGCTCTACCCCTTGAACCAGTTATTTAAATTTCTCTGAGCCCCACTTTCCTCATCTGTAAAACCTGTCTCAGAGGCATTAATGAGAATTAACAAAATGGATGTAAAACACTGAGCACAACCCTGGTACAAAGCAACAGGTAAATAAATGGTAGTTGTTGTAGTTCCTGTCAGTTTAGATAATCTGGGCCTTTGAACTGGACTGTATGAACATAGCTAATGAATAGCCCTTGCCTTCAATAATCATGGATTTATTGTCCAGACAGAATGATTGAGGAAACATCATGCAGCTGATTGATAAGCTCATCACAATTCAATTTTCAAATGCATGAATTTTTCTAGCTTTGAGGAGCTATTCACACAGTGCCTTAAAAAAAAAAAAAAAAAAAAGTCAACCAGAGCAGCTTTAAATAGGCCAGTTCTTGACTGTTAGTGGAAAAGGAAGTCAGGGCAAATGGGAATCAATAACATCAACAAATAATTATTATTTTAGTGTATGCCTTTGACTTTCAGGGTGGAACATTTTACCCAAATGTGTCCCCCTGATTTTTCACCAAATACCATCCCAGGCTCTTCCTTTGCTGCAGGGAAACTGCCCAGAGTTAAGTAGTAAGAGGCCAGAGGAGACGTGATGAACCCAGGCTGTAGTTTGTAAAACGGAGTCACCTGACCAATTACATCAGGGTCACCTGGGAGTTGTTAAAATGCAGATCCTCCAGCCCCAAATGAATGAGACTATCTTGGATTGGGGACTGAAAATAAGTATTTCTAACAAGCACCTTTTTTAAAAATTAATTAATTAATTTTTGGCTGTGTTGGGTCTTTGTTGCTGCACGCAGGCTTTCTGTAGTTGCGGTGAGTGGGGGCTACTCTTCCTTGCGGTGCGCGGGCTTCTCATTGCGGTGGCTTCTCTTGTTGCAGAGCACGGGTTCTAGGTGCATGGGCTTCAGTAGTTGTGGCACACGTGCTCAGCAGTTGTGGCTCGTGGGCTCTAGAGCGCAGGCTCAGTAGTTGTGGCGCACGGGCTTTGTTGCTCTGCAGCATGTGGGATCTTCCCAGACCAGGGCTCGAACCCGTGTCCCCTGCATTGGCAGGTGGATTCTTAACCACTGCGCCACCAGGGAAGCCCTAACAAGCAACTTTGATGCAACCAGAACTTTGAAAACCACTGATCTTGGGCCAAGTTGTAATCGTGCAGTTATTGCCGCATATTATTCATGTGTCATCTCAGTAGGATTTCTCCCTGTTTCCAGCAAAAATGCATGGTCTAGAAGGAGCAAAAGATAAGCAAACAAACCATCCTAGGAATTGTGTCGCCAAGTAATAGAGATAAAAACAAAGTATAGGGTTTCCCTGGTGGTACAGTGGTTAAGAATCCGCCTGCCAATGCAGGGGACACGGGTTCGAGCCCTGGTCCGGGAAGATCCCACATGCCGCGGAGCAACAAAGCCCGTGCACCACAACTACTGAGCCTGTGCTCTAGAGCCCGTGAGCCACAACTACTGAAGCCTGCGCACCTAGAGCCCGTGCTCTGCGATAAGAGAAGCCACTGCAATGAGAAGCCCGCACACTACAACGAAGACCCAACACAGCCAAAAATAAAATAAATACACTAAACAAACAAACAAACAAAAAAACAGAGTATGGTGGTGTCCCAAAGCGGGGAGTGGGGTGGAGGGCTGGGGGAGGGGCGGGTCAGCCTGCTTGGGGACACAGAAGGAGAGTTGTCAGGAAGTTCTTCCCTGAGTGGAAACTTCACCTGCGCATTTTCTAGGGGACTAAGTGGGTGGAATGTACCACCGGTAAAGAGATCATGACTTGCTGAAGGCTCAGATGATGGTTAGCATTTTAGCAATAAAGTATTTTTAATTAAGGTTTAAAAAAAAGTAAAAAAGAAACTGCTGTGATAGATGGATCTGTGGCAGGACAAGAGGGAAATTTAGACTGAGAATTCAGGAAAGGTCTCTCTGAGGATCTGGGACCGAGGTCTGAATATTGAGGAGGGGCCACTCCTGCAAGCAACTTGAAAAGGCGTTTTCCACAGAGGAAACAGAATGACAAAGACCTTGAGGCAGAAGAGTCTGGTGAGCATGAGACACAGAAAGAAGGCCAACGTGGCTGCAGCATCAAGAGAAAGGGGGAGAGTGGCACAAGATCATGTTGAAGAGGCAGCGAGGGGCAGGTCATGAAGCAGATGGTTTGTGAGTGTCTGGAAGAAAAAAACCAGAATCACAAGGAGTCAGCACATAGCATGAAGAACAAATTGTCAAGGACTCTACACCATCAAATCCTCTTCACTTAAAAGAAAGATGAAGATTCCATTTAAATGTAAGCCTTTATTTCTCTCTTCATTACCTACTTGCTTGTGTATGTGATAAATACCAAATTTATATTTTTAAAAAGTGGGTGGAGTGTGGAGGTTAATGGATGGATGGGGACAGGGTACAGAAGCAGGAGGAATAACACGAACAAAGAAGAGAGATGCGAGAGCCCCTGGCACATGTGAGGGAGTGCAACCATTCTTCACGCGGCTGGAAGGTGAGGAGTGAGGTTTGGAGGGAAGTGGACACATGTTTTTTCAGCTGTGCAGAACTACAAAGTATACCTTCCTCAGAGGAGGAAAGCCATCTCAAGTTTCTCGCATTAAAAAGCATAAACAAATCTCTAGGCTCTACTAGGAGTTGACTCTCCCCCCTTTTCCTGATTTTAAAATGCACGCACATCCTACACCAAATTCCAAGAAGACGCTGGATACAGTCAGCGTTTTGAGCCTGCTTCATTTACTCTGCAGCGCCAGTCTTTTCAATTGTGATTTATGCTCAGACTGTGATTGAGTGAACTTAGTCAATTAACTTCACTCAAACCAAAGATTTATTTTCCATAAATATCTCCATTCTTATTTTTAGGAGGTAGTGTTATAACTATTTTAGTTCAAGTTGGTCCTATTTCATATATCTATTGCCATGTGACAAACGCTCCCCAAAATGAGTGGCTTAAAACAACAACCTTTGTATTCCACTATTCTGGAATCCAGACTGGGCTTAGCTGGACAAACCCTCTGCTGATTTTGATGGTGGTCACTCATTGGCTGAATTCAGCTGTGGGCTGGCTGGGGGCTGGGCTCAGTTGATATGCTGGGATAGCAGGATTTCTCTCAGGCCACTTCACATACCCTCTGGCAGGGTTGCCACACTTCTTATATGGCAGTGCAGGCTGCCAAGAGCACCAAAAGCACGCTGCCACTTGTGCTACATTCCACTAGCTGAAGCTAGTCATAAGCCCAGCCCAGATTCATGGCAAAGGGCCTACACAAGGCTGTGAATGCCAAGAGGCATTGTTTCCCGGGGCCACCAATAAAACAGACTGCAATAGTTTGCTCTCTGGTCCCAGATGGCTCACAATCGTCCCACATTCCAAGACCTCTAAGAGTCTCATCTTATTACAGCATCAGTCTCAGGCTCAGGGTCCAAGGTCTTTTCATCTAATTCAGTTTGAAGTGTAGGTGAGACTCCTCAGGTATATTTTCCTCTAGATCTGAAAACCTGTGAACTTGAGGCAAACTGTTTTTCCCCACATACTGGTGAGAAAGAGACAGGATAATCACAGTAGATACTCCCATTCACCATGGAAAGGAATGGAAGGCACACAGCAGTTGCTGGTCCATAGCAATTCTGAAATCCAGCTGGGCCTATATTACCATTTCCCCCTGTTCCAGGGACAGTTCTGATTCCTGAGAGTTATATTTTTCATTGCTCATTTGTTTTCTACATGGATGTATCTCTAGACAGTTCTGGGTAGAAAATGTATTTGTTAGATAGCTTCTTTTTTTCTTAACTCTAAAGTCTATACCCTAATTGATCATTGAACACATGCCAGGACAAAAAAAAAAAAATGGTGCAGTGTTATAATCACAAACGTCTCTTGCGGAATGGTATTATATTCCAGCAACCATTAACGCACGTTGCTTGGCTGCTTAGGAAAAACTAATAGCCAAATAAGCAGACATCAGTGTGTACAGAGCATCAGACCCTCCAGGTGTCCTTCTCCTCTTTTCTGCCTCCCTGCCAGTCTATGCTCCTTGCAGGCAGGTCAGTACTGTAGTCAAGAGTGTTCACTCTGCAGTCAGACTGAGTCCAAACACCAGCACTGCTACTTAGTAGAGGTGTAAAGTTGGACTAATTTTTGAGCTCTTTAAGCTTCCTCTCAGATAAAATAGAATGGTGATAGCACCTACAGGGCTGTTGTAAGGATTAAGTGGGGGTAATGCATATAGAGTGATTAGAACAATGCCCAGTGGGCACTCCATGATCATTTGCTTTTGATACTTTCTCTCCTTTTGAGTATTCCTTGAGCACACCATACTATAAGTCAGGTACTGTAGTGGGTACTAAAAATGCCCGGGGGAAGCACCTGACTCTACCCTTTCCCACAGTCAGGAAAGGTTTTGCTGACTCCTGAAATGAGACTTAAAACGGATGAGCAGGAGTTTGTCAGGTGGGCAAGGAAAGGAAGGCTGCTCTACACAGTGAGAATCTCAATCTCAATGAGGGGGTGTAGGGGCCAAGTGATGGCACCTTGGGACAACTGCAAGAGGACTCATAAAACTTGAGCACAAACAGCACAAGACTGAAGGAGTCAGGGGACAAGGGAGGCTTGTAGCCTGGAGGACATGACACAGGGGACCAGATCACAAAAGACCTAAGCATCATACTCTGGAGTTTGAACATTGTCTTGTAAGATCTACCTTCTTCAATTGGCATATGGTCATGTCCTAGTGAGTATAAGAAGCTATAGCTTAAACACAGAGCGCTTTTTTTCGAGTGTACATTTTACTCTAAGATTCTTGGAAAAGAAACATTTTAAATTAAGACATACCAGTTCTAACATTCTCTGATCCCAGTTTCCTGAAAAGAACATCAAGAGGAGGACAGAGTATGTTACCAACGCTACTTCTCCTCCACGTGCTCCCTCCATGTAAGCAACGTGGCAGAAAGCCTGCGCGCCCAGAGCCCGTGCTCCGCAATAAGAGAAGCCACCGCAATGAGAAGCCCACACACTACAACGAAGACCCAACACAGCCAAAAATAAAATAAATACACTAAAAAAACAAAACAAAAAAAACAGAGTATGGTGGTGTCCCAAAGCGGGGAGTGGGGTGGAGGGCTGGGGGAGGGGCGGGTCAGCCTGCTTGAGGACATAGAAGGAGAGTTGTCAGGAAGTCCTTCCCTGAGTGGAAGCTTCACCATCCTGAGAAGCGTATTAGGATCTTGTGAAGCACACTGGAATTCTGCCAACTCCCCATCCTTGTCCCCTAATATTAGTTGTCTCCCCCCGGAACAAAGGTTAGAAGCAAAGGGTAAAAACCGTGGTGTGGCCTCATGTGCCACATTTGGTTATAAGTTCATTAAGATATCAAGTCTTACCCCCTGTACAGTCCTCACTACAACACCCCTCCATCTTCACTGTCCTTTGAGGCTCTAAGTTTGTTTCCTAATTGGGCCTCAATCCATTGAATCACTCTCCTTGTATGACCCCACTTCCATAGATCAGGCATTATCACGGTCATAATCCCTTCTGGTCCTGTCAGTGCTGAAAGTGGCCTGACTGCCCTGCATGCCAAGAACTTTCCCTGGGACCAAGCAACGGGTGTAACAATGTTATTTACCAATGTGCAGAGCCACAATTTTCGAAGTTCTGTGTGTATTCTTCTCTTTTTTCTAACACCTCCTTTTTTCTGATGTTTCCACCTTTCCTTTGCTATCATCTAGTCTACACTTTGGGCTCCGAATACGTGCATCCCAACCTGGTATTCTTTTGTCTTTTCACCTGCAGTACCAATTCTGCAGCATCTGGATGCTAGAGATTTCAATATCTATTCTTTTTTCTTCAGCTTCGGTGTAATTTTGAAAATTTTACTGAAAAATAAACTCTAGATAGCAGAGAGATGGGCTATTTTTATTTGAAGCAAAATCCTTTACTGGAACTGCTACCTGGAATAAAGAAAAAGACTTTTGGAAAACAAGGCATTGAACTATTCCCATAGCAACAAGGGAATGAGGCTTTTCTACATGACCCAACAGATGTTTATAGAACCACCAACTCCTAGAGAGGGTTACAAAGCAAAGAGCACAGGATTCAGAGGCCAAAGACCTGGGTACCAGAGAACCACCTCTGTCATTCATTGTATGTGACCCTGAAGTTCTTAGAATTCAAGTTCCTTGCATATAAAATGGGGTATGGGATACCCGTGTCTTCAAGGTTATTGTGATGGTCAAATGAAATAATCTGTAAGAAATTTTTTGTCTAGAGAGATCTAGACAAATTATAATCCCTCTTTTTGAGCAGATAATACTGAAGTTTAGAGGGGACAGCAACAAAAGATGAACAAGCAAGGCGCGCGCGCACACACACACACACACACACACACACACACACACACACACCACCAGTCTTCTGGAACATGTAAAGGGTGGGGCTTAATTCAGAGACATAATAGGTGTGTGAGCCCTTGTTTCCCAATGTATTCAAAGAGCACACAAGGATCTAGCAAGGCCGAACTTCAGGCTCTGGAAGAGAAAGCTCAGTCTTTGGGCTGTGGGGCTTTTAAGGTGCATGACTGAGAGAGTACAGGTCCTTCACATGATATGAGCAAGGGCCAAGGTCCAAAACTTGTGATCTCAGCAACATGATGGGGCAGAACCTTGGCTCCATCCTTACGTCATAACCCCAGCACTCATCAGTTGTCAAAATCAAGAGGTTGGAGTCAGATCTGGGGCGGGGTGGGCGGGGGGCGGTCACAGCTGCATAACACGGCAGAACTTTAGTATGCAGCCCAGGTCTGCTACCGTGGTATCCTGGTTGTGAGAGCACCAGTTCAACTAAACTGCCCCTCAGATTTCTGCCATACATTGGTTTGATTGTCTTAAGCTCTCAGCTGGAGCTAGTTTCTATGGCGTTTTTCAGAGGCTACCCTATGAGGAGTCAATCTTGGATAAGTTAGCCCTCAGTTTTCAGTGGAGTAATAAAGAATACTTCTTTTTCCGATTTAGTTCTTAACATTTTGAGAAACAAATAAGCCAGGCAGTTGAAGATAAAAATAGCAGCCTTGGGCTTCCCTGGTGTCCCAGTGGTTGAGAGTCCGCCTGCCGATGCTGGGGACACGGGTTCGTGCCCCGGTCCGGGAAGATCCCACATGCCGCGGAGCGGCTGGGCCCGTGAGCCACGGCTGCTGAGCCAGCACGTCCGGAGCCTGTGCTCCGCAACGGGAGAGGCCACAACAGAGAGGCCTGCGTACCACAAAAAAAAAAAAAAAAAAAAAGCAGCCTTATTGCTGATAAAGCCTAGGGTGGAAATATGGGTTAGGGGTACAGAAACAATGGGTTCCATAATTCTGCACTCCAGAACTAGGCAGACCAGCTACCAAGTCATATGCATCTTTCGTAAACCGTGGGCCTTTCTTGGCAGGAGCAAGATGTTTTCTAATAAAATTATCAAGTGGCCAATTTCTCTGCAGAGGCAGATCCAAAAGGGGACCCAGTAAGTGACAAGTTTCCCTCAGTCCAACCATCATAAGCAAAATATGGTAGATACATACAACCTAGGGGAGAGGAGGAGCCAGGTTAGTGATTGAGAAAGGCTAAAACTGTTAAAATAGACAGCCCATTAAGAATTTAGTGCTATGAGGGACTTCCTTGGCAGTCCAGTGGTTAAGACTCCGAGTTTCCACTGCAGGGGATGGGGGTTCGATCCTGGTGGGGGAACTAATAAGATCCCGCAGGTCGTGTGGCACCGCCAAAAAATAGAAGGGAAAAAAAAAAAGAATTCAGTGCTATGAGATTAAGTATCTACTTAGGAATCCAGTGTATTGTAGTCAGTCCTATTTCACATGAGAAAGGAGGTGTCTCTGAAGTATTCCATTAAATGGAGTCCCCAATTCACCCCCATGGATGTTTAGTATTAATACAACTTAAGAAAACAGTCATCCCAATGACAAAGCCATTCCCCATGTAATGTCTCATTCAATCTTAAAATAAACCTGTGAGATAATAATAAGAGTGACTAGGACTGTTCTGCAGATGAGCTGAATGACTTGCTTAGGATCAAACAGCTAGTAAACAAAAGACCTGGAGACTTAGTTTTAAATATTATTTCAGTGAAACTATAGGAGTTTCATAGGACCTTACCAGCTTTCCACAACACACAAGAAAAATATTGGAAGGCTCCAAATCATTGCACTTCAGTGCAGTTATTTTAGGGGTAGCAGTGGCAAAATAACTTCAAAACCATGTGTTTGATCTGGGTTATCTTTTGGTTGCTTAACTTTCATCAAGGATGTGTCTGATGGACAGAGATTTCAATACTTAAAGTCGCACTATAACTGCCCAAAGAGAAAGTGGAATGTTTTCACTTTCCCATTATTTCTCAGCTCAAAAATATTCAACAGGTTCCATTTTTTTTCCCAAATATTTAACCACCAAATTGAGACAGGAAGAGTCCTAAAAACTGCTATCTTTACTACAACCATTTACTGAGCACTTTCTATATGCCAAGCAGTTCACCAGGCATGATAAATATGTAATCACAATCCTGTAAGGAGGTATTACTGTCTCTATTTTATGAATGGGGACACTTTGAGAGTTCAGAGAGATTAGTCCTTGTGTGTAAGTTCCCACAGCTATGAACTGATCAGCTTAGAACTGTTGATTCCAAATGATCAATGCTATTAACATGACTTTAGAAAAGCAAAGGACTTCAGCTGTGAAAGATCTTGCTCGGGACTTCCCCAGTGGTAAAGAATCCGCCTTCCAATGCAGGGGCTGCGGGTTCGATCCCTGGTTGGGGAACTAAGATCCCACACACCGCGGAGCAACTAAGCCTGCGTGCCACAATTACTGAGCTCGTGCACCTCAACTAGAGCCCGTGTGCCACAAACTACAGAGTCCACGAGCCCTGGAGCCTGCACACCACAACTAGACAGAAGCCCACGCGCCACAATGAAGACCTGACGCAGCCAAAAATAAATAAACAAATAAAGAAAGAAGGACCTTCCTCTATAACCAGCTGCCAGCTCTGTCAGCAGCAACCACTCCCCTCAGAGGCTCAGAGGCTGAAGGCTGAAAAAGAGCATTAAAAATGGGTTTCAATCTATTCATGTATTTTTAATGAATTTGCAAGTCTCTTATCAAGACTTCAGAAGTTCAAAATTGATACTGAGTCTAATAAAAAAATATAGAAAGAAGGAAAACCTACAGTATGCTATCGTGATAAATACTAAGGACAGGAGAGTGAATTAGTTATAGCCTTGGCCTCAGTGTTGAGGCATCACACAACGGATGTGAATTAATGGTATCCACGGGAGCCATGGGATCATGGAGAATTTAACTAAATTGATGTCTTGCCCTCTAAGATTGCTATATTTCATTTATACTTTTCCTGAATTGGAATAATTCAATGTTTTTATTTAAATGGTTACATTGTCTTACTGCAGAGTAAAGATTAATATGAATAGTGTCAAAATGACTTTATTGCCCAATGTGTTGAATTATATAAAAACAAAAAAACTATAACATAATTCATTACAAGAACTTAACAGCAACACTGTGCACCATGTGGGTCACTCACTTAGAATCACAGAATTCTGGAGCTTGCAGACACACCCAAAGACTGTCCATCTCGCTGATACCAGAGGATCCTCAAGGAAAGGGATTGGATCTCATGATTCTGTTGACCCACCTCCCTCATAACCTGGTTCCTTACTGGACACCAAACATATAATAATAGGAGTGAGTGCAGAAAATAGTTTTTTCTGAATTGCATTTTCAATTTCTAAATTTTACAGAGACAAGGAGAAAGGCTGAATCTTAAATTAGTTAAACTATTTATTAGCTGTCTGTGTGGGAAGAATATTGCAGGAAGATATAATTATAAAACCTAAATGTAGCCGGGATCCAGACTAGAGTCGTCAGCCTATTTACAAAACATGCCAAATATCAGATGGCATGCAAAGGGTAAATGTGTTAATAGCAGATACGCAAAACATTGGCTGCAATTTCTAGGGAAGACTAAAGAATTTGGACTCAGCTTTTGGCAGAGCTGCTCTGCAACATACTTCATCTCTTGTTTCTAATCTAAGTGCTTAGAAACAGAAAGGACTTGAAATAAATGAACAACGTTTATTTTAAGCACCTTAAGCATTGTTCTAAAATCTTTCATTTTCTACACAGAAAAATATAAATATGAAAAGCATGGTACTAACCACCAGAATGTTTTTTTCTGTAAATTTAAAATCCCAAAGTAATCCACCCCTTTCTCCAATTGCCTACCATAATACAATACTATAAAATCTGAAGAAGAAAAAAAGTCTAGAATTTTGAATCAGAAGAGTTGTATTTAAATAAGGTCTAGCTATTAAAACAGTTTTGCAAGTCTTCTCATCTATAAAATTGAGGATTGTATCGCCCTAACCTATTTTGCTATAAAAATGCTGTGATTATTAAGATATTCTGATGGCTTATCAATAGCTGCTGTTTGCTTTTGCTTGCTATCGAAATTATTTTAAACACTTTGGGATCTTTTCCACCCTACCACGACAATGATACATTTTCAATTTTAGTTTTTTCTCACTTTCCTTTTACTTCTCTCATCATCCAGGAAACGAGGTCTGTGATAGTTGCAAAGGGAAATAAAAGATGAATAAGATACTACTTTCAGGGAACTTACAATAGAAGGGATATGGGTACCAAAAAATGTCCATGATAAAGGATAATCTCAAAGGATAGATTATAATAATGGCTTCCAACGAGCAATGCCTCCCTGTGTCCACGCACCTTTGCAATAGGACACTGCTGCTCCTCACATCAGAAGGGGGAGTCAATTTCTCCATCCCCTTGAATTCGGGCTGGTTTTGTAACTTCTCTTGACCAAGGGAAGATGGCAGAAGTCACATTGTGTAAGGTCCAGAGTGTAGGCATTATGAGATCTCATGATTCCTACCTTTACTCTCTTGGGACCCAATTGCCACACCAAGATTTGGCTAGACTATGAAATGGCACTACGCAGTGGTGAGAGAGATCCCAGCCTTCCATCTATCTATGCCAAAACCATCTTAAACCCTCCAGCTTCTGCCAACTCACCAGCTGGACTACAGTCACATGACTGAACCTAGGCAAAACTAGCAGAGTAATTGCATAGCCAACCCACAGAAATGTGACAGTAAATAATTGGTTTCATCCACTAAATTTTGGAATGATAAACAACTGAGACATCTGTTAAGTACTATAACGGAAGTAAAAAGTGATTTGGGAATAAAGAAGAGTTAGAAATTATTTCCTGCTCAGTGGATAGGGGCTGATGGTGGTAAAGAAAACTTTACAGTAGTAATGGCTTTTAATGCTTTTCCTGTTATTCTTTTTCTTTTGGGGGGGCTGTATTTTATACAGCTTCATTGCAAATATTTAAAGTGTAAAATGTGATGAGTCTCGGCATATGTATACACCTGTAAAGCATCATCACAATCAAGACAATGTATGTGTTTCATCACCCCACAAAGTTTTCTTGTGACCCCCTTTATAATCCTGCTTGCTGCTCTCTCGCTCCATCCTCAGACAACCAGATGTTTGCCATGACTACAGTTTGCATTTTCTAGGATTTTATATAAGTGGAATTATACAATGTGTACTCTTTTTGTCTTCTTTCTGTCAGCTTGATTATTTTGAGACCCACCCAAGTTGTTGCATGTATCAATAGTTCCTTTTCATTGCTAACGTGTATTACATTGTATGGATAGACCACAATTGGTTTATCCATTTTTCTGTTGACGGACATTTGGGTTGCTTCTATTTTGGAGCTATTACAAATAAAGTTGCTATGTACTTTAGTACATATGTGTGGTCATATACATTTATTTCTCTTGCGTAAATACCTCAGGATGGAATGGCTAGGTAGTATGATAGGTATATGTTTAACTTTTTAAGAACCTGCTAAGTTGACTTCTACAGTGGTTGTACCATGTTAAAATCCTACCAGTAGGATTATGTTCCAGTTGTTCCACATCCTTGTCAATCCTTGATATGGTGAGTTTTTTCAGTTTTAGCCATTCTCATGAGTGTGCTGTTAATTTGTATTTTCATGACTAGTGGCGCTGAGCGTCTTTTCATGTGCTAATATGCCACCTATATATTTTCTTTGGTAAAGTGATTGTTCAAATCTTTGGCATATCAACTATACTCCAATAAAAATTTTTTAAAATCTTTGGTGTATTTTTATTTTTTATATTATTATTATTAGATATGAGATATAAGAGATTTTATGTATCCTAGATAGAAGTCTTTTCTTGGATATATGTTTTTTGAATATTTTCCCCCATTTTATAGTTTGCCTTTTCACTTGATAACAATATCTTTGGAAAAGTAAAAGTTTTTTAAATTTTATTTTGATGAAGTCCATTTTATTGATTTTTCTTTTTTAGTTCTTGCTTTTTGTATCCCAGCTAAGAAACAACTGACAAACCAATGTTGCTAAGATTTTCTCCTATGTTTTCTTCAAGATGTTTTATACTTTTACCTCTTACATTTAGGTCTATAATTCATTTTGAATTTCTTTGTATATTAGTTTAAGGTAAGGGTTGATGTTCATTTGGATTCTTTGTTGTTTTGCTTTGGGGTTTGTGTGTGTGTGTGTGTGTGTGTGTGTGTGTGTGTGTTTGTGTGTGTATGGATATTGATTTGTTCCAGCATCATTTATTGTAAAAAACTACCATTTCTCCCACTGAATTGGCTTGGCACTTTTGTTGAAATCAATTGATTATATATACATGGGTCTATTTCTGGACAAATTCCATTGATCCATGTCTATGTTTCTTTTTCACGTGTCTATCTTTATATTGTCTTGATTACTGTAGCTTCATAGCAATATTAAAATCATTGCCTACAGGGAGAAAATATTTGCAAATGATACGATTGATAAGAGATTAATATCCAAAATATATAAATACCTCATACAACTTAATATTAAAAAAACCCAATTAAAAACTGGGCACAAGACCTGAATAGATATTTTTCCAAAGAAGACATACAGATGGCCATACAGGCACATGGAAAGATGCTCAACATTGCTAATCATCAGAGAAATGCAAATCAAAACCACAATGAGATACAATCTCACACTTGTCAGAATGGCTATCATCAAAAATACCACAAATAACAAACGCTGGAGAGGATGTGGAGAAAAGGGAACCCTCTTGCACTGTTGGTGGAAATGCAAACTGGTGCAGCCACTATGGAGAACAGTATGGAGGTTCCTTAAAAAACTAAAAATAGAACTACCATATGACCCAGCAATTCCACCCCTGGGTATATATCCAAAGAACATGAAAACACTAATTCAACAACTTTTGCAACAACATGGATGGACCTGAAGAATATTATGCTTAGTGAAATAAGTCAGACAGACAAATACTGTATGTTATCACTTCTATGGGGAATCTAAAAATAAAACAAACTAGTGAGTATAACAAAAAAGAAACAGACTCACAGATATAGATAAGAAACTAGTGATTACCAGTTGGGAGAGGGGATTAAGAAGTATAAACTACTATGCAGAAAATAAATAAGCTACAAGAATATACTGTATGGTACAGGGAATACAGCCAATATTTTATAACTATAAATAGAATATAATCTTTAAAAATTGTGAATCACTATCTTGTATACCTAAAACATACAATATTGTAAATCAACTATACCTCAATAAAATAAATAAAAGACAGGAAAATACCCAATACAATTGATTGTTTTATGTTGGCCTTATATCCTGCCACCTTAAGAAATTCATTTATTACTACTAGTAGCTTTTTGGTAGATTAATTAGGATTTCCGAATTGCAGATGATTGTCATCTACAAATTAAGATGGTTTTATTTCTTTCTTTCTAATTTGAATGCCATTCATTCATTTAGCTTTGCTGCATGGGCCAGAACATCCAGTACAATTTGAATAGAAGTGGTAAGAATATATGCTTGCCTTGTTCCTGATCTTAGAGGAAAAGCATTTCAGTCTTTCACTTTAAGTATGATGTTAGCTGAGTTTTTCATAGATGCTCTTTATTAGGTTGAGGAAGTTCCCTTCTATTTGTAGTTTGCTGAGAATTTTTATCAAGTACGGATGTTTGTTCCATTGGATTTTTTCTTTCTTTTTTTGCATCTTTTGAGATGGTCATGTAGAGGAATTAAGTCCTTAAATACCAGTGATTGTTATCCTTACACCCACTCCCAGCCACCTTTAGAGTTCTGTTCTTGGACCTCCTCTCTTATGTTCTACAAAATGAAAAGACCTGTACATTATAATAGCTTTAACTAAATTCTGCGTGTAAATAACTTCCAAGCATATATGTTTCATCACAAATTCTCAACTGAAATTGAGACCAATATTTTCACCTTCTAAATGTACTTTATCTACCAGGTTATCCTCCACATACATCTATGAAGATAAATATGTGTAAGATAAAAATTCCATGTCTATTCTCTTCAGTTAACTGACATTGAATTAAATAGGATCCTTAATATGAATTTATACCTTTGTATACCAACGAATATCTTTTAAATGTAGGGAATTCTCTGGCGGTCCAGTGGTTAGGACTCCGCGCTTTCCCTGCCGAAGGCGTGGGTTCAATCCCTGGTCAGGGATCTAAGATCCCGCAAGCCGCTGGTGCGGCCAAAAAATAATTAATTAAAAAAAAAAAGTCTTCATTAAAAAATATCTTTCAAATGTAAAATCAGAAAAAGTAAGTCTGAAAAAATTTTTTAAAATACTAAAGCCAAAACATTATAACGCAGGGTTTCTTAATCTTGTACTATGGACATTTTGTGCTAGATGATTTCTTATTATGGGGGCTGCCCTGTGCATTGTAGATATTTATCAGCATCCTTGGCATCAAACCCCCTAAATGCCAGTAGCACCCGCTATCCACCCCTCAGTTATGATAGCCAGAAATGTCTCCAGATGTTACCAAATATCCCCTGGGGAGGCGGCAAAATCATTCCCAGTTTGAGAACTACTGATGTAGTTACTTGCAACAGATCAATGCTCACATAGAGATCAACTAGAAGAACCATTTTTAAAATCTGCTTGAAGGCACTGGGGAGCCTCTAAGAAACTAGGATATGATGGGTCTCCACTGCCTTCAAATAAATAAGCTGGGTGATGTGGTGGTGGATTTAATAATTTATAGCAACCAGTGATAGCCGTGTTGCTCATTCTTTCCCTTTCTGAAAAGAAATTGTTATTGCATACTGGATGTATAAGGGCAGATACTTTTTTCACTTATAGCTTATCCGATACCAGAGTCAGTTTAAGACATTATAGAGAAACTGGCACATTCCCAGAGTTGAGTGCAGTCATTGCATGTAAACTTGAGCCCAATCCCTTGTGGTTGGGTGTCTTCCCAGATGCCCTCCCTTCTTCCAATTTTTGGCTATATACTTGGCCATACAGAATGGAGAGATTTACAAGTATCTCTTTCAGCTTAGTATGTTCATGTAATAGAGGTTTGATAGATAAGTAGATGAGTCATGTGGTAACTTAAAAGTTGGTTAAGCCCTTCACCTTTCTTTTTAGTTCCTTCCTCCTGGGTAGAGTATGGATATGATAGCTGGGGCTGAAGCGGCCACTTTAGATCATGAAGTGACTTTGTGCATAAAAGCTACACATGATGAAGCAGGAGGATGTGAATCTGGGTCTCTAATTTGTGGAGCATAACCTTTACACTCACCCTGGGAAACATGCCACAATAACTTTATATAAGAGAAATAAATTTCCATCTCATTTCGGCTGCTGTTATTTTGGGGGTCTGTTACTTATAGCTAAACCTAATCTAAACTAACTAGAAAAGTTCAGGGCAGTGGTTCTCAAAGTATAGAAGTGTGGTCTGAAGGCTCCTGATTTTTTAAGGGAGTTCATGGGTAGAAGACAAACCACAAACCAATCAACTTGAAGCAAAATGTGTGAAGTTCAGAAGTGATACAGAATGTGACATAGGAAGTGATACAGTTTTTATACAGTCCTGATACAGAATGGGTTGGGAGTCAAGCCAGAATTCAAATATCTAGAGGGAAGAGCACAGTGAATGTGGGTAGTGATTCACTCTTTAAACAAATCTCTATTGTACAGGTACCGTGTGTCAGGCACTGTACGGAGCATTAAGTATAGAGATGTAAGCAAGACAGATGAGATCCCATCCTCTGGGGCACTGACATTTAAAGCACAACTAGTCAGATCTTTTTCCTCTTATGAAATGTGGGCTCTTTACCTGAGTCGGTATGGAAGAAAGAACAGTTAAAGCTGTTAACAATTAAAGAATGAACTAAACTGAGATTTGTTCTTGTTCTCCCAAGTAGGGGTGGGGAAGAAAATGTTTGATTTATATGCTTTTAAAGTAACAGTGTGGGACATAAAATACATTCTAAAAACTGCACTTTCCGTTTCCATCAGTCTGAGGTTGAGGAAAAGAAGAGAAAATAGGGAAGAGAAAAAATACATTTGAGACATAAAGGAGACAGATACAGACACACTGCAGAATCGATACTGCAGAGCAAGAATGGTGGGGGAGGGGAGGTTGATATGCAAAAGGAAAAATCTTAATTTTAATTAAGGTGCCTAACAGCTTTCTTTGACTCAACTACCTCTGTTAAACTCCACTTATATCTTGCATCTGCATAAATATTTTATAAGTGGTAAAGCACTATATAAATGTATAGCCTTCATATTATTAGCAGATACCAAATCTTTACTGAATTTCACAGTTCTCACAGAAAATTCCTTTATAGTACAGTTTTTGAGGGTTCCCCCCATCTCCCCCTGAAAGTAGTTCCTTTGAGTTTAACTCTTCAGTCACCATTCTCACATTTTACTCATTTAAACAAAGGTTTGACTTGTAGTTGTGGAGAAATTATATAATCTACCATATGCTTACTCCATCTTTTTAATCTTTAAAAGTCAATAAAAAATTGCTGAAATTTCTTTCATTCATAAACTTATCAATAGCATTAACCTATGTATGACATTATAAAATTTCATATAAATACCAATACAAAACACCATGTGCTTCATACAGCTGTCAGTATAAGATCAATAGATCCTGAAAGTTCGGAAGCTTCAAAATTAAAATGTTACAAGTTCCTGCTTTAATTACTACATCATTTCTAAATGTTAGAGGGGAGAAACTAATCTCAGTGTTACAACCCATATGTCAATAACATTCATTCCTTTGGTAAAAACAAGTGATCTGTTAGTAAGGTTTCATTATGAGCACACAACAAAACCCTAAATTATTTGCTGATAGGTTGGTTATCCACTGACTTTATGAATTCTAGGATAGCTTCCCCATGCTTCTGAGTCATTTCCGTTTACTACTGTAATATGCAGGGGTATTAATCTTAATATTTAAATATTAATATTTAGTCTTAATTCAGAAAACATGAATAATCAAAACAAACAAGAAAACTTCTTACATGCAATCCCACTCCTGGGCATATATCCGGAGAGAACCATAATTCGAAAAGATACATGCACCCCAATATTCATTGCAGCACTATTTACAATAGCCAGGACATGGAAACAACAAATTGTCTATCAACAGACGAATGAATAAAGAAGATGTGGTATAATTTCTACAATGGAATACTACTCAGCCATAAAAAAGAATGAAATAATGCCATTTGCAGCAATATGGATGCACCTAGAGATTATCATACTAAGTGAAGTAAGCCAGACAAATAGCATATGATATGGCTTATATGTGGAATCTAAAAAAAGATACAGATGAACTTATATACAAAACAAATAGATCCACAGACGTAGAAAACAAACTTATGGTTACCAAAGTGGAAAGGAGGCAGGGAGGGATAAATTAGGAGTTTGGGATTAACATAAACACACTACTATATATAAAATAGATAACCAACAAGGACCTACTGTATAGCACAGAGAACTACACTCAATATTTTATAATAAACTATAAGGGAAAAGAATCTGAAAAAAAATATAAAACTGAATCACTGTGCTGTACACCTGAAACTAACACAACATTGTAAATCAACTATACTTCAGTAAAAAAAAAAAAAAAAAAATCTTACAATGCATTCCAAACTGAAATATATTTCATATGGTGAGGATTTTCTTAACCCCAACTTCCTAGAATGTAGTGTGATACCTTCTCTTCCCAGATATCTGTGTTGTGTATGTTTTCACTTCTTTCAGGTCTTCCCTGACCACCCTGTATAAAAATAAGCCCCCACATATGACCACCGGTACTTTCTACCCACCTTGTTTCATTTATCTCTGCAGAACTTATCACCACTATTTAAGTGTACATTTGCTTTCCTATATTCTCCTCCCCAACTCATGCCCCCCACAGAATAACCTTCATGAGAATACAGATGTTCTGGCTGTTCATTCAGAGCCTTGAACCGTTCCTAGTACATAATATGCAACCAAAAACACAGGAGTTGTTAAATGGACTTGGAGATTTTGAGTACAATTCCCTTAAGTTGTAAGTGAGAAAATAACTCCATAAATATAGAGGCAGGAAGGAACCTGAACAGAGAACAGACATTACGGAGTCCATGCAACTGATGTCCCAACTGCATAGTAAGTAGTTCAGAACACAGACTTCACACTTGGACAAAACCAGACTCTAGTCCGCTTATGAATAGTAACACCCTGGGCAAACTAACCTTTCCATGTCTCAATTCACCTGATACGAAATAGGGATGATAACAGCACCAACTTAACATTGTTATTACAGTGGTTAAATGTGATTATGTATGTAAAATACTACAGTGCATAGCAACAAACAAGTACTTAATAAAAGGGAGCTAACATTATATTTACCATCATCATCACCATTGACAACATCATCATCTCACTCAGGCTCCACAGATTGTTTTCTAATATTTCCCAAATAATTTATGGTAAGACTGACTATCTAGCTTCTAAGAAGCAGCAAATTAAAGAAGCAGAAAATTAAAGAGAGAGAGAGCAATTGCCAGATGTGACAGCAGCAAAAAAATGGGAGGAAAATGAAAAACTATAAAAACCAGATTCCCAAGGTACTGCATTACAGCACAATAACAATGTCCATAAAGATGACACTTAGCCACTAAGAAAAAGATTACATTATATTACATTTAATACACTCATAAGATGTCAAGAAAATATAATTCTAAAATTAGGAAGATTTACTTCAAAATGGTTTACCTGAACTTTTGGTGTAAAAGATAAACTTTCATTACCTTCAAAATTAATCTTCTGGAAAAACAGAGTAAAGTAAATGAGGTGTTATTATATAGAAGGCTTGGATATCTCTGCTGTAAATAAATACCCATCAGTGTAATTTTCGCCAATCTCTCTATCTAAAGCTTTTTTGACATCCTATTAAAGATCAAATTATCTCAATATGGGAATCATCCTTCTCTCATAATGTGTAATGTTGTATCTCAACTGTGGACTTCAGGGAAATGGTAAATAGTTCCATTTTACTGTCTCAGTGTCATTGCTACAACCCTGTAACAAATCTGCATTTATTAATCCTGTTTCTTTTAAGCTACAGAATAACCAGGGTTTTCTGAGATTAAGAAGAAAATCAAATTTCAAAATCAAAACCACATTCCAAAATTTCTTAAAATGTATTTTTCTTTGTTCAATTCCTTTGTAAAAACATTGGTCACCATTTAACATACAGTGCCAACAAAATGCACCTAATTTACATGCATAAACAAGTCAATAAATCATAATACACAGACAATATGAATTTCAAATGAAGAGTACTGACACAGCTCATGTTGCATTTAACCATAGTTATAGTTGCTCCCAAAAAAGAAATAGCTAATATGAGAAATAAGAATTCCAGTTTCAATCTGAAATAAAATTCCTCGTGACAAGTAATATGAAACAATGATTATATGAAGTCATTATCTTAAAGGGAACCATTTTTCAGAAGTCACTTTGTGCAAAGCACCATACTAGTATATAAAATAAGATCTTGAAAAAAATGTGTACCTTAGGTTAAGGACAAAAGGGCTCCATTTTTTTTTTTAACTAATTACCTGAATGATGTAAATTTTTATTGTGTCCATAGATTAAAATACTTTTCAATATGAAGGTTATATATTCCATATTTTGACATTTTAAATAATTCTACAGACGCTCAGCTAAAAAGATTCTGTAGGACTGGGTTATTTTCACGAGCAAAAAAAAATGAAAGCACTAATCAAAAGCCCTTTCTAAACTCACAGGCAAAGTTTCTGGATATGGGATTTAATTAATAAAAAGAAAATTTAAGCACCACAATAAAATATGTTTTTAGAGAACAGAAAGGACTGGCATTACAGTTAGGGACAAAAACACTTAAACATTTACCAAAAAAAAAAAAACATTTTTTTTTTTAAATAATCACTCTAATCCTATCATCTGAAATAATAAAAAAAAATTTTGGTGTGTCTGTGGTATTATATGGAAGATACAAACCACAGTTCTATTTAAAACGTTAAGTTTTATAATTCTAATTTGATCAAATGAAACTGTCATAGTATTTGTACATAATAAGAATGTTATATATTTATTTTTATTTTCTATGATTTATTTTTTCCCTCAAAAATCTATGATTAAAGGATACCACTAAAATCATTTTGAAGTACACAGAAGAGAATTTATGACAAATTGCCTTGTGAGAAAAAACAGCTCCTCTGAAAATAAAACCTCAAAGTAAATATGTGCAAATAAAACTTTAAAAATAAGGTAGCTGTAAATAGAGCCATCTTTAAGTTTCCCTTCTTTTGCATCTATTTAGCAAAATAAATAATTTCAGTGGCCCAAATAGTAACTTTAATTTCTGTTTTTCTCCTCCATGATGTGTTCATCAACTCTTACAATTAAGAGTAATTTTTTAGCCTGTGTAACAGACCACATGCTAACAAACTTTAAGGTTCATAAAATTAAAATTTATGATTCACAAGTATAGATATGAATCCTATCTATGCCTAAATCAGATACACAAGACTGGACATAAGTAACTTCAATCTAAAATATGATTTAAACACCACAAAAAAAGAAAAGGGACCAAAAAAGGGAGCAAGAATTTCTCCTCATATGTCTTTTAACCACTAGGCTATATATAGCAAAAAGCAAAATATAAAATATTTATTTTTCACCTCAAAAGAAGTTATCCAGAAATAAAATCTGCTAAAGAAGATATAACAATGTCAAAATTATGAGTACTCAAACTCACTCAATTCAGATGAGAAGACATTTGTAGGGGGAAAAGCCTTCCCAAACAGTATTATTTGTATTTTATTAACCTTACAAATATCACCTCAACTTCACCACTCAAACCATAAACCTTCTTGACAGTTTCCGTTTTATACTAATGTGAAAAAAAATTTTTTTAGCCTCTTAATTTTCCAAGTGTCATGTCAAACCCCTTAGTTCACACATTAATTCCACAATCCCCATTAAAAATACTCTAAAATGGGCTTCCCTGGTGTCGCAGTGGTTGGGAGTCCGCCTGCCGATGAGGGGGACACGGGTTCTTGCCCGGGTTCGGGAAGATCCCACATGCTGCGGAGCGGCTGGGCCCGTGAGCCATGGCCGCTGAGCCTGTGCGTCCGGAGCCCGTGCTCCGCAACAGGAGAGGCCACAACAGTGAGAGGCCCATGTACCGCAAAAACAACAACAACAACAAAAAAACCCAAAATACTCTAAAATAATGACTTTCCCTTAGGAGTCAGAAATCACTATGTAATTATTCAAAACTGAGAAATTAAATTGGTAAAAAAAACAATTCAAAATAATACACTTGTTAACATATATGGTTTTATGTAGTAGGGAGACCACATAATTGTTCATCCTGATTAATCTCCAGCTCTTGAGACAATAAGGTCTGAAAATTAAAATGAGTGATAGGTACTTAAAATACTTAAAGTCTCTGTCCATTTTGAATAGATGTGAGAGTTTTTTTTAAATGACTGAAATTATGATTGTAAATGTTTACTGTGAAACAGTACAAAATTGATGTTGCCAAAAAGAGTAAAAAAAATCTTTAACTGATGTTAAACATCTTAAGTAATTTGGAAAAAATCTTAAGGTTGAATTGTAACTATAAGGGAACAACAACAGAAAATGCGTTCATGCATGTACACGTGGTAAGTAACAAATAGGCAAACTCCAAGTCAGCACAGCACATCAATGACTGATACTTAAATGATATTTTGGTATATAAAGAAAGAAAAAGAAAAGGTAAAATGTTGACTGTCATTGATGAAAAAGCATTTCAACAATTTACACAAAAATTTTTTTAAAAAGATGTCCCAAGAAAACCAAGCCACAATAAGTTAGTGTTTTCCATAATACATGCTGAATTAGTTGATCCCATATCTATGCACTGTTACTGTCTTAATTCCTAAATGTTGTGACAGCATATTTAATAATTGAGGTACATTAGTTTACATCTTTTTATAGGTATCCTAAGAGAGTTAATTTTTCTTTTCCAGTTTTTCATCATCTTCACCTCCTCCAAAGAAAATCAAAGGAAACATTCCTAGAATGCAGCCAATAGTAACCCCAACAGCTTTGCCCTATGGAAACAAAAGAAAAGATTTTTTGACAGTTAATTTACCCCTGTAAGAGGAATCCTTGCTTAAGTATCTGATAAAAATTAAAAATTACTATGTACTAAAAAATTCAACTGTGACTATATTTCTTTTGATCATAGTAACTTAAATATAATAATAATGTACAAAAGGTTCTAGAACAAATAATATGTAAAGTTCAAAGCAACAAGGGAAAAAAATTTTTTTTCAAATTGCCATAGAAATAACATTAGAGGGGCTTCCCTGGTGGTGCAGTGGTTAAGAATCCATCTGCCAATGCAGGGGACACGGGTTCAAGCTCTGGTCCGAGAAGATCCCACATGCTGCGGAGCAACTAAGCCCATGCGCCAACTACTGAGCCCGCATGCCACAACTACTGAAGCCCGCACACCTAGAGCCCGTGCTCCGCAACAAGAGAAGCCACTGCAATGAGAAGGCCGCGCACTGCAACAAAGAGTAGTCCCCGCTCACCGCAACTAGAGAAAACCCACGCACAGCAGTGAAGACCCAATGCAGCCAAAAATAAATAAATAAATTTATTTAAAAAAATAAATTAACATTAAAGAAGTGTTCAAGTAGAAAAACACTTTTTAAGAATGTCAGAGATAGGAAGAAAGGAAATATCTCACCAAGTACTCTCAATATATTTGGATTTGCTGCCCTTTGTATATATTCCTTTTCAATATTTATCCCCATGTACACCTAATTATATGTAGGTCTAATCATTATGTAAACATAGCTTTGTTTTCTGCCTTATTCCTTCCCCCCCCACAGTCACCCATGTTATAATAAACTCCTTTCCAAACTGTTTCATAAACTTAATAAAAAAACTTCTAAATTCCACTGAATTGATGGGCCTATAATCTACGTAAAGCTCTTTTTTTTTTTTTTCTCCCGGCCACAACGCGTGACCTGTGGGACCCTTGTTCCCTGAGCAGAGATTGAACCCGGGCCCCATGCAATGGAAGCAGAGTCCTAACCACTGTACCACCAGGGGATTCAAGCTCTCCTTACCATTAAAAATCATTGCTACTTTTTCACCATTGCAAATGATAGAACAATAAACACATCTGTGTATAGTTCTTCCTCAATGATTTATTTAAAAATCAAATAATATGAATATTTGTGCATAACCATAGGATACTGCCATGCTATCTATTCTAGACAAAACTGCAAATATCTGTATACCCACTGCAATATATTTATATGTATACGTACACACAATTTTTCTGTGATCTCACCTACATTAAAATTTTTTTTTTAATTTTTATAAATGATTTTTAAATGATGCATTCCTATGATGACTATGAAGGTTATACACTTTTGAATTAAGTTTTATGTCTTCATACAGACATTTACTGAGAATCTACAAAATACCAAACTCTATGCCAGGTACCAGGGAGACAGACAGGGTCCAAGCAGATGCAGTCTGTCTCTCTCCGCTAGGAACTTCCAGTTAGTCATCATGCTTTTCTACTTGTTAGTCAATATACTTGGAATTCTCTCATTCACCTAGCAAATGTCTCATCAATAATTTCAAAATAAGCTTAGATCTAATACTCACCAAGAAATCTCCACACCAAAAGAAATTTCTCTCCACAAAGAGTTAATTCTTTTCCTGGTGCTTCTGCTACATCAGGTGCATAATTCTATTACTGAATATGTCACACTAAATTATAATTTATTTAATATGTCTGGTTCCTTACCTACACAATCCTTAAAAAGAACTATAGTCTATTACTCATTTTATGTCCTTCAGTCTCAGCACATAACTGATACTCCTCAACAGTAACTGAATCATATAAAGAATTTTTCAAAAATCAAGTATACCTACAAAAATAGTCAATAAAAAATTACTGCTTTTCTGAACCTGCCAAGGCTTGGACAGTTTCTGTTAAAAATTCCACTCAAATCAATTTTAGTCTCAAATTTCTCAAGGGACTGAATACAGTGTCTTGCTCTGGCTACCCAAATTCACCATCATAAGCCATATAAAATACTCACCAAATGTGTACTAACACGTGTTTGCCACATGTCAACTTGCTTTGGTGTGAGATCAGGAATTGATAGGCCTAACCTGGAAGCCAAAGCTTCAACGTAGCCTGCAAGTCTTTAAAGATACAAGAGGACAGAATATAAGTTTTTAAAGAGAAACACAATGTCCTCACATAGGAAAAACTAATTACTACAAAGATAAGATAATTCTATACCTGTAATTGGCACTCTAGAAATGGTATAAACATTCTTTTACAACTTTCATCTTCATTGTGTATAAATATATTTGGTTTAAAATTTTTCAGACTGACATATTTAATATACAGGTAAATTAATTAACTTAATTATTCTCTACCATTACCTTAAAAAGAACAATTCAAGGTATATAAAAATTTTTACAACACTTATAATTTATACATTTATTCCAAATTCAAAGCAAAGCACTTTAACATATAAGTTAATAACTATCATCAGAAAACAAAAATTTCCAAAATTTATCAGATTGATATACTAAGAAAAACAGCCTACGATTTTCAGGGCAATTTCAAGTATTTATCAATTCTAAGTTGCCATTGCTTATTGGATACAATCTTACTTTAAGAACTGTAAGAAAGAAAAAAAATTGCCAATTAAACTATGCATACCATCAATTATAAGATAGATCCCAATGTCAGATATGTTAAGTTCTAAAAACCTGTGCAACTAAGATTGATAAAATGTGGTATTTGTTACCTAATGCTATTTTTAAAAGGCAGAGAAGTAGTTCTTAAATATAAGACTCCCAACAAATCTTTATGTCTAATAAAAAAATAATTGTTTAATGATATAATCTAAAACCAAATGGTCTTAGAGATCTATTAGATCATTTCATTCTATTAAATGTAGAAAGCTATCACAGTAGCTATATAATATTATCATTATTAACCTTAATGTTGGAAACTGGGAAATAGAATGTTTAAGGGGTAGTATCATTATAGGTTTATGTCAGGAATTCCAGGAATATAAAATTTTTACTTCAGCCCAGAACAAAGAAACTGTGTTTTTAACATTAGCTTTGGCCCCAAACTCCAGTGCAGATGTCTAATATATAGAGTTAGGTCGTATATAAAGCTGCTTTCCTCCAGATTATAGGGCTAAGTAGACCTCTACTAGACCCAGATCCAAATCTCAAAACTTACCATTCTAATGAACCAAAAAAGGAAGAAATAGAACCAAAGACTGAGCAAGAGAAAATATGTTTATCACAAAAATTAATGCCAACTTAGTCTAATTTATACTTCCCAGGCTTCCCCAAGCTCAGGAAGCAGCCCAGGCCATCTGCCGCTTAGAAGAGAGAATGTAAAAACAGAAAGAGAGAAAGCTGGCCTTTTCCAAGTAGGCATCCTCAGTTTGTTTCATCATTCCTACCACATGGAATAAAAAGAGCAAAAACTAGCCGAGTCCCTGTATGTTTTGGCCATTATTCTCTGAAAATTCCTCTCTCTAGAAAACATGCCCAGACAGTATCCTCACATTTGAGCCATATTTCTTATCTTTGGGTTTAGTGGGAGGAGGGTGGGGGTGAAATAATGATAGGGGTTCTTACTTTTAGTCCTGTCTCACCCTTGGAGATATTTATAAAATACATGTAAATACTTCAGTAAATGAAAATTCAACTTACCTTATGGTAGTTTTAGAAAAAATTTTGCACATATCACAATTGCTTGAGAAGATTATTAAACACAAATGTCAGGGTCCCATCCCCAGAGACACTAATTCTGCATGACTGGGATGTGAGCGAGACATCTATATTTGATGCACACCAAAGGTTTAAAGATTTAGTGCTATTGATTTAGAAACATTAAAGTTAAAAATTTAGTTATAAAACACAC
This sequence comes from Delphinus delphis, assembly GCF_949987515.2. Classification (NCBI taxonomy): domain Eukaryota; kingdom Metazoa; phylum Chordata; class Mammalia; order Artiodactyla; family Delphinidae; genus Delphinus; species Delphinus delphis. The sequence goes on from NC_082699.1 coordinate 65,487,938, forward strand.
ATGCAAAAATAAATGTCCCTTTTTAAAATCCTTCTCAATTAAAGGAGAATGGAGAAGAGAAAGAGAGCAAGTACACACATGCCCAAATGAATAAATGAATGAACTTACCCAAGACCAGCTAAATCTGACACAAGGTTTCCCAAAGCAGCAGCTAAAAAAATGAAAAATGGACAAGTGAATTATTACACAGAAGTCAGAAAAATCAATAAAGCACTGGTCTGGAAGAGTTATCACATTTCTAAACTACAATGACAATATCCAAAGTAGTTCATTTGACAGCTCTGAATCTTGAGATCTCCAAAATAGAACACAATATTCCTGAGATTATAGTATTCTACCTCCATCAAGTAGTAGGTTTTTTCTAATGTGGCAGCCAGTTTCCATTTTGGTTTCAGTATTAAAACACCTGTACAATATTTTGTAGTTTAACTTTCAGATAATATTTAAGGGAACTTGAATACTTGAAAGTTAAAGAGTAAAGCTATATGTACAGCTATGACATTCAAGAAAATCAAGGAGAGGAAATGTCTCTTTCATTAACTCATCTACTTCACGTGTTCCATAGAATAAAACAACACAGAATCATTCCCAAACGTCACCATCATGAAGAGTACAGTGGTATTTGGGGGGAAAGAAGGAGACAGAACCAAATTAGATTTTCAATCTTGTATTTCCTTCCTTGACTTTTCTGCCCAACTTGAAAATAAATAATTTGATAGAGAAAAAGAGTAGGAAGGTTTTAGGGTAACACTGAATTAAGAGAAAAAAAATTTTAATATAGTCAATCTAGTAGATTATTGTTACCCATTAACTAACTTAAAGTACCTAAACTTCCTCAGAAAAATATATGCTACATATACGAAATTAAAAAGTAGAGGAATAGGATTACGTAGATAAACTAAGAGACATCTCAGTGAATAAACTCATTCAAATAAAGTATCCTCTTCTAAACCTAACCTACTAAAATGTTTCATAAATATACAATGGAATAATAACATTATTATTATTAAATACCTGCCATAGTTGAAATTCCCAAAATAATTCCAATAGATAACTCAATATGGGTTCCCTGAAAAATGATTACAAAGAAATTAATCTTAAAAATTAAAACTGAAGTGACTATCAAAGAATAGCAAAACATTAATAAAAAGAGGTAAAATAATCAATGTTATCACAGCAAAATTATATATATATAATATGCATAAATATACACATATACTACAGCAATTCACTTAATTATTAAATATTGGGTTGACCAAAAAGTTCATTCAGATTTTTCCATAAGAGGTTATGGAAAAACCCAAATGAACTTTTTGGCCAACCCAATATATGCAGTCATGCAGAAATAACATCAATATTTTATTTATTAAAATTAGGCTTTCATAAAAATAAAAAATAGCAACACACATAGCAATATAATTCATCATTAATAATCTAGAATTTATATTTTCTTACCACAGAAAGTTGTTTTAATGCTTTTGAACACAAAGACAACCAACTCACCTACATTTTAAATTCTGAATGATACAACTATACTATTGATATTTACCCTATAAAAGATTTAAAAGACAGACAAAACCAGTTTCTAGGGACCCAAAAAATCAGACTTCAAAAATTATCCTTAAAACACTTAGTTCTTTAACCATTAAGTAATGAGACTGTATGATTCATTTATAAGCAACAATAGCATTTAATACAATAGACCTACAGCAAAAATGAGGTTCCACTGTATTTCCACTGAATTTATTGGGACTTTAAGATTTTCTATGTCTATCTCATTTCTCTAAAGAAAAGAGGGGCTCGTATTTTTCCTTCTACTTTAAAGAGAAGGAACTGAAGTGAAGAAGATTAAACCATTCTAATGGATTATTACATAGAATAAAGAAGAAATCCTACCATCTATTGTGCTAATTCAGTTCCAATCCTTACACAATTCTGCCATAAGTGGACTTAACTTTCAAAAGGTCTCTTGAATACTGATGCTTGAAAATTTCTAAAACATAAAAAAAATCTCAATAGTACTTATGGAGAAAAAAAAAGAATGCCCTACAAATCTCAACGATATTTGTGGAGAAAAAAAAAAAAGAATGTCCTATCTGGTAATATAGAAATATTGTATTACTCAATTATTTATAAAATTGAAGAGAAGCTAAGTTTAATTTCCTCAATTTTCTTTCCCCTAGGCCTGTTGATTCCACTCCTTTAAAATATAATTCTTGTAGAGTATGGACCAAACAGCGTGATGTACGAAAGTTTCCCAGGCACTTAAAGTTACAAGGTTGTAAAGATACCCAAAGAAACAGATTTCTGAAGAAGAAAACAGGCATGAAGAAGTAGCTTTATATATGGAACCCAAAAAGTCAGGAGCATTACTACAGAAGAGAAGCACTTGACAGTTATAGTGTATAAAAAAATAAATACAGGATCTTTAACAGCAATGAATCATTAGAAATGACCCCCAAAAAATCTGTTTGCCAATACATGTATTTATAAAGCATTTAAGTGCTTAATCATTTGGTTGAATTTAAGAAACGTGAAGATCCTTCAAACAGCATGAAAAGCCTCACATAAAGTCAAGGTCGGTTTGAAGGCAATGGACTATCCACTCCCTTCCTTTTTCCCACAGTTATATCAAATTTCATGTTAACAAGTGAGGTAGAAATTATAAATAAACCTAATACTAGTTGTCTTAAAGTTATACTTGGTTCATCACCTTAATATGATTAATCTATGCTAGAATTTTAATCAACTCTATCCTAATTAAATTGTAAGAAAAATAATCCCCCCAAAACCCACTAAAATATAAGTTATAAAAAGCAATCCCAATAATATAAAAATATAATAAAAAACTATGAAATCAAAAGCTTAGTATGAACAGCAGCCAAGAATAAAGGTCAAACCTACTATGAGAAGTTATATAGGAATTTGTTTACATGACTACAACTAGGTAGCAGTTAAGAGAGTATACCTAACAGGAAAAACATCAAATGGCATGATAGAAAAGAAGAATAAAATATCTTCTTGACTTACTATCTTCAGTCATAGCTATCCTACAATGTTTGGAGGCAATCAGTGTTTTGTTTTTTTTTTTTTAAAAAAAAAGGTGAAAAACATTCTTAAGATAATAATGTTCACTTATTTCCCTTTTCATAGATCCTACAGTTATATTATTTATGGATTTTAGTCTTAGCAGTCTATTAAAAAGCCTCTTTGGAAAATTTAACCGTTCTTGAATTATTTTGCAATTATCACAGGATAATATAATATAATACCTATTACTCTTAATCAGGTTTAAGCCAGTAGTTTAATTATTTATTTCAGTACTATATAAATAAAAAACGGAAGCAATTATACCCCAATAAAGATGTTAAAAAAAAAAAACAAAAAACAACAACGGGTGATACGTTCCTGAAACTGGATTTCAATGTAAACCAGAAAAACAAATATTACTGAATTAGAGTCAACCATCTCAGGCCTGGAAAAATAGTCCACTCTCAGTTACACTAATAATGAGACACAGGCCTGAGTAATACAAAATAGGAACATTACAGTAAGTTGACTTTAGAATGTGGTCATTCTATTTGTTTTGTCTTGTTGGTATCTGTATTTAAACACAGATATCTGTTACTTTAGATATTTATTTCAAAGAAATATAAGACCATACTGTGAAGGTCTTATTCAAGATCTAAGAAACTACCCAGTTTCCCTATTCTGATATCTCTTCAAAATCTCCCTGCACCCCTCTTTATGCAAAATATATCATCTCAACACTTCCCTGTAGCAAGGACAGTCTTTCATCATTTGAATATCTAAGGTCTGCCCAACTGAGCTGAAAAAAAAAATGATTATTAAGATGGTAGAATGAGAGGTACCAGCTGTCAATAAAGAGAATCTAAAATATTGAGTGTAAAACTGAAACAGAGAAGCTTTAATTCAGATAATCTATTCAAGAACACATCAGACCTTAAACTATAGCTTCTAAATTCATCATAGTGGGGTTTTCATTACAATTAGATTTTATTTACATTAACTATTTAAATAATCTAACCAACTCAAGGTTTTAGTAATTTCAGAAAAGGTAGTGTGGTATGGTTGAATAAGTTTCTCATATTCACAGATATATAAAATAGCCAACTTGATTCTTATATACATAATAGGAAAATGTCATAATCAGTCAAAAAAACTAGCATTTTGAAATTATATTTTAGAGTCTCTTACTGGACTACTTTGCTAAAGAATTATGTATCCAATGGGTGCTTATCACCTTCAAATTATGTGCATGCTACAGCATCTTCTGTGACTGCTTAAGGAACAAGATGCCTTCCTGATGTGTGAACCCTGTGTTTCCTCAACCAGCTGAATGTCTAGACTTTCTGGGTATCTGATCCCACCTTATCAATCTGGACATAAGGTGAGACTACATACCAAAGAAAACCATTCTTGAATGAACCAATTTTAGATATTCTTTAAGCAAATTTTATAATCCATACAACGTAAATTATATCCCTATATCCCTTTTATCCCTATTTTGAAACTAAATATTCTATTTATATCCATCTATAGTACATGTGACCTCCAAAACACCGAAACAAAAAACAAACAACAACAACAAAAAAACCCCTGGCATCTCTCAAATATATTTCCCTCACATTCAATAATCCTAAAATCATTCCATTTCTTTTTTGAGCGGTCTCCTACAAAACACCTAGAATTTACAGAACTTTTTAAAAGTTTGAGTCACTGAAGAGAAGTGGATAGAGCACTGGGCAGTTTCAGAAGACCTGCATTTTCATCATGACTTTATAATCTGGATCCAATATTGGTATCTAGTGACAAAAAGTGTCACAGAAGAGTAAGAAAGATAAATCAGCCATCCCTGAGACTAAACAATACTAGTAAGAAACAACCTTAAATTAAAATGACTTCAGCAAAGGAGAACTTTTTAACACTACGATGGAACAAAGACTGGAGGGTTTATTATTCACAGTATTCTGAATTGAAACTTAAATCATCTTTGGGTTAAATGGATAGACTGTATATCCAAACACCCTTTAAAACATTTCTGTATGGGAAAACTGGACAAGGAACTAATTAATAACATACACATGATGAGAACTGCTGATACAATTAAATAACATTAGAAAATTTTACATACTTTATTCTTTAGTAAGAATGTTGAAACTAGAACAGAATAATACAGACCCAATAAATATTTGTTTATTATTGTCAACGCTTTACCAAAGGTCTTGATGATTAATAGATATGATGCCTTAAAAATTAAGCTACAGTCTAATTAACCTGAAATATAGTTAAAAATAGCCTTGTTCATTATGATATTAATTAAAACTTTATAGCTACAATATGTAAATTATTAGGAAAATTTAGACCACATTAATTTCTTTATTAACGCAAAATAGAAGGGTTGAAAGAACTTACTGCAACAATCATAATTGCATTATCCAAAAAGCCAAACCCTATGAAAGGTATCGCATTGTGGATGAATACTGAAAAACATCAAAAACAGAAAAATATGTTTTAAGATTTCTATAATTTTAAAATGACAAAAACAGACTATATGATTAAACTCTCATAAATAGATTTAAGTTTTGGAATTTGCTTTCCATTCCCCATAGACAAAAGATTCTGCTTCTCCTCTGTTTATATACTTGGTGGAAGATATACTGGGGAAAAAACAAAATAAAAAACACATAACATGTAAAATTAATTGTGTTAGGCTTTTGTATTTCCTTATTGGCAACGCACACACGTACAAATTACATACAGTTAATGACAGAACAAATAAATACACAAGTACCATGTTTTACCTGTTAAATTACTATTGACATCAATCTTTTTCTCTCTTAGACCTAACTACTGATACCATAAAATTGATCTCCATATTAGAAATAATAAAAAGTGTTCTGAATCAAATATCAGGGAAGCTATCTGCACTTATATTCATTAAACAATTTTTTAAACAAATGTTAGGAAAATGTGATGATCTCATCTGTCTTAGACATCTGTGTTCAAAGTCCTCTTTCCCCCCTCAACACATCAGTACCCCTGATAGCTTTCACCAACTAAAACAAACAATATTTGATTTAAATGAAAATGTAACTTGATCTCTTCCTACCAAAGGCACATCTCACCCTATTTATCTAGTACATAATCTGAATGACCTGAGAAAACAGAAGTGTAACTAGGAAGAACTAACACCTATTTTAAAAATATATTTAGCTTTATTTTTTTTCCTATTTACATCTTCAGCACATTGCAGAATGCCTAGTGCACAGTAGATGCTCAATAAACATTAGTTAAATAAGTTGAGGACAACTAATTTGGAAAGGAAGAGAATTCCAGATTAAGAGAATTGAAGGAAGACTGTGAAACAGATTAAAAGCTGGGGATAGTTAAGACTTTATTCTAGTTATTCTATAAATTTGCCAAGGTATAGTCAACATCCATTCAACTGAGGACTTTTTAAAAATAAACATCAAGGCTCTGAGTTTTATACCACATCCAAAAAATAGTCCCTTAAACCAATTCGTTATATATGTGTTCCGTGCCTTTAGATCTTTTTCCTTTTCATGCAGTTAAGTCCACAAAAAGTATAATTAAAATATAATCCAGAAGTTATGAAAATTTGATACGACTTTACACCAATCAGGGAAGGCTAATAAGCAGTAAAACAAGAAACATTTCTACCCACAAGCACTGTCGAAGACTAAGATCAAGGGGGAAAATAGTATATATCCTAGGTCATTTCAGAGTTCTTCTCGTTATCATATAAGAATGTCCCAGGTAAAAAGCAGCATCTTTTAAATTATAAAGCATATTGTTTTTTTTTTTAAGCATATTGTTTTAAAAGCTATGAAAGATGATAAAAATCAAGTGGCACATTAATGAAATGGGATTTTTTAATTAAAGAGTCTAGACTTAGTTCTTTGACTTTTTGCCTAGATCCAGCTGCTTAATGACCAGACATTCAAAATTTTATAATAATCAGCTTCTAAAACACATACAGAATTTCAAAAACATATTACAAATTTGACATGTCAAAAGAATATAATGAAATTTTTAAAATTCACCATATGAAACATTTATAGTGAAAAGAGAGCTACTTAAATGTATATCTGGAGAGAAGACTCCCCAGACATCTCAATCATCTTTGAAATGTAAATATGGCAAAGTAGCTATGAAACCTTTGGGATTACTAAACATTTTAGGGTTAATTTGATGGCATCTCTAAAACTGGCTAGTTATAAATATCTTAAAATTAGGTGTTAAGGTTATTAAACTAAGTTTAAGATTAGACTAATTGCTATCTTAGTAAAAACCTGGTCATAAAACCAAGGCATGTTGCTACACTGCTATAATAATTACCTGGAACTATAAAATATATTATGCTTTGACGTTTAGACCTAAGTAAATGTGTCCTGTAAATAAAAATTTATTTTCATTCCAAAGGAAAATTGTAAGTTTCAGAAAGTCAAATAAACATGTACTGGACACTTCACAGGGCACTTGAGATACAAAGATACTTGGTTACCAGCCCTCAAGAAGTTTGGGTATGATAACACAACCATATAAGCAGGTAATTTCAATATGACCCCCAAAATGGTAATAGCATTATACAGTGCTATGGATATTGATTGTATGAATCCAAGCTAGAAGAATAAAAAAAGATTACCTGGGAAAGAAACGTCTTAAAGAATTCTTAAACTGTTTTGATATCTCGGAAAAGTTACTTATTTCTAATACAAATTATATTCTACCTCTGAGAGTAAAAAGAACTATTAAAAAGAACTGGCTACTACATTTTAATTATATAAGTTTGCTCTCCAGCATGTAATGATATCCTACCAATTTCTTCAGTTTCCTTTGGGAAATATTATTCTCTAACTCGGTAGTTGTTAGCAAATCACATCTAATGTTTAGCTTTAACTTACAATCTATTCAAATTCACCGCACTGCTAAATAATTCTCTTCTTCCATTGTCTTTATAGTAAGATCCCAAACTATTTTACATTACTTTGGTGTTAGCCCTTGAATATTTATTCCAATCGTAATAAAGAAAGCACACCAGCAGCATTGTAAAGCTCTTCTTCCTCGTGGTTTAAAATGAACTTTACTTTCCTCCTTATTACAAAGAACAAATCAGAGTATTTTCTCCACCAAAGAAAATAGCCTAGAAGTTCTAGTTCTGAAATTACCCAACTTAAATCCAAACTAAACATACCCTTCTTCTTGGGAATTAAGAAAACCTCTACTATAATTCTATCTCTAGATGGTAACAATATTTAAACAATAATGATATGGTTAACAATCTTAGAAATTCCATAATACTGTAATATGTCTTAAACCAAGTTTACAAACTTTTTGCTTCAGCATAATAAATAGGATAATCCACTCTATCTGGAATGATTTCTGTACTATTAATGAGTAACACAGTTATTTCAAGTCCAAAAGACAGATGCACAAATATTTAACAATTATAGAACCATTACCATATCTCAGCTGTCCTGGGGTGGGTGGTAGAGCTTCCAATTTTTCTGAAGGGGAAAGAAAGGGTGTGGTCAAGAATTAGTTACTATAGTTACTTCATTTTATTACAATGAAGAAAATACCAGCAGAATTACAAAGTGAGAGAATAGCAGAGTTTTTCATAAATTATCTTTAGGTTAATGGACCAAAGTTATCCATACAGGAAATATTACTTGGTATAGATTAAATTACAAAGCTAGAAAACAAAACTGAGCTTTAGTTACAGGCCTACCATGGACCCTATAGCCCTGAGTAAATCATTTGCTTTTTGGTTTTTTGTAAGTCCTTGTATCTATATAATGAGGCTGTTCACGCAAACTACAGTGGAAAAAAAAATAACTTCAGAAATATAGCTACCCTTCTTTAAAATGGCAACCCTAAATGACTTAAGAAATATATACCCAAACAAACACTGATAATACTCAAGTAGACCTAGATGTCCTTTAAAAATAGGAAAATAATATTTTAAAGCAATGTATTACACCAGTAACTTCACCAGATTGTGTTATGTTCCTTAATTAATATCCCTAGATAATATACTGAATATTTTGAGTTTTGAAACCTATACTACTGGATAATTAGAATATTCTACACAATAAAATGACCCAAAAGAGTAGAGAGAGTATCATTCAACAAATAGCAATATTACTTATATGTCATAATAAACACAGAAAGTTTTCCCAAGTATATACATCAAAGTAAGTAACTTCAAGTGCCATCATTAAATCTAAAAATTAACAATTGTTACAAAGAATCTACCGACCTAATCTCATAACAATACACAACTCACCATTTATAAGTAAGAGTAAGCTATGGTAAAATGGCAGAGAATTCCACCTTCTTTATCTTCACTCAATCCAACAGAAGTAACTGATAACCTACACAGAAGAACCCAAACCATGGATCGCTCTGCTCTAAAGATTTAGTACAAACAACCGAAGGGACCAAGGAAATTCATTACAAACTGGATATATATTTTCTAAAATATTTATTTATAATCTATGACAACATAAGAACTGAAGAATTTAGTTTTTAAAAAGGGAAAAGCAAATAAATCTCCATTAATAAGCTATATAAAAAGGAGTATGATTCATATTTGTAAATGTTATTTTACTAAAAAAGCATATAGTATCATAAAGGCTTTACAATAAGAAATACGCTAAAACCTAGAGTTTAGGCAATTACTGAATTATTCAGAAAGTTCTAAGAATGCAAGTTTAAGTTTTGTTTTTCCTTTTTTAGAACGGTTAAGAAATGAAGATATCCTAAAACTTTGTAGAATTTTACATCTGCTTAGAATATACTTTCCATTCTTTGACTAGCACTGTTACTTCAAAATCTACTTTGAAAGCATGCGAATAGTTTTCCAAATTTTTAACAAGAAATATAAGATACCACTGTACTTCCAAAGAGTTTTCTGGTGAAGCAAACATGCAAAAGTGGTTACATACCAGAACTATTTCCTAGTTGCATTACTCTCATCATCACTCAGTTCTGACACTGTGAGGAGAAGTCCTTGTCAGTTGACTGGAACATCCTGAAATACCTAAAAATTCAACAAGCAGGACCTTCCCAATATAATGAGAATATACAGAGTCCTTGCTTTTACTTCTTCAAATTCCTTACATATTGAGCAAAATATTTAAAATATTTTACAACTCCTAAGACAAAAGGATAAGGGCTAGGCAAATGTATAACGTGTAGCGGTAAAGAGGAAAAAAAAAATCAAATAATGTAACCAATATTCCTAATCTGTCTTTCCAAGTACACATAAGGATTAAAAAATTAAAGGTAATGAAAAATATTTTTTTTTAAAGATAGAGAAAAAGAAAGAAATGTAAAGTAAAGGAGACAGAGCAGGGAAGAACACCACTGGCACAGAGATTAAAGTAAAATCAAAGCACAGATTTTTGCTTCCTGCATCATAGAGAACCCAAGGAGTAATAAGAGTAAATATGAAAGGAACATTTCCTAGAAAGTGAAAGTTTTATTGGAAAGTATCTATAAAAAATTGTGAATCATAAATTGATCAGTTTGAGGATTCTGACACTATAAATTATCTTCTTTACCACATTAACTGAAAGAAAAGAAAATACATATCAGAAGTTAAAGGGCTTCCCTGGTGGCGAAGTGGTTAAGAATCCACCAGCCAATGCAGGAGACACGGGTTCGAGCCCTGGTCCGGGAAGATCCCACAGGCCGTGGAGCAACAAGCCCGTGTGCCACAACTACTGAGCCTGTGCTCTAGAGCCCACGAGCCACAACTACTGAGCCCGCGTGCCACAATTACTGAAGCCCGCGAGCCTAGAGCCCGTGCTCTGCAACGAGAGAAGCCACACAATGAGAAGCCCGCACACAGCAACGAAGAATAGCTCCCTCTCACTCCAACTAGAGACGGCTCGCGAGCAGCAACAAAGACCCAATGCAGCCACAAATAAAACCAATAAAATAAATAAATTTTAAAAATAATTTTAAAAAAAAGAAGTTAAAAACATTAGATGTATAACACACAGCAAAACTCAATCTTGGAAAGAGCCCAAGGTTTCAGCAATCTATACAAGTTTTAAAATGTCATGGCTGCCAATTTAACCTCCCTGAAAACAGTCATAATAAACCCCAAAGTTTTATTTCCCTACATATATATCTTAACCATAAAATTTTTCTTCTGACATATGGTAAACTATGTACACTTACATGGAAATGTATTCTAATCTACTGTTTTATTAAGCAGAATTTGGAGTTAGAAAAACCAGTTCTTTCAGTTACTCTATGTGTGTATGTACGTGTTACATGCATCATAATTTCTCTCTTCTTTTCTAAATATTTTAAAATAAGATGACTATTAAGATTGTACATCACCACACCATATTCTCTAACCATTTTTAGCTTAAGAAATCCTGGTTCTACTTCCAATACTGACTGAATAATCTTCTATCAGACCAAGCCTCCTGCACAGAAAAACTATAACTATAAATAAATATTTGAAAGCACTGGAAAATGACCAAAAGTAGGTTGATTCTGGAGAGGAATCAACACTTAGAAGAAAGAATGGAACTAAATGAGCTACCCATTTAACACAGCTTCTGGCCTAATCCACAACATGTAGACGAACTAAAACTCTTAATAAAAAAACTTCAGTCTTTCTGGCCTAAAGAAGTAGTGGGCAGATAAAAAGAAACGAAATTGAGTTATTTGTAGTGAAGTGGATGGACCTAGAGACTGTTACACAGAGTGAAGTAAGTCAGAGAAAAATAAGTATCGTATGCTAACACATACATATGGAATCTCAAAAAAAAAAAAAAAAAGGTTCTGAAGAACCTAGGGGCAGGAAAGGAATAAAGACACAAACGTAGAGAATGAACTTTAGGACACGGGTACGGGCACAGGTAAGCTGGGACGAAGTGAGAGAGTGGCATGGACTTATATATACTACCAAATGTAAAATAGATAGCTAGAGGGAAGCAGCCGCATAGCACAGGGAGATCAGCTCGGTGCTCTGTGACCACCTAGAGGGGTGGGATAGGGAGGGTGGGAGGGAGACGCAAGAGGGAGGGGATATGGGGATATATATATATGTATAGCTAATTCACTTTGTTATAAAGCAGAAACTAACACACCATTGTAAAGCAACTGTATTCCAATAAAGATGTTAAAAAAAAAAAAAGAAGTAGTGGGCAGGGTGCAAGGTAACCAAAGCCGCTGGAAACTGAGAGGGGAATCCTGGAAAGAATAAAGTCAGAAAGGAGGAGCCCTAAGTTCTGTATACACATTTGGTTCAAATATATGGCTGACCTGTAAACCACGGTTGTACAGGGAAAACTCCAAAAATCTCAGTTAAAGGTAAAATAACTGAAGATGTGAGCTGCAGCCCAAGAGACAGAGTTTGCAATATGAGCCTAACAATTAACTGCATGCTAAAACAAATAAACAAAAGTCAATATTTTTCAGAAGAATGAAACACAATCCAGAGTCTCTGCAACATAATAATAGCAATGACTAGTATACAATCCAAAACTACTTCACAAACAGGAAAACCTGACCCATTTTCAGGATAAAAAACAATAGACAGAGACCAATTCAAAAGTGACTCAAATATGCATATATATGTACAACTGTATCACATTGCTGTACACCAGAAACTAACACAACATTGTAAATCAACTATACTTCAATTTTTTTTAAAGTGACTCAAATGTTAGAAATAGCAGACAAAGAATCTAAAGTAGTAATTAAAATTATATTCGAAGATGTAAAAATAAAAATGCTCAAATAGAAATGATAAAAAACAAACTGAAGTTCCATAACTGAAATATTCAATATCTGAAATTTTAAAATTAACTGGCTAGGCTTAAAAACATAATGAAAGTGACAGAAGAAGCAATTAATGAACATAATGATAGATCAGTAAAATTACCCAATCTGAAAAAGAGAATAAAAGGACTGAAAAACAGTAAACCAGTCTCAGGGACCTGTGGCTAAATATCAAAAGGTCAATATATGCGTAACTGGAGTTCCAGAATGTGAGGAGAAAGAAAAGGACCCAAAAATCTTTTAAAATAAATAATGGCTAAAACTTTCTCAAAGTTGGAGGGAAGACAAAAATTTCAAAAGATTCAGGAAGTTCAGTGAACCCTTAGTAGGATAAATATAAAGAAAACCAATGACAAAGAAAAAAATATATTGAAAGCAGTCAGGAAAAAAAATGACACATTAAGTAAAGGAAAACAATGATTTGAATATACGGAAAGAAAAAGAAAGCTGTCAGTCCAGTATTGCATATCCAGAAAAATATCCTTATCCTTCACGAATGAAGGCAAACTGTACCTCAGTTAAACTAAAACTACGAAAAAATGTGTTGCCAGCCAACCTGCAAAACAGGAAATGCAGAAGAAACTTCTTCAGATGGAAGGAAATACCAGTTGGAAAGTAAAATCTTCAGGGAAGAATGAAGGCCAGAATAGTCCTAAATATAAAATCTAACCAAGAGGGCTTCCCTGGTGGCGCAGTGGTTGAGAGTCCGCCTGCTGATGCAGGGGACATGGATTCGTGCCCCAGTCCGGGAAGATCCCACATGCCGTGGATAGGCTAGGCCCATGAGCCATGGCCGCTGAACCTGTGCTCCACAACGGGAGAGGCCACAACAGTGAGAGGCCCGCGTACCACCAAAAAAAAAAAAAAAAATCTAACCAAGAAATTACAAAAAAGAGAAAACTACAGACCAATATCCCTCATGAACACAGTCAGAAAAAATTTTAATGTTTATGCCTAATAACAGAGCTTTAAAATGCATGATGCGGACTTCCCTGGTGGCGTAATGGTTAAGAATCCACCTGCCAATGCAGGGGACACAGGTTCAATCCCTGGTCTGGGAAGATCCCACATGCTGTGGAGCAACTAAGCCCATGAGCCACAACTACTGAGCCCGTGTGCTGCAACTACTGAAGCCCGTGAGCTCTAGGGCCTGCGTGCCACAACTACTGAGCCTGCATGCTGCAACTACTGAAGCCTGTGCCCCTAGAGCCCGTGCTCCGCAACAGGAGAAGCTGCTGCAATGAGAAGCCGGTGCACTGCAATGAAGAGTAGTCCCTGCTGGCAGCAACTAGAGAAAGCCTATGCGCAGCAACGAAGACCCAGTGCAACCAAAATAAAAAGAAAAACAAACAAAAACCAAAATGCATGATGCAAAATATGACAGAATTAAAGGGAAAATAAACATTTTCACAATCACACTTGGAGATACAAAAGCTTCTCTCTCAGTAACTGATAGAACACTAGGGGAAAATAGCAGTAAAAAACACGTTATCTGAACACTACCAACCACCTTGATTCAACTGATATTTAAACATTTACACTCTACAACTACAGAATGCATATTCTTTTCAATTGCAGATGGCACATTCATCAAGATAGACCATATGCTGATCCACAAAACAAGTGTTAATAAATTAATGATTAAAGTTGTAAAGAATATGTTCTCTGACCAAAATGGAACCCATAACAATAAGATATCTAGGAAAAAAAATTAGAAATTAAATAACATCTTCTAAATACATGGGCCAAAGAAATCAAAAAGGAAATTAGAAAATAGTTTTCAAACTGAATCACAATGAAAATACAGCATATCAAAATCTGTCAAAACAGCTAAATGAATGCTTAGAGGGAAACTTCTAGTTTTAAATACTAATATTAAAAACAAAGGGCTAAAATGAATAACCTATGGTACTATCTTAAGAAGCTACGAAAAAGAGAACAAGGGAAGCCAAAAGTAAGTAGCAGAAAGAAGGAAATAATAACAAAAAGAGCTGCAATCAATGAAATAAAAAACAAACAATAAAGGAAATAGACAAAGCCTAAAGTTGGTTCTTTGAAAAGATCAACAAAATTTAAAAACCCTTAGGTATACCAATGAAGAAAGAGAGAATACATATTATTAATATGTTACTAATGAAACAGGGGACTGTCACTACATATCCCACAGACATTAAAATGAGAATATTACAAATAACTTTATGCCAACATATTCAACAACTTAGATGAAATGAACAAATTCCTTGAAAAATACAACTTACTAAAACTGATATAAGATGAAACAAAAATCTGAACAGTTCTATTTAGTAGCAAAATCAAATTTGTTACCAAGCACCTTTCCATAACATTCACACTAAAAAACCTTCTAGGCCCAGATGGTTTCACTAATGAGTTTTATCAAATATTAATGAAGAGCAAACACCAACCCTAGACAAACTTATAATCTCTTTCAGAAAAACAGAAAATGAGGAAATACTTCCCAACTCATTTTATGAGGCCAGAATAGTCCTAAATATAAAATCTAACCAAGAGGTCTTCCCTGGTGGCGCAGTGGTTGAGAGTCCGCCTGCTGATGCAGGGGACATGGGTTCGTGCCCCAGTCCGGGAAGATCCCACATGCCGTGGATAGGCTAGGCCCATGAGCCATGGCCGCTGAGCCTGTGCTCCACAACGGGAGAGGCCACAATAGTGAGAGGCCCGTGTACCACCAAAAAAAAAAAAAAAATCTAACCAAGAAATTACAAAAAAGAGAAAACTATAGACCAATATCCCTCATGAACACAGTCAGAAAAATTTTTAATGTAATGATAACTGTTCTGCTTTCCCAAAGTGTGTTTATTCACAATAGTGGCAAAAAATAACATCCAGACTTCCTTACATTTTTCCCTTTCTGATATTTCTTATTGTTTGAAGGAGAAGTTGTGCTTAATAGGGTTCCATGTTTAGAAACATACAGATTAGGAAAGTTATTTGTATGTGTCTATGAGATAGTATTTACAAATAAATTTTTTTTCTTTTGATTTCACAGTTAAAAGTCTTTGCTGGAGGGACAGTAAATAAGACAGTTCTTGCAAACTGCTAATTTATACCATACCAAATCAAATAAAAATTATTTTAAGTGGGACTATCTCTCCTTTTGATCTGTCCTTGAGAACATAAATATATTCAATTATTGTACAGACAAATCTTTTCCGAATTAAAAAGCACTTAAGATATTCATTACAAATCCTGAAAACATAAGAAAGTACTTTCCATGTTTAAATATAAAAATTTTCAACGCTTTCAACATTTTGTTTTGCTTCAGTAACCCAGGAAGATTAGAGAAAACAGTTTAAAACATTTAAAGCAATTTCACTTTTATTAAATGAAATTCTAATTTTTTAGAATGTACAATGAATGAGGTATTCCAGTTAGTTTTCTAGTTAACTAAAGCAACCAGAGAACTGATGTAGCTTATAAAATACTGTTACTACCTAAGTAATATTGAATTCTTTAAAAAGAAATACTTCTTTGATGAACTGGAATATTATAGTGCATCAGAATCATCATTTTAATGCTCAATTATTATCTATTTAGGAGATATAAAACTGAGGGTCACTGTCCCATAAAAACCAGAAGAGAGAACAAAACACAAATTAAGGCTTTTTTCTCCTATTTCAGGAATAAAAATATATTTAATCCAGCAGCTTTTTATATTTTATTATATAAATGTAAGTATATAATATTTGTTTTATACTATATTCACTTAAAAAGGGGGGAAGTTGGATTAGGAAGAGAAAGACAAAGGGAGAAATGAGAAACAGAGCAAGGTAAGAAAAACAGATGAGGAACAAATGTAGAGATTTTTTTAAAAATGGAGGGAGAGAGAGAGTTTTTGAAGGGAGTCTCAGAGAAGGCCACACAAGAAAGAGACTTCCTAGGTCTGGGCAAATGAGTTGGTGGGACATGGTTTTTTTCAGTCCCGCTACTGTATTTCTTTGTTGATTAGTCAGCAGGTAGTCTAAACTTGACACCTTTGGATCAGACTCCACTGTGCACACAGATACCTCCTAATATATACACACTGCTAAGCACTATGGGAAAACCAGATGAACAGATATTATCTCCAGCTATGCCAGGGGTTCCCAGGCTTTGCTGTAGGACACAGATCTAAAGGTTTCCAAATCCCCAGGCCATGTTCTAAAAGCTTATTTTAAAATAAATTCCTGACCATTGTTTATCATTGTCTTTTTTTTTTTTTAAACTTAAAATGGCATCTGGTGAGAAAGGAAATTAGCTAACTGTAGGCTCTAATTTAAGCTGAATTCCAATCAGATTTTTTTTCCTGTGGTGAAAAATAAACAATAATAATTTTTTTATTGGTAAGATTAAGAAGCAGTTTTTCCCAAGACATACATTTGGGACAGTATTCCTACAATCAAGCCTATACTACACTATTTCAATGACCTCTAATCATAGAAGAACAAATATCACCATTTTAAACCTCACATTTGTTTTATTTATTTATTATTTTTTAAAAAATTTATTTTTTATTTTTTGGCTGCACTGGGTCTTCTTTGCTGCGCGTGGGCCTTCTCCAGTTGCGGCGAGCGGGGGATACTCTCCGTTGCGGTGTGTGGACTTCTCATTGCGGTGGCTTCTCTTTTTGCGGAGCACGGGCTCTAGGTGCGCGGGCTTCAGTAGTTGTGGCGCGTGGGCTTCAGTAGCTGTGGCACGCAGGCTCTAGAGCGCAGGCTCAGTAGTTGTGGCGCACGGGCTCAGTTGCTCCGCGGCATGTGGGATCTTCCCGGACCAGGGCTCTAACCTGTGTCCCCTGCACTGGCAGGCAGATTCTTAACCACTGTGCCACCAGGGAAGCCCCTCACATTTGTTTTAATCCTGGAAAATTCCTACTAGGTTTTACCAAAATGTCTTAGAATCCTTCATAACTAAAATGTAACATATATTCAAATACTTTTATCAGTGCTATAAACATACTAAAATTTACCTTTTATATTAATGCTTAGAATAAAGTAGGAAAATGCTTTTAAATTGTGCTTTTCAGGAATATACAACATGCAAGTTTTAGAATAGAACCACTGGGAATAGAACAACTACCTGTAACCTGGCCATAAAATGCCTTGTGCCTTTGTGCTTTTCAGTCAAAATTGATTGTTATATCAATTTGGATATAACAAAGATTGGGATTGACATATATACACTGATATGTATAAAATAGATAACTTACAAAAACCTGCTGTATAGCACAGGGAACTCCACTTTGCTGTACAGCAGAAACTAACACAACATTGTAAAACAACTATACCCCAATAAAAAAATAAAATTAAAAAAAAATGAAATGAAGACACCAAAAGAACCCCCAAATACTGTACAGCCTCCATTAATAAAAAAAAAAAAAAAACCATAGGAATTTACTTACATTAAATAAGCCATATTTACATACACACGTATATAATTCACACGTAAATATTTATTTATTCATATTACATATATGAAAAGGATGATGATGTTGAGTTTTTTAACTTAAGAGCGATTTTTAAGTAAAAATTAGAAAATAACATTTAAAATACTAAATTCCTTTGGTTTATCTAAATGAATAAGTTACACTTTTCAACTAAGAGGGTTATATACCTTTATTGTAGAAAGTTAATGAGACTCAGAAAAACAAACCAAAAAAAAACTTCAAACTACCTATAATTTATCAGAAATAAACATTTTGATGTATTATCCTTCAATCTTTTTTCTATAGAGAGGTATACAGAAAATTGTGTTCTGCCACTTTCACAAAGCACTATGTGGTGAATATTTCCCCCTTAAATTTTTTAAGGCAATAATTGTATTGGTGGTATTTTATTTCATCATATGATACATAGTAGTTTAATCCCCTATGACTAGATATTTATTCTTTATTCTTTTTCACATTTATAAATAACACTCATACAAACATGTACCTAAATCTTTTTATGTTCCCCTGAAAGTTCTTTATGGTAGATTCTTAAGTGGCATTACTGAGTCCAAAAAAAAGGGCATACATTTAAGGATTTTTAAAATTTTGCAAAATTCCTCTCAGAAAAAGTATGCTAAATTACTCCCATCTTGCTACATTTTTATTTTTTTATTGTTATACTGTACTAAAAATATTCTCATGTTTTCGGAATATAGGTAAAATGTCATTAAAACAAAATCCTTGAAAGAAATTTCCAGGTCCCAATCAATTGCCAAGTTATTTTAAGTGGCAAAAGATTCCAATAGAACAAATAGGTAGGACAGGTCAAAGGAGTTTATTACTATATTTCCCCTTAAAAATAATTTTTAAAAAATCTTCAGTCCAATATAGACAAGTGGTTTTAAAATATCTTTTAGAATAAACTAAGCCTACTGTATTTCTTTTCTAAATAAGTTACTGTACTAAGAAATATATCTTAAATTGAAAATCAAGGGCTTCCCTGGTGGCACAGTGGTTGAGAATCTGCCTGCTAATGCAGGGGACACGGGTTCGAGCCCTGGTCTGGGAAGATCCCACATGCCACAGAGCAACTAGGCCCGTGAGCCACAACTACTGAGCCTGCGCGTCTGGAGCCTGTGCTCCACAACAAGAGAGGCCACGACAGTGAGAGGCCCGCGCACCGCGATGAAGAGTGGCCCCCACTTGCCACAACTAAAGCAAGCCCTCACACAGAAACGAAAGACCCAACACAGCCAAAAATAAATAAATAAATTAAAGTACCCTTAATTAAAAAAAAAAAAGAAAATCAAAATACTTCAGTAGAAGAAAGTAAGTGGAACACCTATACTTCATTTTCGCCTCCGCTATAAAACAAAACGCGTTTACAAAGGTGGTGCTGGAAAACAAAACTACCCCCCTTGATATAGTGAGTTCTATAATATTATGTAATAAAAATTATAATTTGTTGGGAACTATACTCAGTATTTTAACCTATAAGAGAAAAGAATCTGAAAAAGAATAGATGTATACATATGTATAAATGAATCACTTTGCTATACACCTCAAACTAACACAACATTGTAAATCAACTATACTTCAATTTTTAAAATAAAAAAATACTTTTTTAAAAACTATGATCTGTCATTTTCATTGTTAAACCTTCCATTAAATTTAACCATACTTTACAAGTATAAATACAAACTTGAAACGAAAGAAAAGCTAAAGAACAAAAAGAAAAGTCTTGGTTTCCAATATGCTTTCACAGCAACGATAATTCTAAATGTGGTAACTTATTTCAGTCTATTATCATAGGCATAAACATCAATATAAGATCACAAATCAAGGGAAAAATTCAGAATCATTTATAATAGACAGCAAGAAAAGTATGGAAGCCAACATCACCCTGAGATGACATAAAAGTAACAGTTTAATGCACGCACTATTCCTTTAATTACAAATAACTCAATACCCTTGAAGTGTCCCGTGATGCAGTTTCTGATCATTTGACCACCTAGTATTTGTTCTAAGCCCCACCCCAGAATCTTCCCTGAGAAAGGAGAGGAAGTAGCTTTGGCAACACAAATCACAATTTGACCTAAAAAGAGATTTATGAAAAGAACAGAGATGGAATTGCTGCATTTAAACAACAGTTTGAGGGATTACAGGTTTCAATTACCCATATTTCTAAATAGATAACTGCTTAGACTTTTAACAGAACCAAGAGTTTGAACGGGTAAAGTTAAATTTACAATAAATATATAACACATTAAAGAAAACAAACTTAAAATGCAAACCATGCTGTATGAAAAATAATTTAAGCAAAGTAAATCATATTAAATGCCAAAAAACTCAAACATGCACCAAAAAGGGTTTATAAAGCTACAAGGCAATATTTTTTAAAAGAAACAAATTAATATGACTAAGCAATATACTTATAAACACTGACATTCCGATTGAAAAATGAAACACTTTAGAAATGGAAAACTTTTTAATTTAGTAAATTTCAATTAACAGGTCTTGTCTTTTAAAATGACTATTAATTATAAAAGGACTTTTAAATTATTTTTTAAATACATGCCTTAGCTAAGACCAAAAAAAAAGTATTTGAGTATGATTTTGTAATTTTATTTAGCATTTAAAAGTTTACTGCAACTTGTACATTATTTAGTAAAGAAATTTTTACTTAGATCATGCAATACTGTCACCTCACTAACCTTCAGGGGAAGGTAACATGCAGCCTGGGGCTTCAATGCAACCTAGACTGGGATCCAGTTTACTTAAGGGCAGCTAACAAATTCCTGGTCTGAGGCAGTCCAGTGGTATAACAGTTGAGGACCGGAGTTGGCCAGTAGTAATGATGAGGAAGGTGATAGTACCCAGTTAATCATCACCTTTATTAACCTCATTAATGTAGTAACCTGTTAATTATTTAACTCTGGCTTAAGAAATAGTAAATACTAGATGTACAGTAATTTATTTCTCTTATGTCTGTCATCTCATGGAGTTTTTTTTTTTTAGGATAATCAAACATACTATTCATTTGTGGTTGCTTTTACACATCTTACCTGTGTATTTGGAGTAATTATATACACTGCTTAACACAGAAACTATATTCCTTCCCCTCCTTCATGCCAAAGGAAAAGAGACAAGGCAAATAATTACTATATATAATGATTTTCCCTTTGTTTTTAAAGGCTAAGATATTAAAACAACAATACAACTTTTAAAAAAAAAGTCAGATCTGGGGCGTTCCCTCATGGTCTAGTGGTTAGGATTCGGCGCTTTCACTACCGTGGCCTGGGTTCAATCCCTGGACAGGGAACCGAGACCCCACAAGCTGCGCGGTGTGGCCAAAATAAGAAAAAAAAAGAGTCAGATCTTGTTACTTTTACTTATTAGGTATAGAGAGAAACAGTACTATATAACATTAAATTTAAAAAATCATATAACTAAGTATACATAACATGGATACATTATATTATAGATGGAAAGTTTAAAGTGAGTTATAAAAAAATTATTTATCTTGGAACATCATAAGTGGTTGGTATATCTGTGGGTATGGTGACATAAATCCCCAGAAAACATTCATTTTAAAATAAAATTGCTTAATATTAGGAAGGAGCAGAGATTTTTCAGTCAGTGCATTGCTTTTTTCCCTTTCAATCATTCCCCAAATAAAAATTCTTTCACAGAATGTTAGAGCTGAAAGGATCCTTAGAAACAATCTGCCAGTGGTTCTCAATATGCTACCTCACCCTGGAAAATGCCTGGAAATGCAGGGTTGTTTGTGGATGTGATAATGACTGAGAAATGCTACTAGCATCAGGGATTCTAAACATCCTACAATGCACAGGAGAGCCCTTCATAATGAAGAATTATCCAGCCCAAATGCCAGTAGTTTGCCCACTTGGTAGTATACTGACTTAATTCTCCATTTTGAAGATTCAGCCACTTTGGTCCAGGGATGTTAGGTGACTTACTCAAGGACACACAACTTGGTCTAGAACCCAGATTCTCATTCTCTTGCTCTACTTCTCTTTCAATGAGTAAATTCTCAATGGGAAAAAATAAAAGAACCAAGAATCAATTGTATATGGATATCAATTGTATATGGATATATAAAACACTGTCAAAACATTGGTCATGCATTAGTATTTGAAATTGAAGTAAAAACGCAACTAACTAAAATACTAATACCTTTTAAAATTCCTTTTTTCTCCCCTAAAATATCATTCCCTTTCATATACATCATTTTAAAATATCCATCAAAGTTAAAAGAAAGAAGAGGAAATCAACTGATTTATTATGGTTAACAAATAAAATATTTTCTGAATGGGAAAATTACATGGTTTCTACTGTTTCAGAACAACAGGATACCATATAGTATAGCGCTAATCTCCCCTGCTAACCCTGAAGAAATTTATTACAGTGAAGAGCACTGAACTAAAAATCCAAAATCCTTGACACTAATCCCTGCCCTGCTTTACATGTGTAATATATAACTAGTCACCAAGTCTTGACTATATCATAAATCCTCTAGATCCCAGTTTCATGTTACATAAAATGAGGAGTTTAGGGTCTCTGCATCCCTTCTAGCTCTAAGATTCTGATTCTATAGTTATTGTTTATTATATAGCTAGTAGGATTTAAAAAAAAAATAAGAGGCATACCACCTAAACATTCATGAAGAAGCACTCTACAGTGAGTAGGGTTATAACTGAAGACTGAGTCTCAAAGGCTGATCGCTGACAGGTTAAATTCTACGATTACTTACTGCTCAGCAGCACCTTACCTCCTAGTGATATCATTTGCCATTATCTATAGAATAAATATCATTCCTTTTTCCCTACATTGTCCTAAAAATGAGGACTAACTAAACAATCTACAGAATAACCCAAAATTAAAACTTTTTTCTTCAAAAGACATTTTCATTAAATGCTTAACTTCTGCATACACACTTAGATTAAACTTTTTAACTTCAGAGTTACATTAGAACTGGCAAAGTAGAGCAAACTGGGGGATTTTTGCACTGCCCTAATATGTTAACATATACACGTGTGTATGTGTGTACACACACACTATATGCCTCTCCATTTCTCGGAGGTTCTTACAGTTTAGTTTCTGCTCTTGATACTATATATACAGCCTAAGAAAACTGAGTTATATTTATCCTTTATCCTTACAAAATTTTAATTGGCCCATAAAATATTTCTTATTCCTTTCCAAACATTGTGTTATACTTCTTAGGCAACGCATATATATTAAATAGTAATCAAAAATAAAATATGGACAGAGAAGTATTTATTGCAATATTTTTATTTCTCCCTCTCCCCCCCCCATACACACACAAACACACACACTCAGTTAACACAATTCCTCCTCTACCACCACCATCACAACGTGCAACAGAAGTTAGATATCAAGCTGCATGGAGACTGAATCTGAAAAAAGTTCATGAATGGCATTAAAGTGAACTTACATAAGACTTCCAAACTATTCAAGAATACACTCTTAAAATATATTTTCCTAAAGTTCAGTTACTTAAACACAGTTTCTCTTTACAATATTCTGAAGGTTTCCCTGTCCTTTTATCCTACTCATTCATCCTAAAGATATTCATAATTTTTGTTGCTTCTTATGTCTCACTTGTTCTCGTTATTTCAACAACTTTGAAAATGTTATTTAAATATAATTAAATATAAGTGATTTTGTCTTTTGTTAAGATCATAAATGTAATCTTTCAGTTAATTAAACATGCAATTATTAGTTGATCATATCCACAAGGTCTAGGGTTAGATAATAAAAATAAATATTCTGTAGACAGTCTAAAACACTGATGCAAACAAACAAACAAACAACAAAAAAAGACTATCACTATAACCAAAGCATTCTACTTCAAACAAGCAAGAAGTTCTGTCAAATAGATGCTTTTCCAGTTGCATTAAACATCTGACAAACCATCAATACTGCAAGATTGTACTATACCAAAACTATCAGGGGTCTCTGCTGATGATACCTCCTTCACTCGCTTCCCAATGGCAATCTCGGGTTTAGGATACCTGCATGCTAAAAATATTTTTAAATCAATGTATTCAAGCAATAATATAAATAAAATATGTATAAGTTTTCAAATGTATATGAAATTTTGAAGTGAAACATGCTAGAATATGGGCAGTCCTCATTTTGCACAATAGTGTGGGGACATAAAAATGACAATGCAAGCTGCAAAGCAAACAATAACTGATGGAAAAAAATCACAATTGTTCTGTGACCTTAAAAAAATTTTTTTTCCTAAAATATTATAAATTCTCTTACTGGCAGTTATAAATATATAGGGAAAGTTTTTAAATAGTAAGACTGATGTTTATTTACTATACTGTAATTTAAAATATTAGAAACACTGAGAAATAAAGTGTTTTATGCTTTGTAAAAAAAAATTAAATGATCAAAAGTCACTTCAATCGTGCTAGCACTCTCTTTCTCATCATATAACTTACAATATGGAACAAGCATCTTTTCTATGCCTTGGTGAATTGTCACACTCCTTTCTAAGTCTGAAATAGCTTGCATTTTATCTTTCATATTTTTATATCATGAAATATCTGAGAGTTCCTTTAATGTGAAATTTTTACCAGAGTCACTTCTCTGGAACATCATCCTTTTCATCACAACCTTCTCACTTTCCTCATTCATAAGTTTGCAGTCTCTTAGCTCCTCTGGCTGCATATCTGGAGTCTCTCAAATGGCAGCAGTTCAACAGCAGTGTGAACATTCCCACAGTCAGCTATTTCTTCTATAACCTCATTTACATTTGATTAAAATTTCACTTCAGTATTATCACTTTGCTGCATTTTCATCTTTTTTGGTCCATCCCCTTTTCATTATCTTTTTTTTTTTTAAAAACGTCTTACAGGTATATCACTGGGAGACAAGGAGGCAACACAACTACACATTTTGCTGTCTGTGTGTGAACTGAATAACAGATAAGTAGTGACCAATCACTGACAGACCGTGAAAGAGTGATATGATTGGTCACAATCATGAGGCACCCCCTGTTTTTACACAGTGATTTGCGGACTGAGGAGCTAGCAGCAAAGTTAATACTTTATGCAATTACTAAGAGTTAATATACCATGGTAAATAAAATTTGAACCTTGTTGTTGGGGACTGGTGTTATTTAACTAAAACATGGTTACTAAAATTCATGCTTATGGGAACTGTTTAAAGCAGGGACTGACTGCAATAACAAAAAAAATGAATTATTTAATGAAATGAGCATAAATTCAATGGTGGTGATGGGATATTGGTGACATGTAGGAGGAATGATCAAAAGAATAAATATATTAAGGATAATGGGAGTCAGGTATTTTTCCATCAGAGAATAAAGTTAGAAATACAGAAAGACAGAAACAAGAATGTACCCTGTGATGTTGGATCAGGATTGGAAAAATTGTTATGAACTCTTATGTTATAATAGATATGGATAGATAGAGAAATATAAATAATATTTATTATGTATATAAATACATACATTCATATATTCACTAACTCTGTCCACTGTGGGGGCCTGAGAACAGCAGCACCCTAATAGCTATGAGCACACCTAATGTGCACATCTTGGTTTCTAAATACCATCCTACACCGAGAAAAAACAGGGCTCCTTATAGAAATGGCTGATTCCAGGGCTAGGGTAGGAAATGTGCTAAGATTAGCCTAGAATATCGCATGGTGCCAAAAATGAACCGTTCAAAGAGTAATGGAGGTGTCAAAAAGACAAGAAGCCAACTTGAAGGAGTTACCACTGGTGAAATATGGGACTGTCTGAGGGTCAAAAATGAAAGTAATGAATTGTAACCCATTAAATAGAGTAAGAATTCATGAATATATATTGGTATGAATTCATAACTTGAATAGTTGATGAGGAATGGGATAATTCATAGACTCAAGGTACCTCCCCACAAAATATTAATTACAAAAAGGCAAATAGGGGCTTCCCTGGTGGCGCAGTGGTTGAGAGTCCGCCTGCCGATGCAGGGGACACGGGTTCGTGCCCCGGTCCGGGAAGATCCCACATGCCGCGGAGCGGCTGGGCCCGTGAGCCATGGCCGCTGAGCCTGCGCGTCCGGAGCCTGTGCTCCGCAGCGGGAGAGGCCAAAACGGTGAGAGAGGCCCGCGTACCACAAAAAAAAAAAAAAAAAGGCAAATAGTAACTCTCTAGTGGATAAGTCAGACAGATATTACTTCATCAAATGTTCAAAGGAAATGGTTAACCAAGAAATAGTTAACATCATCAGAAACAAAGAAAAATCATGAGCAACTGATAGGATGAAAACAACATAAAATTACTTCTGTGATATTCCTACTTAAGATGCATAACTGGAATCTATTCATGAGGAAAGAGACAAAACCAAATTGAAGTATATGCTACAAAATAACTGGTCTGTAATCCTCAAAACTATCAAGGTAATGAAAGCCAAAGGAAAGACTAAGAAACTTTCAAATAAAGGAAATTCTAAATGCAACATGTGATTCGGACTGGATCTTTTTGGTGTAAAGGAGCATTATTGGGACAACTGGTGAAACCTGAGTGACAGAGAATAAGATGGTAGTAATCTTTCCATGTTATTGTGGCTTACATGGGACAATATTCTTCTTTGTAGGAAGTATAGGCCAAAGTATTCCAGTTGTAGTGGGCATCGTGATGCACAGTTGATCCTTAGCTGCCCGAAGTCCTTCCGAGAGACAGCCCTCAGTGACAGTCCTCTTAGGGGACTTCAGCTGAAGAATGCTGCCTCACCCAAGGCTCTGCCCCCTGCCCAGGGCAGTTCCGCATGTAATTTCACAGAGGAAGAGGCCTGGACCTGTCACCCAACTCAGGACAGCACTGAAGGGTCGTTCTATCTCTAGACCTCTCCTCAGGTTCAGCTAAGGCTTCGGTTGAGACTGCATCACTTTACTTCTACCTCTGCCCAAAACTCCTTCCTTCCCTTCCTTTCTAAGGTGAGGTTTCCAAACAGCACTCCCAGTAAACTTCCTGCATGCTAAATTTTGTCTCAAAGACTGCTTCCCAAAGAACCTACCCTGTGCCAGGGATGACAGAGCATCATGTCAGCAACTTATTCTCAAATGATTCAGGGGAAGGAAAAAATCTTACTATACTACACTTGAAACTTTTTCAGAAATTTGAGATTGTTTCTAAATTTTAAAAGCAATACAAAATTGCGTGGGGAAAACATAGGAAGAATAGGATGAAGAAAAGCAGAAGAAAAGTATGACATAGGACATAGTTCACTGAAGAAATGAGACTAACCAATGAACAGTATATTCAAGGTAATAATGGGAAAGAAAAAAATTAGAACAAGGGAATAAATCTATTACACAGCATTTATTACTCAAAAGTGATCGTTGCATAACTATAAAATCAGTGTTAACAATTCACACTTTTTGTAATGTTCTTAACAGGTCCCTTTGAGTAGAAAAAAATGCTATAATAATGTTTTTTTAAACCATAAGATCTTTCTAATACACAAACAAAATTTGCTAGCTCACAAAATATGCCACATCTTACATTATCACTCTCACATGTTTGTCTGTTTCCTTTCAAAATGCAAGGATGCCTGAGTTTATCTACATGACCTCAACTTTCTCACCTTAAAAACAAAAACACTTGCTATAACCTTGCTATTCAAAATATTGCCCCCCTGAACCTGTAGCACTGAATCATTGGGAACTTGTTAGAAATGCAGAACTCAAGCTCAACCCCAAATCTACTGAAACAGCATCTGTATTTCAGTAAGATTCCCAGATCATTTTATAGGTACATTAAACTTTGTGAAGCAGGTTCTAGTTTTCACTGTGGGATATAGAGAGCTACAAAGAGTATTGCTCCCACCCTTACAGTGAAACGAAGTCAAACTGAATTCAAATTTATGACTTATTTCAAACCCATAAGAGAACTCAAGTCACAAAGCAAACAACTGGCCCTACATCAAAAGAGAAGCAGGCACCTGCAAGGACAGAGGAGACGTTAGCACATGCTTACTTGAGACAGATGCAACTGGACACCATACGAATACGGCTAGAATAGTAAGGGAACAGGTGAAGGCAGAGTGACAGCCAGTGCAACAGTGTGAAGGCATTAGGGTACGAATAAATTGTGGGAGTCTGCACCTTCTTGCAGGTTCTTTCACCAGAAATCTCACCAGACACAAAAGGTAATAGAAGGAGCCCTAAGAAAGCGTCCATTGTGGTACAGACCTAGAGGAAGGGAAAAAGCAGTAGTGCAGAAGGGACATGAAACTCTACCTGGATCCCTTTCTCAACCTCTCCTATGAGTCAAAAGCCTTAAATACTGTCACCCGTGGGCAGGTAGGGTGACTAACCATCCAGTTTGCCTGGGACTCTTTCAGTTTTAGCACTTAAAGTACCACATCCCAGGAAAAAAATGTTCTCCCTAGCCTTTAGGTATTTTAATTTGAAAGTGGAGTTTCAAATCATCTTCTTGATTTCTCTAAGCTTCTTACCAAAGAAAATGAAAAGACATTACTTGCTAAATGGCCTGTATATTTTCTACACAATACTGCTAAAAAGAGGTATAATTTGCTTACCTGTGATATTACATTTTTCTCTGATAAACTAGAATTCTACACAGAACTCTGTAAAAAATGAGTAAACTAGTAACATATATTTAAAATAAGTTCAGACTTCTGACCGATGAGGAAAGAGGGAATCTTAGTAGTACTCAAGCTACGGCACAACACCTCCTGCCCTCCATATCCAAAGTTCCCTTTAAAGAGTTGAATCCTTCCTTATTGATACTGCCTCCTCAGCCAACTAAAATCTGGCTTCTCCTCACGTAATTCTTGACAAAGACATCACTCTCTTTTGTGTTGTTATATCCAATAGACCTTTACTCCACCCTCCCAACCGCCAGTCTTCCTCTTATGTGAACCATCTAAAGCACCAGATCATTCCCTCTTTCTTGAAATGCTGTCTTCTTCACTTAGCTTCTGGAATACACTATTCTTGTTATTTTTCCTGACTTTGTAGACACTCCTCAGTCTCCCTCTAGTTCTGATCCTTCTTCATTTTCCCTTCCAATAAACACTGGTGCTTTTCAGAGTTCTGTCCTGGATCTTCCTCTCCATCTATATACAGCTGTTGACACCCACACTTACATCTTCAGCCTAAACTTCTATGAGCTCCAGATTTAAGTGTATAAATACACACACATGCATAAACACACACACCTACTTATTTGACATCTCCATTTATATTCACAAAGGTATCTACAATTTGACATGTCCAAAATTAACACTTTAAGTTCCACACCCCCAAATCTATTCTTTCCCCAGTCTTCTCCCTCACAGTTAATAATAATGCTTTTTACTCAGTCAGTATAGTCAGAAACCTAAGTCATCACTTACTATTTCCTTTCCCTTAATTATCTGACCCTTTCTAACCCATCAGCAAGTCCCATCAGTTCACTCTCACAAGTATGTCTTGACTCCATCTCCTCCTCTTCATCTCTGTGGCCACCTAGTCTCAGCCACCATCATTGCTAGCCTAGACTACTGTAACAGCTTCCTAAGTGGTCTCCCAGCTTACACATCTGCACCCTCCAATCTGTTCTCCAATAGCAGCCAGAGGGCTCTTCAAATACCATTATTTCACTAATGCTTAAATGCTCGAATGGCCTTCATATGGTTTACCCAGAAAGGTCCTGGCCTATCTGGCTTCTGCCTACGAACATCTCATCCCATTCCACTCTACCCTTTGTTCATTAAGTTCCACTCATATTTGCCTTCTTTCAATTCCCACACTATGTGAAGTCCCTTCCTATCTCAGCCTCTTGGTATTTGCTTTTCCTTCTGAGAATGCCATCTGTCTGAATGAATGGCTTCTTCTCAATCCTTTATTTTCAGCTTAAATATTACCTAAACAGAGGCCTTCCCAGATCACTTTAAGTAAAGTAAATGTCCTTCTATTTATTCTTCTAATAGCACACACTATCTATAATTATTTTATTATTTACTTTATTGCTCTTATCTTTCCTCTCTCAAAAATGTAGGTTTCATGAGAGTATTTCCCTGAATTAATTCTGACACACCTCCAATATGCAGTACCGAGTCTACTATGGTAGAGAGAGTAACAAATATTTGTTACACAAATAAATTTTCTAAGTTGAGAAAGGTTTTCTATGAATAGTATGTTAGATTTTTTTAACTCATTTAAAAATCTAAAGGAAAATTAGAATAACGGTTAGAAAGTTAAAGATTTATAATAGTTGGAAGGCCCAAATACTAGTTTTCTGACTTTTTCAAAATCCCCCCACAACTTATAAACTTTTTTGCACACTGATTTTACTTTGATTTCCCTTATTTTAAAAGTAACAATGCTATATTTGCTTTGTATTGAATGTGTATATTATGCAAACATATAAAAGATAGACTAAGATATACTACCAGCACATGTGACTTTTATTGAGCATTTGAGTTGTTACCTTTTTTCCCAGCACATGTTAAAAAAATTCCAGGTATGAATATCTACAGAAAGGTGCAATAATAAGAACAGGGATTTTAAAGTCAAACAAAGCTAAGCTAAAAACTCTGCCACGGAGGTTTTAGGATCTTGGGCAAGCTCCTCAGCCTCAGCATCTTAATCCATAGAATAGAGATAACTCCTTCTCTCTCCAAGAGAGGTAAACAATAATTACATGAAAACTCACTTAATTAGCCCAGTATGTCTGTAGCAAACATTCAATAACTGCTAAGTAATGGTAATGAAAATGGTGTTGGCAGCAGCAATAGTGGTAGCAGTGGGATGTCTTCTATTAAATATAAGAACCATTATACAACAGAAATTCAGAAGTTATATTACAAAATATCATGCTATTTTTAAAATTACAAATGTTTTAATAACCCAGTGCCCTAAAGTCTACCCTAAAACTCAGAAAGAAGACAGAAAATCTAAAGTAAACCAAGTAAAGAACACCATTCTAACCTAAACTTCTCTGAACCTAAGTGCCTTTCAGGTATTTACAGCAACAATCCTTTGAATGGCCATAATCATAACTTTAGCAGAAATACAAGATCTTCAGTGTGAGATCTGAAGAGTCAGAGGTCCATAGCAATGTGATAGGTGCGACTGGCTAGCTGGAGAGACAGGAGAGTAGTGGTTTGTGACCCTGAAATGTCTATCAAGATTAAACCCCACTGAATAGTATAAGGGTGAACAGAGAAAGAGATACTGAACGAAATATAAGGAAAAAAAAAAAAAAAACCACCATGAAAGAGTGACAGAGAGCAGACATTAGAAACAACAAGAGATGCCCGAGAAGCAGACCTCCTTCCACAGCAGCAAAGTTTACCACAAGGGACGAATGAGGATAGAGCAGAGTGGTCCGTGGGCACTGTGGATGGAGTGGGGCAGGGGCAGAACAAATCCAACACACCTCGCCAGCACTATGACACGGTCTGAAAGCATGCCAACGGAAACAGCACAGCGTTCTGGGGGCATCTGGTGTGATGACTAGTATCTCTACAAATAGAAGTTAAGTAGCCCCAAAGAAAATCATCGTATTAAAATACAGTATACAAGGACTCGGACATCTGGTACAAGCAAAACTGTGCTCGTTATACTTTTACTAAGGCAGAGAAAAAAGCAGTATGTTCAAATATGTTGCCATCAAACACAGTCAAAGTAAACGTTTCAGAGGTTAAGAGGAATGATGTTTTGTACAGAGGAACCGGTTTGCAAGGCAGAAACAGAGACACAGAGATAGAGAACAAACGTATGGACACCAAGGGGGGAAAGTGGGGGTGGGGGTGGGGGTGGGATGAATTGGGAGATTGGGATTGACATGTATACACTGATATGTATAAAATGGATAACTAATAAGAACCTGCTGTATAAAAAAAATGAAATAAAATTTTAAAAAAAAAGAGGAATGACGTTTTGTTACCTGCAAGGTCCTTTGTCTAGAAGAGTCTCTCATTTACCAGATGGTCTGAGGTAACTACGTTATTATATTTTAACAAATAACTACTTGCTTTCATGTCGTTGTTTTCATTCACTTAAAGCATAAACCTATGAGCCAAAGACAAGGCTAGAATCTTACATACTAATTAATTCAGCTGACAAGCAAGATGCTAATAAAATCTGCACTCAGGAATTTAGTCCCTATTTGTTCCAGTTAGCTTTATATTCTCTCATGCCAAAGAAAACCACGTAAGAGTATAGTTATACAAATTCATCACTATTTTTAGAAAAACTAAAACAGTCGCCACTGATAGTGATTCAATATCAGATCATTCCCAACATTCAAGATTATCCATTATCTTTATTTCTGCCTGACCCTTTGGATGACCCTATAAAGTTGCAGACTTTATATTATTTCAATTTTCCTACCTACAAACATCTTTATAAAAATTTCCTTGTCACAACTGCTATAAAAAGTAAGAAAATAGTGAGTATTGAGAGGAACACCAGCAAATTACTGGTGAATTCAACTATGGCAGTGTTTGACTTATCTGGAAGCCCTATTTTCTAAGGGTCGAATATTTAGAATTTAGTTAAGAACTTAGAAGTGAAAGGACATCACAATCAAGGAAAAGAGTTATCACAAAGCTCATTTACTTGATAATGAGGTGAAGAGTCTGATACAGCATTTCATATAAAGCGATGGCCCTCAAGCAGATTGGTTTTGCTAAATTCCTCCCTTTCCTCCCACCCAGTGTCTCCTCCAGGGAATATTTGGCAATGTCTAGAGACATTTTTGGTACACAAAACTTGGGGTGAGGAGGGTGGGAGGGTGCTACTGGCATCTAGTGGCTAGAAGACAGGGATGCTGCTAAATATCCTATGTGGAGGACAGCCCCACAACAAGAATTATACAACCCAAATGTCAATACCGCCAAGGCTAAGATATCCTGATATAGAGGAAAGAGTCCTATACATCTCTGTCTCCCTCTGTCTCTCTATATATCTATCAATCAAATGAATCACTGTCACTATACTGGAACTCAGTACAAGAACGAATGGTCAAAAGTCTTAAGACAAACAAACAAAAACTAATATGTTACTGGTATGCATTAATAAAGAAAGATGTAATACAAGATTTCCAACAGAAACGATTAATTTTTAAATGTTATAAAGGATATAAAGGAACTGATATAAAGGAACAAACTACAATTATTAGTTATGGTTACCTACATAGAATATCTCCTCCTAATTTCCCTTCCCTTGAATCTAGACTGGTCTTAGTAACTTGTTTGACCAATAGCATGCAGCAGAAATGACATTCTGGGACTTGCAAGGCTAGGTCATAAACTGTGGTAGGTTGAACAATACCCCTCCCCATATGTCCCCATCCTAATCCTCCTACCTGTGAATACATCACCTCATATGGCAAAGGAGAGTTTGCAGATGTGATTAAGTTAAGGATTTTGAGAAAGATTAATCCTGAACTATCCAGGTGGGCCCTAAATGTAATCACGAGGGTCCTTATAAAAGAGAGGCAAAAAGGTCAATGATGTGACAACCGAAGCAGAGATTAATGTGAGCAAGAACAAAGGAATACCAAAAGCTGGAAGAAACAAGGACCAGATTCTCCCCTAGAACCTCCAGAAGGACAAGGCATTGCCAACACTTTTATCTTAGCCCCTTAAGTCTAATTTTGGACCTCAGACTTCCAGAACTCTATGAGAATAAATTTGTGTTGTTTTAAGCCACTATATTTGTGGCAATTTGTTACAGCAACAATGGGAAACTGATAACAAAGTCTTACAGCTTCTACTTAGTTCTCTTGGAACATTTTCTCTGGAAGTCCTGACCATTTTAAGACTGTCATACTGGTGAGATCACATGCATCTACTCTGGTCAATAGTTCTCGTTGAACCCAGCCTTCCAGCCATGTCCAACAAAGTGCTAGACAAGTGAGTGAAGCCATCTTGGACTCTGTGACCAGCTCATCTGCCAGCCGTTTACCGAGTGACCCCCACAGATACCACGTGAAAGAGACGAATCACTCAGCTGAGTCCTGCCTATATTTCTGATCCACAAAATCATGAGAAATAATGGAACGGTCGTTGTTTTATGTCACAAATAACTCTGGACCTCAAGTTACATGTTAAATGATGATTAAAGATTGTTAAATAGAATATATCCATTTTGTAATGGAAGAAAAAACTCCTATTTATATTATCTGTTTTCTAGGGAGTAATCCCTAGTTATAGGGCTACTCCAACATTCCCATTAATTCTAAAGAATTGTAATTAAGCTTGCTGGAATATACTGCTGTAACTAGATTCTTTCCATATTGGTAAAATAACTGATTGTAACAAAGCTTCATTTACTTATCCAGGGCCAGGATATAGAAGCTCTCAGCTTATTAGAGATCACTCACTCTTCCTGACTCAAACCATATTTCATATCCTCGTCCTGTTCTTCTCCTCTTTCAGGTCTAGTTATTCCTTTATTCCTCTTTTACTGTTGCAACTAAGGCACCTAAATATCTTTATTCACAAATCTTAATTTGGAGTATGAAATGTTTTCTTGCCCTCTTTCTTATTCTCTTTGAGCAAAAGCCAAGATTATCTCCAGTTCATCTAGAGGTTAATAGCTTAACAGCACTGCCACTTTCTTATATAATCCTATACAAGGAGCTGAGAAAAATGGGGATACTCTTGTTAAGAGTCCAAGATCCCTAGTGGACTGGAACTCCACAAAAAATCATATTTGTTTCTATGTATTCTAAGTATGCTATATGGCAAGTTCTCAAAACAAAACTCCTCATGCTACCTTAAGTAAATAATCACAACGGTGGGGAACTACAAGATTAAATTTAGAATTATATGGTGTATCTATATGGATGTAGATAAATGGTAAAAAAAATTTTTTTAAACATATACAATTATCACTTACACAGAGAAACAAAAAAAAAATGCAAGCTGATTAAGATCTAGCATTGAT
The DNA here is from genome assembly GCF_949987515.2 of Delphinus delphis. Classification (NCBI taxonomy): domain Eukaryota; kingdom Metazoa; phylum Chordata; class Mammalia; order Artiodactyla; family Delphinidae; genus Delphinus; species Delphinus delphis. The sequence continues at coordinate 65,523,207 of NC_082699.1, forward strand.
AGAAAAACTGCTCTGTTCCCCCAAAACATCCCTTATTTGCCTATATAAAAAGAATCTCATTTTAAAAAATACTTTAAGTACACATTTAACAAAAATATTCCCTAAGAAGGTCCTTTTTTTTCAAATCATATCTTTCACTGTGCCTCCCCAAAAGCCAGCTCTTACCTTTCTGTGTAATTCTCCAATGAGCATTAATTACAACATCTAAATAAGTGTGGAAGGCAGCCTCCAAGATGAGGCCCCCAATGATTTCCACCTCCTGGTATTCACACCCTGCCTGCATAGTATGCTCCCACAGTGTATGATGAGGGCAAAAAAGGATGGACTATCTCTTCTAAGACCAGGTTATAAAAGACTGTGGCTTCCAGCTTAGGTGTCTCTCTCATCACTCATTCTGGAGGAAGACAGCTGCCATGTCTTGAAACACTCAGGCAGCCCTGTGGAGAGACCCACACAGCAAGGAATTGAGACTTCTAGCCAACAGCCATGTGAGTGAGCCTTCTTGGAACTGGTTCCTCCAGCCCCATTTAAGACTTCAATAATGCAGCCCTAGCTGAAACTTGATTACAACTTCATGAGAGACCCTGAGGCAGAAACATCCCCCTAAGCTGCCCCAAGACACCTGATCCTCAGAAACCATGAGACAATAGGTGTCTGTTTTAAGCTATTGTGCTTTGGGGTAATTTGTTGTACAGCAATGTAGAACTAACTAATGCAATGAGCACTGCTCATCCTTCAAAAACCAAATAGGTATTTAAAAAATTTTTTTTAGTAATTATAAATAGAAATAGTAACTGCAAAACTTGAAAACAAATTTGGTTTAAAAAGCTCAGCTAAAATTAAAAGGCAACAGTAATAACATCAGCTTGCCAGTCCTACTTGTAAAAACAATGAACCAACAATGCACTTTCAGAAGAATATGGACTCTTTCTGGAAGAATAGAGAGCAGGTTGAGCAGATAAATTGAGAATAGAACATCAACTTTTTTAAAACTAGGAAAGAAATCAGTTTGTAATTTAAAAATCACAATATCTTACTTAACTATTAACAAGACAGCCCACAAAGTCTGCCTTATCTATTACAAACTGGTTCTAAAGCTTTATCTTGTCACAGACTATATCAAATGCCTACTGATAAACACATAAGAAAGATAAGGGCAAATATAACAAATTTCAGCAGTAGACCCCACTTCCATTTCACAGCACAGATTTTCTTTTCCTGTAATGTTTCCACACCAAATCCAAAGCACTTCATTAGATCATGCAAGCACTCTTTCCAAGAACACATAAGGTTTCCTATTGTAAGAAACAGCTTTTTTAACATAATTTATTTCATTAGAAAGTGCACTTAGTACACACATATTTAATACATGCGTTGAGCATTTAAAAACGCTCAAAAAGCAACAATAAAAGAAAAACATGGCAATTTTTCATTTGTCTGGGGAAAAAATTGATTTCAGCAATAGAATGAGCTGTATGCATTCTCAACATAATAAATCCTCTCTACCTTAAATGGTTAATGAATAGGGTAATTTACTAGTGATGATCCCAGTTATCTCCATAGAAACTATATATATTGATATCGAAAACAACGAGGAACACTAAGACTGTACTAAAAATTAAACCATCATCATCAATGTGTCATCTGAGTCAAAGAGCAATAATTTAGTCATCAACATTGGCAAAATTAGTTGACTTAAACTCTGAAGTTCTTTAGCTTTTAAGTCAAATAAGCATTTGAATACCCCATTGTTTCCTATATCCTTTATCTTGAACAAAGACAACTTAAATTACCAACTTCTCTCTCATATAACTTATGTATTATTAAGTTTAATTGACGCTAACTGATCTCCATTGACTGAAGTTTATAGGTCCTTTCCAGAATATTTAAAACCATGTTAAATTTTAAAATACATTTTCCATTTTCACTGGAAAATGTAGCATTCCTACTGGCATGTGCTAAAATAATAAGGTATGAGGCAAAATTTATCCATTTGTATCACAGGACATGCTTTTCATGCACTGTCATAAAATCATATTAATGAGGCCCTCCAATCTTGTAACAATGTTAATGCAGAATTTCCAAGAAATTACTTAGAAAAGGCCAAATGTGTGTTCAAACAGTCTTACCCATGGAGAAAGATTCCTAAAACTAATGCTCTAGTGTGAATGTCTTTATAATTTTCCAAGAGTCACATTTTCAGAAGTGAATATTTTAAAACCACACACTGAGTGCACACATAGCTCACAAATATGCTAGTATCTGATTATGACTTCATGTAATATCATGATTACATTTAGTAACCGAATTGATTGTGATATTACGTTGTTCCTATAGAAGCACTGTGGGTAGACAATGTCTGGAATCATCCAATACCATAAATTGGTCCACAATTCCCTGAACGGAGGTAAAAAAAGCAGTTAAAAGGCACAACTAATAAAAAGTTTCTAAAGAAGTAGTGTAGAAAAGTCCTGCTTATGAGGTAGACAATTCTCTCCTCCATTCCTGAATACAGACCAAAGAAGCGCTTTTAAGTGCCTGTGGAAGATCAAATGCCTTGCTCCAAATAAATGTGCTCTTAACTTAGGGAACCTATGGAATGCTTATGTACCTACCAACCTTGAGGGAGGGGAGGAGTAAACTTAAAACAAACAAACAACAAAAAAGAAACAAAAAACACTTTCCAACACACCAGAATGTATAACATAAAACAGCAGCAATGTATTCTGTCTGTATCACGGTAGTTAGATGGCTAAAGTATCTTAAGACTGAATGATTTGCTCATTGGCCCCTTTCATCCTTCTGATTTTCTGACTTTTTAGCTTTTTCACTTGGACTCACATTCTGACATACCAGCATGCTGCACCGGTTTGAAAAATATCCTCCTTTAACAGGTTAGCTTAAAAATGGCTTGGCTTTCACCATTCCAAATTATTTTTGAGCAGAAGTCCGCTTTTTATTGCAGAGCCACAGATTTCCAGAAAAATACCTTCTTAACTACTGCATTCTTTCCTCCTCTGGGGGCACAACAAAAACGGGAGTCTAACTTGGGCAGCACCAAGCCTGTGATGGGCTTGCAAGTATGCATCTGCGGTTGCTGGTCTGATCCACGCTTTCAGTTTCCCAGGAAAATGTTTCCTTCGGCTGCTTAAATGAATCCAACCAGAGGTGTACGAAAACAAGCCGCTGAGAACACCTCTGCCTTAACGAACCAACATCCCTTCTTTCGGACCCTGACACATCTTCGTTTGATAACCATTTAGCGAAGTTTCCCCCTGCCTCTCGGCTTTGTAGCGCTTTGGAAGGAGGCACCGCAGGCCACCGGCATGGCTGCACGTTCACAAGTAAGCAGCAAGGACTACAGGGGGACAGCAGGGCTGGGGGACGGGGGGCACAGCAAATCTAAACAAAATCAAATCAACGGCGGTTGGTAACTGGGGCTGAAGCTCCAACTGTGAGGCTGGGGAGGAACCAGCCAAGCGTTGGCCCTGGCTGCCTGGCACGATCCGCGCCTGTCCTACTGCCCCGGGGACACTCAGGAGGCGCAAAGTTCCCCCGCCCCCCCGGACGTCCCAGGCGCGAGGCCAAGCGGGCGAGGGGGCCGGCGGCGAGGGGCCCAGGCCGAGGGGCGGCCGGGGCGCAGGCGAGGTAGGGGAGGGCTCTGGGCACCCGCCCCTCCGTCCCCGGCTCGCCCCCTCGCGGCCCCCTTACCTTGGGCGATGGCAATGGACTCGAAGCGGTGCAGCTCCTTGAGCAGGCAGCTCCTCTCGCTGGAGTGCAGGCTGTAGATGAAGTCGCGCGCGCCCTGCGCCGTGTTCAGCGCCTCCATGGGCTCCTTCTTGGGGTGGGTGCCCAGCTCCCGGGGGCCGCCCGGGGCCGCGAGCGCCAGCAGCCCCCGCCCGCAGCAGCACCAGGACGGCGGGCGGGGCGCGGCGGCCGGGCCCGGCCTCAGGCTGTGCGCGGTCCGGCTCCTCAGCAGCGGCAGCAGCCGGGACATGGCGGGCTGAGGAGCGGGGACGCCCCGCGGCAGTCCGGGAGGGCGATTTTTGGCGAACCCGCGGGAAGAAGGAGCTGGGCTCAGCCCGACCCCGCCCCGATGTCCTCCTGACAGGCAGCAGAGGCGCCGGGAACCATGCACTCGCCGGGCCCGCGCGGCTGGAGCCTCCTCTTCAGTCCTCCTTCCCTTCCCAAAGGCTCGCGGCGCCTCCGGTCCCTCCAGACGACAAAAACTTTCTCTGAGGCTGCCGGGCCGGGAGAGCGCTCCCGGAGAAGGCGGGCGGGCGGTGCGGGCGGGCGCCTCCCAACCAGAGGAGCGGCGCGGGCGGGCGGGTTCGGCAAGGGTTTGTGTCTGTCAGTCTGATCTTCCAGAGGGATGAGTCAGCCACGCGCCGCCCTTCCCCGGCACCGCCCTTCCCCGGCACCGCCCTCCTCTCTCGCCGGTTTTCCCACCCTCTTGCCAGCCCTAGTCCCCACGCCGTACGGCTTCCGCGCCCTCAAAGCAGCCACGCTCTCAGACCACAGCCGCCGCCGCTACCCCTAGCGGCAATATAAGGGGGTAACAGGGCGGGACGAAGAAAAGAGGCGGGGTGGGTGAGGCGGGGCCGCGCAGGCGCATTGTGCAGTCTCGCGGGCCGTGCTTTCTCCGGGCTGAAGAGCGTGCACGCGTGTCCCCACCCCCTCCTAAGCATGAAGGTGGAGAAAGAGAAGGACCTTGCACCTTGCGCCGGCCTCCGGTTGGCTGAGTAGTACGGCTGCCACCCGGCCCCCCCTAGCGCCGTGCCTGAATCTGAGGCTGGTTCTGAACGATGCTCCAGCGTGTAGGCCCTCTCGCCCGTCACGGGCCCGGCCACAGCGCCCTGCTCAGGCTTTGGAACATTGAAGCGCCCAGGCCGCGCCGTTCGCCAAGTCCGCGCACACCCAGACTTCGGCCAGACAACCGAGTCTCCGAGACACCCGCTCTGGGAGCCCCAGAGGGAGGGCTAGGCCAGTTCTCCCGCTTCCCAAGAAGAGTCTGAGACAGAGACCTTGACACTGAGAACACCCTTCCCCGTTCTGATGCAAGCAGCTTAGAGACATTGGAGCCTGAGGCAAGAATGTCACAGACCTTTTCCAGGTGGTTGTCCAGGTTTGTTTGTTTGTTTTTTTTTCTCTGTGCCAAGGTGGAAAGAATTCTGCGATCCTCCACCATTTCCACGTGTCCTAGGCATCTTTCAAGGCCCCAGTTCATAGGGTCTGCTATTCCAAGCTTTAATTTATCTCTTGCTAAGGGAGGAGATCTCTGCTTTATCTGAACCTGTCTGAAGGCACTTAGGCTTCCTGTCTTCTTAGAGAATAGATCCACTTAGAGAATAAATCTGCTCAAGTGTAATCAAGATCTAAATCCTATCCTTATCATACCCACTGCTGCACCCAGCCCGAGACCTTGTATACAGTAGATGTGCTATAAGAATGTAAGTGCAATATATAAATGCGCGTCAAGGGAGGAACGGTATCACTAAATCCTCCTACTGCTGTAACCCAGTGGTTCTCCAAGTGTGGTCCCTGGACAGCAGAGCTTGTGAGACATGAAAATTTGTGTGCTCCACCAGAGACTTCCTGTATCTGAAACTGGGGGTTGGTCCCTGTCTGCGGTTTTTTTTTGTTTGTTTTTTTTCCTTTTTCCTTTGCGGTATGCGGGCTTCTCGCTGTTGCGGCCTCTCCCGTTGTAGAGCACAGGCTCTGGACGTGCAGGCTCAGCGGCCATGGCTCACGGGCCTAGCCGCTCCGCGGCATGTGGGATCCTCTCGGACCGGGGCACGAATCCACGTCCCCTGCATCGGCAGGCGGACTCTCACCCACTGCGCCACCAGGGAAGCCCCCTGTCTGCGTTTTAACAAGCCCTCCAGTTAATACTGATGCACACAAAATTTGAGAACCACTGCTCTAACTTAAGCATGGAAAGGAGTTTTTTAAATTTTTAAATTTCAGGGCAGTGCCTCTAGTGTAATAATGACAAGAATTTTCTCTGTGGAAAATGGAAGCTCTTTGAGTGTAGAGATTTTCTTGTCTTTGAAACCCCCTACACCTCCCAGTGTGGGTTGGAATCTTCTACAGAGTTATTTAAATTCTTGGGATTTCTACCACCACTACCCACCCCCCATATCCCTTTTACCCCCAAGAGATTCTGACTCATTGGGCTTGGGCTGGGACCTGGGAAGAGGGGTTTGAAAAAGCCCTTGAGTAGGAATTCCCAGCAGTCTCCAAGACACCAGTTTTGTGTTTGGGTTCCAGAAACAGATTGCTGAAAATTTGATAACTGGGTCAACCACTTCCTAGCTATGTGTTAGTGTTAGATTGTTTCAGTAGTGGTCCCAATAATCATGCCTTATGGTATCCACTCCCTTGTGTAGACCTGTCGCACATGACTGTGGGCTCGGCCACGTGACTTGCTTTAGCCAATAAGTGGGACATCACAGCCATGCTCTAAGTGCTTGTTCCTTGGGGCTTGCTGTAATGTGTTTGCTTTATGAATATTCAGTCCTGCTATAGAAAATAAGAGAAACAAAAATGTAGACACAATTTGCTTATGAGACATGTTACACGCAGAGTAAATGGATATGTGTTGAACATAGACAAAAAGGATGGAACAAATGAAAGTGCTACTTCAGATAGAAGGAGATAGACCAAGTAAACTTTAAATATTAGTAAGGCATGAATCATACAACCTCTCAACTGACAACCGTGTCATTCCTAAATTGACCACCAACTAGTGATATCCATTATAGCCCCACTGTGGCCTCATGTAGTCTCTGCACAAGAAAAGCAGCTAAATCCCCAGCTGCTCAGGCAGCTAATGACCAGCTACAGTTATGACCAGACACGCTTCTGTATCACTCAGATGTATGTCAGATGTATGTCGATTCCAGACCTGTTCAGTCTGCCAAAACCCCTTGCTTACCCTCCACTCCGGTCCTTAAAACCATGCCATCTATGGTTTTAAGTGCTATGGTCCTTCCACCCTGCTTAAACCCTATCCTAAGCTTGTTTATCTACTCCTTTTCTTTCTCCTTGCTTCTCATTCTGTTTTAAATTGGTTGATAAACTGTTGCTGCTCTTTAAGTGAACATGTTAAATCAAACTTAGTGGCTTAAATAGCCAGTTTATTTTGCTCATGATTTTGTAGAAATAGAAATAGAAATTCAGGAAATAGAAATTCAGGAAGGGCTTGCTTGGGCAGTTCTGTGTTGGTGTCTCTGATCGGATGTCACTGTAGCTGCAGTCGTTTAAAGGTTCATCTAGGCTGGACATCCAAGATGGCACACTCATGTGGCTGACAGTTGAGGCTGGCTGTTGGTTGGCTGGAAGCTCAGCTGGGACCGTGAACCAGAGTGCCTTCATACACCCCCTCCAACATGTCAGACTTCTCACATGGCAGCTGGCTTCCCTGAGAGCGAGTGTTCAGGTTCATGGCCTTTAATGACTTATCCTAAGGTTCATGGCCTTTAATGACTTATCCTAAGAAGTAATGGAGCATCACTTCCACTGTATTCTGCTGGCTACCAGCAAGCCACTAAGACCACCCCATATAAAAGAGAAGGGGATATGGACCTCCACCTCTCAATGGAAACAGTGGCAAAGAATTTGGGGACGTGTTTTGTTTTGTTTTAAGATGTTGGGGGTAGGAGTTTATTAATTTATTTATTTTTGCTGTGTTGCGTCTTCATTTCTGTGCGAGGGCTTTCTTTAGTTGTGGCAAGCGGGGGCCACTCTTCATCGCAGTGCGCAGGCCTCTCACTATTGCGGCCTCTCTTGTTGCGGAGTACAGGCTCCAGACGCGCAGGCTCAGTAGTTGTGGCTCACGGGCCCAGTTGCTCTGCGGCATGTGGGATCCTCCCAGACCAGGGCTTGTACCCGTGTCCCCTGCATTAGCAGGCAGATTCTCAACCACTGTGCCACCAGGGAAGTCCTGGGGACATGTTTTAAAGCTGTCACATAAACAATGTGATTCAAGCATCTTAATTTGGTCTATAAGCCTATCTACATATATGCTTAATCCTTACTAGTCACTTGTGTTATTTCATTTTCTTCTTTTTTTTTAATCATTTCGCTTGGTATATCAATGTCTTTGTTACTGGTTTCTAACAACTCATTTATGAAAGGATGTTAACCATTTATCATGCAATGCAAATGAAATACCGTATTTTATTGCCATCAATTTATTATGGTGTTTTGTATTTTGGTTTCGTATTAAAATATAATCATGTCGTGCTTTTAGGAAAAAAAAAAAGCCTATCTGTTCCATGACTTATGGTACAATCTTGGAATTTGGCTGCCACATAAAAAGGTCCGGAGTATCCTGCTAGAAAGGCCACATGAAGGAGGAGGCGACAGCCAATAGCTGCAGCTAACTACCAGGCACATGCGTGAGGCCATCTTGGACCACCTAGTCCCAGTCAAGCCCCAGATGACAGCATTGCAAAGTGGTTGAGATCATTAGCTCTGGAGCCAGACTGCCTAGGTTTGAGTCCCCACTCTACCGTTTACTAGATGCATAACCTTGAGCTAATAACTCAACCTTTCCATGACTGCTCATCTCTTTGATGGGGATAAGGGCGTGTTGCTAAGTTTGCTCATCTGTTAAATGGACATAAGGGCATCTGCTTTAGAGGGTTATAGTGAAACTAAATACATGTAAAGTATTTCAAACAGCTCCTGGAACATGTAAGTGCTCAATAAATTATTACTATCCAAATTCCTGTGGACCTCTCAAACCTCTAGGATTAGGTCTTTGGACCCTAATTTGAGAAATAGCTACCTAGCTATCTGTCATTTAATACACTTTAATACTAAGTGGATCCTCTATCCACTCTCTTTCTCTGAACATTTGAATACCCTAAATATAAATGGAGGAGATGGGGAGGGGGGAGGGTTGGGGGAGTCCACGTATGGAGCTATGGAGAAGTATAGGATAAGGCAGGTCTAACTGTGCGTGGCAAGAGGAAGGCTGTGAGGAAATGGGAGAGTGCCGAGGAGGTAGTGCCAGCAGGTTGGAGAAGGTTACAGAAATGGAAGAGGGAGAGGAGAGCCCAGAAGGCAATCCTGGCCTGGGTTCAGCCTAACCTGCTCTTCACTTTTAAAGATGACAAACATCGTGCCTCAGTTAACAGTCACAGTCTCCTCCTCATGAAAAATTGGTGCTGAGTCAACAGTCTACAGTAGGTTACATTATGCAAATCCTCTCCAGAGTTCCTGGCATCCCTGTTGCTGGCAGGGCACAAGGCCATTTGCTGTCTGCATCTTACAATACGTTATACACCCCGTTATTGCTGGCCACTTTAAAATTCTTGAAATTGTTGCTTTACTTGGTGGGACCTTTAATCATTTTTTTCTGCCCACATTTTTGCAGTTCCCTTATTATACTTCTTATCCATCAAGTCTTAGTATTCTGACCCCCGGAAGTCCCCTGCCTCATTGGGGCTGTGGTGAATCAATTGCTGCTTCACGATGAAAACCACAAAATCTTACTAGGAAAATTAAAGAAGACTTAAATAAAGGGAGGAGAAGATCAATTCATGTTTGGAACAGTCAATAGCATTGATATAAGATGAGGGTTCTCCCCAAATTAATCTATAAATTCAGCGCAATCCCAATCAAAATCCCAACTTGGTTTGTGTCTCTGTATATGTGTGTGTGAAATGGTCAAACTGATACTAAAATTTATATTGCAATGCAAATGGAGGCAGTGTAGCATACCAGAAAGAGCATGGGTCCCCTGACTTTACATCCTAACTCTAATACCTACTAGCTGATTCAGTTTGGACAAGTTGTCTATGATGCGAAGTCTTGGTTTGGGGGTTTCTTGTTATTTCTTAAAATACCACCTCACAGAGTCCTGAGCATAAGATGAGTTAATATATGTGAAACACATGGCACAATACCTAACATGTAGTAGGTGGTCAAAAACTAATAGGTAGTATTAGAAGGCATTAAGATTTAAAAATTAGTGTTAGCAGTATCAGTGTATCTACAGGTATCGGAGGCTCATATAACTTCAGAGCTAAAAGAAAGAGAATCCAACTGGATCTCTATTTTCTCAATGTTTCTTCACTCTGCAACTCCCTGCAGTTTAGCTGTTGGGCTTCCAAAGGACAAGGCTGGAGATATAAATTTGAGAGCCATCAGCATCCAGGTATCATTGAAAGCTGTAGACCTGGCCAGGTTTCCAGTGGGTAAAGTAAAGATGGAGATGAGAATGTGGGGCTGCCCCTGGGACCCTTCACCACTGAGACACTGGAAGAGGCAGAGGAGCCAGCAAAGTAGGAGGAAAAGCAGAGTCCTCCTCTCTGTTTCTAACATTAGAAACACCCAGAATGATGTTCGTCTGATACTGGTCATCATTCTTCTTGGGATATGGGATGATTTTGTTAACTTTCTTCTTTGCCCTTGTCTCTGTTGCTTGAATTTTTTATGGTAAGTGTATGTATTGATAATTTAAACAAATAGAAAGCTTTACTCTAAAGAGGGGAACTACAGAACACTTTTGGTATGAAAAACACCTGGAAAATCCTAAATAAATTCTGAACAGACAGTCCCTCTTTTGGATCCTTTGCATTCCTCTACACCAGTCATTTATTACTGCCTCTCATCACCACCTCATTTTGGTGCTTCATCTTTAGCTATTTAATCTATATGTTGAAAAGTGTCCATCACAGGGCAAGAAGCAGTATCTCATGGAAGCAGGATGGAAAATATAAGAGAGGGGCTATCAACTGGAGCTCAGAACTCATGTGTTAATTTCATACTCCAAGAGGTTCATATTTATCTGTCCATAAGTATACCTATAGGCAACACGACTATCTCTGTCCACACAACATGAGAAGTGCATATGCACACATAATACCTGTTCATATCAACACACACACACACACACACACACACACACATACACACACACGCACACACCCCTGCCTGACTCAAGGCAATATTTTGTAACTTTTCCCCCTTCCAGATTGCCTGTTGTGTTTGAGTCTGAGTAGGGATGTTGACCAAGGTAAATGTAAACAACAGGGCTATGAAATACCTTCTCTTCAGACTTTAAACTTGAATTCTTAATGAGGTTTCCAAGTATTTAGATGCCCCAAGAACTATTTTTGAAAAATTACTCCAACTTTGAGCCCAGCAGCAAGATCAGCGGAAGGATTCTTGAATGTTCCTGTTTTTGAAGGAAAATAAGGCATCAACTCAGACTTTTCTGAACACCCTTTCAAATAGACTTATTAAGTCATCTTCTAACACATACCTAAATTCAAATAATATTGACCCCTCCCCCCTCTGTACCAGCCACCAAGCTAGGACTGGAAGTATAAAAATAAAAAGATATTTTGTTTAAGGCCAAATTTTCTATTTTAGACCAAATATTTTCACTGCTGTCAGTTACTACTGTTCAACAGAATCGACTCTCAGGGTGTGAGAGGATTGTTCTTCCTTGTCCCCTTGAAGTGGGGAGTGGCCATGTGACTTGCTTTGGCCAATGAATGGAAACCTGACTGACACATTTTCACCTCTAGATGCAGGCACTTAATTGCCTGTGCTCAGCTGTGCAGCTCTGTCCTCCCCTAGCATGGTGAGATTCACAACATGTATTGAAATGGAAGTTCCATGAAATTGAAGAGGCGGGAAGTAGTGAGCCAATATAGGAGGACAGCTGCCCTGGAGAGTTGCCCCAATCCACAGCAGATTTTGTGTGACAGATAAACTTTTTTTGTGTTGAGTCACTGTGATTTAGGCAAAAGCTCCCATATCATGACTAGTACAGCTCCTACTTTGTTTCTTACATTGAATGCCTCCCTTCACTCCTTCTATTTTCTTTACCTAAAAGGAAGCCTGTTTTGGCTCCAGGGTGTTTGTTTTTCCTTGGGATTAAGATATAGGGAAACAGGGTCCTTGTTTCCTTTGTCTTGTTTCTGAGCTTTATGTGGGTCTGGGACCACAGATATAGATTTGGGAGTCAGCAGCATTAAGGAAGTGGTTAAATCCATGCACTGGATAGAAAATGTGTAAATGAAAATGTAAGAGGACAGAGACCTGGGAAACAACAAGAGTTAAGGGATAAGCAGTGGAAGAAGAAAAAACCAAGAGAGGAAGGTAAGATGATGTGGCAAAAGGAAAACAAAACAAAAAACAGGTGGCCACAGAAGCCAAAGGATGATACAGTTTCTAGAATGAGTGGTCTACAGTTTCAAATACAGCAGCAAAATCAAGCAAATTAAGGACAAGATAGTACTCATCAGAAACGATGCGTTGACTGTAAGTGGGTGAAGAAAGCACAGAGTTAATGGGAGAATAGATGACATCAACGCAGTAATACAAGCGGGAAGCAGGTAGAGGAGTTGTAACTAACCTGACTGATCAGAGGGAGGTGGAAACTCAACTGGAATGGAACAACCTAGAAGCTTCATTTTAGTAACAGCCTCAAAAAAGTATAGGAATTGGAGGCATCAGGTACCTCTGAAGGTAGAGATAGAGCTGAGCTGAAAACAGAAGATCCAGGTGAAAATTTTTAATGGAGCAGTTATAAACCCAGATCCCATGCAGCTGGGAGATGGCCACTCCCTCACCCCAGGAGAATTCTAGAAGTTTACTAGTGGAGAGACACTAGGCTTGGGGGCTCCAGGAGCACCTGAGGGCAAGGGAAGCACAACACAAACAAGGAGATTAAGTGAATGCCACAGACTGACTCAAGGATCCCTTATCACTCTCCTGCTCTGCCTCGACAACTGTTCTGTTAACCATAGTATTGGAGGATTCCTCTCTGAGAACCCAATAAAAGAGCGCAGCCAGGCCACCCCGTAATTAACCAGGCCACCAATTAACCAGTTCTGCCAGTCACAGTTTCTAGCTTTTTGTTGTCTCATTCTTAAAGACAAATTATGAGCTAAGAGCCTAAATTCACTAGTCAGCTGAAGAAAGCCTTCAAGATGGAAAGACAGAACCAAAATAGTCTTAAAAAAACAAACAAAAAGGAACTCAGGACACAGGGAGCAAAATAAAACTTTTGAAAATGTATAACATTAACATCTTTGCAAAATAAGAAGCGATACTGCATCTATGGAAAGATAGGAGTCTATAAAAGTAGGAACATTCAGAAAACAAAAGGGACTTCCCTGGAAGTCCAGTGGTTAAGACTCTAAGCTTCCAAGGCAGGGGGCACAGGTTTGAGCCCTGGTCAGGGAACTAAGATCCCACATGCCACGCGGTGCAGCCAAAAAATTTTTTTAATTGAAAACAATTAAAAACAAAACAAAAAATCTTACTTGAAAATTTAAAGTATGACAAAGTGAGAAATGTAGCAAAAAGATTGGAAGATAACACCAAGAAAAAACTTTATCATATCTATATGGTAGATAATATAACAAAATAGAAGACAAGTGACAAAATTATAGAATCAGGTCAGGAGGTGCAAGAGAGTTAAAGAAGATAAAGTAGTTTTGAAAATGTAAGGGAGAATATTGTCAAATATCTGAAGGAGGGACTTCCCTGGTGGCACAGTGGTTAAGAATCTGCTCTGCCTGCCAATGCAGGGGACACGGGTTCAAGCCGTGGTCCGGGAAGATCCACATGCTGCAGAGCAACTAAGCCCATGTGCCACAACTACTGAGCCTGTGCTCTAGAACCCGCGAGCCACAACTACTGAGCCCGTGTGCCACAGCTACTGAAGCCTGTGTGCCTAGAGCCCACGAGCCACAACTACTGAGCCCATGAACCACAGCTACTGAAGCCCACGCACCTAGAGCCCGTGCTCCGCAACAAGAGAAGCCACCCCAATGAGAAGCCAAAGCATCACAACAAAGAGTAGCCCCCACTCGCTGCAACTAGAGAAAGCCCGCACGCAGCAATGAAGACCCAACACAGCCAAAAATTAATTAATTAATTTTAAAAAAAACATCTGAAGGAAATTTCCCCAAAGTGAAGGTCATTTGTTCCCAGATCAAGAGTTCATTGAGGGCTCAGAATACTAGATAAAAAGAGGACCAACTCCAGAGCCTGTCATCATGACATTTCAGATCACTAGGAACCAAGAACAGATTCTGAAAGTTCCCAGCATCAAAGTCAATGGTTGTCAAGGGAAGTTCAATAAAAATAATCCCATAAGAATGGCTTCAGACTCTCAACAACAATGCTGGAGACTAGAAGTCAACAGAGAAATAACTTCAAAATTCTGAGGGAAGTTATTTCCAATCTAGAATTCTAGAATTCTATATCCAGCAGTCTAGTGTGAGGGTAGATTATAACCTTTTCAAACATGAACGTCGTAAAATATTTCTGTCCCATATATCATATCAGGAAGAAACTGGAAGATGCACTCCATCAAACTGAAGGGATAAACCAAGAGATCCAGGAAGTGGGAAGTCACAGGACAGCAGGTCTAGAGAGCAGCTAGTCTGTGGGGGAGCAAAGCAATGGAAGGTTCTGAGAGGTGGGCTTCTAACAAAGAGGTGGACTTAATGAATTTTTCTGATGTATTTGAAATATTAAAGGAGAGTTAACGCTTACGGGAGGGAGTTTGGGAATGGACTAGTGATTGAAAACTAAGCAAACAACTGAGGCAATTATTAACTCTAGTAATAAATTATATTAGGAAGAAATTATAATAAATTTAAAAGTCTCAGGTAAATAGTATTTACAGAATTCTAATAATACAGAACACTTATCTAACCAAAAATGATGATATATCTAAACTATGCAGATGGGCGCCAGGGGAAGGGTCTTAGTCAATTCAGGGGCCATAACAAAATACATAGATTGCATGGCTTAAATAATAGGAATTTATTTCCCACAGTTCTGGAAGCTGCAAGTCCAAGATGAAGGTGTCAGCAAGGTCGATTTCATTCTGAGGCCTCTTCTCTTGACTTGTATGCAGCGACCATCTAGCTCTGTGCTCACATAACTTCTTCTTTAAAAAATATATATATATTTATTTATTTATTGGCTGTGTTGGTTCTTCCTTGCTGCGTGTGGGCTTTTCTCTAGTTGCAGAGAGCAGGGGCTACTCTTTGTTGCGGTGCGTGGGCTTCTCACCGCGTTGGTTTCTCTTGTTGCAGAGCACAGATTCTAGGCGCACAGGCTTCAGTAGTTGCGGCATGTGGGCTCTGTAGTTGTGGCTCATGGGCTTTTGTTGCTCCGTGGCATGTGGGATCTTCCCAGACCAGGGCTCGAACCCGTGTCCCCTGCATTGGCAGGCGGATTCTTAACCACTGCGCCACCAAGGAAACCCCACATACCCACTTCTTTTTGCAGGTGTGGGAGAGACAAAGCCCTCTGGTGTCTCTTCTTATAACGGTGTTTATCCCATCATGAGGGCCCCACCCTCATGATCTCATCTAATCCTACTTACCTCCCCCAAACCTCATCTCCAGAGACTATCACATTGGAGTTGAGCCTAAGCATATGAATTTGTGGGAGACACAAACATAATAAGAAGTGTGTTTGCTTGTTTATCTGTGTAGGTGCTGTAGGGCAAGGAAGTGGGAGTAGAAAAGCTAAATCCTTATCTTGCATAGTAAGCATGTCAGCGTCACCATAGGACATGGGTGGTAGTCCTCTCTAAATAGGGTCATCTGTGGAGGGTTTATTTGCAAAGGTATGGGTGTAGGGGAGCCCCAAGAGATAGTGCAGTCACCCAGGGCTTAGAAGAAATTGCACTGTCACCAACCCTAGGCTCACAGGGATGAGTGGAGTGCATGGGGACCACAGTCTAGAATGAGAGTCACATAGAAAAGGCCTCCCTGAGAGAAGCAGTGACCTCCTGTTGAGGACACAGCCGGCTAGATTAGATGGTCAAGGAGGGAAACAGGGGAATAAATGTTCTGCTCTCACAGTCTTTCCTCTGTCTCTCTGATCTCTCCAGGTTCTCCCAGCTGGGGAAAAACAAACTCGTCTGGAAGTCAAAGGGCCCATTCATCAACCCATTGATGTGGTCCATACAGGTGAGTTTCTCTGAACGGAGAGCAAGGAGAAGGGTACAGAGTAGATCCAAAGGACAAATGAAAGATAGCCAACAGAGTAAGAAAGCCAAAAAAATGAAGAAATAATAGGCATAATCTTAATATGTACCCAGAAGAGAGTTCTAAAAGAATTGAAAATAGTTGCCTTTTTTTTTTTTTTTTTCCCACACCTTGGGCAGACCAAAGATCGAACCCACACCCCCTGCATTGGAAGCATGGAGTCTTTTTTTTTCTTTTTTCATTTTTGGCTGCGTTGAGTCTTCATTGCTGCGCATGGGCTCTCTCTAGTTGCGGTGAGCAGGGGCTACTCTTCATTGCGGTGCGCAGGCTTCTCACTGCGGTGGCTTCTCTTGTTGCGGAGCATGGGCTCTAGGCATGCAGGCTTCAGTAGTTGTGGCTCACGGGCCCTAGAGCGCAGGCTCAGTAGTTGTGGTGCACGGGCTTAGTTGCTCCGCGGCATGTGGGATCTTCCCAGACCAGGGATCGAATCCATGTCCCCTGCATTGGCAGGCAGATTCTTAACCACTGTACCACCAGGGAAGTCCCAGAAGCATGGGGTCTTAACCACTGGACGGCCAGGGAAGTCCAGTGGTTGCCTTTGTGAAATAAAAATTGAAAATAGGGAGATGCAGGGTTGGGAACTGCTTTTTTTTTAAAATATATATCAATAGAATATAAACTGTGTAGAACTCTTTGACTTTTATAACTAAATACAACTTTGACAAAAATAATTTTTAAGTGCTTTTTGGATTTGCAATGAGAAAATCATTGATAAACTTTTGCCATGCAATTTCAGTTAAGTGCTGGGACCTGAAGTCAGATTATAGTGGGTTAAGAAGAGAAGCTGAGGTGAGTGGAGATGAATTCTAAAAGGCAGTCAAATGTTGTTAATCGGATGTTTAATGTCTTTAACAGCTAGTCTGTTAGCTTAGCTAGGTCAAAGGTATGCTGCCTGTGATTTGTGTTTTAATGACCCTGCACATTGCTACTTTGGGCCCACATGTGTAATCCACCTGTCTAGGATATTCATGTACAGTTTTAGAATTCAGAACATTTTTTTGTGCTTTTAATTATTAAAATGGTTTCTGGCTATTATTTCTTAACCTGTCCCCAAAATATCATCTTGCCTTTGACACCCATTCCTCCTACTGTATTTCCTTTGTATACCTTCCCAACTCAAACTCAAAATTTGAACCGTCTGTGACCTTCTCTTTCACTTCTAACATGTCCTTGCCAAATGCTATACATTCTACCTATTAACTGTTTTTAGCTCCTCATTTCCACCCTGGCCGACCCTGACAGAGTTTAAGCCATCAGGATTTGTTTATGTCACTATGGGACTAACTCCCTCTCTAAGCCTCTAATCTCCACCTCCAATACATCCGCTTATTAACTAATAGACTTCCTGGTCTTATTAGAAATTGCTTTTCCAGCCACATCTCTCATTGCTTCCCCTTTCTTGAGCCAAACACTCCTTTGGTGCTTGCCAAGAATTCCACTCTCCATGCCTATGTTCATGTTGTCACCTCTGCTTGCAGCACCTTCATGCTCATTTTCTCTAAGTGTCCAGTCTTTCCCAGTCTTCAAGGCCCAGCTCTAATGACTTCCCATGCCTGAGGTGCTCTTGGAGATGCTTTCCAGGAAGGCATGAGCTCCTTTTCTGAAGCCCCTCATCACTTTCTCTGAAAGAAGTCCTTGTGTTCTAGTACATGGGGTGCCTCACTTACAAGCAACTTGAAGGAAACTTCCCTGTCTAATTCATCTTTGTTTGCCCTGAACAGCAAGCATAGTATCCTGTACCTATACACACTCAATACATTTGTTGAATTTTTAAAAAAAATATTCATTTATTTTGGCTGTGCTGGTTCTCAGTTGTGACACGTGGGATCCTTAGTTGTGGCATGGCATGTGGGCTCTTTAGTTGCGGCATGTGTGTGGGATCTAGTTCCCTGACCAGGGATCGAACCCAGGCCCCCTGCATTGGGAGCGTGGAGCCGCTGGACTGCCAGGTAGGTCCCCATTTGTTAACTTTTAAATGAAGTAGCCAATCAATATTTTTCCTGCTTTATTGAGGTATAACTGGTATACAAAAAATTTGCACATAATTAATGTATATCATTTGGTAAGTTTAGACAAATGTATACACTCATGGTACCATCACCAAAATCAAGGTAATAAACATATCCATCGCCTCCAAAAGTTTCCTTGTGTCCCTTTGTTTTGGTTTTGGTTTTGGTTTTGGTTCTTGGTAAGAGCACCTAACATGAGATCTACCTTCTTAACAGATTTTAAGCACATGATACCTCATTGTTAACCACAGGCACTATGTTGTACAGAAGATCTCTGGAACTTACTCATCTTGTGTAACTGTAACCTTATACCCATTGAACAACTCCCCTATTCCTCTCCCCCCATTCCCTGTTAACCACCATTCAACCAATCAGTATTTGATTTTACGATACACTGTCATCTGAAAGGCAAAAAAGAGCAGTGATCTTAGGAAGTATTATCATAATTAGACCAGCTGACTTCAAACCTCAGGTGCCAGAAAGATAGGAAAATATACTGTCATTAAGGAAAAGATAGAGGGTGGGGGAACTGAAAGGTCCTATTAAAATTGAAAATCCATAACCCGTTATTGTAGCCACCATGTAAATAAAGGTTAAGAACAGAGGTATTGGAGTCAGATAAACCTTGGCCAAAATCTTGACTCTGCCCCTTAAGGACTGCATATCCTTGGACCAATTAGCCCCTTTGAGCCTTCTTTCCTCAATTTCCTTCTTGGCAAAATTCAGACAATAATGTTACCTACCCTCCAAAGCCGTTCATATACTTAAGTGAGATACAGGCAGACCTCATTTTGTTGTACTTTGCTTTACTGAGCTTTGAAGATACTGCATTTTTTACGAATGAAGGTTTGTGGCAAATCTGCGTCAGGCAAGTCTATCGGCACCATTTTTCCAACAGCATTTGCTCACGTCATGTCTCTGTGTCATATTTTGGTAATTCTTGCAATATTTCAAACTTTTTCATTATTATTATATTTTTATGGTGTTCTGTGCTCACTGATCTTTGATGTTTCTACTACTCACTGAAGGCTCAGATGATGGTTAGCACTTTTTAGCAATAAACTATTTTTTAATTAAGGTATGTACATTGTTTTCATAGACATAATGCTACCGCACAGTTAATAACTACAGTATAGTGTAAACATTACCTTTATACGTACTGGGAAAACAAAACATTTGTGTGACTTGGTTTATTGCAATATTTGCTTTATTTATTTATTTGGCCACACCACGTGGCTTGTGGGATCTTAGTTCCCTGACCAAGGATTGAACCCAGGCCCTTGGCAGTGAAACAATGGAGTCCTAACCACTGGACCACCAGGGAATTCCCAATATTTGCTTTATTTTGATGGTCTGGAACCGAACCCATAATATCTCTGAGGTATGCTGGTAATGTACACAAAGAGTTTTGCTGAATGCCTGGAATACATCATATACACTCAGTAAGTGATAGCTTCGTTTTTATCATCAGTAGTGAGAACTGTGTTAAGGAGTTGCCAAGAGCACTCACTAGCTTTCGAATCAGACAGAGCTGGGAGTGCTTATTAAAAATGATGAGAGAGGGCTTCCCCGGCGGCGCAGTGGTTGAGAGTCCGCCTGCCGATGCAGGGGACACGGGTTCGTGCCCCAGTCCGGGAAGATCCCACATGCCGCGGAGCGGCTAGGCCCGTGAGCCATGGCTGCTGAGCCTGCGTGTCCAGAACCTGTGCTCCGCAACGGGAGAGGCCGCAACAGTGGGAGGCCCACGTACCGCAAAAAAAAAAAAAAAAAAAGATGAGAGTCCACTCAAACTAATTTTACTAGGCCATCATTAAACTCATACCAAAGCAAGTTAAGGACACTGTGAGAAAAGAAAATTACAGGCCAATGTTCTTGATGCACTTAGATGCAGAAATACTCGACAAATACTAGCAAACCAAATTTAATAGCACATTAAAAGGATCATACACCATAATCAAGTGAGATTTACCCCGAGATGCAAGGATGGTTCGGTTCAACATACACAAATCAATAAATGTGATATGCCACATTAACAGAATGAAGGATAAAAACCATATAGTAGTCTAAATCGATTCAGAAAAAGCATTTCACAAAATTCAACAGCCTTTTGTGATAAAAATTCTCAACAAATTAGGTATGGAAGGACTGTGCCATAACAAAGGCCATATATGACAAAACCACAACATCATACTCAATGGTGAAGAGCTGAAAGCTTTTCCTTTAAGATCAGGAATAAGACAAGGGTGCCCATTCTCACCACTTCTATTCAATGTAGTACTGGAAATCTTAGAGTAATTAGGCAAGAAAAAAAATGGCATCCAAATTGGAAAGGAAGAATAACAACAAAAAACAAAACAAAACAAAAACCAACCAAACAAACAAAAAACAAATTGAAAAGGAAAAAGTTAAATTGTCTCTGTTTGCAGATGACATGATTCATATGAGTAACATCAACATGTATACACTACCAAATGTAAAATAGATAGCTAGTGGGAAGCAGCAGCATAGCACAGGGAGATCAGCTCAGTGCTTTGCTACGACCTAGAGGGGTGGGATGGGGAGGGTGGGAGGGAGGCTCAAGAGGGAGGGGATATGGGGATATATGTATGCATATGGCTGATTCACTTTGTTGTACAACAGAAACTAACACAACGTTGTGAAGCAATTATACTCCTATAAAGATGTATTTAAAAAAAGAAGAAAACCCTAGAGACTCCACCAAAAAATTATTAGAACTAATAAATGAATTCAGTAAAGTTGCAGGATACAAAATCTATATGCAAAGATCAGTTGCTTTTCTATACACTAACATAAACTATCTGGAAAAAAAATTAAGAAAGCAATTTTATCTACAGTAGTACCAAAAACAATAAAATACTTAGGATAAATTTAACCAATTAGCTGAAAGAGCTATATAATGAAAACCATAAGACATTGATGAAAGAAACTGAAGAAGACACAAATAAATGGTAAAGTATACCATGTTCATGAATTGGAAGAATTAACATTGTTAAAATGTCCATACTGCCCAAAGCCATCTTTAGATTTAATGCAAATCCTAAAATGCATGTGGAACCACAGAAGACCTTGAATAGCCAGAGCAGTCTTGAGCAAGAAAAACAGCTGAAGGCATTACACTTCCTGATTTCAAGCTATATTGCAAAACTATAGTAATCAAAACAGTATGGTACTAGCCTAAAAACAGACACATAAACCAAAAGAACAGACTAGAGAGCCAAGAAATTTGCCCATGCATGTACATATAATATTTGACAAGAATACACAATGAGGAAAGAATAGTCTCTTTCAATAAATGGTGTTGGGAAAACTGTATATACACATTCAAAAGAATGAAATTCAGGGCTTCCCTGGTGGCGCAGTGGTTGAGAGTCCGCCTGCCAATGCAGGGGACACAGGTTCATGCCCTGGTCCGGGAAGATCCCACATGCCGTGGAGCGGCTAGGCCCGTGAACCATGGCCACTGAGCCTGTGCGTCTGGAGCCTGTGCTCCACAACGGGAGAGGCCACAGCAGTGAGAGGCCCGTGTACCGCAAAAAAAAAAAAAAAAAAAAAGAATGAAATTCAACCATTACACAAAAATCAACTAAAAATGAATTAAAAACTTAAGTGTAAGTCCTGAAACCATAAAATTTCTAGAAGAAAACAGGGAGTAAGCTCCTTGACACTGATCTTGGTAATGATTTTCTGGATGTGACACCAAAAGCACTGGCAACAAAAGCAAAAAGAAAACAAGTGAGATTATACCAAACTAAAAAGCTTCTGTACAGCATAGGAAACAATCAACAAAATGAAAAGGCAACTTGCAGAATGTGAGAAAGTATTTGCAAACTATACATCTGATAAGGGGTTAGTAACCAAAATACATAAATAACTCTTACAACTCAATAGCAAAAAAATAAAGATTAAAAAATGGGTAAAGGACCTGAAGAGACATTTTCCCAAAGAAGACATTCAAATGACCAATAGTTATATGAAAGGCATTAAATATCACTAATCATCAAGGAAATGCAAATCAAAACCACAGTGAGATATCACCTCACACCTGTTAGCATGGCTAGTACCAAAAAGACAAGAGGTTACAAGTGTTGGCAATGGTTGCATAAAAGGGAACCCTCCTACACTGTTGATGGGAATGTAAACTGGTACAACAATTATGAAAACAGTATGAATATTCCTCAAAAAGTTAAAAATAAAACTAAATACCATATGATCTAGCAATCCCACTTCTTGGTATATATCCAAAGGAAATGAAATCAGTATCTTGAAGAGATATCTGCTCTCCCATGTTCATTGCAGTATCATTCACAATAGCCAAGATATGAAAACATCCAAAGTGTCCATGAACAGATGAATGGATTTAAAAAGGTGGTATATTGCTAAAATAAAATAAAATGGAGAATGCTTGAAAATCCCCCAAGTAGAGAAAAACATTTAATCCACATAAGCAAAACTCAATACAGCTTATTTGATGAATGTAAGGAAAACTTAAGTTATTTCTTCCTCCACACTTCCCAGTTGCTGTAAAGTTAAATAATTAGGCCTGCTGATCAGTTTCATAGTAATATGTAATCATTATTTAGTATTCACCACATGGAAGACACCACATGTGCTACGTACTTTGCATACCTCATCTCATTTAATCCTCTTAGCCTCGAAAAAGTAGCTTTTGTTATCTCCAGTTTATAGATAATAATAATCATGATGATTATAGCTCTTGAGTGCTTACCAGAGTCCAGGTACTGTGCTAAACCTTTAATATAGGTTACCTCTCTTTATCTTTATTAAAAATCCTATGTGGTAGGAACTATTTTTAATCCTCACTTTTCAGATGAGAAACCAGATGTTCAGACAGGTTAAGTAACTTGCCCAAGGTCATACAGCTAATAAATGATGGACAGGAGTCAAACTCTGGTCTCTGTGATTCTAGAGTTCAAGGTTTTTCCCCTCAGAAACCCAGCCAGCTTCAGGCACAGACATGTCTTTGTGTAAGTTTCAAAGTCTCTCAAAATCAAAAAGTCTATTTCTCTTCTTGATAGCTCCAGCAGCAATTTCCCTCAGTAAATTATCTGTTGCCTGACTAGCTTCACATTTAATCACTTTATTAATCTCCAGTTTGAGTTTCCCCTTATCATTACCCTTTTAAACTATCCCAAATGATTTCTCCATGTAATGTTGTCCCTGAGGCATTGGAAAATATATCATTTGAGAAAAAGTTATGTAAGATAATACACTAAATACAGGGTCCATTAAGACCAACCGTAACACAATAAATGTTAGAAAGGATTAATGTATTTCCGTCTTTGCCGCTTGCAACTATTTATTGGCATCCTTCTCTCTGCTTAGCACTGTACTAGGCATTCTGACCTTGCAGATCCATGACCTCGTCTCCCTCCCATGATTCTTTGCTCCCCCTTTCTTCAGCCACTAATCCCCATGGTCATACCTGGCTTGGACATCACAAATAGTGTCAATATCTCAATGTTCAATTAATGCACTTCCCTCTCTGATCATCACTTTCTACCCTTTTAGATACTCTTATTCTTACTTCTCCTCACTATAGTTGTTTGACCCTATGGGGACCTTTAATCCATTGACTCTACTATTTTTTTATTATCCAGCAATCCTTGTGTCCTCCCTTCCCTTTGAGCCCATCTTACATTACATGGTGTTATAATGACTCCCTTTGGAACACTATTAACTTGCTTACCTCCCTCTCTCTCCATCCTCCTTATTTGGCAACTTGTCAACTGGCTAAACTCAAATATTTGCCAGATATCCGTGCCAGCTCCTAAGAAGCCACATGTGGCTGGGGAGCATCATAACCTTCTTTACCTGTGCCCGTTTCTGGGCCTTCTCTCCCTTTACAATAGATGAGGGGTTCCTGCTCTCATCAGAGGTGTGGTCTATGGAGCTTTCCTGCTCCGGTAGACTACTGCTAGAATTAACCCCCAGTCTCTTTCATCTTTAAGTTCTCCCTACTGGATCAAAGCACCTTCCATTATCTTGCATCTTTAAACAAATCAGATCTCTTGAACACACTTATTTATAGCTACTGCCCCATTTTTCTGTTTCATTTCAGGGCAGAACTTCTGACAGAGGTGTTTGTGGTCAGCATCTCCACTTCCTCACTTCCCATTTACTCTTTAACCCTCTCGGTTAGACCTCCACCGCCACCACAGCACGAAAACTGCTTTTATCTGACAACAAGGGCAGTGTTGAGAAATCCAGTGTTAACTTCTTTGTACTGATTTTCTTCCAAATCTCAAAGGTATGTGCAGTAATGAACTACCCTCTTATTCTAGAAATGCTTTTTTTTTTTTTTTTGTCTTTTTTGGCCGCGCAGGGTGACGTGAGGGATCTTAGTTCCCCGACCAGGGATCGAACCTGTGCCCCCCTCAGTGGAAGCACGGAGTGCTGACCACTGAATCTCCAGGGAGTTCCCTTTTTTTTTTTTTTTTTTTTGACATCTGGGAAAACACTCTTCTGGTTTTCCTACCATCTCACTGGCAGTTCCTTCTTCTAAGTCTTCTTTAAAAGTTCCTCTGCATTACCCTGGCTTGTTCTAGGGATTTCCCCTCAGTTTATTTCTTTATTTCTCTTTCTACCTACACTTGCATCTTAGGTGATCTCATTCAGTCCCATAGTTATAAATGCCATCTATGGGCCAATGATTCCCAAATCTCTGTCTTCAGACTAACATGTCCAGACTCATGTATTTAACTGTTTACATGACATCTTTAGTTGGATGTCCAATATGCATCTCAAATGTGACAAAGGCAAAGAACTCATGATTCTACACCATTTATCCCCAATCTAGCCCTAGGTAAGCATCACTACTATCCATCCAAATTCTTGGGTCAAAATCCTAAATGTGAAATGCCTATAATAGGCAAATCTATAGAGATAGAAAATAGAGTAGTGATTGACTAGGTGTCCTGCGTTGAATGATGGCCCCTAGAAAGATACGGCTGTGTCCTAATCCCCGGAATCTATGAATATGATGTTATTGGAAAAGGTCTTTGCAGATGTAATTAAGGATCTTGAAATGAAATCATCCAAGATTCCCCAGGTGGGCCCTAAATCCAATGACAATTGTCTTTATAAGACAAGAAGAGAAGACATGGAAGAGAGGAGAAGGCCATGTAAAGATGGAGGCAAAGATTGGAGTGATGCAGCCATACGCCAAGGAATGCCCGAAGCTGCCAGAAGCCAGAGAGGTAGGGAAGGATTCTCCACTAGAGCTTTCAGAGGGAGCACAGTCCTGCTGACAGCTTGATTTTTCACTTCTGGCTTCCAGAACTGTGAGAAAATAAGTTTCTGTTGTTTTAAGCTATCAAGTTCCTGGTAATACACTAGGGCTGCTGGGTGGAGGGAACCGAGGAATGACTGCTAATAGGCATGCGGTCCCTTTTTGGAATGATGAAAATGCTCTAAAATTATATTATAATCATGGTTGCACAACTCTGTAAATATACTAAAAAACCATTGGTTTGAAGACACTAAATGGATGAATTTTTTGGTATACAGATTATATCTCAATAAAGCTGTAAAAATAAAATGTCTTGGAGTTATCTTTTAACCCTGAAATAAAAAAATAATAATAATAAAGATTTCTTTACACTTTGGGCTCTCTTCCGAAATATATCTCAAATGTGACTACTTCCCTTTATCTCCATGGCCACCTTTTTAGTCCTGGCCTGTCATCTCTGGTCTATATAACCACAATAGCCTGTTTCCCTGTTTCCACTCATTTAAATCCATACTCCTTAAAGCAGATAAAATGGTTATCTTAGAACATAAATCAGATCATGTCACTCTCTTCCTTAACCCCTCTCTACCTGTCCCCATGGATTTCCTTTGTACTTGGAATGGAATCGAAACTCTTCACTGAGTGCCACTGAGCCTTCTATGACCTTCTATGAGCCTCTGTCCACATCTGAGATCCCATCTCCTTAAATGCTGCCTTTTCTCCACACTTTATCCACACAAACCCTCCTTATGATCCTGGGACAGACCAATCTTGTCCCTGCCTCAGGGCTTTTGCCTCTGCTGTTTCTCCTGCATGTAGCACTTTGCTTCTCAGCTTCCCCATGGCTGTTTCTTTGTCAAAACCATTCTGAACACCCTATAAAGAGTTGCCTCTCCCCAATTTACTCTCACTCATGTCACTTTGTTTTATTATTTAGCAATTTTTGTTATCTGAAATAACCCTGTCCGTTTAGTTCGATGCTTTTTTATAGTCTTATTTCTTCTTATTAAAGATAAGTTCTATGAGATAGGGACTTTATCTGTCTTGTTCTTTGCCAAATCGCTGCTCCTACCACAGTGCCTGACAAAAGAGATGCTCAATAAATATTGCAGCCATGAACAAGTGAAGGATACAAATCAGAATGCACAGCCTTTTGCCCTTAAGACACGTACAGTCTATTGGAGTCCAAGACATCCTTGAAGTGTCGTAAAAGATTCAACAACAATTTAAGACAGAAGGAAAACTGCCAATATGTAAATAGAATAGTCTTCTCCTAGAACAAGTCTGATGACCATCCCACAGTAAGGAGGTCCTGGGGAGCACATTCCTTCCCAAGCCTGCACTGGTTGGGCAGCTGGAGTGACTGAAAGGGCTAGTGAGGCCCGTGAGTTGTGCAGGTGCTCATGACTTTTGATGACCTCTGCCAGGATGCAGAAGCAAGTCCAGAGAGCTGTGGCTTCCCTGGGCCGTACCCCTGGACCAGTTCCTATTTCTTTACAACATGTGTTCCTTGTTCTTATCCTTCTTGGCTTCCAGATTCCAGTCTCTACACTGTAAGTTCAGTGCCTGCTTCTGGCCCCAAAGTCTTGACCTTTGTGGGATTTTGAAATGTCCCTCTATTGGCCCAGCACCCTGCACAGCCCTGACTGTCCTCTGAATCCTGGAGCAAGAAATTCCCTTCCCCAACTCTGGTCTCCCAGACATCCCTCTTTTCCCCTGAAATCTTTCTCTGCCACAGAGGAATTTGTGCAATTGATATCAAGATTAAACAAGATGTGGTATAGTAGAAAAAAAGCATGAGACTTGGTGTCAAAAGAAAAGTTGAGATCACAGCCCTACCACTTACTGTTTGTGTGACATTCAGTCTTCCTTTCATCCCTTTTTAAATCTCCAAAGTAATACCTATGTAACGGGGTTGTTGAGATGAAAAATAAGGAAAAGTCCTCTTTTTGCCCCTATTTCTCTGTCACATCCTCTTACAATGTTTTCTGTCTTACTGAACAGCATTATTACCATTCACCCAGCTGCTCAAGCCAGAAGTCTGGGAGATCATCTTTACGGTATCTCCAGATCTACTTCTTGCTGTTCCAAAGCCAAAAAAACTTTCACTCAGGTCTACTTTTTTCCATTTCACCACCATTTCTCTGGCCTAGACAATCATCTTCCACCTGGAATGCAACAGCAGTCTTCTAACCAGTCTCCAACACTGGATCCATTCTTCACAGCAATGACAATTACTTAGTAAATGCAAATTTCAGGGGCTCACTTACTTCCTTGAAACTTATCAAAGGCTTCCCTTTGTTATCAGGACAAGGTACACAACTGTTGCCATATACCCTGCATTGCCAGGAACCAGCTTCCTCTCCAGCTTTACCTTGACCCCTCTTGTGCTAAGCTTCAGACATACTGGTATTTTGTCCCTTCTGGAACCCTCCAAGCTCCATCCTGCCTTAGACACCCTAATATACTCTTCATTCTGCCTGGGGCCCCCTCCTTCTCTCTCTGCCTTTCTGTTCCTTCTACCCAGTTCATTTCTACCCATCCCTCAGGTCTCAACTGAAACATTGTTACTTCCTCAGAGAAGATTTCTCTCACTTCCCTCAAACCAGAGTATGTCCCCCATCAGGTGCATCTGTCTCTCTCACACACACACACACACACACACACACACACACACACACACACAGCCCTCATGGCTCTTTCAGTTACTTGATTAGCATCTTATTCCCAGCTTTATCTATGCTTCCTGAAGGCAAAGACTGTGCCTATCTTGTTTAGCTTTGGGCCTCTGGTGCCTATCAGTATAATAGGTGCACAAAAAATGCTTGTCAAATTAATGAAAAGAGTATGTCTAAGTGTATTGTGAACTATAAATGGACTATAAAAATAGCAATATTCTTATTGCAGTCGCATAATTAGGACATTAAGAATCTAGCTTTGAGCTTATAGCAACCATCATGCTGGCTACAGCTATGGCATATTTGGGTTCCTGGCTATCTGATGCCAATCCAAATGGCTGTGAAAACTTCTGACACTTATAGTCCCCTTATCTTGATCCTCTAGGTTTCTTTAACTGATAAACTCAATGGAAAATAGCACAGGCTTCGTGATGGCAGAGACATCCTCTGTCTCATTCACCCCTGTATCCCTTAGATTTAGATTGTAAGCACATACTATGTGCTCATTAAATTGTTTCCTAATAAATGAATCAGCCAGGTTTAATGACATTTCAAACGAAGCACTCCTACCGCCACCAACAAATATCCTGAGCATCTCAAACTCAGATTTGCAGTGTAAATAATATGTAAATAAGTAGATGGTATTTTATTAAAAAGGAAAAAACCACTGAGAGTCCTCAGAGAGGAACACAGGTAAATCAATTTACTTGTTAAAAAGATTAGGCTAAATGAACACAAAGGTCCATTTCGTTATAAAATTCTGATTCCAGGATGTTAGGCGATTGGAATAGTAGGTAGATGAGCTTACTGAGAAGTCATTGGGTTCATGGGACAATGGTGCAATTGACACCCCAATTTAGTATTGACTTTTCCTAGGACATTAGCAAGGACTTTGCACTAATTGGTTTTAAAGCTTGATGACTACAGCATTCCTGTTAATAGATCATCTTGTAGCTTAGGAACAGTTTTTCAGAGAGACTCAAAAGAAAGTCCTGAATTCTTTCTCATCAGTACCAGCTTATGATGACAAGGCCAAGTGCTAGAGTAGAAAGAACACTGGTTCTGGAGCCAGGATTGGGACGAGTCCTAGCTCTCTACCTGCACTATCTGTATGGCCTTAGATCCATCATCTACCTCCTGTGAGATTTAATTTTTCTCCATATGTAAGTAAAACTTTACCAAGTAATCTCTAAAATCCCTTCAAGTTCTGAAGAGTCATGATTCTAAGAGACTGTAAAAGCTTATAAACATGCATGTGTTATTCCTGTGCTTTAAAATTCCCAGGGCTGGGAATTCCCTGGCAGTGCAGTGGTTAGGGCTTCGCACTTCCACTAAAGGGGGCACGGGTTTGATCTCTGGTCAGGGAACTAAGATCCCACATGACCAAAAATAAATAAATAAATACAAATTTTAAAAAATAATAAAAAGGGACTTTCCTGGTGGCGCAGTGGTTACGAATCTGCCTGCCAATGCAGGGGACACAGGTTCGATCCCTGGTCCGGGAAGACCCTACATGCTGCGGAGCAACTAAGCCCGCACACTACAACTACTGAAGCCCGCGTGCCCTGGGGCCCACGTGCTGCAACTACTGAAACCTGTACGGCTCGAGCCTATGCTCCAGGACTAGAGAAGCCACTGCAATGAGAAGACCACGCACCACAACGAAGAGTAGCCCCCTCTCGCTGCAACTAGAAGAAAGCCTGTGCGCAGCAACAAAGACCCAACACAGCCAAAATAATAATAATAAAAAATTTAAAAAATAAAATTCCCATGCCTCCCATTGTACTTAAAATCCAGATTCCTTATAGTGATCTAGATCTCTTGTATGATCTGGCTCTTGCCTGCTTCTCCTGATCTCAACTCCTACCAATTGCTGTTTGTTTTTGGCTGTGCTAGGTGTGTTGCTGCATCGGCATGGAGCATGTACTTTTCCCACTGGCTAGGATAGTCAGCCCCCAGCTCTCTACGTGGCTGGCGACTGATCATTCAAATTCAGCTCAAATGCTACCTTGTGGGAGAGGTCTTTTCTGAACACTCAATGCGAAGTAGACCCCACCCCCCAAGCCCTTCTGTCACTTCATCCTTGCCTTATTTCCTCCACTGTACTTATCATGATCTGAAATCACCTTTTGTAGTTATTTGTTTCTTTGCTAATTGAGGGATTCACCCTACTAGGAGGTGCAGGCATACCTGGAGATACTGCAGGTTCAGCTCCAGTCCATCACAATAAAATGAGCCACACATAGTTTTTTGGTTTTCCCAGTGCATGTAAAGTTATGTTTGCGCTCTACAGTAGCCTATTAAGTGTACAATAGTATTATGTCTAAAAAAACAATGTACTGGCCTTTCTCACCTTCTGGGATGGCCCACACTTTGTGTGTGGAGTGTGTTTCTCTCTAAATAAATCCACTTCTTACCTAAAACAAACAAACAATGTGCATACCTTAATTAACGGATACTTTATTGCTAAAAAATGCTAACCATCATCTGAGCCTTCAGCAAGTCATCATCTTTTTGCAATCGTAACATCAAAGATCGCTGATCATAGATCACCATCACAAATATCATAGCGAAAACATTTGTGTCTCACAGAGACACAAAGTGAGCAGATCCTGTTGGAAAAACAGTACTGATAGACTTGCTTGAGGCAGGTTTGCCAACCCTCGATTTGTAAAAGATGCAGTGTCTGTGAAGTGCAATAAAGCAAAGGGCACTAAAACAAGGTAAGCCCTACTGCTGTTTGAAAGCAGGAACCTTGTCTAATGCCCCACTGCAGCCCCAGTAACCTAGCCCAGCCTGCCACCAAGTTAGATTCTTAATTTACTAATTTCAAGTTCAGTTTTTCTCTCTGCACCAGCATTATTTGTTTGCCCCATTAATGTGTTTTGCGTAATCAAGATATGCAAGATCTTTTTTGCATAATCAAGCTACGTCCCCAAATATTAAAATATTCTTGGAAAGAAGAAAAAATAAAAGAAGACATTATTTTAGCTTTAAGAACATATCACTAGGGCTTCCCTGGTGGCGCAGTGGTTGAGAGTCCGCCTGCTGATGCAGGGGACACGGGTTCGTGCCCCGGTCCGGGAAGATCCCACATGCCGCGGAGCGGCTGGGCCCGGTGAGCCATGGCCGCTGAGCCTGCGCGTCCGGAGCCTGTGCTCCGCAACGGGAGAGGCTACAACAGTGAGGGGCCCGCGTACCGAAAAAAAATAAATAAAGAAAGAACACATCACTAAAATGAATGGATTGGGGCTTGCAAGTACATCACTGAGAAGTGATGGTATTCACTGGCTATCCAAAATAGTAACCTTTATCAATAAGCAATAAAAGGCTTAGATGAGTGCTATCAATTCACATTGAGCTGCTGAAATTATTCTCCAGTAAACATTCACTTTTTTTACAATCTATAATTTGTCAATGGCTGGAACTCATAAAAACTAGCTTGGTAAATTGTTTGTTTATAACCTGGGGTGTGTTTGTCCAAGAAAATTATTCTTCTCAGTGTTGATATGGCAAGCAAGGCAAAAAAAAATGTACTAAATTTAAGACCCGAATTTAGTACTGTACTAATGTATCAGGTCCCCATGACTCACACTGCTTCTGTAAAAAAGAAAAACATCACCTGTAGATTTCCAGAAAATTATTTCTGGGCAGCATCCCTTCCCTTCCCCTACCCTATCCTCTTGGGCTCCAGTGCTTTTGGATTTCATTTTCGAAAATTTTTTGGTTCTTGCCTTCTCTTCCTTGCCACAGTGTTAGGCAGTATAAACTGGAGAAGGTTTCTGTAAATCCAGTAGGAGGTAAGAGGATGACTCAATCAGGCTGCTTTACGGTTTCTCATCTGCATTCAGCTTCAGTGAAGGAGTTGATGAAATTTTTGCCAAATATTCCAGTGGGCCCCATCAACATTGCAGTAGTCTAAATCTCAGCCCAGAGAGCAGAATTGACTTCATAAATTGCAATCAGAACTTCCAAGAAACATTAAAATGAACAGTATTTTCCAATAAATATTATGTACATGAATGGATGGTTGGAGCTGGATGTGAAGAAGAAGATCATATAAGCCGAACCTTTTATGTCTCACAAGAGAAAACTGATATGTGGAGATTAAATAACATTTCCAAGGTCACACAGTGGTAGAGCCAAGGTTCCAAGTGACTGCTCTTACCAGCAGAGGACAGAAGAACCCATTTCGATGTTCCTCTCACATTGGAGCCAAGGAACTGCTTTACGTTTCTCAATAAACATTTGTTGAATAAATGAGACTCCCTTACCTTCAAGTTCTAGCCTTGTTTTGATCCAAAAACTAAAGTATTTGTGTCTTTGAACTTAAGCTAGACACATATCATCATGACTCAAAACTGACTGTTGATGAATTTTGCTTATTGGTTCAGTGCAGAGGTTTTCCTGCCCATTCCCCTCCCCGCTTGGAGTCCATGGATAGAATTCAAGGAGTCATAAACCTGAATGGGAAAAAATTACATCTTTATTGTCACAAACCTCTAACTGAAATTTAGCAGTATCTTCAATTATGGATAGAGGCAACAAACCACAGTATCATTAACATTGATCACACAGTAGTACTCATAGATGTTTTATATCATATTATCATTTTTGCAGATATCTCAAAATATTATTTATACTCAACATTACTTCAACATTATAGTAGTAGTTATTGGACCCAACATGGACCATGTTATTTAATACATTCTTGAAGAATCATATACATTACTATATCACAAATTTGTTTTTATAACTTTTCAGTAGACATAATAATGGTTATATTATGTTATGTTACGGACATAACAAAGATGTCCATATCCTAATCCTCAGAATGTGAATATGTTACCCTACACGACAAAAGGAACTTTGCCAATGTGATTAAATTAAGGATCTTAACACAATTAGATTATCCTGGGTTATCCAGGTGGGCCCATCAAGTCAGAAAGGTCCTTAACAAGGAAAAAGGGAGAGAGGAGAATCAGAGTGAAGGAGTTGTGACCATGGAATCAGAGTGATGCAATTGCTCACTGGATGCCATAAGTCAAAGAATATGGGCAGCATCTAGAAGCTCAAAAGACATGGAAACAGATTCTCTCCGAGCACCTCCAGAAGGTATGTAGGCCTGTCAATACCTTGATTTTAGTGTCACAAGATCAGTTCTGGATATCTGACATCCAGACCTGTAAGATAATAAATTTGTGTTGTTTTAAGCCATTAGGTTTGTTGTAATTTTTTTACAGCAAAAGGAAATCAATGCAACATTTTACTATCATTCATTATAACTGTCTTCCTTTGTAATTTTCTCTGCAGTTTATTTTTTGCACTTAAAAGAAATTTAGTTCTGCCACTTACTAGCTGTTGTGACCTAGAGCGAATTATTTCCCCTCTGTCTCCTCATCTATAACATGGGAATTAAAAAAGTCCACATCCCAGGGTTGTTGTGAGAATTAAATGTGACAATTTATGTAAAGATCATAGAGAACCAGGCTCACAGTAGGGACCCAAAAAAACGTTCTTTCCATTGCCTGTCTCCCAAAACCCTAATGATTATGGATTTCTTAATCAATTTCAATACTCAGTTTATGACATTATGACATTTTCCAGACCTGAACAGTTCTGTTAAATCTTAATTGCAGCTACTGCTAAAAATATCTTAATTGCAGCTACTGCTAGAAATTTTTTTTTTTGTGGTACGCGGGCCTCTCACTGTTGTGGCCTCTCCCATTGCGGAGCACAGGCTCTGGACGCACAGGCTCAGCAGGCCCAGCCGCTCCGCGGCATGTGGGATCTTGCTGGACCAGGGCACGAAGCCGTGTCCCCTGCATTGGCAGGCGTACTCTCAACCGCTGCGCCACCAGGGAAGCCTTTACTTTGACTTTGACCTTGAAATATTTAAATACTGACATTGTGTTTAGAAGCCTAGTTCCAGTTTTGATTACTGTTTTCTGAATAGCTCTGGGTAAATAATTTATTGTTTCTATTTATAACATTGCTCCCTTCCTTTTGAGTAAACATTGGTACGTAAGTTCAAATATAATCTATAATTGAGATGGCGATTAAGACAGAATGAAATGATTAGGTATTTTTCCAGAAAGCATGTACAAGAAACATTGTCTTAATGATTAAATTGTACTTAATGAACCCCATATTCTGAAGTAGTCCTTCATTGTTAATTAGGCACCTTTGCAATCATTACCCTTTGGTGTCTAATTCATATCAGGAAGGGTGACATATTAAGCAGCCAGGTTATCCAGGTTTCAAAGGTCCGTGCATTATAAGTCAATAAGCATTTATCAGATTCCTACTTTTCTATCAATTCCTTGAGGGAGGGATTTTGTATTTTCCATTCCTCCCATTTCTGGATAATTTGGACAAATCATCTAGAATGTATTAAATTCAATGACATGTCTTCAAAATTTTTAAAGCAGGATAAGAAAACCCCAACTTGCAAACAGGTTGTTTCACAAAGGTTTCTGTTTTCTTAACATAGTTTTCTATAGAAATATGTGTGTATGTTTCTTTAGAAATAACTATATAAGTAGAGATGATAATAGAAATATATTATTAATATACAATATAAACTCATGACTATTATAATTATGTAATATTCATAAGTAAATGTCATATAAATATATAATATATTGTTTCCAAGCTAGCCCATAAACTCCAATTGGGCCCATAATAAATAAAGCTACCAGACTGCTACTTGATTTTCAACATCATTACATATATTTTAATATATGACAAGATTCTTAGGGCTTATCACTAGGCCAGGTTTCCTTGCAAAACAAACCTTTGATACACAGCCACTGTTTAAATCCCCAAGCAGGATGCTGAGACTGGATTGGGGGAGAAGAGGAGAGAGACAGCAGGCATGGGGAACGCCTATGATCAGCGCTCTGATGGCAGGAAAGGGGACTAAGAGACTTTAGTTTGCACTTATCTGGCTCCTGGGAAATAATATTCATAACAGCCTCTGCCAAAGTTAGTCTTTTTCATTTATAATTTGTTTTCATGCACATCAGGTATGTATAACCTGGGGTCTGTGAGGTGTCTCCTGGAAGAAGTAGAAGTGGAAGAAATTCTGGAGTCCAGAAGTGACTCCTCTGAAATTACAGGCAGAGTCTAGATTATATGTACATTTTTCTGGAGAGGGCCATTCTCAAAGGGCTCTGTGACTCAAGAGCCCAAGAGCTCAGTCTCATCTGTCCCCCCGACCCCATAACCACTTGGTGAGGGGGGATAGAGTAAGCATTTTTGTACCTCAGGACCCTCCCCCAATCAGAGGCCATGGGTAACAGGTGGCCCCTGGTCCCACAAAGTCCACCGACCAGCTGCTCAGGCAGTCAGGAGTGAAAGTACATAGGAGCAGTGAGCAGGACAGCAGGAAATCTGGGAAATGGCAAGCCTATAGTTTTTATCTAAAGGACATAAAGAAATGCCTAGAAAAGGCACAGTCACTCCCTCAAAGAGCTCATACCCTTGTTGGGGTATGGGGAGGTAGAAGTTAGGATAAACACAAAAAACTATAAGTTGGCTGGAGGTTAAGTGCTATTATATGCATCTGGCCATATTTCACAGTCATTATCTCAGTGTACGTAGTAGGGGCCCCATACGCATGTTGTTTGCATATCATGTTGATGGCAAAAACCCTGGGGATAAAAATAGAATACGTGATCAGTGTGTGGTGCTGCTCACTGCATAGGTGGTTAAAGAGGATAGAATAATTGGGGAAAAGCCAGAGAGAGACAGATTTGGCTGCATCAGAAAAGATGAGCAACACTTTTAGGAAGCAAAGATGCAGCTGAGTGAATGTTTAGACAGATAGTGGGGGCAATAGTGATATTCATGTGCTTAAAACTTGGGGGGGGATAAATTGGGAAATGGGGATTGACATATACACACTACTATATATAAAATAGATAACTAATAAGCACCAACTGTGTAGCACAGGAACTCTACTGAATACTCTGTAATGACCTGTATGGGAATAGAATCTAAAAAAGAGTGGATAGGGACTTCCCTCGTGGTCCAGTTGTTAAGACTCTGCGCTTCCACTGCAGAGGGCGTGGGTTCAACCCCTGGTCTGGGAACTAAGATCCCGCATGCCGCATGGCCAAAAATAAATTAATTAATTAAAAAGAGTGGATATATGTGTATGTATAACTGCTTAATGTTGCTGTGCAGCAGAAACTAGCACAACATTGTAAATCAACTATCCTCCAATAAAAATTAACTTAAAAAACCCCCGTAGCTTACATCTTCATTTGTTTCTCTGTTAATTGGTTGTGCAGCATAGTGCAATGGTTGAGAGCAAAAGCTATAGAACCAGACTAACAGGATGCAGAATCACACAGGTCTCCTCTAGCTGTGTGATCTTGGGTATGTCCTTTAACTTTCCTAAGCCTTCATTTACTCATCTATAAAAATGGAGAAAATGGCAGTATAATTTACCACTACCAGCTAGGGTTGCTCTAAGGATTAAATGAGTCAATAAATATAGAGTAATTAGAACAGTGCCTTTCAGAACATTATAAATTTATTTATTCCTGCTATTAATATTATCTTTCACTTCTGGTCTGGCCAACTATCTACTTTACCTTTTTTAAAAGCCTGAAAATTATTTTTAAAGTTACAGAAAATTTTCTAAACATATGACTATTTGCATAATTATTTTCCTTAAAATCAAACAAGGCAATGTGCTTGGATGAAAATATAATAGATTTTTCTAGGATATATCCCCAAAATACTAATGCTTGACCCTATTTAATGATGTCTGATAAAATGAGTTTGGCATCAACAGTATTTCAAAACAACTATAACATCCTTGGGTGAATTAAAACTGATTAAAAATTTTTTTTATTGAAGTATAGTTGATTTACAATGTTATGTTAATTTCAGGTGTACAGCAAAGTGATTCAGATATATATATATAATTCTTTTTCAGATTCTTTGCCATTATAGATTATTACAAGATATTGAATATAGTTCCCTGTGCTATACAGTAGGTCCTTGTTTATTTTATATATAGTAGTGTATATCTGTTAATCACAAACTCCTAAGTTATCTCCACCCCCTTCCCCTTTGGTAACCATAGGTTTGTTTTTTATGTCTGTGAGTCTGTTTCTGTTTTGTAAATAAGTTCATTTGTATCATTTTTTTTTAGATTGCACATATAAGCCATATCATATGATATTTGTCTTTCTCTGTCCAACTTAGTATGATTAGCTCCAGGTCCATCCATGTTGCTGTAAATGGCATTATTCATTCTTCTTTATGGCTGAGTAATATTCCATTGTATATATATCACATCTTCTTTACCCATTCATCTGTTGATGGACACTCAGGTTGCTTCCATGTCTTGGCTATTAAATAGTGCTGCTATGAACACTGGGGTGCTTGTATCTTTTCGAATTAGAGTTTTTGTCTTTTCTGGATATATGCCCAGTAGTGGGATTGCTGGATCATATGGTTTTTAAAGTAACCTTCATACTGTTCCTCATAGTGGCTGCACCAATTTACATTCCCACCGACAGTGTAGGAGGGTTCCCTTTTCTCCAAACCCTCTCCAGCATTCATTATTTGTAGACTTTTTGATGATGGCCATTCTGACTGGTGTGAGGTGATGCATCATTGTAGTAAAACGGATTATTTATTTATTTGGCTGCGTTGGGTGTTTGTTGCTGCACGCGGGGCTTTCTCTAGTTGCGGCGAGCACGGGCTACTCTTCGTTGCGGAGCACAGGCTCTAGGCACATGGGCTTCAGTAGTTGTGGCACGCGGGCTCGGTAGTTGTGGCTCACGGACTCTAGAGTGCAGGCTCAGTAGTTGTGGCGCACGGGCTTAGTTGCTCCGCGTCATGTGGGATCTTCCCAGACCAGGGCTTGAACCCGTGTCCCCTGCATCAGCAGGCGCATTCTTAACTACTGTGCCACCAGGGAAGTCCCTAAAACTGATTTTTTTTTTTTTTTTTTTTTTTTTTTTGCGGTACGCGGGCCTCTTACTGTTGTGGCCTCTCCCGTCGCGAGGCTCAGGCTCCGGATGCGCAGGCTCAGTGGCCATGGCTCACGGACCCAGCTGCTCCGTGGCACGTGGGATCTTCCTGGACCGGGGCACGAACCCGTGTCCCCTGCATCGGCAGGCAGACTCTCAACCACTGCGCCACCAGGGAAGCCCCCCTAAAACTGATTTTTAATAGAAATAGTTGTCTGGGGACCTATATGGGTGGGCAATGACAGCATCATATGATTATAAGTCCAGGCACGTGCTCTACAGCCTGTTAGCCAAGAGAACAGGCTAGAACAGAGAATTTTCTTGTTTTAAACTTTTGCTTTTTTAAGCTATGTTACGGCAACCACCAAATGTATGGAAAATATTGCTAGCTGCTTAACTGCAATATTCTCTTTCTTTTGTGATTATTAAGTACATGTAGAGTTGCATTGAGAATTTATATTAATTATAATTAATTTATGTAATTATATGAACTTATATTGTATGTAGACTGCTATAACCCTTACTTTATCCCAGAGGTCTAAAAATTTTTAATTAGGCACACATCTATCATTCAGATTGAGGACCCCAATATATGTATATTCACTTCTTTTTAAACTAGATATGCACACTGTATATTACATACATTATAAACATACACAAAGATAGAACTTCACAAAGCATGAGTTAAAATATTTGTTAAAGATCTGCATTAGTTTCCTACTGCTGCTGTAACAAGTACCACAAACTTAGTTGCTTACAACACAAATTTGATCTCCTATGGTTCTGGAAGTCAGAATCTAAGATCGAGTTGATGATAGGGCTGAAGACTTCAAAGGAGAATCCATTTCCTTGCCTCTTCCAGCTTCTAGAAGCCACCTACATTCCAGTCCCTTCCTCACAGCATTCCAACCTCTTGCTTCTGTTTTCACATCTCCTACTATTGACTTTGAGCCATGTACCTCCCTCTTCTAAGGGCCCCTGTTATCACACTGGGCCCACCCAGCTAATCCAGGAAAATCTCCCCATCTCAAAATCCTTAATCACACCCACAAATTTCCGTTTACTGTGTAAGGTAACATATTCACAAGTTCTGGGGATTAGGAATCTCCTGTGTTGCATGAACCTTGCTATAGAGATGACCAATCTGGACACACCAGAGGGGCCAAGTCCAGGGAGCTTCACCAGAAGGTCCTCCTGGACCATCCTATTTCAGGCTAGCAAGTCCTGATGGACTCTGAACACATATTGTTATTCATGTAATTTGTTAGGACTCAGGAAAACAAGCAGTAAACACATGAAAGGAGGATTGATTCTCGATCATTTCCTGGTGTAACCACATGAGAAAAGATGTACAAGTCTGAGAGGACTGGATCTTTGAGCACAGGATGGCTCAGCTGAACTCCTGGAGGAACAAACCTGGGGGATATGACCTTGATGGGGGTCAATATCTTGCGTGGTTCCCATCACATTCTGCATTAAATCCAAGGCCTTCTGCACTGCCCACAGGCCATTCGGGATCTGACCCTCGTCTCTCTGTCATCCTCTCCCTGAGCACCCCCTAGTGGTCCTTTTGGTGCTAGCACGATCAAAGTCCATTTAGCTGTCCTCTCAATCACACACCTTTCCGCCGCCCTAAAGACCTCCTGGCACAGGAACTTTGTGAACAAACTCCTCGTTTAAGGACCTCATCCCACCTGGCTGCCTTAATGAAACATCCCCTCCGATTATGGGTTCTCCTCTCTACCCTCTTGGTAACATTAGTAATTCTGTATCTATTCTGGTGGTCATGAGCTACATAATTTGTGGAGCTCAGTGCAAAATGAAAAATGAGGGGTCCCTTGATAGAAAATTATTAAGAATTTCAAGACAGCAAGAGCAGAGTGTTAAACCAAGCACAGGGCTATTTTAAGCCCCCGGCCATGTGCTGTTGCACAGGCTGCACACTCATGAAGCTGGCCCTTGACCCTAGCGTGGGTCTTCTAAGGACCCCGAGGAGAGAAACTCACCTGTAATCCACATGTTCCCCAGACCTAGGTCAGGGCCCCTTCCCATTGGAACACAAAAATGACAGTGGAGTAGCTGCACAAACGAATGAATAAGCGATGTTGAAGATAGTTTCTATTTTATAGAAGATTGTATGTCTAGGTTTCCTATTATATATGTGAGTTTCCTAGGGCTCCCGGAACAAATGACTACAATGTTGGTGGCTTAAAACAGCAGACATTCATTCTCTCATAGCTCTGGAGGCCAGAAGTCTGAAATCAAGGTGTCACAGGTCCCTGCTTCCTTTGAAGGCTCCAAGGAAGGACCTGTCCTTGCCTCTTCCCAGCTTCTGGGGCTCCAGCAATCATTGGGGTTTCTTGGCTTGTGGCTGCTTCACTCCAGTCTCTGACTCCATCATCACATGGCCTTCTTTCCTCTGTGTGAATCTTTGTGCATCCTCTTCTCTTCTTATAAGGACAGTAGTCATTGGATTTAGCACCCACCCTAATCCAGTATGACCTCATCTTAACTAATTACATCTGCTAAGACCCTATTTCCAAATAAGGTTACATCCTGAGATTCCAAGTGGACATGAGTGAGAGACAGAACACTATTCCACCCACTACATTTATTATAGAACATTCTTCAGAATGTGGCAAGAATATTATCTGCTGATAGGTATTTAACAGTTCATATGAATTGGAACTTAATTGTATTTGCCTTGGGAACCTTAAAGGATACATAAAGCCATACAAGTTGTAGAGAGGCATGTATAACAAATATACATTAAGTATAACCTGGAGAACTAAAAAAAAAATTGAATGTGGTCATGTAAGCCATATAAATTATAGTTGGAGCATCTTAGAAATGTGAAAGGCAACAAAAAGTGTTGGGGAAAGGAATAGGAAGACATTTTTTCATAAAGTAAGGTGAAATCCAGGAACTGCTATGTTTTCTGCCAGGTATGTGTTTGTAAATTGCTGGAACCTAACTGGCTGGAGTTCCTAGGCGGTTTCCCTCCTCTCTGGAGAGACTAGGGTAAAATCTAGGTGTTTAGAATGCCTTTGGGGCTCAGCAGTTTACATAAATTGTTTATTAAGGGTTAGGAACAATGTATCACTTTGCATGTGGTAAGTAGATAAGGATCTGAGAGGCCCTTTGGGGGTTTCATTAAAATAAACTGTTGACATTTAGCAATTCCTGGCTGGACCATTGTTTCATTAATTGTTTAAACTATTATAGAAGCCTAGAGGGTTTAAGGATTTTTTTCACCTTCATTGAGGTATGAAATAGCGATGAATAAAATTGTAATATATTTAGAGTGTACAACATGATGATTTGATATATGTCTACATTGTGAAAGGATTCCCACAAACAAATTAATTAAAACATCCATCACCTCATGTACTTTTTTTTTCTTGGCGCCATCACATAAGATCTACTCTTAGCTAATTTCAAGTATACAATACTCTTAACTATGTCAGCATGCCATACATTAGGTCCTCAGAACTTATTCATCTTATAACTGAAAGTTTATACGCCTTGACCAACATCTCCCCATTTCCCCCACTCCCAGCCCCTGACAACCATTATTCTATTCTCTGTTTCTGAGTTCTCCTTTGTTTGTTTGTTTAGATCCCACTTATAAGTAAAATCATACAGTATTTGTCTTTCTCTGTCTGGCTTATTCCCCTTAGCATAATGCCCTCCAGCTTCATTCAGGTTGTCAAAACAGCAGGTTTTCTTTCTTTTTAATGGCTGAATAATATTCCAGTGTGTGTGTGTGTGTGTGTGTGTGTGTGTGTGTGTGTGTGTGTGTGTGTGTGTATCACATTTTCTTTATCCATTCATCCATCAATGGACAGTTAGGTTGTCTCCATATCTTGGGTATTGTGAATAATGCTGCAGTGAACATGGGGGTGCAGATATCTCTTCCAGATAGTAATTTCATTTCCTTTCAGTATATACCCAGAAGTGGGATTGCTGGATCATATGGTAATTCTATTTTTAATTTCTTGAGGAAACTCCATACTGTTTTCCATAGAGGTTGTACCAGTTTACATTTCCACCAACAGTGTACAAGGTTTCCCTTTTCTCCACACCTTTGCCAGCATTTGTTGTCTCTTGTCTTCTTTTTTTTTTTAATTTATTTACTTTTGGCTGCATTGGGTCTTCGCTGGGTTGCGCAGGCTTCTCATCGCAGTGGCTTCTCTTGTTGTGGAGCACAGGCTCTAGGTACGTGGGCTTCAGTAGTTGTGGCACACGGGCTTCAGTAGTTATGGCTCTCGGGCTCTAGAGCACAGGCTCAGTTGTAGCACACGGGCTTAGCTGCTCCCCGGCATGTGGGATCTTCCCAGACCAGGGCTCAAACCCATGTTCCCCGCATTGGCAGGCGGAACCACTGCACCACCTGGGAAGCCCGTCTCTTGTCTTTTTGATAATAGGCATCCTACCAGGTGTGAGGTGATATCTCATTGTGGTTTTGATTTGCATTTCTCTGATGATTTGTGATCTTGACAAAGTCCTTGACTTTGTTTAATAGCTAAACTATTATTATTTTGTCTTGCTTGACTGCTTTCCTTTGTTTGTGTATTTTCTCATTTTTCTGATTAAATTTATTCTTTGGCTAAAGTTTTTTGTACAGACAAGAGGCAGGCAGAGGACATGGGGTGGGGGAGCAGTCTGTTCCAGGAAGGCCCCATAGGGTCCTGCTCAGTTACAGTTTGATGTAATCTCACTGGTTTAATTTTGCTTTTGTTACCTATGCTTTTAATGTCATATCCAAAGAAATCATTACCAAGAACCAATGTCAAGGAGTTTTCTCCTAGGGATTTTATGGTTTCAGGTCTTACATTTAAGTCTTAATCCATTTGGAGTTCATTTTTGTATATGGTGTAAGGTAAGGGTCCAATTTTATTCGTTTGCATGTGGATATTCAGTTTTCCCAACACCATTTATTGAAGAGAGTATCTTTTTCCCATTGTGTATTCTTGACATCTTTGTTGAAAATTAGTTGACCATATATGTGTGGATGTAAGGTTTTCTTAATGCATTCCATGTAAAAGAAGAAGAGTGTTGCTTAACTAATAAGAGGAATCATGT
Organism: Delphinus delphis; assembly: GCF_949987515.2. Lineage (NCBI taxonomy): Eukaryota > Metazoa > Chordata > Mammalia > Artiodactyla > Delphinidae > Delphinus > Delphinus delphis. Next base: position 65,566,287 of record NC_082699.1, read on the forward strand.
TTAACGCTCATTTGATAGTAAACTAGGGGACCTGTAGACCTTTCCCTGCCCTGCAGGTGCTGGGCTAGGTTCCTTAGTCGCTCCTTGACTCTGCCTGCCTTTATGTAAGCAGTAGAGATGGAAAGCCTTTCCATTAGAAGTTCTGAGCTACCAAGTAGAGTGCTTCTGTGGGCAGCCACACTGAACTGGGCTGCCCCTTGCCACCTCTTCCACTGATTTCCTCAGGCTGGCCCAGGAAACCAGCACCATCAAAACACCTGAATGTTCTCCTCCAGGTGCACATACCAGACACTGTAGCCCCTCAGTCACCCAACCCTGCAACTTGTGGATTCATTTGTATGGAGCTTTGATGCTCCAGCATTGCCAGTGCCCCTTATTGTCTGGAGTGCACTCTTCCGGTCAAGAGACCCTTTAGGAAGTATTCTAAGATAAATCTCTGGTGCTTGCAGGTTGTGTCCTTGGATTCCTTCTGAGTGCCCCCTTTCATGGGCTGAGTCTCTCAACAGGCCACCCTATCCCAATATACATCAGTTAGCAGAACAGAGCAAGAGATTCCTGTCCAGGGCTGGATTTAGGACAATGGGAAGTTAGCAAGAGTAAACATCATTTATTTAATCATTCATTCATTTATGGGTTCCTTTATTTGTATATTCATTCATTCAAGAAGCATTTATTAAATATTTATTATGTACTGATCACTGTGTTAAGCACTGAGAGATACAGTGATGAACAGGACAAGCAAACTCTCTGACTTGGTGGAAAGAAATGAAAATACACAATATAAAAGTAATGAACAAATGAAGAAGATAACAGGTTATGAGAATGCACTCAGGAAATTAGCATGATGTTGAGAAAATGCAACTTGGAAAAGACACTTTAATCAAGATGGGCAAGTAAGGCTTCTCTGAATGAGGAAGTAATGTTTGAGCTGAGACTCAAGGATGAGAAGGAGGGAACCATGTGCAGATCTGAGGAAGAGCATCCCCAAGAGAAAAAGCTGATATAAGAGCTGACAGACAGCAGAGGCTGGGACCGTTTTGTGCAGCTGGGTAGTAGTCAGATCATGCTGGGCTTTGTGGAGCATGTAAGTTAGATTTTATCCTAAAAGCAATGAGAAGACATTGGAGGGTTTTAAGTTGGGGGAGAGACATGATTAGACGTGTTTTAAAATGAGAGCCGTGGTTGCTGCCTAGAGAATGAATTCTAGGTATAAATGGGGACTCCAGTTTAAGGCCAGAGGAATCTGGGCAGGAGGTGCTGGTGACTTAAACTAGGCTGAAGACAATGGGGATGGAGAGTTGAGGACACAAGGTATGTATGTTTTGAACCTAGAACAAATGGAACCTGCTGAAGGATCGTTGTAAGGATTGGGAAAGGGAAGATGCATGGACAACTCCTACAGCTTGTTCTTGAAAAGCTGGGCAGGTGGCAGTGCCATTTCCTGGGATGGAGCCCCCGGGGGGCAGGGTTGGGGGCTGCCCCAGGGATCTCCCCCTGGCGCCCTGTGAACTGATCAGGTGCAGACTGGGAATGCCTCTCCACAGATGTGCTCTCCTCCCCTCGTTGATATTAAACCCCTGTGGCCATCTCGGCACTGTCCTCTCCTGTAAATCTCCCAACAACTGTGAAGTGGGTTCTAGTATACCTAATTCCCAAGTCAAAAAACAGAATAAGAGGGCTTCCCTGGTGGCGCAGTGGTTGAGAGTCCGCCTCGATGCAGGGGACATGGGTTCGTGCCCCGGTCCGGGAAGATCCCACATGCCGCAGAGTGGCTGGGCCCGTGAGCCATGGCCGCTGAGCCTGCGCATCTGGAGCCTGTGCTCCGCAACGAGAGAGGCCACAGCAGTGAGAGGCCCGCGTACCGCAAAAAAAAAAAACAAAAAAAACAAAAAAAAAAAACCCAAAAACATGATAGGGGTACATTCCTTCAAGGTTTCAACAAGGTCAGATCAGCACGTACACAGCGAGCCCCTATGGCGTTGGCACCTGGGAAGGGAGGCTTATCACTGAAGGAGGACTAACACAGCCATCCCAGGAAGGGAGGCATTTCATCTTTACCTTTAAAATCAACATTCTGTACTTTTGGCCAATGCACCCTTTTCTTTATTTGTCGAAGAAGATGTATGATGTATGTTTGATAAGCCACAAAACAGGCTGTTCTAGGTAGCATGTTAAAGTTCAATTTAAGTAATGTAGAAGCCAGAATGACTTCCTCTTACCTCGGTATGTGAAAATTTCTTCCATCAGCAGGAAGCCTGGGGGCAAGATTTAAAAAGGGAAATTCTGCAAAAATTTGGGATCGGGGAAATGAGAGAGGAGAAAGGTGCTATAGGTCCTGGGTGAAGAGGGAAACAGCCCCCACATTCCAGAATGGCCCCTGGGTTTGTCTGGGCAAATGAAAAGACAGGGAGGCTCCCCCAAAGTCCCCTGACCCACCCAAGTGCGGTGGGAGCCCCAGGAGGCCAGGCAGATGCAGACAATCGTAGTCGCAGCTGAAACCTCGTTACCCAATACTTCGGCATCATCATGATTTTGAAATCATGTCAAAGTTCCAGGTGTCAGGAGGGTCTCCAAAACTATGGCCTAATCCTCAGTGGGAAGATCTCCAGGAATGAGTTTAATTTTCTATCAGTTGGGAGGAAGGGAACCTTGAAGTTAGAAATTAAGTTGAATTACAGAAAATAAAGCAGTCCCTACTTGTTCTAAATGTAGTGGGTAAGTGTCCGGGGCCATTCATGGCCCAGAGAGGAGTTTTTATGGGAAAAGTGTGTTTTGGCCCTGTCCTATTTAATTTTCTGTCTTGAGCTGCACTGACGTAGTTGGCATAGGGAAATGTAATGCTGGAGTTTTCTTTTCTTATTTTGATTTACACAAGAAATGTTACATTTTGGAAAATCCTCAGTCAGCAACCACTTGGTTTAAAAAAAGGATCCAATCACATTTTCAGAGATTTCCTATTAGGCTTACTTAAGACAAATGGGTTGAGTGACAGGTGATTCTTTTGGAAACTCAAAGGAGGGCTAAGGTGACGCCTAACCGTAGGGTGTGTGTCTTTGCCTGCTGCCTGCTGCTACTGACCGTGCTGCCACCATCTGATAGCCAGGCTGCCCTTTCATTCCTTCCCTTCTTATGACTAAGGGCAGTGTTCTTGTCCTAGAGCCAGTTTCTTCTTGTGGGATATTTCTTTATGCTTTTGCTCTATGCTACCAAAATGAGATATAAACCAATAAAGTGGAATACTCCTGAGGTTGGAGGGTGAATGTAGAATGGCTAAGACAGGGAGGCTGGGACATGAGCCTGTAGCTTTGTGCTTTGCTCTTCCATTCAGGCAGTTTTTGTTTGTTTGTTTGTTTGTTTCCTGGCTGCACTGTGCAGCTTGTGGGATCCTAGTTCCACTACCAGGGACCGAACCTGGGCCACATCAGTGAAAGCAGCGAGTCCTAACCACTGAACAGCCAGGAACTCCCCCATTCAGGCAGTTTAATGAGTACTGTGTGTTTTTAAATTGGAAGAGTGTGTCTTAGTGAGTTGACCTTGTGTTGAATGTGATTTTTCACTAGGTACCATACTCTTTTTAAAATTTTACTGAAGTATAGTTGATTTACAATGTTGTGTTTAATTTCTGCTGTACAGCAAAGTGACTCAGTTATACATATATATTCTTTTTCGTATTCTTTTCCATTATGGTTCATCATAGGATATTTAATATAGTTCCCTGTGCTATACAGTAGGACCTTGTTGTTTATCTGTCCTATATATAGCAGTTTGCATCTGTTAATCCCAAACTCCCAGTTTGGCAACCACAAGTCTGTTCTTTATATCTGTAAGTCTGTTTTTGTTTCGTAGATATGTTCATTTGTGTAGTATTTTAGATTCCACATATAAGTGATGTCATATGGTATTTGTCTTTCTCTTTCTGACTTACTTCGCTTCATATGATAATCTCTATGTCCATCCATGTAGTTGCAAATGGCATTATTTCATTCTTTTTAATGGCTGAGTAGTATTCCACTGTGTGTATGTATGTGTGTATATATATATATCACATCTTCTTTATTCAATCATCTGTTGATGGACATTTAGGTTGTTTCCATGTCTTGGCTATTGTAAATAGTGCTGCTATGAAATAGGGGTGCATGTATCTTTGCCAATTACAGTTTTTTCTGGGCTAGATACACTACTCTTAAAATTTTTTTAATGTATGGTGTATTTATGATTATATGTGCTGCATTATTGAGTATATTCCTAGCAGGAGAGAAATTCCATTTTAACCAGACATTGTCAAGAACCAAATCCTACATTTAAAATTGTACCTGTCTGAAGATTAAAAGAATTTTCTGCACTCTAGTTACTGATCTCTTACTTTTGAAACCTGGTTTCTCTTCCATGGCCCATATCCTTCCAGTGCCCAGCACCAGAGAACACATTCAAGTCACCGTGGGACAGCTGGCCTGCACTGTGTCAAGATGCCCGTGAGTCAGGAGCCAAACATAGGAATACTCCTGGAAACTACTCCCAACTTGAATGGCTAGCTAGAACCTAACCACACACAGAAGTGACTGCAAGTGCGTAAATGTATCCCACTAACCCAAAACTACATGTATTCTCAACTTAACCTACTTGGTTCCCAGAATGCCTGCAGCCACTCCAGGGTCACTCTACAAAAAGGGAAGTGGGCCAGAGGGGAAGGTGGCATGGAGTGACACAGCGGTCTTAACCATTTGTGGTGAAGACATCTTACTTTTGCAAATTTTACAAAAACACATGACCTTGTGAAACGATGGTGAAGGGCCCCATGCAGGGCCTTTGGAAGGGACCTGTGCAAGTGAGGGGACCTGAAGCTTTAGCTTCCTTACTGTCGCAGTAAATCTGCTTCTGAGGATGGGAAAGAAACTCACTAGCTGCTGCTATGCCGAGGGTGAGCGTTGTGTACACACGCCTTAACTCAGCTGGTGAGGCGGCTACACATCTAGTCGCCTGAAAGCAGAACGACCTGACTCTGAAAAGTCATTTCTCAACGAATAGTTATCTACTGTGCACCTCCTCGCCCAGGCGCTGTGCTGAGGGTCAGGACAGAGAGAAAACATGGACCCCTGATCTTGAAGGGGTCACTGTCCAGCCAGGTAGATCTCTGTACTCAGTGGCATGTGCCACGTGTGAGACATGAACAGAGCTTTTAAGGGCACCCTAGCAGAGGCATGAGTTCCTCCAGACGTGAGGGTGTGGTAGAGGGAGGGAGGGAGCATGGTTGGGAAGATAGGAGGGGTGATGCCTGAGCTGAGTTTCAAGGTGAGGAGGGTGTAGGGAGAGATGAGGGATAGGAATGCCCTTCAGCATTTTCCCTGGGCTGTGATAGGCCATCTTCTTTAGTGATTTCCTAAAGCCTGCAGGTGAGTGGACTGGCCAGGTGGGTAAGAAGCATCCAGTGGGCAGAAGGAAGGTGGGGAGTATGTTCAGAGCCCTCACTACACCCACACAGAATGATGCAATCTCTAAGCACAAGTCTGTTTTCCCATGAATGCACCCCCTGGTGGAGACACCTGGTAATACATGTACATTCAGACTGCACCACTCTATTCACTGGTCCCACGCTTTTAAGCCAGCAGCTCTAATCCAGAGAGCTCTAAACTATGTACCTAAATTTTTATTTATAAATTTTGGAAAAGAGTTATAGTACATAAAGTATTACGTACTTTACTAAATATATGCAGATATAGAAATTAAAGATATGAGATATAAAAAATAAATCAAAATAAGAAAAATTTAGTATTTCCCCTCCTTACCCACTAGGACCCTCTTGTATACTCATGGGGTGCATTGCATCATTTTGGAGCCCTGTGAAAATCAGTGTTGTCAAATTGTTCTTCAAAGCAGCATAGGGACAGTGGTTAAAAATGTAGACTCAGGAGTCAGCTGGCCTTTATGCGAATCCTGGCTCCACCACTTCCTAGCTGTGTGACAACCTCAATATTGCTTTCTTTAAAACACAAACAATAATAGTACACACCTCATAGAGTTCTTGGAAAGGCTAATTAATATAAAACATTGACATCAGTGCTTGGCACATGGTAAGCACTTGTTAAACATTATTATTTTCCTCAGTGCCACTATTAAAAACAACTTAAAATCTTTGGTTTTACATTGTCCTTAAAAAAACCCAGAGGGGAGGAAAAGGAGAGAGAAGCCTGGAAGGACTTCCTGAAAAAGGTGACCCCCCAATCTGAATTGGAATTTTGAGAAACACATAGGAGTTTGCTGGGTGAAGATGAAAGCAACAAGAGTCAGTTCAGCCTTTTAGGTAAACTATACATTTTATTAACACTTTTTCCATAGATGCTGTTCTTGGCTCCTATGTCTCCTTCCTGTCATTCATTCTAAATCCTTCTCCAGAACCTCTTTGTTGTTTCCAGGGGCTTTTTCACCTATTGCCTACAGGAATGCCTGACTTTCGCTCACTCTCCTTTATGCATCTCGATTATTTCCATAATCAGAAAGTAAAACCAACCCACTTCCCAGCCTCCCCAGCAGTCGGTGGTGGGGGGAGGGTTGGCAATAAGACCCTTCTGTCCCAGAGGGGTAGGCGGAAGTCCACATGGTGGGCATCTCTTATTTCTTCTTGCTCTGCCCTATTCTTCAAGGGTCACACTGAAGCTGAGAAGGAGCCTGGGTTGCTGAGGATTTTCCTGAACAGCTACACCAGCCCTGGACGTTTATATTAAAATATATATGCCTCTCCACCCACTGCGGAACCGCTGTTTTGGAGGTTTCCGTTACTTGTCGCCAAATACACTCACACATCCGGATTAACCATGTCAATAAGGGATGTCTAATAGAGATTGATGAAAAAAGGCCCATGGGAAAGGGTACGACCCCTGAGAAGCCGGGAAAATCCAAACCACCTGAAACGCAAGAATTCAGAGGCTTCGACTACTTTGCTGCTGGTTATTGCTGCCATCTAGTGGCAGTATTTTGGAACTAAAATTCTTTCTGACCATAAACTCTGCAGATCTTTTTTCTTTCCTTTCCTCATTCATTCATTCACTCACTTATGTGTTCACTCTACAAATACTTTATGAGGATGTACTATGTGTGGTGGGCCCTCCTAAATGCAATAAGGAAATATGGTAATGAGGGGAAATCCAGCTCCTTGCCCCTTCAAACATACATACTTGGGGGGAGATAGCCACTAATCAAACTTAAAAATGGAAAAGTATTATTAAAACAGAAAAAAAAAGAAAAAGTTGGGAAGGGTATAAGAGAAGAGCATGGTGCTATGAAAATCGTTGATAAGGATTTGGCTTATAGAGGAGATGGGTAGGAGGTTAGAGAGGGTTTTCCTGAGGATGTGCCCATTGGCCTGAAATCTCAGGAAGAACCAGGTGAGACTGCAGTGAGAGCAGTCATGAAAGTGAGCTGCAACGAAGAGAGAGAGTGTATGTTGAATACAAGGGAATAAAAGGCCATGCATTTAGATATACCTGCAGAAGAATGAAACTGGGCTACTTTCTTACACCATGTACAAAAATAAACTAAAAATGGATTAAAGACTTAATATAAGACCTGAAATCGTAAAACTCCTAGAAGAAAACAAGCTATAACCTCCTTGACGTCAGTCTTTAGCAATATTTTTTTTGGATATGTCTCCTCAGGCAGGGCAAAAAAAGGGCGACAAAATAAACAAATGGGACTACATTAAACTAAAAAGTCTTTTGCACAGCGAAGGAAACCATCAACAAAATGAAAATGCAACCTACTGAAAGGGCAAAGAGATTTGCAAATGATATATCCAACAAGGTATTGATACCCAAAATATATAAAGAACTACAACTCAATATCAAAAAGACAAACAGGCCATTTAAAACATGGGCAGAGGGCCTTAATAGATATTTTTCCAAAGAATATATACATATGGTCAACAGCACATGAAAAGATGATCAGCATCACTAATCATCAGGGAAATGCAAATCAAAATCACAATGAGGGGCTTCCCTGGTGGCGCAGTGGTTGAGAGTCCGCCTGCCAATGCAGGGGATACGGGTTCGTGCCCCGGTCTGGGAAGATCCCACATGCCGTGGAGCGGCTGGGCCCGTGAGCCATGGACGCTGAGCCTGCGCATCCGGAGCCTGTGCTCCGCAACGGGAGAGGCCACAGCAGTGAGAGGCCCGCGTACCGCAAAAAAAAAAAAAAAAAAAAAAAAAAACACAATGAGATGTCACCTCACACCTGTCAGAATGTCTATCAACAAAAAGACAAGAAACAAGTATTGGCAAGGATGTGAAGAAAACAGAACGCTTGTGCACTGTTGGTGGGAGTGTAAACTGGTGCAGCCACTATGGAAAACAGTATGGAGGTTCCTCAAAAAATTAAAAATAGAACTACCATATGATCCAATAATTACACCTCTGGATATTTATCTGAAGAAAACAAAAACACTAATTTGAAAAGATATATGTACCCATATGTTCATTGCAGCACTATTTACAATAGCTATGGAAGCAACCTAAGTGTCCATTCATAGATGAATGGATAAAGAAGATATGTTATACATATATACAATGGAATATTACTCAGCCATAAAAGAGAATGAAATCTTGCCATTTACAGCAAAATAGATGGACCTGGAGAGCATTATACTAAGTGAAATAAGTCAGAGAGAAAAACAAATATCCTATGATATTACTTATAGTGGAATCTAAAAAACAAAACAAATGAAGAAACATAACAAAAGAGAACAGACTCATAGACACAGAGGACAAACTGGTGGTTGCCAGGGGGGAGAGGGGGAAGGAGGATGGATGAAATAGATGAAGGGGATTAAGAGGTACAAAGTTCCATCTATAAGAAAAATAAGTCACAGGGAGGTAATGTACACATAGAGAATATAGTCAATAATATTGTAACCACTTTGTATGGTGACAGATGGTTACTGGTCCTATTGCAGTAATCATTTCATAATGTATAAAAATATCAAATCACTATGCTGTACACCTGAAAATAATATAATACTTTATGTTAATTATAAGTCAATTAAAATTTTTTTAAGTCTATGAAAAAATACATTGACATAACATAAATGGAGTCAAGTAATAGTGTGTTATCAGTGAAATAAACACAGGCAGATGTCCGTTCAGGAAGCTGTGAGACAAGGTCTAGGGCAATGTTACTGTGGACAGAGAGATGGAGATTCCCTGTGGAACTATGTCAAGGCGGTCAAGTCCATCAAAAATGGAGATGGCTTTGTTTTAAACACCGAGGGCAAGAACAAGGCATAAGTAAAAGTCCCAGGTTTCTGACGTGAGTGTCTAGGAGACTGGCAGGGGCATTTCACGAGCTAAAGAGAAGTGGGGAGAAGTGAGTGTATTTTGGAAGTGTTGAGTTTGAAGTGCCTGGGAGACACCACGTAGGGAGGAAATGGTAGACCATTATACCCATAAAAAGAAGCATTCAGTGAGGGAGGAGGAAAAGCAACAGGATGTGTTCTTCAAAAGGTAAGAGAAGGAGGGCTTGATCTCTTCTCCACACTCACAAAGCATGAAGAAACTGAAACTCCAGTAACATTTAAACTTATTTGCGAATGTACCAATAACACAAAATTGAGTTGTGTGAAGGCAAGAACTGCATCTTATTCAATTCTCTGTGCTTTAATGAGCTTAGCACTTGGGGAGATTAGCAAATAGTTGGTGTTCCAAATATGCAGAAGTGATGCTGAAATGAATGAACAAAAGAAGAGGGACCCAGTGGAAGGGAAAGGCATTCCAGGTGCAGCCAGCAGAGTGAAGAAAGGTAGGAAGAGAAAAATAATTAAAGGGAAACAATTATTCCTCCTTATTTTCAGGCTCCAGGATATCTCAAGCTGTGGACAAAAGCTCTTGTATATACAGCCAGCCCAACACAGTTCAGAACCTCATTCCTACAGGGGGGAAAGCCCTTAAAGGATTGAATGTAGCCTCTTGTGAGGCATATGATCCCTTGGTCTTCAGTATGCTGGCGTCTCATCAAGAAGAGATGGTTATACAAACGCATCTCCAGGTGGGGTCTCTGTGACTGAGATTAAGGTGGAATTAGATCTTTCTGGCCACTCTGGGAGGGTCAGTTTGTGAAAAAGTTTGCCCAACCTCCTCTCTCCTCTCCAGCTAATCTCCCTAGCCTACTTCTCCTTTACTAAGTAACTATCCTCTTCTGTATTTGAACTCATGGGTTGTCTACAAGCTTGTTTATTATGGTCATTGCTGGTTACTTTTGCTTTGTTCTGATTTTAATGAGTTCAAGTGATGGAACTGGTGGGGAAAGTGAGGTCATGTGCTTGAGTGACGGGGATCAAAGTGGCCATCTACAAGTGCGGCTCATTTGTAAATCTGCAATTTTAAAAGGACCACTTCCAGCACTCAGACATTGCTGGCTTTTAATCATATCCCCCCATATTTTGTTTACCTCAGGTTAAAAGTAAGGTGTAGTCTGGGTCAAAGTTTGTATGACCTTAGTTTAATTATTGTTGCAAGATGTCAGACTGATGTTGGAACAGAAAGAAACCTAGAGAAAGAATATTTTGTAAGATATGACTTCTTCCATCCCCTGCTATAAATAATAAACTAAAGGGAGTTTTGATTTGTTTGAGACCCAGAAAAAATTTTTCCTGACTGCATCATAGATTTTCTGCAGATTTTTCTAGTAAATAAAAATAACATTTGTTCATCATATACAATTTATAACTAGAGAAAATGTATAAAAGAAAATGGAATTATCTGTAATTGCATCACATTACAGGGAATCTCAGTGAGTCAATGTTCACATATTAGAGCATGCCCTAATAAATTTATTTATGTACAAAAATTAATAATTGCCATGATCTAAGGCACAATTATAGATTTTGCAATTAGCACTGCAATAAGAGTAACATCCCACGTCATTAAAATTTCATATGATCATCATCATAATTGTATAATATTTCCATCAAAAGGATGTACCGTAATTCTTTTAACCTTTCATCTTTAGGTTTAAAACAACAAGGACCATTTTAGTGTATCAACCTTTGTCTGAATTTATGATCATTTCTACATTTATGGAATGGGTTAATAGTTAAATAAGTATGAACATGTTCAAGCCTGTTTGTGCTCAAAGCAATCATTCTCTTAATAACTATAGTATTTGCCAAGCCATTACTCATGGCCAGGAACTATATAAGATGCTGGGGCCATAGCAGTAAACAGAAAAAGAATATCTCTTATCCATGAGAACATTATTTGCTACCAGGGGAGAGGGGCTTTTAAGTATAAACAAATAGCAAAACAAGAGCTAAAGAAGAAATTACAGTGTTAAATAGGCATAATGTGGAGGGAAGAGAGTGTTTAATGAAGGCCTCACAAGAAGATGACCTTCAGACAAATCACCAGCCACTGTATCTTCTAGGGGAAGGGCATTTCAGACAAAGGGGACAGCAAGTACAAAGGCAAGAGCACAAGAAAAGGTTTGGCCAATTTTATAAAGGAAGCGAAAGGAGATTGGTGTCCCTAGAATGTGTTTAGCCAAGGGAACAGTTCCATCTCAGGCTGAGATTTAGGCGCCAGATTTAGGTGCAGCACGGGACTAAGGGAAGGCTTTCTCCAAATTCATTGCATCATTCCAGGTTCACTTCTTTCTTTTGATCTGTGAGCAGCATTGCAGAGAGTATCTGAGGGTTCTGCAGGATACCAACTAATTTGAAGTTTTTAAGCCGGCAGAATTCCTTCTTGTTATTAATTTCCCCTTAGGCAGGAACAAGGAACGGTTGGCCACAACAAAGATGGCGGCAGCGGCCTCACACGGCAACGGCAACGTCGACGCCATTCATCAACGAGCGCGATATCATATAGTTCCGCCTTGCCGGTCAAACGTCACTTCCGGCCCCAGCCAGCGGCGAGCGCGCCTGTCTTCCGGCTTTGGGCTTGGATGTGCGGACGGAGGTGAGTGGTCTCCGAGTCTCGCGGAGGGAATCGCAGGAAATGCGGGGCCAGCAACATGGACAGGTCAGGCGGGAAGTCCGCGGCTGTTGTCGCAGTTGTGACTGAACCTCGGTATACCCAGCGATACAGGGAATATCTCGAGAAGCAGAAACTCCTGGAGGGACAGCACCGTGTGGAAAAGTTGCCGGATGGCACCGTGGCGCTACCGGTGCTGGGAGAGGCCCTCACTGAGCAGCACCTGTGGGAGCTGAGGAATCGTGTGGCTCCAGGCAGCACCTGTGTGGTAACGCAGCTCCTGAATCCTGTTCCTTCAAAGAAGGCCCAGGCTTGTTCACCTGCCCAAAGGCTGTGTCTTGAGGTGAGTCGCTGGGTAGAGGGCCGCGGAGTGACGTGGTCAGCTCAGCTGGAGGCTGATCTGCCCCGATCTTGGCAACGACATGGCGACCTCTTGTTGCTGAGTGAGGACTGTTTCCAAGCTAAGCAATGGAGAAACTTGGAACCAGAACTCTGGGAGACGGTTGCCTCGTCACTTGGCGTCCAGCGTTTGGCCAAACGAGGGCGGGTGTCACCGGATGGCACTCGAACTCCAGCAGTGAATCTGCTGCTGGGCGACCATGGCTGGGTGGAGCATGTGGATAATGGGATCCGATATAAGTTTGACGTGACCCAGTGCATGTTCTCCTTCGGAAACATCACTGAGAAGCTTCGTGTGGCATCGCTGCCCTGTGCTGGAGAAGTGCTGGTGGATCTCTATGCAGGGATTGGTTATTTTACCTTGCCTTTCCTAGTTCATGCTGGTGCAGCCTTCGTCCATGCCTGCGAGTGGAACCCCCATGCTGTAGTTGCTCTGAGAAATAACCTTGAGCTCAATGGAGTAGCTGATCGATGCCAGATACACTTTGGGGATAACAGAAAACTGAAGCTCTCAAACATTGCGGACAGGGTGAACCTGGGGCTTATTCCCAGCTCTGAAGAAGGCTGGCCCATTGCCTGCCAAACGCTAAGACAGGATGCTGGAGGCATTTTGCATATTCACCAAAATGTGGAATCTTTCCCAGGGAAGACTCTCCAGCCTCCTGGAAGCAGTGAAATGGAAAAGGAGTATTGGTCTTCTCCTCAGCAAATGATCACCAACCAGTTGAAAAATGAAGCTGCCAGTGATTCTAGGAGAAAAATGCTGTCAGCCGCCACCAAGCCAGAGTGGCAAAGGTGGGCAGAAGCTGCAGCAACTCGAATTGCCACTCTTCTTCAACAGGTGTACGGGAAACCGTGGAAGACACAAATCCTGCACATCCAACCAGTGAAATCCTATGCTCCCCACGTGGATCACATAGTCCTGGATCTGGAATGCCGCCCCTGTCCTCTAGTTGGCTAGAGAAGGTGGATCCTGAGACAGGAGGATCTACGTGTGAGTGACCCTTAAAGCATCAACTCAGGCTGGGGCCTCACCCCTCTTGTCTCCTGGTAATCTATTTTAATATTTTGTTGCCCTAAAAGCAGGCTCTAAATCAATGCATATTATTTCATTTGTTTTCCATTAACACCCTACAGAATGAGCTATGTATCTGGAAGAAGTAGTGTGGCTCATTGAAATGAGGCCTGGCTGTGCAATTGTGAATTCTGACCTCAGTTCTATCTAACCTGGGGTACATGGTTCCAGTATTCCTTTGGCCTTGAATTTTCTCATTTGCAAAATGAGGGATTCTTGGCCAGGTCTCACATGGCTGTCACCTAATAAATAGTTATACACAGGGCATTGGTTATTTTAGAGTGAAGGACGCAGTGCTGTTTCCAAAATCACTGCAGCTACAGTATGGAAACTCACCTGAGTGGGGCCAGGTTGGAAGCAGGGAGACGGGCGAGGAGGCTTCTGTGGCGGTTCAGGCATGAGATGATGGTGGCTCGGACTAGGGTGGTGGCAGTGGGAGGTGAATGGATTTGAGAAGTAAAATCAATGAGTCTGAGCATTGGAGTCCAAAGCAAGGCATTCAAGTGGTGCTGCTTGGTTATGACTGACTAAATTAGGGAGGGAAGAGGACAAAAGTTACTCTAAATTACCTCCATTGGTCTACTTTAGCATTCCTAAATGAGTAGGTGCGGGGAGGGTGTATCTTAGGTTTATTGTAGTAGAGAAAGTGTTAAGAATGACTGCTTTAAATGACAGGGCAGGGAAACTAGGTTTCCAGCCCTAGCTAGTGCAGTAGCTGCCAATTGCTAGCTCATTTTTAAAGTTTGAATTAAAATCTTAGATTTTTACAGGCCTCAGACTCCCTTTCCATCTTCCTTCCCTGGCCGAGAACATCAGGGTCAACATAAGGAGCTCTAAGGAATGTGAGATACTGTGTTTTCCAAGCCTCCCCTTATTTTATGGCTGTCTGCCAGTGCCATTGTTTACTGTTGGAATGACCACATGTAAGGAATCACTGTTTACCTTTAGGATGACTAATTGTCAAGAATCAATTCTCAGACCTTTGTTTTGGTGCACTTTGAAGCCATCTGGGCTTGTTTTCCTCATGAAGGAAATACAGAAAAGTGTGGTTTGGGAGTTCCCTGGTGGCCCAGTGGTTAGGATTCTATGCTTTCACTGCTATGGCCTGGGTTCAGTCCCTGGTAGGGGAACTGAGATCCCGCAAGCCGTGTGGCGAGGCCAAAAAAAGGAAAAAGGTAAAGTGTGGCTTTATCAGGATTTTGATTGTACCTGGCATTTGTCTGGCTGCGGTTGGGCTGGGCTGCTTGTTCTCTTGCAGCAGTGCCAGTGAGGACAGGATTGGTGCTGCTTGTGTTGTTCTGAAAATATTAAATGCCTACCATCAACATGAGCCACAGGAAATATGAAGAGCCATTAGACACTGTCTCTGAGGAGCTCCCAAGCTAGCAACAGACGTAACACAAATGCTGCAAGAGTCAGAACGCAGTAAGTGCCGTATGAGTGATAGCTCGTTGTAGGAGTGTAAAGGTGGGGAAGGAAAAAAAGCTGAGAATTGAATGAGGAGGTCTTCAGAAAGCTAGTGTTTGAATTGGCTCTTAAAAACAGGGTGAGATTTTGTTAAGTGGAGTCTGATGCTGGTTGAAGAGACTAACAGGTGCCAGAGTTTGGAAGCTCAGAGTGTTTGGGGCGTGGCCATTAGATCAGTTTGGAACAGAAGCAGCAGTGAGAGATGTGCTGAAGGTGGGGGTCGCTGTAAGGATTAAAAAGAAGAGTGTCTAGTGCAGAGTAGGCCCCCAGGAAATGTTGGCTATCATGTGACCCCGCAGAGGGAGCCTGCTAGATTCCATTCCCATCCCACAGAACGGCCTTCTTGCCTTTGCCTTCATTTCACACACTGGGTTTCTTCTCACACCTGTGCCTACAGCATCCTCTCCTCAAGCTAAAGATGCCAGGCGGGGTTTGAGCCAATCCAGGGGGAGAAACAGGGAGGAAGATGAGTCGGAGCTGCATGTCCAGGGGCTGAGGAATTAGCTTCCTGCCATAAGCTGTGGGAGAGGCGGCTGATGTCACGTGCACCCAAATGAATTCATTCAACTTGTTATACGTATCAGGCCCTGAGTGTTAGTGGGGAAGGAAGATTGACATGGGCTCTGCCTTCGTGGCATTTAGGTTCCACTCATTCAGCTCCTGGCTCCTCTACTTTCTATGTGACCTGAGGCAAGTCATGAATCTCTCATGATTTCGTTTCCTCATCTGTATGCTGGAGTTAACAATTGAACATATCCTGAAGGAAAGTTGTTGGGTTTAAATGAGTTAACATATGTTAACTGTCATCACAGTGACTGGTATATCGTGGATATTTCAGTCTTTGTATGAGGGGAGCTACCATTTCCCAATTTGGCTGTGAGGGATTGCTGCACATCTGCTTTACTTACAGCAGAGTGACTTTATTTTGAAAGCCATTCACTGGTTTATTAGGATGTTCTGTGAATTTCCCCATCAGGCACTATGCGGAGGGCCAGGGATGTAGAGGTGAGTAAACCTGAGTCCTGCCCACAATGGAATCACCATCTGGTGACATGGACACAGATGAAGCAATGTCAGTACTGTGTACTAAGTGCACATATAGAAACAAGTGGGTTTTTACAGGCACATGTAGGATCTGGGTTCTGGGAGGTGGAGAGGGTGGCTGGGAAGGCGGGAGCAGGGATGCCTAAGCTGAGAGAGAGTGTGCAGAGTTACGTGTGATGGGAGAGAATAAGGGTCCCTTAATAAGCCTCTTCTCCACCTGAGTATATCCATTTACAGTACAGTTTTCTCCAAGCACTTGCTGGATGGCCTGACCTGGAAGAGACATTTAGTGGCACCAAGGAAAAAAGACTGAAGGGGTCAGGAGGCTCATGGCGTCCTTACAGATTTAATCCAGGAATTTGTAAAAGCTCTAAAGTCTTCCTTTGGGGGCATTAGTATTAGTTGCTGATTAATGTACCCTTGATGGAGAAGTTGTGATTAAAAAACAATAATAATGATTTTATCAAACTCCCTCAACCGTGAGTTGCTCTATTCATTCACTCCATAATTTTAATAAATTACATGCATGTATTAATACACGAATATAATGTATATATTTAAAAGGTACAAACAGAGAAATTTAAAACGATGAGACACAAATATATAGAAAAAGCATTTTTTTTTTTTTTGAGGTACGCGGGCCTCTCACTGTCGTGGCCTCTCCCGTTGCGGAGCACAGGCTCCGGACGCGCAGGCTCAGCGGCCATGGCTCACGGGCCTAGCCGCTCCGCGGCACGTGGGTCCTGGATCGGGGCACGAACCTGTGTCCCCTGCATCGGCAGGCAGACTCTCAACCACTGCGCCACCAGGGAAGCCCAGAACAAGCATTTTTAATTCAGTTTCTTCCACCCTGGGCACACGTGTGAGAAGAAACCCCAGTATATGTCACTCTGAACAGCCTCAAGGTGCAGCCACTTCACATGGGCAAGGCATAAGACTCGGCATTTTCAAATTAAACTATTATTTTAAATGATTAAAACTATTTTCATATTTTTAAAAGCATTTTTGAGTTTTGTTCTGGAATATAGTTAGGTTACTTGGAAACAGTTTGATCTTTTTGAGTCTTGCTTTTAAGCACTTGTTAGAGCAGCATATAGTCTAGGATTAATTTTTTTCCATTTTTGAAGCAAGACCTTTCTTCGTTCTCTGACGCCTTGTGAATTATGAGATTTTCCACTCTTGCTCTATGTAGGAACAGGAATTATCCACCACCCTGTGTGGTGTGAGCTCTGAGTATTTTTTCCTATAATCCTTTCTGGTGGGTCTTTTGTTGGCTGTTGGTAGTTTCCTATCATGTGGGCTGATCATTACTCAGCTGAAAACTTTTAAGGTAACAGTCGGCAGATATCTGGAGTTCCCTTTGTGTGCGGCTTTCTCCTCCCTGGCATTCTACCCTGTGAACTCTACTTACTTGGGCTCCCAGGACTCACCTCCTCACCTCAGGGAGTTAGACTGCTGGCCTCCACTCCATCCTCATGCCACAGCCTGGAAAAGTTCCAGGCTGTAAGTTGGAGCAATTGTATGGCTCACCTGGTTTGTTTTCCACCTCTCATGGACCATTGCTCTTCATCGCCTATGTCCGATGCCTTGAGGGCCGTTTCATAAATTTTGTCAGTTTTTTTTTTAACTGTTTAGAAGTTTATAATAATTGTTTTGACGTAAATGTACTAGCTTTCACAATCATTATTATTGATGAAATTCACTCTAGCAATAATATACATACTTCAGCTGACACAATGTTTCAACATGTAAAGCACAGAAGAATTTCTTGCTACAATTATGTTTAGAATGCTTACCTATATTATAAAATGAATATTAAAATATTAGCAATGATATCTTTCTGATTAGATATAATAACTTGCAAGATTTCCTGACCAACAATCACACACAATTTCAGAGAGGCCAGAAACAGTGAGAAAATAGGTATTTGTCTCTTTGGGTTTTTAAAGGTCAAGGTTGAATCCAAGGTAAGTAGAAAATATTGAATATGAGGCTAAAACTGAATTTTGGCACGACACACACATATTAGGTAGGTAGGTAGATACAGATGGATAGACTGTCCTAGTTTCCCTTTTTTTCTTTTAGTAATTGAATTTTATTTTAAGATCAAAGCTAAACGTACAGTTTCAAAATTCAAATAAAAGTAGCAAAACTTTATGGAAAAAACAAAGCAGTTCTGCAGCACCATGGTGAAGCAGCTGTCCTGCAGCTCCTTTCCCTTCACTTTGTGTGTCTACTTTCAGCACTTTCAAATGGGCCTATGTGCCAAAGGAGATGCAGGACCTAAGCTACATGTACCAACAGGAGCCGTGAGAGTCTGTTGAACTGGGTGCTGAGGGTGTGGGATGGGAAGCAGTTTGCATTCATATAGGACAGAGAACAGTACTTGCCCACCCTCTATCATAATATAGTCTGAAGAGATCTAGACCATCTCAACCTTCCACAGAATGTCACACTGACCTATTACATTCATGACATCATTACTACTTGGGCCAGGTAAACAATAAGTAGCTAGCATATTATACTCCCAAGGATAGGAAATAATCACTAATAAGAACAAGCAACCTTTTACATCAGTGAAATTTTTAGAGTCCAGTGGTCTGCTTGAGTGTCAAGATGTCTCCTTCATAGTAAAGAACAAATTTTTGCATCTCACTCATTTTATCAATAATCGGCCACCAAGAATGCACACCAAGCTCCAGGCTGCTTTGTGGGAATTTAGAACTTGAGAATTCTGCTCCGACTCATATACTGGGTGACTGGAAGGCTGCCAGTCTTCAGTGGGATCCAGAGCACATAAAGGCTCTGTAGCAGGTACAGGCTGCAGTGTAATGAGCCCTATTGCATGGGCCATTCAATACAGGAGAGTCTATGGGACAAGAGTATCTGTGATAAGCATAGCAGCCATGGGAGTTTATGGCAAGCTGCAACTGGAGGATCGCAAGGTAGACTTCTAGGCTCTGTAGCAAAGCCAAAGCATCTGCAGTGGAGAACCACACGTCATTCAAAAATGGCCCCTTGCATGCTGATGGGCCTTGGTAGGAACTGAGCATCTCATGGGACATCAAGTAACCCTTCATGAGCTAGGTTTTGTCAGACCCACCAAGTCGGTCCATCATAAGGTGGAAGCGGTACACCTGGGATCGGTGACAAGTAGGGCCAGGGGAAATGAATAGGCGATGGTCCAGACTCCCGTATCATACGTATAACACTTGAACCAGGGTCCCTCCCTCAGTTCACAACTGCGGCTGCTTGAGAGGCTCTTTTGTCTAGCTGATTCAGGACAAAAAAGCCCAAGCTAAGTTCACCAGTGGGTTTATTGGAATATGGGTTCAAAACTAAAATAGACTTCTGCCCTACAGCCCAAATCAGGAGTGCTGTTAAAAGACAGGTGAATTCTCCAAAAAGGCAGAATTTGGGGCAGTATTCCTGGTCATCCACTTTGTGTGGAAAAAGTAGTGGCTTGAAGTAAGAATATATCTTCTTGGAAGGTGGCAAATAAGTTGGCTAGATGATCAGGGGCCTGGCATGAAAAAGATTAGATCAGGGACAGGGAAGCCTGGAGAAGAAGCAGTGGAGAAATCTGCGGGATTCGGCACATGAGTAAAGAACTTTGTGTTGTATAACAACGCCTACCAGGATAATCCACCACAGAACAGGCACTCAACAACCAGGTAAACAGACTTGGCCAGTCCTTCAGCAACCGCAGCCACCAGCTGTCCCAGTACTGGCACAATGGGCTCATGTACATTGTCATGTCCCAGGGATGCAGGTGAGCAAGAGGTCAACAGCACGGCTTCCACTCACCAAGTGGCCACTCCCTCATGTTCAGCACTGAGCCCTTGATACAATAGCATCCCTCAAGGAAACCAAGGAGCTACTTGGTAGCAAGTTGATTACATTGGGCGCCTATCCTGGAAGGACAGTGACTGACCTTTACTAGAATCTTCCTGTCTCCAGGTATGAGTTTGCCTTTCCTGTCCACAAGATGTTGGCTAGACTACTTGTCCAAGGGTTTACAAGTGTTTGATCCATCAATATGTATCCTGCATAATATTGCCTTTGACGTAGGGACCTACTTTACAGCAAAGGACTGTTTCATGACCATGGGGTTCACTGGTCCTATCACATACTCCAGAACCTAGAAAATGCTGGCCCGGTGGAGTGGTGAAAAATCCTTTTGAAACTTCAGCAAAAGCTTGGAAGATGTGAAGATGGGATGCCGTCCCCCAGGACTCAGTATACTAAATCAAACTCATTATATAGTGCCATGTCCAGTATAGAGAGAAAATGCAAGTCTGGGAATGAAAAGGTAGAAATAGAATTCCCCTTGTAGGCTAAATAATGGCCCCCAAATACGTCCGTGTCCTAATACCCAGAACCTGTGAATATGTGATCTTACATGGTAAAAGGGACTTGGCAGGTGTGATTAAGATGGGGAGAATAGCCTTGATGATCCAGGTGGACCCAATATAATCTCAGAGGTCCTTGTAAGAGGGAGATGGGAGCAAGTAGTAGGAGATCTGATGACCAAAGCAGGATGGAGTGATGTAAGGAAGAGACCATGAGCCAAGGAATGTAGGCAGAGCCTCCAGAAACTGAAAAAGGCAAATGGATTCTCTCCCAAAGCCTTCAGGAGAAACGCAGCCTTGCTGACACCTTGATTTTAGATTTCTGATCGCCATAATTTAAGAGAATAAATGTGTTGGTTTAAACCACTAAGTTTGTGGTAATTTATTATAGCAGCAGTAGGAAATTAATACACCCACTTTCTGTCTCCACTGATTCATGTGCTTCCCATCCCCACAACTCTGCTCTAGAGCAACGCTCCCCAACCTTTTTGGCACCAGGGACCGGTGTCGTGGAAGACAGTTTTTCCACGGACGGGGGGGAAGGTTCAGGCGGTAATGCGAGCGATGCAGAGAGGCGGATGAAACTTGCTCACTCGCCAGCCGCTCACCTGCTGTGCGGCCCGGTTCCGAACAGGCCCGGGGGTTGGGGACCCCGGCTCTAGAGGGCTGCTTCCTATCAGGGGAACTGTTTCATCAGGAGACACAATTAATAGATCCATTAAACTTTAACCTATGAGGTTTCCCAGTAATTTGAGGCTCCTTGTGCCAAGAGACCAGCAGACAAGAACGAATCACCATCCTGGCTGGAGTAATTGAACCTGATCAGGAGGAAGTGGAGTTACTGACAATGCGGGCAGAAAGGAATGTACTTCACACTCATTGCGTCTGCTAGGCTGTCTCTTTGATACTTCCCTACCCTATATCAGGAGTAAAATGGGCAACTTCCAAAATGGCAGAATAAGGACCTCCAAAAACTGGCTCTTCCATAAAAAGCAATGAGAACACTGGCAAAAATTGTCAAAATCAACCTTTTCAGAATTCTAGAAACTAAAGGCTTGCGACAATCTAAGGAGCATTCATTCAAGAAAAACAGCTAAGTCTTGATTAAAAAGGAAAGCTTCTGGCATTTTAACTTGCTCTATTCCCAGCCCCTCACTTATAATACAATGTTAAATTGTTCCTAATTTTAGGGAGAATGCCTGTACTGTGTTTGACCATTAAGTTATATGCTGTCCTTAGGTAGTATCCATAGAGTCCCATTATAGTGCTGTTTTTAAAAAAATCATCCTTTTTCCACTGCACTGTAGTGTCACTTTTATGATAAATCAGGTGATTGTATATGTGTGGGTCTATTGCTAGACTTTCTCTTCTGTTCCATGGGTCAGTTTTTCTATCCATGTACCACCAATACCATCTTGTCTAAATTAGAGCCTTAGAATAAGTCCTGATATGATACTGTAAATCATTCAACTTTATTCTCTAAGATTGCGTTAGTTATTCTTGATCTTTTGCATTTTCTTACGGATTTTAAAATCAGCTTGTCAATTTTTTGAAAAAAGGTCCTGCTGAGATTTTTTTTGGGGGGAGGAATTACATTGAACCTATAAGGTAAAGTTGACATCTTTGCAATATTGCATCTTTCACCTTGAAGCTTTTGTTCTACTCATTTGGGTGTAGCTATGAAATGAGAAGTGGTTATCAGAAGCCTGGATGACAGGATCCTGTCCAGGGTGAAGGATCCTGTATTTCCCGTCTGTCAGAGGGATACTATATCCATCTTCTCTAGGCTCCCTGCCTTGACAGATGTTTTTAACTTAGTATTACTTGTACTCTTCCTCTCAGCAGTATCTAATCCCTCAGATTATTCTTAACCATCACCTTAGATGACTAACATATTTGAGCCTATCATATATTTATATCCTAATATAAATTCAGTACCACTGAATGGTTATCACATATAACAACCCACACTAATAAACAGTATCTTCACAGTACTAACACAGTATGTATCATAGGGGTTCCAATGAGTATTTCTCCTAAAATCTGTTTACCATATACCATACTAAGTACCTAAAACATGTTGTTTTAATTTGTGTAACAAGCATGAGCAGTTACTTGCAGAGGATCAGATCTTAGGCTGTGGAATCTGAAAAGTGTGAGTTAGAAACCTGCCACTCTTAATTGCCTGTGTCCTTGGACAGGTTTGTGGAGGATTAAATTGGATAATACATGTTATATGTTTTGTATCTTATCTGACATTATTAACCTTTTTTTCTCTTTTTCCCAGATGAGGATACTGAAGATTAGAGCTTAAGTACATTGTCTAGAGACAGAGAACTAGTGAGAAGCAGAAGTGGGTAAGCATACTGCCAGGCATATAGAAAGTGCTCAGTAAATGTTGAATGAATGAGTGAATGAATGAACCAAAGTCAGTCAGTATGTACTCAATGTTGACTCCAAATGCCACTATATTCTCTCATGTTTCCTTTGTTAGCCCAGAATCAGTTCCTGTTGCGTGTAACAAAGACTTGGCTGATGTAAATATCAACCGAAAATTGAAACTAGTTTTTACACATTCTACATCTAAAGGCTTTTTAGAGGTACTAAAAGGCTTCTGAACCATTAAAGCCAAATGAACAGATTGTTATTTTTGAACATGGGTAATTTATGAATACACACACACACACACACACACACACACACACAGCTACCCCACATACTGTTCTGGGTAGACTCAATTTAATATATACCTGAGTTGTGCAACATTCAAATCAATGTAGAAGCCAAAGAGATTAGATTCAGTGAATTGCAGCTATTTCTTTGAAAGCTTATCTTTTATCTTAAAAATCCCTAAAAGCATTCTAAAAACTACCTCATTAATGTAAATTTAGATTTAAGGTAGTATTTTAAAGTACTTGCCAGGATCTTATTCATACCTTCATTTTATAGATAGGGAGAGTGAGACCTAGTGAGTTTAAAGAGACATGCTTGAAGTCATATAAGATAACTGTGCCACCACTCCTGAAAGTTCTGGGCCCAAGGTGGAATTTAGTTTTAATTAGAAATTCTTATACTAATAGAATTTGTGCATCAAATTAAGATCAGAAACTGTTAAAACATGGATAGGCAAGAAAGTATAGAGGAGGGACAAAAATCTTTTCCTTCCTAGGTTCTGTGGCTGGGGCCCTGGAAATTAAACCAATAAAATAAAGATTAACAAGAGAAACACAAGAGTTTATTAACTCATGCCATGCACATACGTCCAGGAGAAACTAAGTGTTGAATAACTCAAAGAGGTGGCTACAATTCGGGGCTTATATAGCATCTTAACAAAGAACAATGCATTGTAGAGAAGAGATAAAGGAAAAGGGGTTTAGGCTTTTGGGGTGGCAGACTGTGGGAAGGTGAATGGGGGGAAACTAATGGATAAGGATTAGCTTAATAAGCTTTGCCAGTGATTGAGTCTAAGAGTCGTCCTCTTCTTGGTAAGGGAGAGGGAGACACCTTTACCAATAGAAATTTATGTCCTATTTTCAGGCAAATGGGAAGGAGGGAAGTGTTGAGCTGGAGAGCTTTTTGTTTGTTCCTGCTGTTTCTCAACTGTCTTCAGTTCAAAATAATCATGTCAAAGTAACATATTTTGGGGTGGCATGTTCTGATCCTCTACAAAAACAAAAAAGTATGGCCTCTTCTGCCCTGAGAAGGAAAGAAGGCACTGACTGTGTGTTCTTACCTCAAAGATTAGAAACAAAGACAGAGGTCAGAGTTCTTGCCCTTAAGTCACATTAGTAATGAGTTCTTGGTACTTCCCTGGTTGCCCAGTGGTTAAGAATTCCCCTGCCAGTGCAGGGGACACTGGTTGGAGCCCTGGTCCGGGAAGATCCCACATGCCGCGGAGCAACTAAGCCCGTGCAGCACAACTACTGAGCCTGCACTCTAGAGCCCGCAAGCTATAACTACTGAGCCTGCGTGCCAGAACTACTGAAGCCCGCACACCTAGAGCCCGTGCTCCGCAACAAGAGAAGTCACTGCAATGAGAAGCCTGCGCATCACAATGAAGAGTAGCCCCGGCTCGCTGAAACTAGAGAAAGCCCCCGTGCAGCAACAAAGACCCAACGCAGCCAAAAATAAATAAAAAACCAAAAAAAAAGGGTTCTTGCCCTTGACATTAGTATAATGTGGCCGACCACGGTCCGCAGTTCTGCCTAATCGGGTAGTAGATAGAAAGGATGATGTGCAAAGAGATGAGAGGGATGTTTTTCTCGGTAGCGCCTACCACTCCAAGCCCAATACCACGAAGGGTGCCCGCTCCATACACCGCACGCAGCGACGCCTCCGACAGGCGGCCTTGTAGCATCTTCCTCGGAAGGTCGACCGCTCAGACCCGGCTTCCCGGTGGGGTGGAGTAGCTCTGGCAGGCGGCGCCCTTTGGCTCTCCTCCTGCCAAGCAGTTCTGAATCATGTTTATGGGACGTTTAATGGGCTCTAATAAAGCAGCTAATAATTCCCTCCCGACGAAGCAGTGACTGCCTCACACGCCAACGCCTTTGCGGGTGAGGCGCCCACCCTGAGGCTGGAGGGCGCGGCTGCCCAACAGCGCCTGCGCCACTGGGTGGCGCCAAAAGCAGCAAAGGCGGCCCCGGCTCCGGAGATGGGCGGAAACCATGGCAACGATAGGGACGTCTGCTACGCCGAGCGTGGTGACCGCGAGGGGAGCGCCCCTAGCGCCGTATTATGACGCGAGCGTCGGCGCGCGGCTTCCGCGGTCTCGCGTGACCGCGGGAGCAGCCTCCGGGCCTGGCAACAGCAGCAACTGCAGAGGCGGGCGGGCGAGGTCAAGATGGTGGCTCCACGGGCGGGGGAGGCGGTGGAGGCGGTGGAGGGAGGAGGAGCCAGACCATAGCCGGCCGGAAACACCGACACCCACAGGCCTCCCGGGAGCCGCCGCTGCTGCCTCCGCCGCCGCCTCCGCCGCCTGCTCCAGCTCGAGAGACGCGAGCGGGCGGCGGGGCGGGCCGTGAGAGAGACACGAGAGGAGGGAGGGCGGGGGCGGAGTCGCCCGCCTTCGCCTCCGCCCCCGGCCGCCGTCCCGGCCCCTGCCCCGCGCGGCTCTACCCGGCCCGCCCAGCCCCGGTGTGGCAGCGGCTTATGGCGGCGCTGGGGCCCCCGGAGCAGCAGGTGCGGATGGCCCATCAGCAGGTCTGGGCGGCGCTCGAAGTGGCGCTCCGGGTGCCCTGCCTCTACATCATCGACGCCATCTTCAACTCCTACTACGATTACAGCCAAAGCCGGTTCTGCATCGGGCTCCAGATCTTCCTCCGGCTCCTTGGTGAGGGGGACGGGGTAGCCTGCGTCCGGGGACGGCTCCGCGGGCCGAGACGTGCAGGAAGGAGAGGGCAGCCGAGCGCAGGCCGTGGGGTGTGTGTATGTATGTGTGTGTGTGTGTGTGTGTGTGTGTGTGTGTGTGTGTGTGTGTGTGTACGTACTAGTTTCGCGGGCCGAGACGTGCAAGAGGGAGAGGGCAGCCGCGCGCAGGCGGTGGTGTGTGTGTGTGTGTGTGTGTGTGTGTGTGTGTGTGTGTGTGTGTGTGTGTGTGTGTGTGTGTGTGTGTGTGTGTGTGTGTGTGTGTGTGGTGTGTGTGCGCGCGCGCTAGTTTCGTTTCCCCCCTGGGGGCGTCTTTGCGGGCCGGACGGGAGGAGGAGATGACATTTGTCTCAGAGTTGACAGCGGAGTGGTCCTCCCTGCGAGTCAGTCTCCTGTTCATTTTTGCCTCTGAGCGAGGGCGGGGAGAAAGCAGCGAGGTGTGAGCATGCGGCTCTGTGCCTGCTGTTTCTCTAGGGGAATGAGTGCTTGACCGCGTTCTATGCGACAGCCTTGGAAAAACAGCAACTCTGCTTACGTTTTTGATCTCGCCGTGTGTGACCTTGGGCTCGTCGTGCCGAGGCCTGGGCCTCAGTTTCCCCCTTTCCAAAATGCAGGGTACTCGTATGTTGTCATTTAAATGACATCCAAACGAAAGAGAATGTCAGACCTTGAAACTGTTAGAAAAATCCTCACGAAGAAGGCGATACTTAAAACGAGTCCTAAAATTTTCCATGAATAGAGAAGAAGGTATTGAGAACGGTTATAAAAACGTGGCTAGGAAGTGATAAGACTTGAAAATCAGTGTCTTGGTTGCATATGAATGGAGTGTTAAAAGAATCTTATACTTCACTCCCCATTTTCACTTGCATTACCAGAGTGAGAAGGATTTACGCTTAAAAGAAGTTTTTGAGTAATTGAAACGTGGCAAATTTTGTTGATGAGGTAATTCTTGTGTTAGTTTTTAGTGAGGCTGTGCTTTTGAAGTGTTGCTGAGGACGAGCTGATGGTGAGATCCTTACCAAGCCTTTCTGAATTAGGAGCCATCTGTTGCTGCTTTATTCCTACTCTTTAAAAAAGTGGTAATGTTGAGTTTTGTTTATAACAACACTTTACATTTGTTTGGTACTTTACTTGTGCAGTGCCTTTTCACTGGTATTATCTAACCTAACGTTCAAAAATCCCTCAAAGGAGGGTGGGTGGTGTTATTCTCATTTTACAAATGAGGAAACTGAGAGATAGAGGTTAAGTGTTTTGCTTTTGATACACCGCAAGTAATTGGTTGCCAGCACCTGGGCTTAACAATCTTCTGGCATGGTTCGTCTTCCTCCTCAGTACAGCTGCAGTCCAGATACAGAATGCTATAATAATGATTATATGCTAGATCTTAAAACTAACAGATGTGAACGTGATGTTCTTTAGCACAAGACTTCTCAGTAACCCACCAGCTACTTAATCCCAGCCATCCTGCTTACCACTGCAAAATGTAATGCCCTCTTATTTGTGGCAAAAATGGAGCTGTGTGATTTCCAATGTATAGGAATAGCGAATCATTATGTTGTACACCTGAAACTAATATAATGTTATCTATTGATTATACCCCAATAAAAAAAAGAACATTAGCTAGCTTTAATGTTTTGTACTTAACATATTTTGTTTAATTCTGATAGTCAGGGAATGCAAGTGAGGTTAGTTAAATAATGTTACAATGAAATTAATAAGAATGGGGACCTGTTGGGAAAGCATTTTATTCCTGCCAGTTAGAAGTCACTCATTATGATCATAAATTAACAGGCAGTTGCTTGTCTCATTATAGAAAGGTGGTCCCAGCTGAGCCTGATAGATCCCAACCCCTCCCCGCGGTACCTCTCCACGTTAATTGATGACATGCATGCAGTCAAGACCTGTGCTGACTCCTGGGTTGGGGAGACTGAGAAATGGAGAACACTGATCACTTCTATTCCTGAACCCCACAGGAAAAGAGAGAGTTTGCTAGAGAGAGAGCAGAGGCTCTAGGGAACTTTATGAAATTTGGGATTACCAAGTGTAGTTTTGGGCACTGAATAACCAAATGTATTGTAACATGGACTCGAGGGTGGTAGGAGGGGCTTTCCCTGCTTCTGCTTTGAGAGGAGGGAGGAGGCCATGGTGGAGGAGCTGGAAAAAAGAAACCAAAACAAAACTGGGTTTGAGAGGATTCACATACTCATTCTGCCAGTAGTGTAGCCACTGTCTTGAGTGTTGTTCTGGCATGTAACTACAGAGCCTCTGAGAGCCCCTTCGGGACCAGGTGCTTTAATGCATTGTGCTCAGAATTGAGCTTCAGGCTAGGGAGCTTTAAAGGAGTATTTTCTTTAATTAAATCTTTTGTAGTTTAAGAACACTGAATAAAGTAATCTGGTGTTTTCCTTGTACTATATCCATGCTTCTTATTTTTGTAGTAAATCATGGAAGTTTGCATTTGAGAGGTTAAAGAAGAATGTGACCTCAGGCAAGTTACACCTGCTCTGTGCCTCCCTTTTCTTATCGGTACCTTTTTAAAGATGGATCATAATGGTGTATCTCTCTTATAGAGTGTTAAGGGCAATAAATAAGGACATAAGTTCTTGTAACAGTACCTGGAACCTAGTAAGGGCCATTTAATTGTTAGCTACTGGTAAACATGGTAGCTTTAAAAAAATTTTTTTAATACTTCAGTTAAGACCATACTGTGTTACAGATATTTCAGTTTTTGGAAGTCATCAGCACAATGTTGGTGCTGTTTATTTGAAAATTTTGATCCCAGAGTATTCTCTGGGTCAGACTTTATGAGAGATACAAAATATTTTCCCAATCTATCATTTGACTGCTCCTCACATTATGGCAGTGTAATTATGCTAATTTATGACATTTGTAAGAATGATAAAATTATTAAAAACTGGTTTTGGTGGTAAAAAATTTCATCCTGAATAAAAACAAATGTCTTAACTATTTGAGGACCATTCGATGAAGCATCTTATTTGTTATGGAAAGTGACAGGTTCGTGTGTAAAAGATACCAAAGGATGGTTGAAATCAATTGTTCTATCTGGTTAGTTTTTTAATAATTGTAGACCTCTCTGTGCTACTGTATATAAATCTCAAAATTTGTCACTCTCACCTTTTTCCTTAAAATGGAATTGTAAACATGGAAATCTATTCTGTATCCAGTTTTATTTAGTGTCTGAAGAATTTTGTCTCCTACCCCTACAAAAAACTATTACTACACTATACTTTTATTTGGTATCAAACTAATAAGAGAATTTCAGCAAGTCAGAATATAAAGCATCTCATTTTGGAGATACAAATAAGGTCATATCACAATATATATAACTTTTAAGAATATTAAGCTATTCTTAGGAGGTGTTCAATGCTAAATGGAATGCAGCCCATTGCAGTGTAATGCTGAATTAACAAGTCTAAATCCAAGGCAGAAAATGCAAGCATAGGAGTTTGTTTTAATAGTATTACTCATATAATGACAATTCATTGAAGTGGAAAGTCCTTTCTAAACATAAAAGAAAATCCAGAAGTTACAAGGGTAAATTTGAGTACATAAAAATGAAAAACTTCTTTATGAAAAAATTCTTTTTTTACAAAGATTCTTAAAAATGACACATTAAGGGGAAAATATTTGCATCATATTTAGTTGAAGTACTAATAAAAGTTTTACTCTGTCAATAAGAAAAACTTATACTCCCAGAGAAAAATGGGCCCAGGATAAGCATTTCACAGTAAATGAAATGCACATGGTCAATAAGCAAAACAAAAATTACTCAGCCTTATTTATAATTTAACAAATGTAGTTAAAACAAAATTTCACTTATGAGATTCGTGAAGAATTCAAAGTTTGAATAAAAACTAGTTTGGCAGAAGTATGGGGAAATAGATGAAGTTAAACGATTTTTGTAAGGTGTTATTTCTATGTAAAGCCATTTGGTGCTATCAACTAAAATTCATCGTATACCTTTTGACTCACAATTCCAGTTCTGAGAACTTGGCCTGAAGATATAGTTGTGCAAAAACTGTTGGCAAGGGTATTCATTGCAGCATTGTTGGTAATAACAAAACAAAAACAAATTGTTAATCTAAATGTCTATTGAAAGAGAATCTGTTCATTGTACAATATTATCAGTTTCAGCCATGCAATGAAATTGTTGAAAACAATGAGATAGTTATTTTTGGTGCTGTAGAAAGAACTCAGAAAACCTGTGAAGTGAAGCAGTAGTAATTATGACTGCATTGGGATAGCCTTAGGGGTTCTCAGCAGAGATACTGTTGACATTTTAGATGGGATAATTCTTTGGTGGGGGCGTGGGGACTGTGGCCGGATGACTGGAGGGGAAGGGAGGGTGTGTAAACTGATCCTGGTTGAGAACTACTGAGGTGGACAAATAGACCAGTAAATAGCACAGAATAGAAAGCCCAGAAACAGACCACCCATGTATGTAGAGAAACTTGATGTGTTTCAGAAGTAGAATTGGAAGTATACAATACATTGAGGTAAATACAGACTATTAAGTTAGTGGTTATTTATTCACGTGAAAAAAATTATACTGGATCCCTACCTCACATCAATATATAAATAGTTCGGACTTCCTGGTGGCACAGTGGTTAAGAATCCACCTGCCATTGCAGGGGACACGGGTTCAAGCCCTGGTCCGGGAAGATCCCACATGCCGCAGAGCAACTAAGCCCGTGCGCCACAGCTACTGAGCTTGCGCTCTAGAGCCTGTGACACACCTACTGAAGCCCCTGCACCTAGAACCCGTGCTTTGCAACAAGAGAAGCCACCACGATGAGAAACCCGCGCACCTCAACGAAGAGTAGCCCCTGCTCACCGCAACTAGAGAACGCCCGTGTGCAGCAACAAAGACCCAACACAGCCCAAATAAATAAATAAATTTATAAAATATATATATAAATAGTTCTAAATGGATTAATATCTAAATGTGAAAAGGAGAACTTTAAAAGTTTTAGAAGAAAATATAGAATTTTTTTTTTTTAGGGTTAGAGTAAGGGAAAAGTTCTTTAGAAATATGTAAAAGCAAATGTATTAAATAATGATTGATAAGTTCAATGATATTAAAATTAAAACCCTCCGTTAATCATAAGCCAGCATCAGAAAGTGAAAAGAGCGGCCACACATCTGGAGAAGATATTTGCATTACAGATAACTACAAAGAGTCTGTAGTCAGAATATTTTTTAAATGACTACAATTCAATAAGGAAAAACAACTCCGTAAATAATTGAGCAAAAGATAAACTGGCAATTCACAGAGGAAGAAACATTGAATGGTCAGTAAATCGAAAGGTGCCCTCTTTGATGAGTAATCAGAAATGTAATTTTTAGAAAAGGTTAAAAAACTCCACTATTATAATGAGATCTTCTTTGGGTAAAAAGCAAAAATAAGTATTTATCCATGAATGTGTGCTTATTTATGCAAAACTTGGTTAACTTTTCATTTAATACCTATAGGGTTGAACTTTTTAAAAAATATCATGTTCCTATATTTCTTTTTAATAAACACATAGTTAAAAATTTAATTTAAAAGCAAAATTTATCTTATTAATAAAAAACTTAGAATACCCTTTTTTTAACCTAAAGTAAGAGTTTGATAGAAAAATTTTCTTTATGCTATAGTTTGTCAAGTACACCTACAGACTGACATCCCAAGATGTACATCCCAAGATGTTTTATTTACTTTGTTCTATATTTCATTGCACATGGTTCTCTTGGGAGTAATGTAGTTAAAACATTTTTGTACTGTTCCGTCTTTATTCTGTCAGCCATTGAAATGTTTTTCCACAGCTTGCTTTAGATTTTATATTAAAGGTATTTAAGGTACCTGGGGAGTTATGTCTTATTTCCTTCTAATTTTTAGTCCCCAACTTCCAGAAAGGTTAAGGGTATGAATGGACTTTACACATAAAAGAATTAAACACTTTGCTGTGTAACATGCATGGCGGTTTCTTTTTTGTTTTCAGCTTGTTTTGTTTGCTCAATTTTGGTAATCCAAATTGAAAAGGCCCTGAACTCTTTCATGAATTGAGTTCATGTATATCTTCAAAGCTCTGAATTGATTTTGATACCTGCCGTTTTCCTACCTTGAGCACTTTAGTGAGGCTCTCTAATCACTGGAGAATTGGATCCCTGAATTGTGATTCCAGTTAATTCTATGCACCACTGTCCCAAGGTGATTTTTCTTTATAAAGTAGCATTTATATATAGCCTTGATTACTTGTTGCAGGTCACTCTTAAATCCTAATGAGGAAACTGTCCTGGGGCTTAATTTACTTAGGCCTACAGGTTAAATATCAAGAGTTGCATGTCTGAAGTTGTGAAAATGCAATGAAACTTTGATATTATTGACAACACTTCCCGAAGGCCATGAGAGGGAATATTACTTGAGAGATTTGGAAAGTTGACTTTTTTTTCCTGTGAAATGAGAGCTGATTCTACATTCCATACACAGGAACATGAGTATAAAGGAAAAATTTAAGAATTTTAAAAATTAAAATAATTTTAAATAATAAACAATAATAAAATTAAAATAATTTTATACTATTCTTGAAATGTTTGGTCATTATTAAATCTTGGGGAATAATTTTAATCAAGAAAGAGTAGTATCAGGGGCTTCCCTGATGGCACAGTGGTTAAGAATCTGCCTGCCAGTGCAGGGAACATGGGTTCGAGCCCTGGTCCGGGAAGGTCCCACATGCCAGGGAGCAACTAAGCCCGTGCGCCACAACTACTGAGCCTGCATGCCATAACTACTAAAGCCTGCACGTCTAGAGCCCGTGCTCCGCAACAAGAGAAGCCACTGCAATGAGAAGCCCGCGCACCGCAAGGAAGAGTAGCCCCCGCTCACTGCAACTAGAGAAAGCCCGCGCGCAGCATCGAAGACCCAACGCAGCCAAAAATAAAAATAAATAAATTAATTAAAAAAAAGATTAAATGGAGACAAATCAACTTTAGGGGTGTTTACTTTAAAAAAAAAAGTATCAGATTGTTACTTGCTAGGAGACATCCAAACTTTGAGGTAGTCTCACTACACTATTTGTCTATCACACTCTCTTTTGTCCAGAAGTATTTCTAAAACCCAAATAATTCCTTAATCTGTGTAAAAATAAGCATCGGGGAAAAAAAGCTATTAGAATAAAAAGATCTGGTTATAAGTTACAGCACAGTTCATGAATATTCACAAGTAAAGATTAATGTACCACTTTGTGAATAGCAAGTTAAAAATAATTTACAGTCCCTGCTTGACTTTCTCCCTTTTAAAAAGTAACATAATAGAACTGAAGTTATCATGGTTTTGTTTTGACGCATTTTAGGAGATTAAGTTTTGTTTCAGGAAAAAATACTTTTGTTTTTCTGTGTAGAGAAAGTAGGATTACATATGGCATATGGTGGCTGAGTAAATTCCATTTCCTGTTACCTTCCACAGGAAGGGTTTCTAAACCTGCTCAAAAAAAAAAGCCCATTTTCTGTTGAAAGGGCTCTTTGGGAGGATTATTAGTGGCCCACTTGTTCAGCGAATTGGGTGGTTCTTGCGCAGAGGTTGATGTATCTTCCAGGTGATTGTTTTCTTTTGTTGTCCTTTTCACAAATGACCTGACAAATAGGCACAGGATAAAATTTTAAGTTTGTGGGCAAAGTCATCATTTGGAGGAACTTGGCCCTTGCTTTTAACTGCAGTAGATTGTGGAATGGCTCTATTGTATTATGCAGTGTTGGTCTTGGTTGCATGCTGAAATCAGATGGATAGATAGATGGATGTTTAATTTGGAGTTTGTCACTTTTTCGGTACTCCAAGGTCCGATTTCTCAGCTTTGTCTTACCTTTTCATAGGTTTCAATTTCCAAGTGGGCTGTATTTTATGGTTGCCTTTAAAAATAGAACACAGAATTCAACAGAAACGTTTATTTCCCCAATTATTTTATTTTCTACAAAATATTTCGGGATCTATAGATGTAAAAGGCAGGATCCTTGCTTGCTAGTAGGTACCTACTCAGATAACTACAAACTTCAGTGTCAGGTGGTGTATGAGTATTAGGAGTTTCACCAAGTTCTGTAGATGTGCTGAAGGAACAGTCAGTATCAGGAAAAGTGGGTTTGTAGGATGGGTAGGATTTGAACAGTCAGGGATTTGGGAAGTTGATGGGGCCGTTCTGCCAGGCAAAGAGAAGAATGTAAATACAGCTGTAATCATGGCAGAGAAGAAGGGGTATGTTTGGGAAAGAAATCTGGAGCATTGGTGTGTGTGTTGGGAGGATTATTACTTTAAAGCAAATTGGGTCCTTGAATGTTAGGACAAGGAGTGTAGGTTTCAATTGATAGTAATTTCAGAGCTGCTGCAGTATTTTGAGCAGAGACATGAAAAAAGGCAATTTGGTGACGGCTTGTAGATGGATTTGGATGAGAGAGTTTTCAGAGACAGACTAATAGGTGGGTGTCACTGAGAAAAGGAAGGTATAGGTATTAGTAAAATTTGTCACTGATTGTCAGAGTTTGAGGATGAGGGGCTAGAGGTGCTGTTAGGAGAATAACAATGGTACCTCTGACTGACATTGGAAATCGCGAGGAAGAGCTGTTTGAGGTGAGAGTAGGTTCAGTAGGTTTTAGAAGTTTTGGGTGTTGCAGTTGTAATGTAGAAGTGTAAGTAGGTGAATATTTGGGTGTGGTTCCCATAGCTGAAACCTTGGATAATAATGTTTATCGTAATCTCACTTAAAAATTTGTCAGAGCACCAAGAAAGATGGTGCTGGATGCACAACAGACTATACATTGGTTGCTTACGGGGGGGGGGGGGGAAGATTTATTAAAACGTGTGGTTTTCTGAATGTTACTTTTGTAATTTGAAGAACAGTAAAAAGGGTTGACTATTTGAAGAAAAAGATTCAAACATACAGGAAAAAGGAAACTTGGAGGAAATGTCTGGTATCTGAGGAAAGTATGTACAGAAAAAAAGTGAATTTGGACCTGAAGGAGAATGCTCAAATTTAAGGAGCAGAAAAAATAAGAGCCAGCAGGAGTTCAGTTTGAGTAAAAGGAGGAATTAGGGGTAAGTGTGAAACTTAAACTTGATTTCCTAAAGAACACGTTTGAGAAAAAGAAATCTCAGATTTAATAGGAACAAGTTTTCCATTTGGGTTACTTTTAATTCTTAATGTTTTTGTAATGGAATTATCTTAAATATTTTTAATTATGAATATGTTCTTTCAGGTTTCAAACTTCTTAAACTGTATATCATGACAAACTCATCTTGAAGATAATTTAGTAATTTGGACATATACTACTACCTGAATTACTTTGGAAATTAGAAAATAAGGGGTAGGATGTTTGATCTGTCCTGTTGAACTTTGACTTTACAAAAAACATTTATTGGCCTTTAAGCCTAAATTGTATTCAGGCTTAACATTCATCAGTTTGAAAATATTCATACTTCCTTACTAAAGGAAGAATATCATAACTGTTAGTGGAAAAAACATTCTTTAACAATGTTTCATTCGAATGTCCTTTCTTTTTTTTTTAGGTATATTTGTATCCAGTATTGTTCTGATCTTGTCACAGCGATCACTTTTCAAGTTTTACATGTACAGCTCAGCCTTTCTATTAGCTGCAACTTCAGTGTTGGTAAATTATTATGCTGCTTTGCACATTGACTTCTATGGTGCCTACAACACAACAGCTTTTGGAATTGAGCTGCTTCCTCGAAAAGGGCCCTCGCTGTGGATGGCACTCATCGTTCTACAGCTAACATTTGGAATTGGATACATTACACTACTCCAAATTCATTCCGTCTATTCACAGTTAATTATTTTGGATCTCTTGGTTCCTGTAATAGGCTTAATCACAGAGCTACCATTACACATCCGAGAGACTTTAGTTTTTACCTCTTCCTTGATTCTCACGTTAAATACAGTGCTTGTCTTGGCAGTGAAACTTAAGTGGTTTTATTATTCCACAAGATACGTTTATCTTTTAGTAAGGCACATGTATCGAATTTATGGATTACAGTTATTAATGGAGGACACATGGAAGAGGATTCGTTTCCCAGCT
Organism: Delphinus delphis; assembly: GCF_949987515.2. NCBI lineage: Eukaryota > Metazoa > Chordata > Mammalia > Artiodactyla > Delphinidae > Delphinus > Delphinus delphis. The sequence continues at coordinate 65,602,022 of NC_082699.1, forward strand.
GTACTGAGAGTCTTTTGGCTAACAAGAATTACAGCTCAGGCTACGGTATTAATGTACATTTTAAGGATGGCAAATGAAACTGATTCCTTCGTTATTTCTTGGGATGATTTCTGGGACCTCATTTGTAATCTTATAATTAGTGGATGTGATTCTACACTCACTGTACTGGGCATGAGTGCTGTAATTTCCTCAATAGCCCATTATTTGGGTCTTGGAATATTGGCCTTTATTGGATCAACTGAAGAAGATGACAGGCGGCTTGGCTTTGTAGCACCTGTTTTATTTTTTATTTTGGCTCTTCAGACTGGTTTAAGTGGGCTAAGACCAGAAGAGAGACTTATTCGCTTAAGTAGAAACATGTGCCTTTTATTAACAGCAGTCCTGCATTTCATCCACGGAATGACAGACCCTGTATTAATGTCTCTCAGTGCCTCTCATGTGTCATCTTTTCGTAGACATTTTCCTGTGCTCTTTGTCTCTGCTTGCCTGTTTATTCTTCCTGTTATACTCAGTTACGTTCTTTGGCATCACTATGCACTAAATACATGGTTGTTTGCAGTTACAGCCTTTTGTGTGGAACTCTGCTTAAAAGTAATTGTTTCTCTCACTGTTTATACGTTATTCATGATTGATGGCTACTATAATGTCCTCTGGGAAAAGCTTGATGATTATGTCTACTATGTTCGTTCAACAGGCAATATTATTGAATTTATATTTGGAGTGGTAATGTTTGGAAATGGGGCTTATACTATGATGTTTGAGTCAGGAAGTAAAATTCGGGCTTGTATGATGTGCTTACATGCCTATTTTAACATCTATTTACAAGCAAAAAATGGCTGGAAGACATTCATGAATCGTAGAACTGCTGTAAAAAAAATTAATTCACTTCCTGAAATAAAAGGGAGCCGCCTACAAGAAATAGATGATGTATGTGCAATCTGCTATCATGAGTTTACAACATCTGCTCGTATTACACCATGTAATCATTATTTCCATGCACTTTGCCTTCGGAAATGGCTGTACATTCAAGATACTTGTCCGATGTGCCATCAAAAAGTGTACATTGAAGATGATACCAAGGATAATTCAAATATATCTAACAACAATGGATTTATCGCACCCAATGAAAATCCAGAGGAAGCTGTAAGAGAAGCTGCTGCTGAATCTGACAGGGAATTGAATGACGACAGTTCAGACTGTGATGACGACGCTCAAAGAGAAAGAAATGGAGTGATTCAGCACACAGGCACAGCAGCTGAAGAACTGATTAATGATGATACTGATTAAAATAAGCATTTACTAATCATTGAGGTATTTGTTTAAAATTCAGTTCATCCAAAATGGAGTAATATGCTTCACTTCAGTGTGTAACCAAGCACAAAAACAGTTCAATGTTGAATCTGTGAATGGTTTTCCGTTTACTGTGATGTGCTACTGTAAATATACCTCTTCAATTACTTCTGGTCTCTTTAGTGACCTATTTAAATTTGTGTACATTATTGTACATAGAATAAAATTTTCACATTTTTATGACAAATTTGAACAAATAACTTTTTAATAGATGTAATAATATGGTGCGTCAACTGTGCCAAAGATTCCTCAATGGAAGTATATAATGTCTCTAACTCCGGACCCTAGTTTTTCTTTAAAGTGGATGGGAGAGAATAAAAATGCAAATCAGGGGAAACCGTATTAAATCAAAGAAATCAGATAATTTGGACCAACCAGAGGATAAATGCTAAATGTAGAGTATTTTTAAAACTAAGGAAAAAAAATAGGCTGCCAGAAGTGATTGAGACACTTTTTTGAAATTTGAGAGTAGCATTGTGGTCGAGCTGGGTTTGAAAGTCACAATTCGGAGAGTGTGTGAGTTGAGAAACAGGCTTATTTATATATCAACTAACCTTTGGTATAAACCAGGATGTGCTATTTTGATGTAAAAATCACTATATTTGTTAGCCAATCTGTTTGCAGAGTTGACATAAAACTGTCCTTTTGAACTTTTGAAGAGGTTACAACATGAAATATTTGGGGGATTTCACTATTTTAAACTAAGACATTAAGTGACTTTAAAAAATTCTCATCTGACTTCATGGGTGGCATACAGTGATATAATACCTCTTTAGACAACTTCCAGAGAATTCCTTTATTGAAACTTTTAAGTTTTACCATGAAATTTTATGTACATGATGGAAAAATGGGAGACACATACCAGTTACATGTCAGGAAAAAATATTTTAATAGTGTTGTTATATAGCGTATTGGCTAGTTCCAGTGGATCTTCATCTCTTACTGCTGACATTATTTCCAGTATTTGACTAAAACAGAACAAAAATGGATGGTTACATTTCTAAGTACATATTCTGTTTTAAAGGTATTATCTTTTTTCACATAAAGGAAAAGATACTGTTTTAGCATCTTTTAACATAAAAAGCCGAGCAGGCATTAAAGTTTTCAGCAACGTTAGCAGAAAGTTTAACTGCTAGGATATTTAAAACAGAGCAGTTAAAGACAAATTTCTGAGACAGTCTTGCATATAACTAGAGCCAGGCACCAGGTTCAAGTAAATTACAAAACCAGCCCATATTATGTGTACCACAATTACGGAATTAACCCAGTGGAAATGAGTCCTTTTAAACTGTGGGTTAATTACACATTAGTGGGTCATGATGCGCTTTTAAAAAATAAAAAGGAAAAGCACACTGCATTTAGTAAGGCAAGTACTGTTTCATTTTTGTTTGGGTTTTTTTTATACATGCAAGTGTACTGAGTCACAGTGTGGCACTGTGGGGATAGCAGTTAAAGTTTGAAAGCCACTGCTTAGAGAACTGGTCCTAAAGGACAGCAAGAAATTGCTGCATCACCACCAGCAGACTGACAACAAAGGAAGTTAGAGCAAGTTACTTAGAACAATGTATGGTTATTAGGGGGGATGGGGAGAGAGAACGTCCTATGTTTTCCCCTTCAACAGAAAGGTGTGAATCTTTCTGTTTCTTTGCCTAGAATAATGATAATTATCAGTAGCTGTTTTCTAGCAATATTATATGTAGACAATATTTCTTATACATGAATTAGAAAGTTCAAAGTCAGAATTAGACATTGAAATATTCTTTGTCTTAAGCTTTTTGTTCCCTTTATGGGTTTTTAAAATATGAACACCTAAAGGAATCAGGGACAGAGATTACAGATTAACTGGAACTTTTAAATTCTATAGGAGTAACAAAAGCCTTGTTTATATTAAATGAACTGACTATACAGTTTTTATCTGACAGTCAAAATAGGCTAAAAGCAAATCTGTTAACACTGAAAGTGACACTAAAGATTCAATTTTCTTAGCAAACTAGATTTTTCTTCTATTAACTACTTGGAATTGGAAATACATAATACTGGGAAATCAGTATGATTCCTGCCACCAATCTCCCTTCTGGTCCTTTCTCCACACTGATACCAGTTAATAGCTTTCCTGCTTAAAATCCTTTGGGTTCTGATAAAATCTAAATTCCTAAGGGTGGCACACAAAAGCCCTCACTCTCTGGCCTTACAGTACCTTCCCTATCACTTACCGAGCATCCTACTTTATGCCACACTGCAGTCATTGTTCCAAGCTCTTCTTCAGTCTGCCTTCGCTGAAGGTGTTTGTCTTGGTCTGGCCTAACTCCTGGTCCAACTTAGTAAACAGATGAAATGTCACCTTAGTTAAGCACTCCATTTCCCCTCAGGGCAGGCAGCTGCTCTGTCCTGTGGTCCCCGTTATATGTTCATACCTCTATAACAGCACTACTATCTTGGATTATACTTTTTATCTGCTTGTTTGCTCTAGGAGGATCCTTGTCAGACTTGGTTAACGCCTTAACCAAAGTGCCTGGCACAGTGTACCTACTCATCTGGTGGGATGAGGGTGGGAACAGTCTTGATTCTTCTGTGTAGTCTCAGTAACTTGTACCTTTCCTGATATTTGGCAAGAGCTCCAAAATGTATTTCAAGGAACTTATAATCTAATGGGGGCGGGGGGTGGGGGCAGAGATCTCTATACAAATAATTGGAACATAAAACTCTTAACAGATGGAGTTTATAAAAATGACTGTAAGTAGGAATTAACTTGCTAATTAATATTTCGCATTAGACTAGGGGCATGTGTATTTCTGAAATGTGGTTTAAAATTTTTCAGTTTGCAAATGTTGATTTTCCCAAGCTCTGCCTACTCAGAACTGGTATTCATGATTGCAGTAGATACTCAAAAGCCTTCTTGGTTCTTAATAGTCTGCATTTAGAAACACCTTAAAATTTTGTCTTGAAAATATGCAGCTAAAGTCAACAGCTATACTTTTACTTAAGATTAAGGCAGTGTGGAAAACCAATTTAGATACACTGTGGGCAACTACTTCCTCTAAGCTGGCTGCTGGAAAACTGCCAGTTTCTTGTCTCTACTGTCCTTTTAAATCTCCAAAGAATTACTGAAATGTCTCTGGACTGAACTTGCAAGTACCTACATTTCATAAAAATTACAAGTGTTTCTTTACTAATCAGAGTTTAAATATATTCCTCACCCTACAGATTTTAAAACATTCAGTTTTAAAGTCTTTGCCAACATCAGCATGTTAATAAAGGAAAATCTTCCCAGTGTATCTTTATAGAATAATTCTTTATTTTTCTGCTCACTGAATTTTAGATCTGGCTTATCTAATATATTCTTACCTGTTAAAACTACTAAAAAAAGATGGAGCATATTAAAGGAATTACTACAACAATCCTATATTAATTTTTATGAATGTGTGATAAATATATCCAGTTGCCCGAACTGGTAAGCCATACTAGATTGATACAGTCAGATTTAAATTACTGCTTGTGCAACAAAAGAAACTGGATGACAGGCCCATTAAAATAAACTTTTCCTATGAATTACAATATGCTGTACAGCTCCTTGGCAGTTAGATGTGTAATACCGCCCTTTTCACATGTGCTCTGTATTAGTTTAAAAAATGATTCTGAATTAGTTTTTTTTTCCCTACGAAATAAAATTCTATAAAGTTCTGTCCTTTTTCTCGGTTGGAAAAAGGAAATCATTTCTATAATTTGTCCTTTTGTTCAGAGGCTTAAAGAACTGTGTTATTTCTTAGGTTCATTCAAGCTGTCAAATCACTTAAAATACAGATACCATTAAAAAAAGGTCTGCTGCTAAGACTGTGCTTTTATACATCAGCAGGAAACCTGCAAGATAACAGAACTTAAGCCAGGTAAGGTGATTCTATGTATGGATAGCTTTAAGATCTTTTTCCCTCCCTACAAAATGACAAATGACCAAAATCACATGAAGTTCTTACTCTGTAATAAAACCACTCTGGGTTGAGAGGATATGAAAAAAGGAGCTGATACACAGCAATTAGGCACGAATTCCTCCAAATAGCTGCATTAAAATGGTGTTTGATAACTTCACTTGGATTTCACCCAACTTTAATTCTGTCCCTTGAGTTCATTTTGTAAATGGCATTTGATGGTTGACTTCAATGTTCTGGAGACCATGAAAACAAGATACTTACATTATATGGCAGGGTTCATTTCTGTCTTTCAAACAGTGCCCATTTTCCCACTTCTTTTTGGTGGGAAATGAAGTTTTTATATATTTTGATCCAGCATGTGTACTTTTGACTCCACACCAAGGTGCATCTAGAGTTAAACGAAGAAAGAGAAGTCTCTCAAAGAGATTTTTACCTTTTTAAATTATTGTTTTTTTAATGAATATTATTAAACTATTATATAACCTCTAAAATATACACCATGATTCAGCTTAAAAAATGGTAAAAGGCAGCAGAAAACAGCTTTAAGAAAAGTACAAGATAAAATCTTGAACTGTACAAATTCTTAAACTTTTATTTCTTTTTTTCCCCACTAACAGTATTGTTGGTGTATGGTATGCTTTAAAAAATCTAAAGCTAAAAGAAATACAACTGTAACATGAAAACATTTAAGTTAAACTTCTGTTTGCCCCTACTGAATGTAAAACAGTGGCTTTGATTTTTTTTGTTTTTTTTTGTTGTTTGTTTTTTTTGGCTGTGCCACGTGGCATGCGGGATCCTAGTTCCCTGATGACCAGGGATCGAACCCCGTCCCCCCTCCAGTGGAAGCTTAATCACTGGACAGCCAGGGAAGTCCCCAAAACAGTGGCTTTGAATACTGGGATTATTTACTTACCTAAATCTCTAATAAAGAATTGTAATAGTTTACACATTTTACAACCATTGTATTTTTAATAAGATAATTTAGTTTTCATGACTCCCCAAGGAAATACACCTGATTTCTTCAGAATGGCTCAGTCTTGACTTTACTAAAAAAGTCCATGTGTATAAGAAGAGCCTTGAGCTCAGGGTAGAGATAAAATTTTTAGCTTCTAACTTTGTCTTACTTTGAGAGGCAGCAGATTAATTGCTAAAATTCTTAAATCCAATTGATTTAAATGTTTGCACTTTACTTAAAAAGTATTGTACAATTAAGCCATTACAAAGAAGACATTGTTTAAAAAAAATTCTGAATAGTTTTTGAAAGCCTGAGGTGAAATTCTTAGTTAAGACTCCTGTTTAATACAACAGCCTCCTTAGTTACCCACATGGTCTGACGTTCCATTCTTAAGTGCTTAGGCTTAGTCAGACTTCTAAAATTGAAAAACTCGCTTGTGTAAATATTTTCCATTACAGCTCCCAAAGACTTCCTGAAAAGTATAATTGTTGAGGTTGAGCATGCTAATAAAATAATACTTGTTTACTTTTCTCTAGCTCTTTTTGGGTATGGTTTAATATGAAAATTAAGTTCTAAAAGCAAACTTACCAGTCTCAATCATTAATTTTTCACTAGGTATTGACTTCAGAACTTCCAAATTAGCCTCAGTTTTCAGTGAGCTTGAAAAAAAAAAGTTATTCATATATAAAATAAAAAGGTGCATTTAATGAACAGCAACTTTTTCATATTATAAACTTGTCTAAAACAGATTACAGAACTAACCCAAAATCCTGAAACAAAACTTTGGTTGGCTACAATGGAAGTATACTTTTGAAAGTATTTGCACATTCCCATCCTTACAGAATCCAGGTTAAGATCTATTCCAACCAGATCCTGCCTTTAGGGGGTGCAATTTTTTGTGCCTTCGGTTGATCGTCCAATAACTTTCTGTAACAGTCTATGTTAAACAATTCTTTGAAAAGAATTTATTTGCGTCTCTGGGTAATTTGCATAATTTAGAGCTCATAAGGCTGCATTTGAAGGTATGGCCAATTTCTTTATGGGCCAAATACCCAGGGATTCACTGGTATGAAGGAATCAGATACTCAAGGTTCATGTTTCACTAATCAGAAATAGAATCTTCACAAAGGATGAAAATCACAATCACTGTTAGAACTATGAGTATTTAACATGGTATGAAACTAGAAAGCTGGTTAGGAGATGCCAGTTTTATTATTCCTGTTTAGACCCCACCACAACCCACCCACAAATCTGGAAACTTTTAAGATCTTCCATTACTCCTGATATTCTGAAACGTGATAATGTGTCCGGGCATAAAACCTTTTCATCCATTTAGGCAGCTGGAATCTTCCAATTTAGACTCTTCCCCACCCCTAACTGGGAACATATTATGGAAAAACAGGACTTTTCCTCTTTCATTTTCTTTCTTCTCTCTGGGACTTCTATTAGTCAATTTTAGGACTCCTGAATTGGTCTCCGAGGCCCTGTTTCTTTCATACCTTTTTTTCTGGGGAATTAATTTTCATTTTCACACCCTGAGATAGACAGGATTATTGGTTCCAATTCTCTCTCATTTGACAGAATTACATATCTGCACCCTTGCCATGATTTCTTAGTAGGAAGAAGGAACCTGAATCTGGCCATGGCCTCAAGACTTGCTTTGACCAATGGGATGATATGGCCAAGAGGCTTGGAATGCACTTTCGTGATTTGCAATGGCACCCTCATGATCTTCTGAGATTAGCATGCACTAAGTAACTGTTACCTCTTCAGCCTGGGCATCCCGAATGAAAACACATGGCGAAGATCTGAACCCAACATGGAGCCTGTGGCAGAGTTCACCTCTATCAATTAAACCCCAGCTGACCCAAAGACCCATGAGTGTTTAAAAAAAAAAAAAAAAAGTTTACTGTAATATGTCAATGAGTTTTGGGATGGTTTGCTATATATGTGATGACATACTGTCCTTATGTTGCATTTTTAACTTCAGGACTTGATATAACTTTTCATTATGGAGAGTTTCAAATATACACATAACTAGAATAACACAGCACCCCCTTCTCCATGTATCTATTACCTATAGCCCCATCAATTATCAACTCCTGGATGATCCCGTCCCATCCACTGAATGCTTTCCTCTGGGATCGACATAAGCATTCCAAGCCTTAGTCCTCAATAATCCAGTTTGTTCAGGTTTCTTGAGAAAAAATTACTTTCCCCCCTGAGTATAAATGCTTGCTCCTTTGTACTCTGTGCATGGGAGTGGATATGGGGATTGGTATCTTTCTCTATATAGGCCTTCAATCACCCTGTTTTGGTCGCCATTCTAAGTCCGAAGCCTTTCTGGGATTCTGTCTGCAACACCTGCTCCCATCTCCTCTGAGGCCCTTTAGTGGTACAGTCGTCTAAGTTTTCTCTTCCAATTTAATCTGTCTTCCAGAAATCTACAAAACATTTCTCCATTAGCAAAACTTTGGCCTTTTTTTCTTTACCTTTCCTTTTTGAATATAATTTTATTTTAGCATTTTAGGAGGGGTAGGAGGGAAATGTGTGTCTGGTTTACCGTAAGTACCAGCCTTTTGTTAGTGTTCTCTAGAAAAAAACAAAATTCTTATTTTCAACCAGCTTAATACTTGGTCAATATATTTTCTAAAATATGCTGATATATTTGATATGGATACTAAATTTAAAACATGACCAAATTTTTGGAGTATTTGCATATTTTTAATCTCATGAAAACAAACTGTCTGATTGACTCTTTTCCTACATATATTAATGCTTGTAAAAACTGATCTACACAGACATAGAAAACAAACTTATGGTTACCAAAGGGGAAAGGGAGGCGGGGAGGGATAAACTGGGAGTATGGTATTAACAGATGTACACTACCATATATAAATAGACAAACGAGAAGGATTTGCTGTATAGCACGGGGAACTGTATTCAATATCTTGTCGTAAACTATAATGGAAAAGATGTATAACTGAATCACTTCGCTGTACACTTGAAACAATATTTAAATAAACTACACATCAGTTAAAAAAAAAACTGATCTAAATACAGAACTATATACTATCAGAAGAAATATTTTTAATCAAAGCCAGAATCTCTATTAAGGTTTCCCATTTAAGGAAGAGCATGTGCATAATTCTGTGGTCAAATTTGAAACTTTCCCATTTTCTTGGGGGGAAAAAAATTCTAATTTAATCTTTAGAAACCAAAGACTATATCATAATGTAAACAGATTAAATTACCATACCCCAGAAACTCAGATTAAGACTACTCTAAACTGAATTTCAAAAGAAGTACAGAAATATTGACTTCGACTAAATAAACTACTGACCCATTAATTCTGAGTTAATGTAGGAGAAAAAAAAAATCAAGTAATTAGCTTAAAGCCAAGTCTTTATAAACTCAAGATCACTTAGAAACCTCTAAGACAGACGTACAGTTCAAGTTTGTGAAATAAAGGTCTCTACCCCCTTCTCTTGAAAATCATCCCAAAATAAGAAGAAACAGCACGTTTTGATGAAACTAGGAGACATTTCTAACTCATCACAAAATATAAAGCAGAAAGTAGATAGAGAAGTGGTAAACGATCTATGTTTACGTGCTAAGTGACTTAAGTGCTATGTGCTTGTAGAGAGATACTGAAGATAAGCCAACCAATTCTCCCAAGGAAGTTCTAAGAACTGGAAGAACTAGGTACCTAGAAAGGATGGGGCAGGGCAGGGGACTGAAATGGGGATTGCTTGAAAAGTCAGGGTAAAGAGAAGATGGGATTCTCAGATTACTTTCCAATAAATTGGTGCAGAGATGACAACTGCCCGGTACCCTGGCCCGAGAGAGAGAGGCAGAGACAGAGAGAGAGGCAGAGACAGAGAGAGAGATGTGTGCCGTCTCTGGACTGGAAGACAAGCAGCACAGAGGAGGGCAGGGTGAGGCATGGACTAGAAATGGAGACTGACTGCTTACTGAACGGAGACATCCCCTCTCCAGTACCATCCTGCTTCAGAACATAGGTATGTTTATGAATTCTCATCCCATTTTCCCACCAGGGATCAGAGGAGCCCTCTCTGGAGAAACTGAACAAACCCAGAGGAAGATCTTGACAAGCTGACACTAAGGATTCCCCCGGCGAGAAAGTCAGTTGGCCATCTGTGGGCCTGCAGTTGATGGGCTATCTCCCCATGGAGCTTCCAACAGCTTTTCCCCCTTCACTCTTAAAATATACAGCAAAGAACTGCCTGACATTTGAAGAAAGCCTCTATCATGATAGAGACCAAAACAAAGAGGAAAAGGAACTCAGAGGAAATAAAAGCATTAAATGGCATATATATATAACATATCTTTAGAGAGATGGGAAGATGCTGCATCTACCAAACAAGAATACGGTAGGAAAAAAAACGAGAGCTTTCAGAGACTGAAAACAAAAGCTTAAGTAAGTTTCCTTAAAAAGTTGAAAAAGGGGACTCCCTGGCAGTCCAGTGGTTAGGACTCCAGGCTTCCACTGCAGGGAGCACAGGTTTGATCCCTGTTCAGGGAACTAAAATCCTGCAAGCCGTGTGGTACAGCCAAAAAAAAAAAAGGTTGAAAAATAAAGCACTTGTTTGAGAGGAGGAAAAAAATTAGATAGAAATTGTAGAATAAAAAAATGAGATCAGGGACTTCCCTGGTGGCGCAGTGGTTAAGAATCTGCCTGCCAATGCAGGGGACACGTGTTAGAGCCCTGGTCCAGGAAGATCCCACATGCCATGGAGCAACTAAGCCCGTGCGCCACAGCTACTGAGCCTGTACTCTAGAGCCCATGAGCCACAACTACTGAGCCCACGTGGTGCAACTACTGAAGCCCGTGTGCCTAGGGCCTGTGCTCTGCAACAAGAGAAGCCACAGCAATAAGAAACCCACGCACCGCAATGAAGAGCAGCCCCACTCGCCACAACTAGAGAAAGCCCACGCGTTGCAACAAAGACCCAACACAACCAAAAATCAATCAATAAATAAATAATTTTAAAAATGAGATCAGAGTATCAGCCTGGGAGGTACAAAGAAAGAATAGAAAAAAAAAAAAATTAAGAAAACTTCTCAGGCCTGACAAAGATGAGCCTCTAGCTGGAAGGGGCCAGTGGAGAATGACAAAAACCCATCAAAACACCTTTGCACATTTTGATAATACCAGAGATAAATAACTAAAATATTCCACAGGGAAAGAAGTATGTCACAGGTAATGTATTGGGAAACAGAATAGAGACTGGAACCTAGAACTAGGATATTGTAAATCCTCAGTGAAAATGATCTCTAATCTAGAATTTTATGCCTAGAAAAAATACCAAGTGAAAGTATGTTTTTCTTTTTTCCCCTTTCATTGACTATCCAGGTAAACTTTCAAGATGAAGAGAATTAATTCATTTGCAAACATGTGTTCCATCAAAACAAAATAGAATACATGGGATTTAAAAATAGGAGTTCTATCACAGAAAAGACACTAGTCCAAACTGTAGCAGAAAGATAGAAGGGTCAGGAACTAACGAATTATCTGATTATCCACACAGGTTTCCTTATGTGGAAAAATAGAAAAAAGCATTTTACAGAGTTGTTGAAAAGTGTGAAGAAGGCTTCAAGTTTTGAAGAAAGCCAAGTAAATAAAAATATGAGGAAAGTTACTCCAGGAAAATAAAAAAGTGGTACATCACATGGTTCAGCAGTCAACAATATTTTACACAGACATAATAATGAAAACACATAATATGCATATAACCAAAAATTCTCAAATAACTACATTGAGAGGGCTATAGAGGAAATAATGGAGGTGCGGGGGCAGTACTGGATAAAGAACTAAAGTGCTCAAACACCTTAATGGGAATAGACAAAGGGAATGAATTAAGAGTTAATAGCATATATGTAATATTTAGATACAAGGTGATAAAGAGTAAAGTGGTTGGCTCTGGAAAAATTAACTTGGGGTAGATGGCATGCTGGGAGACTGTGCTTATAAGTCTTTTAATACTACTTTATGCATGCATTATTTCCATGTTAATATATAAATTAATTAAATCATCAATTTATTTAAAATATGAAAGAAGCATCTAGGACATTTAAATAAGTCTGAACTCTATAGCAAATAATTAATTTCATGATTCTATATTCCGAAGTGGAGTTTAGTTAAAAAAAAAATTAAAAAAAATAAAAGTACTTGGAAAAGTAGTGATTTGAAGGAAATGAAACACTGAAGAGGGAAAGGAAGTCTTACTTTTTGCAATTTATTTTGCAGTTTATTTCATGAGCTACACTGATAACCTGAGGAAAGACACTGGTAGAAGCTCATCAAATTATTTGGAAGAAAATGAGCCCAGGGACCCAGCTATGCTAGCAGACTGTAGTGGGTGCACGAGGTTTAGTGTGTATAACAGCAGGAAGGTCACCAAGTGAGGAAGAGGATACAGGTTCTCACACTTTGAGTGACTTTACACCTGTTTCTTAACTTCTCTGAGCCTCAGTTTCTTGGCCTACAGAGATACAGAGGACGATTATGTCATAGTATGACCCTTCCCCCATAGGTGGACATCACTTGTGTATATGTATATGCAATGCTGTGAACACATACGTTTTAAAGGGATAAACTGATCCGAGGATAAACTGCATTGCTAGAGAAAGGTACCTGCTAACCTCAACAGAAAATTGTTTTCCATTACTGGAACACAGGATAGCAGTTTATAGCTTTCAAGCTTTAATTTGTAATAGTAACATACTGTTTAATTTCTTACATTTATCACTAAAATTCACAGACCAAGGTCAATGCAAAACACATAAATTTTAATAAAAACAAATTTAAATCTTTATCAGTAATTCCCTATAAAACAATTTAAGGAATCTGCTTAATTATAAAAGTTAAAAAAACGAAAACCAAAAAACAACTCAAGGACCTACCAACCATTAAATCCTATGTAGAGACCCAAGTCCATCAAAGCAGCTGCTGCTTCCTTGGTACCATCAAATGAATGCACCTAAGGACATGAAGGCATAATTTTATTATAATAATTACTTTTCTTTAAAATTCTAAATAACATTAATAGGACTGTCTAAGCAAAAATATAAACGCAGTAGGGGTTTTTTCAACATGGGGTTTCAAATGTGGCCCCTACAATTTTTATTTTCAAATCAAATTTCGCAATTATAACCTGTCATCATCTCCAACGTGATGAGGCAAGGAGACGGCTGCCTAGAATTTCTGTCTGTGGCTGTGCTGAGGTCTCTGCACCAGCACTACTGCTGTACCTCCAGGAAAGGGGACTGGAGGAGAGAGCCACATTCTAGGCAAAAGCATGAGGAAAAGGTAAAATGTTACAAGACTATTTAAAAAATATTTTTAAATGTTCAATTTTTTTGTTACAGGATGCTTTTTTTTCCTAGAAGAGAAGTGAATTTTAAGAGAAAAATTTAAGATGTATAGAGATTGTTAGAACATTGCTTAGAAACTGTAAATTGTTATACAGTCAATAATATCAGCTCAGCAAGCAAAAAGGGTTGAGATGGAATTTTTCTCCTTCACACTTAAATTAAAGCAAAATTTTTCACACTTCAGATGTATTTATGTAATCATAAGTGACAAGACTCCTTTAAACACACCTAACAAGTGAAGTCACGCTAATATAGCATCCAGAGAGTCTGAATACACTGTGGGTAAGATGTTTCTCAAAAGTAACTGTTACACAGCTGCTGAAAAGGGTTTGTTCTTCCCCTCAGCACTTCCAGCTGACTAGAAAGAAAACATAGCCTCCATCAATATAAGATAATTTTAAATACGACCCTCATAAACCATTTTAGAAAATTAGTTATTAATTCTTTATTTGGCAATTTTCTTTTGATAAAAGTCAAACATTTAGGTTGGATTTGTTGTTGCTGTTAAGTTTTTTAAACTACAGCTGACCCTTTAACAACACAGGCCTGAACTGAGAAAGTCCACTTACATGTGGATAACAGCTTTTTTGCTAGAGACCAGTGAGTCTCTCCTAAAATTACATGTGAAAATTCTACATATGAGCATTTTTCTGAGGCAGATTTTCAAAGGAGTCCATGATCCAAAAAAAAAAAAATTAAAAATCACTGCTATGGATACCCAAGCTAAGTGATAGACAGATACTATTTATGGAACTTTCTCAAGACTAATGACTGAAATGACCATAGAGAAGTGTTTCGAGCAGAAGCAAACTACAGAAATGAGAATGTGTCTCTAATCAGAGTGGTAACAGTAAATAATTACAGTTGACAAGAAATTAAGAAGGCAAACCTGAAAAGAGTGCTGAAATATTTTAAAATATTATTAAATTTCGTTTATATTTTGCTCAAAATTTAAATTGAAGAACACTAAAGAACGGCTGATGGAAGAAGCGGAGAAAAAGAAGATCATGCAGACTATTACAATGTGCAGGACTAAATTCATGGGGTTTTCTTGTGAACAGAATTCTGTACTCATTCTTGTACTCTGAACAAAGTAAATGTAACTAAAATAGTGTGGTTTATGTTTGTACCATATCTGATCTATAGATTTAACAGTAAATTTATATGCCCTTCTAATAAGAGAGAGCAGAACCTTCGTAACTTTATTGCTGACATCTGAATCACTTTATAGAGGCCAACATCATTTATTAAAAGCAGTTTCTATACTTACCACTCCACCTACACACCGATCTCTATTCCTTCTCATTATGTCTGTGAATTTAAAACAGAAACAACTTGATCTTTGCAAATTCTTAAATTTTAAATGAGATTTTAGCTTTAGCAAATAGCTTGATATCTGTAAATTCTTAAATTTTAAATGAGATTTTAGCTTTAACTCACCCAAAAATTCAGCATGTGAGTTCCGACAATGAAGAAACATTGGTAATTTTGTTTGTTCTGACAGTTCAAACTGTTTTTCAAAATATCTGCAAAATGGAAAAAAAAATTTCCTCATTAAAAATTTTATTTTAGCATGAGAAAAATAATTGTCAAATGATTTTTTTTTTAAGTTAAAGGGCTTTTATTCTCTAGAAATGATAGAACGGAAATAGTGAATTCAGGCATTTAAAACACATCAGGCCTAGCCGAAAGCTTTTATAAAAACTTCCTGAAAGGGTTACTTCATTTTCTGGGATTACAAAATTATTTTCAGAAATGTTTGTTAGTTTTTCCATTGTAACTGCCAGGTAAATTAGGTAGCACTTTACCATTGATCGCTAGAAGTAAAGAGCTGTAAGGTTTAAGTTTACAGACTGTTCCCCCAAATAATTACTTTTAACTAGCTTTCTGACTAAATCCCAACAAATGAAGTGGACACCCTCCTATTACCCGTGGGATCCCTTCCCCGAAGCATGTGTTGGTGGCCGAAAAGACATGGCCAGCCCCTTGTCCCGAGAGCTGGCTGAGCACCACCAGTGGGCATCAACTCACTCCAGTGAGAAGCCACTTCTACTCAGTGTTTTCTATGTGCTGTTATACAAGGAGTTATTGCCACTGAGCAAAAAGGATTCCCTTAAAAACTAAACACAAAGAATTTATGAAACAAATGAGCACAAAAACTGAAATACTCTATTTTTCAGAAAAATGAAAATTACATGATAAAATGGCAGTCCTGAACATTTTAGAGTACTCTATAAAAAGAGTTTTAAGTGCCTTATACCATTGTCTCATCTAATCCTCAAAATAACCCTAGGATAGATAGGACAAGAGCTGGTGTCAGAGGGGTGTAAGACCTTGTCCAAGATCACAACACACAAGAGGCTTTCAACAAGCCTCTTCCTGGTCCCAGCATTTAAGGACAATATCCAGAGGACATGACAGGGTGGGAGTTCTGTGTGTCTTCATTTCAGCAGTGTTCCCTCTCGTTCTCATTAATGGTCATGTAGTTTAAGCTAAACCAGGAGTTACAGACAGTAGGTGTCGTATTCTTTTCTTAAGGGGTTTACCTCTTCTAGGCCCCTAATTTGGGGGAACAATTTCTCCGTGTATAACTTAAATCTCTTTTGCTGAGTTTTCCTATATCTTGTCTCCTTGAAGTGCCAGACAGCTATTTTCCTAAGAGCACCCCCTTTGTAAAACTCTTGAAAATGCTACATTTTAAAATTAGAAATAGAAATGTACTTCTCAAAGAAATAGTCATCCTAAAATTGGTGGTCTGTGTCTTTATTATCCAATTTTTTTTTTTCAGATTCTGCTGGACTAGAATAAGCAAAAATATTTTTAGTTAGCATGGTGCTGAAACTTCACAGTGTAGGAAATATAAACGATCACTGGGACAAAATATTTTAATAATTACTACTGGTCACTATTTCCATAACCTCTAAAGTAATTCAGATGTCAGCAGTTAAGT
This sequence comes from Delphinus delphis, assembly GCF_949987515.2. Taxonomy (NCBI): domain Eukaryota; kingdom Metazoa; phylum Chordata; class Mammalia; order Artiodactyla; family Delphinidae; genus Delphinus; species Delphinus delphis. Next base: position 65,618,601 of record NC_082699.1, read on the forward strand.
GCTCTCCAGTCATTATGTAAACTTTACTCTGTATTTGGCTTCTGGCTACACACAGCCATACAACCAAGCCACAGATGTACAGAATCTAATGATCAGCTTGGAAATAAGCCTTCCTATCGCAGAGTAGGCAAAAGTACAATTTATGAAAATAACAGATACCCAAGCAACATGCTTACAGAATTTTATATAATATGAGAAAAGAAAAGGTCGACGTGCTCAAGCCAGCTAGGTATCATAAGAAAACCATGTGGTAAAAAATCATTCCCAATGATACAAATCGAGGATAATTGGTACTTAACATCAAATGACTAGGGTCTTTAAAGAAAAAACAACCCACTACGGTAACTAGGAATAACAAAAGAAGCTAAAGGGCAGGAAGTGGCACCTATATTTTTTTAACTCAGGTGTTTTTTAAAAAATATTTATTGATTTATTATTTATTTATCTATTTATGGCTGCATCGGGTCTTGTTGCTGCACACAGGCTTTCTCTAGTTGCGGCGAGTGGGGGCTACTCTTCGTTGCGGTGCGCGGGCTTCTCATTGCAGTGGCTTCTCTTGCTGCAGAACACGGGCTCTAGGCGCGTGGCACTCGGGCTCAGTGGTTGTGGCACGCAGGCTCTGGGCGCAGGCTCAGTAGTTGTGGCGCACGGGCTTAGTTGCTCCGAGGCATGTGGGAATTTCCTGGACCAGGGTTTGAACCCATGTCCCCTGCACTGGCAGGTGGATTCTTAACCACTGCGCCATCAGGGAAGTCCAGTGGCACCTATTAAGAGACTTCTCTGCTTCTTTTAAGATTTTTAAAAATTCATAAATGAGAATCATTCTTTGAGTTGGATTTGCTCACTTTAGCAAAGCTGTAATTTGCTTCTGATTGTAAATATTACTGCTTCTTACATTTTAGGGTCAACAATAGCTAAGGTCAGGGCTTGAAAAGTTCTAACTTCAGAGTACCAGCTGTTATTACAGGCATACCTTGTTTTACTGAGCTTCTTGGATACTGTTTTTTTGTTTGTTTTTACAAATTGAAGATCTGTGGCAACTCTACGTGAAGCCAGTCTATCGGCCATTTTTCCAACAGCATTCGCTCACTTTGTGTCTCTGTGTCACGTTTTGGCAAGTCTTGCAATATTTCAAACTTTTTCATTACTGCATTTGTATTGTATTATTGTATTTTCATTATTGTATCTGTGATCAGTGGTCCTTGATGTTACTATAGCAATTGTTTTGGAGAGCCACAAACCTTGCCCATACCAGACAGCGAACTTAACAAATATTCTGTGTGTTCTGACCTACCAGCATGTTCCCTGGTCTCTCTTCCTCTCCTTGGGCCTCTCTATTCCCTAAGACACAACAGCACTGAAATTAAGCAACTAATAACACTACAATGAATTGCCTCTAAGTGTTCAAGTTAAAGGAAGCGTTTCATGTCTCACACTTTAAATCAAAAGCTAGAAATGTTTAAGCTTAGTGAGGAAGGCATGTTTAAAGCCATGACAGGCCAAAAGCTAGGCCTCTTGAGCCAGTCAGCCAAGTTGTGAATGCAAAGTTAAAGTTCCGAAACAAAATTCAAAATGCTACTCCCGTGAACACACAAATGATAAGAAAGCAAAACAGCCTTACTGCTGACATGGAGAAAGTTTTAGTAGTTTAGATATGAGATCAAACCAGCCACAACATTCCCTTAAGCCAAAGCCTGATCCAGAGCAAGGCCCTAATTAACTTTAACTCTATGAAGGCTGAGAGAGGTGAGGAAGCTGCAGGAGATAAGTTTGAAGCCAGCAGAGGTTGGTTCATGAGGTTTAAGGAAAGAAGCCATCTTCATAACATAAACGTGCAAGGCGAAGCGGCAAGTGCTGATGCAGAAGCTGTAGCAAGGTATCCAGAAGATCTAGTGAAGATAATGAATGAAGGTCGCTACACCAAACAATAGATTTTCAATGTAGATGAAACAGCCTTAAGTTGAAAAAAGATACCATCTAGGACTTTCATAGCTAGAGAGGAGAAGTCATTGCCTGGCTTCAAAGGACAGGCTGACTCTCTTGTTCGGGGCTAATGCAACTGGTGACTTTAAGTTGAAGCCTATGCTCATCTACCAACCTGAAAATCCTAGAACCCTTAAGAATTATGCTAAATCTACTCTGCCTGTGCTCTATAAATGGAATAACAAAAGCCTGGATGACAGAACATCTGTTTACAACATGGTTTACTGAATAGTTTAAGCATACTGTTGAGACTTAATGCTCAGAAAAAAAGATTCCTTTCAAAATATTACTGTTCATTGACAATGCACCCATTCATCCAAGAGCTCTGATGGGGATGTACAATGAGATTCATGTTGTTGTCATGCCTGCTAACAACGTTCATTCTGCAGCCCATGGATCAAGGAGTAATTTTTACTTTCTCATCTTCTTATTTAAGAAAAAACATTTTGTAAGGTTATAGCTGCCACAGATGATGGATCTGGGCAAAGTAAATTGAAAACCTGGAAAGTATTCACCATTCTAGATGCCATTAAGAATATTCGTGATTCGTGGGAAAAGGTCAAAATATCAACATTAACAGGAGTTTGGAAGAAGTTGATTTCAACACTCATAGATGACTTTGAAGGGTTTAAGACTTGAGTGGAGAAAGTAACTGCAGATGTGATGGAAACAACAAGAGAACTAGAATTAGAAGTGGAGCCTGAAGATGGGACTGAATTGCTGCAATCTCATGATAAAACTTTTAAGGAATGAGAAGTTTCTTTTTATGGATGAGCAGAGAAAGTGGGTTCTTGAGATGGAATCTACTCCTGGTGAAGATACTGTGAAGACTGTTGAAATGACATGACAAACTTAGTTGATAAAGCAGTGGCAGGGTTTGAGAGGACTGACTCCAATTTTGAAAGAAGTTCTACTGTGGGTAAAATGCTATCAAACATCATCGCGGGCTACCAAGAAATAGTTCGTGATAGGAAGAGTCAATCAAAGCAGCAAACTTCACTGCTGTCTTATTTTAAGAAACTGCCACCGCCAGCCCAGCCTTCAGCACCACCACCCTGATCAGCCAGCAGCCACCAACACTGAGGCAAGACCCTCCACCAGCACAAAGACTGACTCGCTGAAGTCTCAGATGATGGTTAGCATTTTTTAGCAATAAAGTATTTTTTAATTAAAGTCTGTACATTGTTTTTTTACACATAATCCTATCACACACTTAACCGACTACAGTATAGCGTAAACAGAACTTTTATATGCACTGGGAAACCAAAACATTCCTGTGATTGGCTTTATTGTGATGGTCTGGAACTGAACCCCCAATATCTCAGAGGAATGCCTGTAAGTTGGACTGAGGCAACTCCAGAAGACCCAAAGCGTTCCAGCAGCGCACCTGAACCCAGTATTACTCCCTCCTCTAAGCCAGAGGAGAGACTGAGGCTCCTTGCCATCATCTCTGAGGTTTCCTAAATCCGCAAATGATTATTTTGAAATTTTGTCTGATGTCTGACTAAAAAAAAGAAAAAGACCTGCACAGTAGTAACCCCAAGAAAAATGCCCGAAGCAAATGCCTTCCACTCAAGTGAACAGAACTCTAACTTGCAACAAGGAAAGGAGTGTAGTAGCACAAGGCAGAGAAACTGAAAATACAGGGTATGCCTAAAGGCTAACCTTTCCATAATTAAATCAGGTCTTTTCCTTGTCTTCTTGCTTTTCTTCTCTTTTTGCTCTTTAAAAAGCACTTTTCAAAAATCCCACACAGAAACTACAGCCAGTAGCTTCCCTTAGGTTGGCAGTATTTCTAAGAATAATACAACAGCCACAATTTATGGAGCTCTGACTCTGTGCCGGGCACGGCACAATGGCTTTACATACTAAGTGTTAAAAAGGCAGGCGGTATTATCCCCATTTTAAAGATGAGGAAATTGAGATTTACAAAGGAATATATAGGTACCAAAAGGCAGTTATGATTCAAACCTAAAGATCTGTTGATTCCAAAGGTCTTTTAATACTATGTTGTCTACTGCCTTTACTTACCATTATTTTTCAGATACTTTGTCTATTGCACAGTAGTGGGTGTTTTTTCGGTCTTGCCTCCTAATCCATTATACTAATTTATTTTCTATTTTTCTCTTCTCACAGGTCTTTTTTTTGACTATACTTTTTTACTTAAAAAGTAAAACAAAAATGACAATCACACACAGTTAATTGTTTCAGATGGACAACTGGCATATATAAGCACAGACCAAAATGTAAATTCTTTCAATAGACTCAACAGTAAAAGCTGAATTATAGGCTTTTTATCCATCATGCTCTACAGGAATCAAAAAGACACTTTCCTTATTATTAAAAATTCAGTGCACATTTACGACGTGCTAAGAGTACTGTGCTAGGCGCCATAGGAACTAGAACATGAGGAAGGCTTGGTCTGTGCCTTTGAAGAACTCAGAGACACTAGTTTGTTGTGGGAGCGGAAGTGGTAACACAAACACTTTTATTACAATGTGAGAAATGCTGAAACAAGTACAGAGTGCTGTGTGGCAGAGAATAGGGGTGATGCTGTTAGTACGTGCTATAGGAAAGGAGGGAGCAAAGGTAAAAGACATGGGTATATGTTTCCATAACAACAATCCAAATGCAATTACTACTGGTTTGTCACTCTTTTACTCACTAAGTCATTTGATTATCTATAATAAAATGAAATTTCAAACTCAACTGCCCATGTATTCAAAATTTCTACTGTACTTTAATTCGTCCTTAGCCTTACCTGTTCTGGAAGAGGCCTAGGTCACATCCCATCACCTTAGCAAAGCCTTCTGACTCCCCCCAGAAAGTGAGTCTTTCCCTCTGCTGTTCACATACCTTTTTGATAGCACTTTCCAACCTATTTTAATTATTTATGTCCTCTCTTATCTGTAGAGCCACTTATTCTTCTTTGTATCCGACTGAGGAGACACTTGGTAATCATTCACCTAATCAATGGAGTTCAACTCTATTACAGATCAACATCTGGACAACTGGCATGTGTGTTGAAGCATAAACTATATACTGCTATATATACATCGTTTTAAGTTCTGATCTGAAGATGATGGAGCAGTAAAAGAGAGCTGATACTATCAATGTTTTCATTAAACACACACACAGATCAGGTTTAAAGTATTTAAGTTGCATTTTAGAATCAGTTTAAGTCATCTGGGTGAAAAGTCATATGGAGGACTCTGCCACTGTCCTTGATGGTCACACCACACAATCTGTTTGCCTCATGAGGCTCATCTTGGCCAAAAACAGACATGAAAGTGGAGGAATTAAGATGTGTGGGCTTAACCGAAGAAGGTATTACAGCCAACTGTTTCTCTTTTTAAATGTGAATATGTGAACTTTTAAGGTTAAGTGAACTGACCTACATGATATTCGAGAGGGGTACAGAGATTTAATAATCCTGCCAGTAATCACATGAATGTCCCTGAAAAACACGGCAAATAATATGCTGCTAACTAAACAGCTCTGAAAGGTTCTATAACTGTGAAGCCTGAAAGCAAGAGTCCATAGAACATTACTCTAACCCATCCTGTGTCACTTGGTTATGGTCCTTCAGGAATTCTGGGCCCTGAAGTCCAGGGTACGACAGGCTCACTGGTCAATCTGCGCCTCACTGGAGGCACTTTCACCTGGACCAGTCACACTGGGATTGCGTGTGTGGGCAGGGGAGGGAGTGGGAGGAAGTACACTTCTGGCAGGTATGGTTTAAAAAGTCCCTTCAGGCCATCAAGCACTGGCTTAATCAAGATCATATGACAAGAAATAGTTAATTATTAAATATTATGAGACAGCTAGATGGTATCTTGAGAGAATTTGATCCAGACTCCTCTTTCATGTATGAGAAACTAAGCAGGATGGAGGGTTGTTTATTCTTAAATGGCTCCAGGAACAGATACTATACCTTATTCATAGTTTTGTACACTGTGAGTATACTATGAGTTCCCAGCAGTTTCTAGCACATATTACTCCATAAATATTTGCTGAATAGATGAATAACTAAATTAGCCTCCTTTAGAAACTCATTTTAATGTTTTACCATCTTGACAATTAATACACTGTTTTTGAAATTCAACAAAATGCTTATGTCTTAAATTAAGCCTATAACATAATTTTTCTTTTCAGCCTTCAACACTACCCACCAGTCTGGTGACAGGAGTTCCAACTAACAGCTACAGGCAATGGGTTGTAAGAAGTCTCTGAGGCTTGTGAGCTTGGAGTTTTCTCAGAAGCCACCACTCCCAACATGGATCCTATGAAAGGATTCTCAGGTTCCAAACTGACAATATTCAACACCCAGCAAGAGTAAAATATGCTTTTCTAGCTTTGGTGATTGATCCTATAATCTCTTTTTATTAATAATATCTTTTACTCTTAAATCATATGCCCCACAACTGAATTTAATTCATTTTATTGGAATGGTTCATGTATGAATGCTCTTATTAAACAAACAAAAATCGAAAGTCTATCACGTAAACTCATCCCTGTTTCTACCATTAAAATCAAGTTAAATGGTTAAACAATTAGGGAACTATATGCTTCCATACCTTATGAATTCCACTCAAGTACGCATGGAATTTGTTTCACTTAACTTTTAATATACAAAGGGAAAAACAAAAAAGCCTCATGCTTAATCTAACTACATTCTGAACTGATAAAATCCACTTAAAATCACCCTTAAGATTTTACAATACGATAATTTCTAAAGACAACAAATTTCCTTACTTGAGCTGAGTACCTTTAGGACAAAACTGCAGTCGGTCAAAATCTTTAAAAGATAAAAAAGAATCAATAATTACTCATGACTTGTACACAACAAATCAATTATTTTCAAACAAAGTCACTCTAACGGGATAAGTTGGCACTTACCAAGTCCACATTCCCCTATTGCTACAACTTTCCCCTTGTTGTTTTCAGCGAGATTTAGTAACTCCATCAAGTAAATATCAGGGTTATTCTTTTCAAATTCATCACATCTTGTAGGATGACACCCAACTGTACTGAAAAACATATCTAGCACAAAATAATGTCTTAGGATTATTTTCAAAATATTTTTTCATATTTAATATGCAAAAATGATATAATATCAAATAATTTCAACTGGTCAGTTTTTAACAATACCCATAAACTAGTCAAACTACCAGAATTGCACTGGGTTAATCACATAAGAATTTTTGGAATACTAACAAAGTAGGACATGAATATGAAAATTGCCTTAATGTACTGGTAAAAATAATTCAACTCTTCCAAAGTTTGGTATTTACTGAGCCTTCTGAATGGAAAATGAAACAATTTCTTAGGTAATGACATTTCATTCTACAATTTTATCTTTAATATTCACTGTTTACGTGACTCAGGTTTCATGTAATAACAGTTAAAATGCACTCCTTTCCCTTAAAAAGGGTAACAGAGGTGGAAGTAGGATTCATTTTTCTAATAGAAAATAAAGCTCACTTATTTGGAGGCTGTACTTTGGTATCTTAATTGTATGGAACACAAGTGTGAGGTTGAAAAGGGCTTAAAAAGCTTAAGGCGCTTGCACCTGATGAACCCATGGGAGAGACCTGTTGCCTTCCTCAGGCTCCCACGAATATGTTCATGCATAAAAGGAGCTTTTAAAGCAGTGAGGTAGCAGGTATACGCAGAGGAGTGGAAAAGGGTTGACAATGGAGATCCGAGAACTTTTAAAAGCATATCTGTTTGGGGAATAACAAGTATGCAAGATAATATTCTTAACCACATCAAAAGCTTCTGGGAAGATGATTATTTTTATGACTTTAATCACTAAGAAAAAGTGTCAGTGGATCCTGAAGAGAAGTATGCATTTTAGAAAGATTTCAATAAAAAACAGCTTTTAATGAATAAACCAGTATTTTGAAAAATAACATGGAATGCCTAATTCTTCAGTGTCTAGCACATGAAGTATGCTCCCTGCTGCTCCCCAGCAAAAAACAAACCAAAAAAAGGTTAGGTACATGAATGCCAGGTAAAGGAGGTGTTTTATGTAACTAGGATTCTTGTAGGAATCAACTCCAAAACTTTACAGACTTTAAATAAATGCAAATATATGAACATAAAGTGAGGACATGAGGGATTATATATTATATTATTATTTGCATTCCTGGGGCCTTGCACAGTGTCTCTGATCTGCATGATGAATATTTATAAATATTTATAAATGATAAATGATCTTTCACAGCCTAAGTTAAAAAAGAGCAAATAAAAAGCAATTCATATCTTAAACACATTATGGCATATACACAAAAATTCTACATCAGGAATATCTGAGGTTAAACTTTATGCCTAGTGAACTTAAGTCTCATTAACTGAAATCTTAAAATAATCCTTATTAAATACAAGAGGGTTCATCAAGCATCTGATATAACAATGGGCACTTTCAATTTTTTCATCTTAATCGTGTCACACTGAAATTGGTCTATCTTCCTGTTGTGTCTACAGTATTTGTACCTGAGGCAGTTCTCAGAAAGACTTCTTCAAAATAACTTAATTCACATTTTGGGGGGTAAAAGTAATATGAGGATACCATTTGTCTGTGCCAAATGCAGTGCATCTTTACTGTCTTGTAGATTTCCACCTGTAATCACAAACTGAAACAGAAAGAAATAAGTCCACTTTAACAGGGTGTCAACCACAGTTTCCCAAACGTGCTTTCCTGCTGCTTTTTTCCAGAATGCTTCTCTCTCTGTCACATACCAACCCTCCTTTAAAAATTCAGCTGAAAGATCACCTCCTGTGCAGAGTGGATCCTGAATACCCTCTCCATGTGCGCACACACGCACACACACATACACACACTACAAAGAATTTGTGACTCCTACTAAAACGTATTCACATGTCTGTCTTTCCTATTAGACCACGAGTTTCTTGAGGACAGAGATCACATTAGGAAAGAATGAATAACTAAAAACTTCTGAATTTAGAATTCTGTTAATCTAAATTAGAGATTCAATAGTGTTGACTAAACAGTTCTCCAGGTGTGGTCCTAGACTCTCCAGGGGATATGTTAGGTCAAAACTATTATCATAATAATACTAAGATGTTATTTGCCTATTCACTCTCACCTGTCACGCGTGTGCAGTCAAGTATTCCAGAGGCTACATGATGTGTAACATCACAAAAGACTGCAGCAACAGATATGAAAGCTCAGCAGTCTTCTATTAAGTCAGACATTTAAAAGATATTTAAAAAAATACAAATTCCACTCATGTCACTAAATGTTTTTGGTTTAGAAAATACTTTTCATAAAAATATGCTATTTATTTTACATAATGGTCTACTGTTTTAAAATGAATTAATATATAGATACAGTTGACCCTTGAACAATATGGAGGTTGGGGCGCCATTGAAAATCTGTATATTACTTATAGTCGGCCCTCTGTATCAGGGGTTCCACATCTACATATTCACCCAGCCTCAGGTCATGTAATACTGTAGTATTTACCACTGGAAAAAAATCTGTGTCTAAGTGAACTCACAGTTCAAACCAGTGTTATTCAAAGACAACTGCATTTAAAACTTTTCTGTTTTAATCTCTAATACAATATATATCAATAGATAGAACCCACATAAGAGCTCTTTAGGGTCCTCAATAATCTTAAAGAATATGAATAATCACTGGATTAATGTATATTGATAAAATTCTTTGTAGGGAAATGTATAGCTCTTGGCAAGGAAGCCCTTCTACAGAGGTAGCTATCAGAGTCCACTGCAGTTAGAACACCATCTTTGCTAACCTGTTTAAGGGAAAATGTCACTAAAGAGCTATGTGTTGATGGTGACTACTGAGGCAGTGCTGCTTAAGTGCACATTCTTCTGAAGAAGTGATTTAAACACACTGAGGTATATATTTTAAAGCATACTTCAAGAGACTCACTGAGCTAAAATGAAGAATTCATTCTAGGTACACACGTAAATAGAACACACAGAAAACACAGGAGATAGTGCAAATGATAAACAGACATTTTCACAGAGTGATAAACTTCTGAAATGATAGACACTGAGTATCTATTCTGCCTGTAAAACATAGTATATATTAACAAAAATATTGAGAAAACTATTGTTTACTAACACTACCTAATTCTTCAATAAAGGATGAGGTGGGGACTTCCCTGGTGGCACAGTGGTTAAGAATCCGCCTGTCAATGCAGGGGACACGGGATCGATCCCTGGTCCCAGAAGATCCCACGTGCCGCAGAGCCACTAACCCCGTGTGCCACAACTACTGAGCCTGCGCTCTAGAGCCCGCAAGCCACAACTACTGAGCCCGCATGCCACAACTACTGAAGCCTGTGTGCCTAGAGCCCGTGCTCCGCAACAAGAGAACCAACCGCAATGAGAAGCCCACACACCACAATGAAGAGTAGCCCCCGCTCGCCACAACTAGAGAAAGCCTGCGCACAGCAACGAAGACCCAACACAGCCAAAAATAAATTAATTAATTAAAATAAAATACTCTGTAATGTCCTATATGGGGAAAGAATCTAAAAAAGAGTGGATATATGTATAACTGATTCACTTTGCTGTACACCTGAAACATGTTATAAATCAACCGTATGCCAATAAAAATTAAAAAAAAGGATCAGGTGCCCACATCCAGTTTTCAATTATGTAAAATAGTTTGTAATCAAATCTAAGGACAAGACTAAGGGACATATACTTTCCTCTCCCAGTTTACGATGATGACGACGATGATGATGACGACAATGACAGCTTCCACTATAAACATAATAAATGTTGCTTACTTTATGCCAGGTACAATATCAACTGCTTTGCATTCTATATTTTATTTAATCTTCACAACAATTCTGTTTATTAGCTATTATTATCATTCTTGATTTAGGGATGAGAAAACTGAAGTCTAGAGAGATGAAGCACCCCAGGTTACAAAGCTCTGAAGAAGGAAGCTGGGGCTGGAACCAAGGTTTGTGATGCTGTAACTGTGCTTTTAATCACTACCATAAAGCTACAAGGCATTGGATTAAATTTCAATTTGGAACCATGTCCAAGTAAATTTGATTTCAGTTCTTCAGTTCAGTCATTCCTAAATCCATGTGGGTGTTATAAATGTTAAGATTAAACTATTCTGACACACGAAAACTGTCTACGAAAAATGTCTCCTGCCGTATCAGTCAACACAGGATGTTATGGTCATCAAGCCCTCAGCCGCTGCAGCCGCCTCAGACTGTGCACCCTGAGGAGACTCAGGATGGCGAAAAAACAGGATACTTGCTCTAGATAGTGAAGGTGCACATCACAGGAATGATTTCAATGAGCCCAGACTCTTGCATCTTCCCATATGTAGAAAAGTGCTAAATTCATTAACTTGAGATTTTTTTCTTTAACTAGGAGTAATCTTTTGATGTTCCACTACCTGTTTTTTTTTGTTTTGTTTTGGGTTTTTTTGGCGAAACTCCCATATATCCTGGCTCCTCCCTTCCCTCTTCGGAGCAGTCCCTCAGAGCCACCTGAGAGGATTAGGCAACTACTAGTTGCCTCTTAAGAAGCCTGGTAATTCAGCAAGTATGCCAAATAAAACATAATTCTCAACCTTTAGGTTGTGCAGTTTTTTTCAGTTGACAAAATTTAGGAGCTTGGTATTTCAGAGTTTGCAGAAAAACATTTTATAAAGTGATTTACCAAGCAAAGAATGACCACATAATGAGAAATTATGTTGTAACTTTTATCCTTATTACTTCTGAATAATAACTAATATAATTTGGAGACTGCAGAACTCATTTAGCCAGGAGTATCACTTTTTAAAACTGAGGTTTATTTAACTTAGAAACAGTAGCTACTAAGTGCCCTGATACACTATGGAGCGTAATCTTTTTTTTTTTTTTAAATATTTATTTATTTGGCTGTGCTGGGTCTTAGTTCCGGCATGCGGGTTCTTTTAGTTGCTGCATGTGGGATCTAGTTCCCTGACCAGGGATCGAAGCAAGGCTCCCTGCTTTGGGAGCGTGCAGTCTTACCCACTGGACCACCAGGGAAGTCCCCTTTGGAACTTAATCTTATTTCTTGTGTGCATGTGTGGGCTAGCTTGCTACTTAAAAAAAATACTGATTAAAAAGAAATATCTATTCAAAAAATTTGACACCAAACTAAAATTCTTTTGCTTAGAACACTCTAAAAGTAGTAGGAATTCTCCCGATTATCAAATTACCACCATAAAAATTAAAGTGTTGTCTCAGTTATTTGAAATGTTATACATAGTATAAAAGCTAAACTTGGTGATTAGATACATGTCTTTTTGATGATTGCTTACTTCTAACAAACGCTAAATTGTTACAAAATCTACTAACAGTTGCCTCTTAAGAAGCCTGGTAATTTAGATGGGTTTTAAAAAACTTTTCCAGGGAAACTTGGCCATTTACTACACTTCTGATCACATGGAACATCCACTCACAAGGTTTGTGTCACTTAAATTGCTGAGAACAGAATATTTTGATATTTTATTTCATTAACTTGATAATATTACATGTTGACGATACATATCACAAAATGCTAAATGTGGTTTGGCTTTCTCTTCTTTTCTGCAGTATTTTAACCAAAATTTAGTTTTTTTAAAAAAAAACCCATAAGGGTAACAAAAATGAAATGTTACCTTTTTAACACCAATCTGAACAGCTCTCTCTATTACATCCCGTAAGTCATCTGTAAAAGATGAACCCCACATTAAGAAAATGTAACTATAAATTCACTTACCCATAATTTAGTTATCCTTTATTGAAAGAAAAATACATAGAAAAATCATATTTACTGAAGTCAAATCAATACTATTTGATGAGTGCTTATCATATAAGCAAAGACCTAGCGATACTTTAAAAAAAAAGAAACCCATATAAGGCAAAATAGATGAACAGTTATCCATTCAATTGTATTTTTATTCTGTTGACCACAAAGGGGAAAAGTCTGTTTGGCTTTATGGTTTGCCTTTTATGCATATGGTTATCTAAAGTTCTATATTCAAAGTTATAAACTTCTACAGATAAGAAGGGCTTGATAACACTTTGTTGTAATAGGTATTTTATAAATGTTCATGATCATGTTTTACCAATATAGCTTATATGTGTTTCACTTTGTTTATAGTTTTATCCAAGATGCATAATAAATTCTTTAATATTTCAATTGTAAGAGTGGGTGAAGCTTCTTATGGTCTCCCTTGAGTCAGAAAGTTTGTCTTCACAGATAAACTATTTACCTTAATAAAAGAAACATTTACCTTGATGCTTTTGAACCCCCCTATAAATTCCTCTGAACACAGGATCTGTCAAGTTGATACCAATGTCTGTAGAAAGCAAAAATAAAACACATGATCATTAAGAGCCTCTATTTGAAACTTTTACTTTAAAGAAAAGTCCTGTTACTAACCTTTTCATTCACACATTCATTCATTCAAACAAAATCTAAGTGCCTACTGTTTGTCAGTCACTATGCTAGACACCTGGGATACAAAGATGAAAGATATTAAGTCCTGCTCTCAAGAAACTCACTGTAGAATTGGGAAGGCGTTCCCATTAACAATTAAGAAATCACAAGTAGATACTAGCACGGTGGGACACAGAGGAGGCCCACCAACTTAGTCTGGTAGTTAGCCCATAAGGGGCTTCCAGAAAGAATGGATTCTTGAACTGAATCTTAAAGGATGAGTTGGAATTACCCAGTAGAAGACAGGAAATTGCAGATAAGAGGAAGCAGCAGAAGGAAAGCTTCTGGGGTCTGAAATAGCACGGTGATCATGGAGAGCTGTTACAGGCTGTTCTGACTGGTGGAGAGAAGTGTAGGGAAGGGAGCGACCAGAAAAGGGCAGACTCAGCTATGTTACAGACACTTGTCTTTAAAATACCAGATGCAACAGGAAGCACTGATGGCTTCTAAGATTTGTATTCTGTACATCTCATTCTGGTGTCTTTGTAGAAGGTGGGATTAAAGGGGGCAAATGGAGTCAGGATAGTTTACTTGGAAACAGGCAAGAGCTCATATCTGCAATGAAGAGAACCTGAATTAGGGTAATACGAGTGGGGACGCAGAGAGGGCAATAAATTATTTATTTCCTTTATTCACCAAATACTTAGGAAGACCAACACTATGTCAAATACTATGTAAGGAGTTAGGGGGTGATGAACAAGACCTGACGCTTGGTCCCTGCCTTCCAGGAATTCAGTCTATATGGGAACTACAAATAATTCGTGATATATAAGAAGCTGGACTGTGAGCAACATGAGGCAAGAAATGTTTATCTTCTTCAATGCTGTATCCCTAGAACCTAGCACGATAGCTGGTATATAGTAGGATCTCTATACACTTGTTTTTTTTTAAATTTACTTATTTTTGGCTGCGTGGCTGTGTGTGGGCTTTCTCTAGTTGTGGCGAGCGGGGGCTACTTTGTTGCGGTGCGCAGGCTTCTCATTGCAGTGGCTTCTCTTGTTGCAGAGCACGGGCTCTAGGGCACACGGGCTTCAGTAGTTGTGGCTCGCGGGCTCTAGAGCACAGGCTCAGTAGTTGTGGCACACGGGCTTAATTGCTCCGTGGCATGTAGGATCTTCCCGGACCAGGGCTTGAACCCGTGTCTCATGCATTGGCAGGCGGATTCTTAACCACTGTGCCACAAGGGAAGCCCTCTCTATACACTTTTAAGCCTGTAAATAATTATTTTACAGCTTTGTGCTTTGGAGCACAAAGAAGTAGCACTAACAGTTTTGGCAAGAATGATGAAAAAGGTTCACATAAGAGCTAGATCTTGAAAGCTAAAGCTTAGAAGCTGACAAACAGAAGAGGCATTCTACATACAGGTGTGTGTAGGTACACACCGCATCCGGAGAACTGGAAGAGACTCACTGTGCCTGTGGAGCTGAGGTTCACAATGCAGAGCGACTCTGCAGTGCCTCTCTTCTTCTAACCTCTCCCCTCCCAGCCTTCCCCCACCCCAACATTCAGCAATGTCTGTATTCATTTCTAGTTGTCACACAGAGGGGAGTGCAATTGGCATCTAGGCTTGAGGCCATGGGTGCTGCTAAATATCCTACAATGCACAGGATAGCCTCTCGCAACAAAGAATAATCTTACCCCCACACCAAGTGCTGTTCTTGATAAATCCTGCTGCAGAGTATAAGGCGACGAGGGGAATAACGAGATGTGAAGTCAGCTTGTGATGGCCATGGGCAACAAAAACACCTTCCCTATGTAAAATATACACCCTTTAGCTTTTAGCACTAGGAGAACCTCCAGGTTCATGGTTGGGTAGGACAGTTGCCTACCCACAGACCCCCAAATTATTTCTGCTGAGTTTCAGCTGCTTCTTGGTATATTCTCACTGATTTCTACCAAGCTAGCCCTCAACAAGCTGTGCTGCTTCAACATTAAGCCAGACCTTGAAAGATGAATGGGAATTTGGAAAATCCAAGAGATGGTGGGGAGAGTATTCTAGTCATTTGTAACAGCAAGAGAAAGGCACAATGCAAAAAACTTCAAAGATATTTGGGCAACAGCATATATGTCAATAGAGGGTAGGAGATGAATTCACAATTGATACCCTTTATAGGGCTATTAACACACAAATGTTACCGAATACTATAAATACAACGTAGGGGTTCAGTGGAATGGCCCAAATCACAAGAAATCAGCATCTACTTTCAAGTAAGGAGGGGCAGACTGAGAAAGGAATCCAGGGAAGGGTGCAGAGGTCTTTCTGCCTGCAATACCCCTTCATACGCTCAGTCTACGGTCACCCGTCACGGATGGGATTAGGAACACAGAAACAGCCTGTGTCTCTTCTGGCCCATTTTATTTGTGCAGCAAAGAGATCAGAATTTTTCTAAAGCAATCTTTTGCTAGAAAACAAAGTGAAAAACAAATGAAACAGCAAGCAAATTTAACTAGTGAACTTTATGATACTAATTTTAAAAGCAAATTGAAGATTAACTTGGAGGCTCAGTTTATGAAGCCTTCATAAACTGAGGTAGAACCTACCTCTTCCTGACGTGGGTCAGTCTTTGAGGCCCCGAGTCATTGTGTACATCAAAGATCTATATTCAGCTTTGGACCCAGGTGAGCCTTGGGCTTTACGATATCCTGCACTGGCTCAGCCACTAATTTCTTCCTTTTTACGTAAGAATTTCTTGTGACTTATAGCTCTTGGCCCTTTCCTTTCTGACATGTGGTTTGCCTGAAGTGTATTCCCCAGCCAGTTATTAAAGCTGCTTTCTATCCTCTGATGGATAGGCTGCTTCACCTTAGTCAAGTTTGGTGAAGGGGCTCAGGATGTCACCCCAAAATATGCTGCTTTGCCATATTGGTTATTTTGAGCTGAAGGCACTTAAGAAACAGCAAATGCAGGAAAGGATCCCTAATCTCTCCTTTTCTACCTAAAATAGGTCATAAAATTTCCCATGAGAAAGGTACTCTCCCTGTACCAGGAAGAGAAGAACATTCTTATCACCAGAGACTGGGAGTCAAGTGGAAATGGATCTGTACAACCAAACCCAAAATAACTCCTATCTTCCATTAGTTTCCCCATTTTTTCCTAGTCACTGTCCCACAATTTGCATAACTTAAGTCCCTTTGTCTTATCACATCCCCACTTGGCCTTTCGGTAAGCTTTCTGGTCTAAAAGCTTCTTTGGGTCTTCATTTTCCTTTTGAAAACTCCCATGTATGTGGAAAAAAAAAAAAAAGTATGCTTTTCTCCTGTTAATCTGCCTTATGTCAGTTTTATTCTTAGGCCCAGCCACAGAACCTAAGAGGGTAGAAGGAAGTTTTTCCTCCCCTATGCAGGCAAGTAGCTTCTTTTTCTGGACACTGTGATTCACTTCTATCTCCTCTCTCCTATCCTGGGTGGCCTCTGGGCCTCTCACTCCCCACCCACCGACTCCCCAGAAAACACCAACAGAGTGATTAAGATAATTAACAAGTCAACTTAGAGGCGTCAAAGAAAAGTTCAAATTGATCATCAAAAAATATTCAATCTGTGAGCAACTTCCAAGAAATACAATAAAATGGGGAACTGCAGTTTTGGAAAGAGAATGGGCTTTGGAATCAGAATTCTTGTAATTATGACTCATCAGCTGAATGATTTGGGGGCAAATGAGTAGGCCTCTGAGCCTCAGTTTCCTCACTAATAGGGAGGGTGGGCATAAAATTTCTCCTTCCAGGAGTGAAATGTGGCTCAAATTGGAAAATGAATGTGAAAGTATCTTGCAAATTAAAAGCCTTATAAAATGTAATTATTATTAGTATTATTAGTATTATTACTGGACACAGTATAAATTCTGTAACATGCGAACAACAAATGGAATTTTAGTCAACATTAGCTATACTGTCATACTACCTTAAGTGGTTAACACTCCCAATCAAGACCTAATTATTAAATAGCCAAATGTAAGTCAGTTTGGTTATGATTCAGGATGCAACCACGAAAATAAACCAGTCAAAATCCTGTTTATTTAACTTGTTCGAAATGTTCTGATATATAAGGGACAGTATCTTTTAAATTCAAAAATTCCTATCAGATGTATGCCTACTGTCAGTAAACTAAAAAAATTAAATCCTGTACAAACATCGACTTCTAGCTTGAAAAACTAAGTACATGAGAGGTAAGGGTGAGAGAGCACGACAGGAAGAAAAAAAGGCAAAGCAGAAAATCACTAACTCTGATTGGGGGGGGAATACTGAGGGATTCATACATTTAGTGGCATGCCATCTTATAAGGATAAGGAATGTTTCTTTTCCATTAATTTTCTCCTTAATTAGCTGGCTTTAAAAGCATTACTGCATTACTGCTAAAAACTGTTGCCAGTATTAATGAGTTTTATTTTTCAAAACAATAAAAGAGTGGAAAACTGTTTGTAACCAAAAGAAAAATACATCTCCAAACTGATGCCTCACTGGTCTCAATGAATCATGTCATACCACTGTCACCATGATCTAGGGATACAAAGGGACAGCAAGTAGAGAATTTACGATTGTTTTAGCCTTTAGATATAACTTCAAGTTTACAGGAAATAAAAGCGATTAGAGAACAAGCTAACCACCACTACATGGCAGACCAAGTTGCTTCTGCAAGGCAGTGCCATGAAGAAATGCGCTAGATCAAGGGGTTGGCAAGCTACGGCCTGCGTGCCATTGTCTATTTTTGTTTGCCCCTAAGGTAAGAATCGTTTAAAAGTTGAAAAAAAAAAAGTCAAAAGAAGAATAGCTCTTATGACATGTAAAAATTATAAGAAACTAAGGTTTCACAGTGTTCACAAAGTTTTATTGGAACATGGCCACACCCATTTGTTTATATAGTATCTATCTATGGCTGTTTTTGAGTGACAGGTCAGAGTTGAGTAGTTGCAACAGATGTATAGCCTGCAAAATAAAAAATATATATCATATGACCCTTTAAGGGAAAGCTGGCCAATTTCTGTGCTAGATCCAAAATCTGAAGGACACTCAAATACATGGCTCCAGATTGGATATTGTTTTGGACAAGACCACCTTGTAAAAGAGGCTCCAGAGAGATCCTTTGCCCCTTCTTCCATGTGAGGACACAGTAAGAGGGCACCAGCCACGAACCAGGAAGAGGGTCCTCACCAGAACGTAATCATGCCAGCACTCTGATCTTAGATTTCCCAGCCTCCAGAACTGTGAGAAGTAAATTTCTGTTGTTTATAAGCTACCCAGTCTGTGCTATTTTGTTACAACAGCTCAAAACGGACTAAGACAATCTATGGCATCACCTTCTCTCTCAATCTGTATATACCAAGTAGGTGGATTTTATCTCCTAAGCTCTCAATCCGTGCACTTTTTTCCATCTCCACTACCACCATAACACCTGAAGCAACCAACTCCAGCTTGGATGCTACTCTGACCCCCTTTCATTCTGTTCTCCACCTGACTGAAGGTTTCTTTTCATTCATAAATCAGATCATGGTACTCTTACCTGTCACTCCTGATACACCCTTAACATGGTAGGATCTTAGCTCTGCAAACCTCTAGCTGATTCTGTACAATTCTCCCTCCTCCCTCAACCCCTTCCCCATTTCTCTCTGCTCCAGACCCGCTGGTCTTCTTTCAGTTTCTCAAAAGTGCTGTGCACCCTTCTGCCACAGAATGTTTGCACAGGCTGTTGTATTTGGAACCTTCCCCTTGCCTTTCTTTGCCTACTTAACTCTTAATCTTTCAGAGCTCAGTCCAAGTGACACTTCCTCAAGGAAGCTTTTTCAGACCTCCCAGTCTAAGTTCTGTTCCTCATCAAACGCCCAGAGAACCATATTCCTTTTCTTCAGTGCCCTCTTCTCTGTCACTGTGGTAAAGTCATTAGTGCACTTAAGAGGCTGTCTCCACCACTAGACTGTAACCTGGTTTCTACCCACCACTGAGTCCTAGCATTTAGCACATCAGGTGGCACACAGCAGAGATTCAGTAAATATTTGTAGAATGAATGAATGAATGAATGACAAGGTTGCTCAAGGGAATCCAAGACAGGGAATAGAAAATAAGGTCCAGTCCCTAGCGAGATGGGATTTGTAAGAGATGGCCAGCAGCCCCAATCAGCCTGCTTCTAGGGACACAGGGCAGGATCAGAATCCCGTTAAAATAACACAACTACTGATAAATCTTAGATACCTAACAGCCCCCAGCTGGTTGGCCCCAAGGGGTAGTTGCTACTAATTACTGCCAGCTGCTCACTGGCTCATTTGGTGGGAGGGAGTGCAGAGGCTACTAGATAGGAATCACCTTAAACCTATGCTTCTCAAACGAGGGGTATTCCAGAGTATGTAACACCCTGAGATTCCCTGGAGTATCAATTTTACTTTGGAAGATTTAGGGGATAAAATATCTTTTAATTTTAGAAGGGCACTATGTTATTTCAAAGTTAAACACAGGACATCCAAAGAAATGTTGTAAATGCATCCAGATTTACACATCACTGCTGCCACCCCATGACCCCTGGGGTATACTCCACTCTTATGTCCTTAAGTGACCTTTGGTGGGTGAGTTTCAGAGCATGAACCAGCCAGCACTGAAAAGGGACCTTCCACTCCATCCCAAGTTCTATCACTTTGCAATGATTAAGCATAGATTCTTATTGCTTTCAGACTGAGGATATAGTCATCTGTGGTATGATACTCAATGTCACAGAAATTAGTCTCAAGTATAACCGAGGACACAATGTTGAAGTGTCCTCTAGGAGGGAGCAGTGTTTCCCATAAAACACAAATACATCTGCTTCCCGCCCTCCTTCCCCACATTAGAAACACTGGTTGTAGTTGTAAGGGGCAGCCATTGGTTACGTAATTTGAGAAGGGGGAAATTTAGGATTACAACCTGGTGAGAGTCAGCTGTCCTAAATCAAAATCTAAGGCTGCTCTTATAACACTGGTTTTTCTACTACTATTATTAAATTTAAAAATTTTTGGCCGTGCCAGGCGTCTTGTGGGATTTCAGTTGCCCGATCAGGGACTGAACCCGGGCAATGGCAATAAAATCCCCGAATTGCAACCACTAGACCACCAGGGAACTTCCTCCACTGGTTTAATTCTTCATGCAACTGTTCCATGTAAAGCTTGTTCATGGACCAACTGTCCATGGGCCTAATATGTTGTTTTCCAAAGTACTGCTCATGACTATTTTGGGCAGAGATTTGAGTAGTGGGTCATAGGCAGAACTTTTTAAATGGCATGGAATAAATATTAACCATCAGTAAGTCACAAAACAAAGATAGAATGTATAGTATGATTCCATTTTTGTTGTAAAAAACACATCGAATATATTTGCATATTTTTATGATTCTGTATAAATTTTAAAATATGGGAAGGATATAAACTTTAGACACCGGTTACCTCAGGAGAGTGGAAATGAAGGAGAGCATACAAAAAAAAATTGTTCCAATTAAGCCCACCTTCTTTAAGAAGTCTTTTCTAGCTTATCTGGTTGAGATTCCTTTATAAATTTTCTTACAAACTTAGTACTAAAATAACACATCTTGTTTTACCCACTCATTCATACTTCCATTGAACAGTCACTGTACTAAGCCCCTGGGAAACAAAGATAAATACCACCAAGTACCTGCCTTAAAAGAGTGTGGTCTAGTGGGAAAGGCACATACATATCTTAATTATAAAATAACGGGGTGAAGTAAAGGGTAGAGTTATGTAGTCTTAAAGAACAGGTAAAAATCAAACAGGCAAGAGGAGATTAGAGGCAGAGGGGACATTACAACCCCAAACTGCCACTCTAAAACCTTATCATAGGCAAGAAACAGCACCTCCAAGTGTTTATAGAGCATAAAAAGGATGAGGCCGGAAAAGCGGGCAGGACCACACCACAGAAAGCTCTGTATGCTATGTTAAGGCACTTCAACTGTCCTGAGGACAGTGACTGAAAGATTTGAAGCACAAGAAAAATGTAGCTGACTTGGTTTTTATAAAGACCACTCTGGAGGCTACACCACAGAGCATGGATTTAAGGAGACAAAACCTGAGGCAGGGATTTAGTTTTTTTATTACAATACAAACACAAACCTTTAAAAGAAAAAATAATTGTCTTTTGTGAGGTGTTTCATGGCTCTTACCCCATCTCCCCCATCAATTATATCACAGATTGCAATAAACAGGCTGAGAGACACCACACCTGGATAGTGTCTAAACCTCTGATGACCTTCCCATCCCCCAACCCCACCCCAGGCTCTCCCACAGCATTTTTAAAAACCTCTTTTGTGGCACTTTAACAATGTGCTACTTAAACATTCTCCCCTGCATTTGCTTTGACTGTACATACCTCTCCAGTCTGAAAACTAACTGCACCACTAGATTCTTTATAATTCCACATACTTAGTACAATGTCTCTGTAAAAAATATTGCCTAAAGTAACTGTTCTAAGTTTATAATCCCAAGCTCTCTCCTGAGTGCCAGGCATTTCCAATTGCCCAGTAAATGTCTCCACCTGGATGTCCTGTAAGAATCTCAAATTTAACCTAATCCAAATGGATCTCGTTACAACTCCCACCCACTGCCAAACTACCCATGCTTCCATTTCATGTTTAGGTAGGTATTTATCCCAACACCGAGTCATCTCTGACTGTTCACTCTTCCTTACCTGCCATGAAGACTCAGCTGCTAAATGCTGCATATGTACCTCTCTTCCATTTCTCTCTCCCTTTTCCAGTGCCCTTGTTCAAGCTCTGAAATGCTTCCCTGTCTGTCCCTATGACCCACCAAACCTACACAACAGCTGTCTACCTTACTAAAGCAGAGACGTGATCACTGTCGTTTTCCACCTTCAGGTAGCTGGAAACTTCACAAAGACAAGGATCACGTCCAGCTTCACCCACTGCTGTATGCCATAGCTCAAGGCTCCCAATATGTAACTGGCATTCAATGATTTACTTAATGAATGCTCCTTGTCAAAAGCCTTCAGTGAAGCTCTACTCTATACACAGAAAATTAAACTCAGCAACACACTCGAGTTCCAAGTCACCCTTCCAATCCTAGCTCTTACAACCTCCCCCAGGCTTTCCTAAGTCTGGTACTAAATATGCTTACTCCTTTAGTTTCTGTCGAATTTCCCATCTCTTGTTCTACCGATGCCAAATAGATTATTGTACTTGCCAAGTATAAAACTTGTTTCTCTTCCCACTGTGTGTGTCCTCCAGTTCCCCCACCAGATGGTGATGCCAGCAGAGCAGGGGCCGTGTCTGTGTTCCTAGGCCAGTGCCTGGCCCACCAGAGGCGCCCAGTTACTGTGATATGAATTACTGAGTCAACGAGTCCCTCGAAGCCATCTTCCTCTCCGCCAAAGAAACGGGAAACCGCGGGGAGGTGCACGTGGGATGGAGGAGAACATAGTGACAGGCCTTTCGTTTGCTTTTTAGTAGTTTTATTTCCTTTTTTTTTATTGAACACAACACATATGTTGGAAAAAGCATAAACCGTAACTGCGCAGCTCGTGAATTTTCACAAAGCAGCACACCCGTGAAGCCAGCACCCATACTGAGATCCAGAACATTACCGACACCCAGAGGCCTCCCCTCACCCTCCTCCACTGAGTGCACTTTCAACCCTCAAAAAGCCGGACAGCGGGCTTCCCTGGTGGCGCAGTGGTTGAGAGTCCGCCTGCCTTTGCAGGGGACAAGGGTTCGTGCCCCGGTCCGGGAAGATCCCACATGCCGCGGAGCGGCTGGGCCCGTGAGCCATGGCCGCTGAGTCTCCACGTCCGGAGCCTGTGCTCCGCAACGGGAGAGGCCACAACAGTGAGAGGCCCGCGTACCGCAAAAAAAAAAAAAAAAAAAAAAAAAAAGCCGGAGAGCTCACGTCCTGGGCCCTGGGGCCGCGGTGCGCGAGACCCGGGAACCGAAAGAAAGGCCCCAAACCCGGGAAAAGTCTTACCTACGAATTTGAAGCGACTCATGACTGCGGCCCCAGCTCCTCCCTGGCGGAAGCGGAAGCGACCGTCCGTCGCCCCGCCCGCCGGAAGCCCCGCCCCCTCGCCGCCGGCGTCCGGCTTCCCGGCATACCCCGCGGCCGCTGAAGGTGAAGTGGTAGTCATGGCGCTCTCGGTGCCGGCTGCCTACCTGACCCACCAGCAGAAGGTGCTGCGGCTTTATAAGCGGGCGCTGCGCCACCTGGAGTCGTGGTGCATCCACAGGTGGGCGAGGGGGACCCAGGGCGCGGGGAGGTGACCCCGGGGACCGCCACAAAGGCTGAGAGGCTCTGGGGACCGAGCGGCTCAAGGACTTCTGGGACGGGGTGGGAAGGCGGCCCCTTGCCCCGTGGAGCCCTCCCCTAGACCCGGGTTCGAATGCAGGTTTCGTCGCCCACATCTGGGACACTTTGAAGACTTGTTTATCTGGCCCGGGCCTCAGTTTTCTAATCAGGAAAACGGACGCGGGACCCAGCGCAGAGGGTTGCATGACGATTAAGAGAAAGGAAGTGCCAAACATGGAAATGGTCATGCCTCCAGCGCTCACTAAATAATAGCTTCCTTCGTGACTTTCTCGTTCCTGGTACTGGCAGTAATCATAAATGCGTTATTTTCTTTAGTTCTCACAACTCTGGGTGTTAGGGATTATTTAGCCTTATTTTATACATGAGAAAATAAGAGGCTAAAATAAGAGGCAAGAGACTGACTTGCTCAAGGCCCAGCAGCTGGTTAAGTGGCCGAGCCAGGATTACAACTCAGGTGTCTTAACTCCAAAACATCATCATCACCCCTCCCATCAGCTTTTCTCTTTTTAGCTTCATTCAGTCCTTTTCATTAGCTTCACATCCCACCGAATTCTTTACCTCCCACATAATTCTCTACTTCTTTCCTCCCTCTGTCCATCTGGGACTAGTCTTAGAACACAGTCTTAAAACATATAGGTTTTCGTGATCTAGATGCAATGCATGGTGGGGTGACAACCCAAGATGTATGAATGCCAGGCCTCCGTGCCCTTAGCAGAATCCTAAAACCTAGTGTCAGGAGAAGGGCTTCTGAGAAAAACCTCTAAACAATGGGAAACTGAGTGCATCTGGAAGAGTTGTGGAGAGGATCCTGGAAGCCCAGATTGTATATTTGGGATTATTGTAAAGTCATTGACCTACTTCTCTTTGCTAGGCAGGAAGATGGCCAGGTTCAAGGCTGTAGGGTTAGTTACTTCCCTAATTCTTTTATTCATCTGAAAATTTGCAATTCAGGTTCTGTGGTGGTTGACAAAAGTTAATAAGGCTTCTTTCTCAGCTGTAGCAATTTATGGATTAATGAGGAAGATGGACATATAAACAAACAGATAACATACAGAATTATCTTTCATAAAGATGAAGGAAGTCAAGCCATCAGGCATTCAGGTATTGTTGAACTACATCTGAGAATATTAATATTGGAGGAAAGGATAAAAGTAGTTACTGTGACAACACTGACTCGTCATTTCTTTAAATCTCACTGACATCTTTTCTCAGTACTTGCCTGATTTTTTTCCTTCCATTTGCCCTCATAGTGCTATTTGTTCTGTGTGGGTCCATCCTAGGCCCTTGGTCATTGCTGTGTATACTTTGGGCAGCCTCATCTAACGCTGGGACTTGAGTTACCACCTATGCTCACTTGTCTGTAGAGCTGTATTTCCAGCTGTTTGCTAGATTACCTACAGTTCTCTAAAACTGAACGTATTTTTCTTTTCACTACCTCATTTTGATTCTCTTCCCAAATTCCCTGCCTCAGCCAATGGCATTACTAGTAATACAGTCACTCAGCTTTAAGTCTTAGCATTATTTTCAAGTACTCCCTACTTACCCCTCTGCCAACAACATACATACTTGTATGCCGTTGGACACTGATTTTTGTAAATTCTCTCCCCAGTGTAATAATGTTCGTAGCTTACGTTGGGCACCAAGGATGTACCAAGCACTGTCTGAAGTGTGCTGATATGTTTTAGCTTATCCAACCTTTAGGACAACCCTAAGATATAGATACTGTTATTAACTCTTTTATGGAGGAGGAACCCATGGCCTAAAGACTTTAAATAATTTACCCTAGGTTACACAGCTAGGAACTGCAGAGCTGAAACAGTCTTAAGCTATCTGACTCCATAGCCTACTCTTGTAACTTTGTAGTCTAAATGTTTTTCTCTTGTCACCATCCATCACTGTTGCCTGCTTCAAGCCCTTGTCATCTGTGGCCTGGATTATCAAAGCCCCATTACTACTGAGCCATAAAAAAGAATGAAATAATGCCACTTGCAGCAACATGGATGGACCTAGAGATTATATATTAAGTGAAGTAAGTCAAACGGAAAGATAAATATCACTTATATGTGGAATCTAAAATAAGGTACAAATGAACTTAATTACAAAACAGAAACAGACTCACAGACAAAGAAAAATTTATGGTTACCAAAGGGGAAATTGGGGGGAGGGATTAATTAGGAGTTTGGGATTAGCAGATACAGACTACTGTATATAAACTAAACAACAGGGTCCTACTGTATAGCACAGGGAACAATTATTTAATATCTTATGATAAACTATAATGAAAAAGTATATATATCTATGTATAACGGAATCACTTTGCTGTACACCAGAAACTAACACAACATTGTGAATCAACTACAATAAAAAATAAAAAAAAATTTTAAAGCCCCGTAAATGATCTCTGCCCATGGTTTCTTCTAGAACCTGACCAAAACTTGCCTAAGGTCAGGCAGCTAGTGTCAGTCAGAATTGAAACCCAGGTCTGTCTGATTTGAGCAACACTCTTTGCACCATGTATCAGTAATACGTGCCTTCTACATCTTTGTGTCTCCAGAATTTAGCACAGTGCCTAGCACAAGGTAGGAGGAAATGCAGTAAGTTGTCATTGAATGAATGTTGAATGAGCCTACAGAGGCGATAGAGGAGACAAGGGAAAGGGGTTAGGTTGTATTTATCAGTAATACAGTAGCTTTTTGTTGCTGGTGTTTGGGGTCTGTCAGGGAAGCCGTCGTAATGATGTGGCTGCTCCATTGACAGGGTCCAGGGAGGGGCTGGGAAGTCACGCTACTCACCTGAAAGGTGTTAGTGGAAGTACTGCCTCTTGTCAGACAGTGATACTGCCTAATTGAGTAGATACCATTTCTAATCTCCAAAATCATTTTGGTTTAAGGGACAAGTACCGGTACTTTGCTTGTTTGATGAGAGCTCGGTTTGATGAACATAAGGATGAAAAGGACATGGTGAAGGCCACCCAGCTGCTGAGGGAGGCAGAGGAAGAGTTCTGGCACTGTCAGCATCCTCAGCCATACATCTTCCCTGAGTCTCCTGGGGGTACCTCCTATGAGAGATACGAGTGTTACAAGGTAGGTGAGGACCACAGGTGTCTCAAATCCCGAACCTCAGCCTTGGAAACCACTTGCCCTTTTAGGGGCAGCTAGGACATTTCTTTCCTGACAGTTAGTGTCAGTTTTCTCTCTCCCAGATGCCATCACGACTTTTCTTTCCCAATTCAGTGCCAAGGTCTTGCAGTAAACTTTCTGGCAAAGCAAAGTGCTAAAGGAATTGGTAAATAACTCATTTTTGGACCTTAAAGTTAACCAATTTCAATTGGTGCTTAGTATTCTAAATGATATTTCCAAATAACATACAGCCACGCTGGATCTTTAGAGAACTCAGGTAGGGGAGGAATGATGCCAGTTCTCTTTGGACTGACCTTGCTGTTTTTCATCCCTAGGCTGTTTCACTCTAAGGCATTCTCCTTTGTCTCGGTCCTCTGCTGTTTTGCTTAGTGTCAGAAACAGTCTGATACTTGGAATGGTTATAAAAATGCACCTTGATTTTTGTCTTCTGTCTCTTGAGCAGGCCCTACCCTTGACATGTAAATGTGTCCTGTGGAATGACGCCGTGATTTCCTCTCCTGACAGGTTCCCGAGTGGTGCTTAGATAACTGGCATCCTTCCGAGAAGGCAATGTATCCTGATTACTTTGCCAAGAGAGAGCAGTGGAAGAAACTGCGGAGAGAAAGCTGGGAGCGAGAGGTGAATCTTGCCTGTGTTTTACCATGTAGTTTGGCCCACATGGTCAACACCTGGAAGGAGCTGAGGTTTGGTTCCCCACGTGCAGAGGTCCAGATTCCAGCTCCGACAGTTACTCTGGCCCCTTGCCTCTCAGATGTACTTTCTCTTTCAAGTGTGTTAAATGTAACATTTACAGCCATCTTAGAAATAGGTTAAAATGTGTTCCCTGGTCTTCTGGCTTTTCTGTTCTCTGATTTTGCTTCTTCCCTCCTTCCCCTCCATAGTCCTCTGCCTGACCTTGCTCTGCCCTACAGTCCCTTAACCTTCTCCACCAGCACCTTGGGTATTTTTCCACTCATGATGTCTGATTTATATTTTAAAAAAGTCAATCTTGCTGTAGTGTGAAAAATATATTGGAGAGGGCAAGTGGAGAATTGGCGAGACCAGTTTGGGGTTATTGCAGTAGATTAGTCCAAGGATTATGGCAACTAGCACTAGGGTGGATGCAGTGGATATGGAAGGAAGTAAATTCAGGATATTGTCTGCAGGGATGTGAAGAGGGATTGGATGGGGGGTGGGGGTGGTGGGTAGTGAAGGACAGGGAAAAATCAAGAATGATTTCCAGGTTTTAAACTTCAACATCTGGAGGATGGTTGTGGTGTTTATTGAGATAAGGAAGAGGGGGAAAAACAGATATCAAAGGGACAATCAAGTGTTCAGTTTTAAATGTTAAATTTACAAATGTTAAATTTGAGAATCCTGTGAGACATCAGGTGCAGGTGTCAGAGGGTAACTTTGGATGTACGAATCTGGAACTCAACTCAAAGGAGAGATTTGAGCTCAAAATAGAAATGTGGGAGTTATCAGTTGTTTTAAAAGCCACAGAATGAGGGTCACTTCTGGGTGCCCTCTCCCCCATAAAGGAAGTGGAGGGAAAGCCACAGAAATGTTTGAGATCCTTAGATCCAAGAGAAAGTGTTTCAGGAATGGCCGGGGGATTTCCCTGTCAGCCCAGTGGTTAAGACTCTGCACTTCCACTGCATGGGACATGGGTTCGATCCCTGGTGGGGGAACTAAGATCCCACATGCTGTGCCACATGGCCAAAAAAAAATAAACAAGAATGGCTGGGGCCAAGTCATCTTTGATTTGATGGAATAGAGTGAGTACTAGAAATAACATCCAAAGGTTTTGGCTACAGGAAGGGCATTAGTGGCCTTGATTAGAGCCATTTCTATCACACGAAGACTGATCAGAAGGTGAGGAAGAGTAAACAGGAGGGAGTGATGACTCTTGAGAAGATTTCCTGAGGAGAACGAAGAAATGGGGCAGTAACTGGAGGCTGGGGGATTACTTTCTTTTAAGATAAATGATGCGTATATGCTGATTAGATCTGGGGTGAGGGAGAAATTGGTAGTGCTGAAGAGAGGAAAGTTTTTGAGAAGAGGGGTGGGATCCCAAGCATGTGTGGGGGCCTTTGGAAGGAGAAGGGATTCTTCCTCCATTCTAATTGGACAAAAGATGTGTATAAATACATTTGGGTTAGAAGTTTTGATGATGGGGAAATGACAGACTTCGATGTGATGGCTTCTCTTTTTTAAGTGAAGTCAGGAAAAGCCAGGAAGTGGGCAAAGCATGTTTGGAGAATGTGGAAAAGGTGTGATAATTGTGGGCAGAGGATGAGCTTGCTGGAGAATAGTAGTAAGATTGCCATGTGG
Organism: Delphinus delphis; assembly: GCF_949987515.2. NCBI lineage: Eukaryota > Metazoa > Chordata > Mammalia > Artiodactyla > Delphinidae > Delphinus > Delphinus delphis. The sequence goes on from NC_082699.1 coordinate 65,647,794, forward strand.
TGGTGAAGGCCCATGTGAAGTTGGGAATAATTAACATGTTGTGACACCAGTTTGTTCCAGTATTTTTTTTTCTTTTTAGCAATACTGAGCTGTATGGTTGCAGGTTTGAAGGTAGACGGTGTGGTTGTCCACTGTCAAGAGTGACGAGGAACTTATTTGAGAGGGAGTGATTGTCGTGATGGAATCTAGCTGGATAAAGGAGGGAAGTAGACAGAGAGGCTGCTGCAGAAAGAAGGGCAAGTGGGGTGTGAGGACCTGTGAACTGGCAGCATCTGTGAGTTTCAAGAACTATTTTCAAGGGGGCATTTAAGCAAATGAGCTGGAAGGGGACACTGGTTGGATAGTGGGTTACTTAAATTCATGATTTTGTGACCAAGGAGGGCAGTGTTTTCTAAGAAGTATGTCAGCATTTGGGAACTCAAGGCATATTGATTCATGGAGAGCAGCAGATTCATCCTGCAGGTGGTCACTGTGATAACCACTTCTCCCCAAAACATTCCTCCTTTACCAGTTCCGTCTCTTTGACATTATTAAACAGCACATGTGCTTGAGGCTCAGATTAGCCACAATCCAGAGTTGGTTTTTTTGGAGGAAGCTTCAAAAAATCATGGATCTGGAAAGTGGGTGTCTTAGGTCTCCTCCTCTATTAGGACAGTGATGGTCTTGGAGATCGCTGGAAAAGGGGTGGCTGGGCAGTGGGGGCAGAACTGAGCACACTTGTACCTGTGATTTCATGTTATTTCTTGTCCTCATTGCTATTTGGGGGGCTTTTAAATTAACATCCCTAATGTATTCAAATTGAAGCTTCTTAATAGTGCTTTTGGAGACCTCTTAGCTGAGACACAAAAATAAACATTTTTGGGGGGAAGAGGTGGGGGAACCATAACAAGGGGGAATTGGAATGGTAATTGTCAGGGTTTTGCTTAATGAGTAAGAGGTGGGGTAGGAGGGTTTGTTCTCAGCATTGCTGTTTTAAGAATGGGAAAACATTTAAGGAGAACAGCTTTTGTGTCCGAGTTAAAATGTGGGCATAAAGATAATGCAGTTATAGAGTCCCTCCCATCAAGCCTCTTAAGATAGCCTCATCCACCGGAGGGCAGAGAGTAGAAGCAAGAAGAACTACAATCCTGCAGCCTGTGGAACAAAAACCACATTTACAGAAAGATGACAAGATGAAAAGGCAGAGGGCTGTGTACCAGATGAAGGAACAAGATAAAACCCCAGAAAAACAACTAAATGAAGTGGAGATAGGCAGCCTTCCAGAAAAAGAATTCAGAATAATGATAGTGAAGATGATCCAGGACCTTGGAAAAACAATGGAGGCAAAGATCGAGAAGATGCAAGAAGTGTTTAACAATGACCTAGAAGAATTAAAGAACAAACAGAGATGAACAATACAATAACTGAAATGAAAACTACACTAGAAGGAATCAATAGCAGAATAATGGAGGCAGAAGAACGGATAAGGGACCTGGAAGACAAAATGGTGGGATTCAGTGCTGTGGAACAGAAGAAAGAAAGAAAGAATGAAAAGAAATGAAGACAGCCTAAGAGACCTCTGGGACAACATTAAATGCAACAACATTCGCATTATAGGGGTCCCAGAAGGAGAAGAGAGAGAGAAGGGACCAGAGAAAATATTTGAAGAGATTATAGTCGAAAACTTCCATACATGGAAAAGGAAATAGCCACCCAAGTCCAGGAAGTACAGCGAGTCCCATACAGGATAAACCCAAGGAGAAACACGCCAAGACACATAGTAATCAAATTGGCAAAAATTAAAGACAAAGAAAAATTATTGAAAGCAGCAAGGGAAAAACGAAAAATAACATACAAGGGAACTCCCATAAGGTTAACAGCTGATTTCTCAGCAGAAACTCTACAAGCCAGAAGGGAGTGGCATGATATACTTAAAGTGATGAAAGGGAAGAACCTACAACCAAGATTACTCTGCCCGGCAAGGCTCTCATTCAGATTCGAAGGAGAAATCAAAAGCTTTACAGACAAGCAAAAGCTAAGAGAATTCAGCACCACCAAACCAGCTCTACAACAAATGCCAAAGGAACTTCTGTTAAGTGGGAAACACAAGAGAAGAAAAGGATCTACAAAAACAAACCCCAAACAATTAAGAAAATGGTCATAGGAACATACATATCGATAATTACCTTAAACGTGAATGGATTAAATGCTCCAACCAAAAGACACAGGCTTGCTGAATGGATACAAAAACAAGACCCACATATATGCTGTCTACAAGAGATCCACTTCAGACCTAGGGACACATACAGACTGAAAGTGAAGGGATGGGAAAAGATATTCCATGCAAATGGAAATCAAAAGCTGGAGTGGCAATACTCATATCAGATAAAATAGACTTTAAAATAAAGAATGTTACAAGAGACAAGGACACTACATTAAAAAAAAAGATAATGCAGGTATATACAAACAACACTTTTCAGTAGTGAGGATCAGGGTGTGTCATGTGACACAGTAGAAACAATGCCGACACTTCCCTGTAGCAGAGAGATTGGACAGTCAGTTCAACTCCTTTTCTAATTGTTCCTTCCTTACCCCCCCTTCTAGGTTAAGCAGCTGCAGGAGGAAACCCCGCTTGGTGGTCCCAGAACTGAAGCTTTGCCCCCAGCCCGAAAGGAAGGTGATTTGCCCCCACTGTGGTGGCATGTTGTGACCAGGCCCCGGGAGCAGCCCATGTAGAGAAAGAGAGGAAGATGCCTCACCAGTCACGCTCGCAAGTGAAATAAGTTACAGGACATACACTTGCCCTAATAAAATAACTCCATATGGTTATGACTGACGTGTTCTTCTGAAGAGTAACATGATGCCAGGTGACTGGGCCACTGTCGTTTTCTTAGCAGTTGTGCATATAAAGAAAAGTACCTGAAACGTAGTCAGATGTATTCTGTTCTTCCCCATTAAGTCATATTGATAACACATGCAATCGAGGGAAAACTGCAGCAGAACCAGATACAAGGTTTACTCTGAAGATTTAGTTGAACAAACTTGAGTTGAAGGCTTAAACTAGCTATGGTGACTGGAGGGCATAAGAAGCCAAGAAGAGGCACGCCAGTACTGAGGACATAAGATACCTTTTCTGTTTTCTAGATTCCACTAATGGAATTTTAGCTCTGATTAAAGGACTACTCTAAGAAGCACGCATTCAGCAAATAAGCATGGAGTTCACGGGGCTCTCAGGAGTGGAGTTTGATGGCATCCAATGTAGATGACACTTTGGTGACACTTACTTTGGAGGCAGTTTTCCAACTTTGCTCCCTCTACCGTAGCTTGGATTGTCTGCAGACACAAAGGTAAGGGTAGCAGAACTCTAAATGTTTGAAGTTTCTTTTTTTAAGGGTAAAGCCATTTTTAAAGCTCAACCAAGCCCAGCTAGTTTTAGTTCTTGGTAACTCACTGTTCAGGCAACTAGTGTTCTTAAAATGCACAAAAATGATGTTGTCATCTTTCTAACTAAGCTCAATCTGAGTCTCAGTCCATTTTCTAACACTTCACTAAGACCTCCACCTGAATTTTAATAAGACTTGAAATGCAGGGCTTTTTTTTTTCTAGTGGTTCTTTATTTATAATGTAGGCTGAAGCAACTGATACAAGGTAAAAGGGAGACACGTTACACAATTGTTATTTATACAAGTTTAGAACAAAAAACTGCACAGGGAGAGGTCAACTCTCAGTACAAACTAGCAACTAAACCACAATAATTTACCTTTAGAAATGATTTCTTTATTTTTAGCTGTGACACTGCTTTTACAATATGCAAAAACACAAACAGAACTACCCAAGGCGTTTTGTCACATTCTTTCTACATTGAATTTGGCAACATTTTATATTAAATTTATTCAGATTATACTAACGTTTAAAAACTAAACAAGTGAAAAGCTGTACCAAGGTACAGTTACATCCATTTATTTGAAAGGTTTAAAATACCACTTTTATCTATCGTAATTACCTTGCAGTGATTTCTGCTTTTGCAAAAACCATCTCAAGCATCATATGCACAATGCATCAGCTACTTTTAGTCATCAAGATTGGTGGGCTAAACCACAGGCACTACTGTTGCTTATATTCTGTAAGTGGAGCTTGTTTTTCAAAGAAAAAAAGCTTAAACAATTTCTAATAATCATGCCTTTGCTTGAAAGCCGTAACATAAAATGTTTTTGAGCAATCACAGCAGTGTTAAATGTTAATATAGAGAACACTGACTATACAGGTACGTTTCTTTCACATCCAGTGCAGTTATGTATTAAAGCAAAAGATTATGTAATTGAAGATTGGAGCCAACAGAGATCTGCAGGACCCACCAGGCTCCTATTCCTTGAGAGGTTCGGTCCCAAACGAGCACTTTCAACTGACCCGAAGGGGCTGGCTTTTTTAAACACCATTGCATTCCTCAAACGTGGTCCCTTTAAATCTACACATCTCTGCTGGCTTTAGGGGATGGGCATTGTAACAAATTTAACTTTCACTTAGAAAAGACAGAAATCCATTCCAAAAAACACTGCCTAGAATACAAAAAAAAAGGGACAGTATGGTGGTCAGATTCCCAGTGACAGAAATAAATCCTCCTCTCTCCGATGTTTAGTGTGAAGCCAATTAACTGCCATTATTTAAAAGAAGATAAGAAAAACAAGCCTCCAGACTGGTAAACACATTGGCAAGTTGCCAGACTCCAAGCTGGTTACCCTTGTTAAATCCGCTCCAGTTTTTCCAAAATATTTGGGCTTTTCAACGCGCCCAGCCTGCTAGGCACAGTTAAGTAAAAGGCATTTGCTATATCTAAGAATTCCCTGCTATCAATCATTTTTAAATGTTTTCACATTTTTAAAACTGCCTTACCCTTCTGGATGTGTTTGGATTCAGTGAAAGTGGGTATAACTAACAGACAGGTAACTGAAGTGGGGGGTTCTATGTCTACCCGGTGGCGGCAGCATGCACGGGACTGGAGGTGGGTGCTGTGTGCGGTCAGGAGCGATCGTGGGAGAAAGGAAGTCCTTAAACACCCTGCAGAAACAAACACTGCAACCCAGTGTGGCTTATTCGGATGCATTTACCATGAAGCTACTAGAAATTCAACCTACGAGGCTACTGTTAAATGTAACAGGATCGGCTGTGTTGACAGTGTGCCCCTCCCGCGACCCTCCCCCCAGTCCCAACACAGCCTCTACCATTTCCAGAGTTCCCTCACTCCTAATGTTGCGCATCAGCTGACTCCCGCTTTCCTCATTCCAAATGTAGTATACTTGAATAAGGATTTTTACCCCTTACCCATTTTGTTTGTACATTACACTAACTTGAATTTGTGTCTAAGCCAGACTACTACAATGCATCTACAAAAGCTTGCAGGAAAGAAAAGAAAAGAAAAAAAGCTAAGTATAGTTATCCTTTTTTCTGAAATTACTACTTCGTGGTTCCCCTGCCCGACCTCCCCCCCTTATTATGCATTTAAAATTTTACAAAGACTTGTAAAAAATGGAATTTGGCACCTTCAGAAAAATCAAAAGGGAAACTTAAGATTAAAATGTGCAGAAAGAAAACTCAATATTTACAAATTAAAAGATCAAGGTTATGTCAGTTACATATGTTGCTTTTAATTCTTATCTAAAGGTGTCGAGTACTTTCAAAAGAGCTGTGTTCTGAGTTGCCTACAAAATCTTTTGTTTGATTACAGATTGGAATGGATCAAGACAAACTAGGTCTATTAATTAGACAGTTCGTTCCCCACTGGCAGCATTTCTTGTGAGCCTAAGAGAGCCTAAGTGAAGCGCGGGGCTGAGCGGTCGTTTGTCGTGGTCTTCTTCAGTTTCACGCCCCTGCGGATGGCGTTCAGCATGTCTTCTCCTTGCGGGGCATCCCTTGGGCTCAGGTCTGCAGGGTCACTCTCTGGAATCTGGCCTGGGGAGGCAGTGGCACTTGGGGGATCCCTTTCCTGGTCTTCGGCCTCGCTTTCTGGAATTGCTTGTCTGTGCTCCTCGGGGATGCTCGGCTTCGGGCCTGGAAGAGGAGGGTTGACGGAGGCTTGGCCGCTCCACATTGAGGAGGGCATGCTGGTGCCACCCTGGGGGCCCTCACCCACGGACGGCGACTCGGGGCTGTGCTCACCCCGCTCCTCGGGCCCATCTGGAGGGGCTGACAACACCCCAGGGAGGTCTGGGACGGTAGGGGTCTTGACAGGGATCACAGGTGTTTTGATGGGGATGGGACCAGCTCCTATGGTCCCCCGGCGGACAGAAGGCTTGGTAGAAGGGGTCCGTCGGATGGTTGCAACCCCTGGGGTGACCATAGCAGGTCCGAGGGTGGTGGGGAGGCCAGCAGTTGAGGCTGGGCGCTTCGCTTGGAACATCCGTCGGTAGGACTGGCTGATGTCGCTGTTTCTCGGAATGGTGGAGGATTTGTCGAACTCCTGCTGATCTGCCTCCTGGTCACCACTTACAGAGAAATAATCGTAATCTGAAACTGATCATAGGATCCGATTAGAAATCGCCGAGGCAGTGGCTGTGCTCTTTGATTCTTTTGTGTTGGGCGGACAAAGGGCCCCAGAGGCCAGGTACTTCACCCGCAATCTCATCCCAAGCCTTCCGGGGTTTCCGGGCCAGGCTTAGCAGCCCTCACCATCTAAGAACTCCCTGACAGGGACCGTCGTTTCGTTCACCAAGGGAACGCTCAGCACCAAGAGCAGCGCTGGACACAGCAGGCCCGCACTCAAACACCGCTGAGCGGTGAAGAATGCAAAACCGCCAGGCCGCAGCGAGGCTACCTCTGAGCACCTTTGGGAGGAATAAAGGGGGTGGCAAGAGGAAATAACCTCTACAAGCCCTCCAGCCCGGAATTTGACTTGAGAGACAAGCCCCACACAGACCATCACAGACCTCACTACCTCCCTCATGATCAACTCGTTAGGCGAGGGCTAGAAAAGCAATGGAGCTACTGGTAACGAGTCTCCGAAAACAAGGCAGAGACAGGTTCCATCGGTGAGGGGTGCTCACTTTCTCTCCAAAAATGGGGTCACGTGGGAGGGGGAAGCATACAGACTGAACATCATAGAGCTCGTTTCTGAAGAGCAGCACTCTGACGTTCGGGTAAGTTCTGTGTGGTGGGGTGAAGCTGTGTGCTGTATGAGGGGGTGGTCAGCAGCATCCCTGGCCATCTACCAGATGCCAGCAGCACGCCCTCCAGTTGTGACCATTAAAAATGTCTCTAGCCGTTGCCAAATGTCCCCTGGGCAGCAAAGTGGCCCTCCACCGAGACCCACTGTCCTAGAGACTTGGACTGAAGGACTGCTGACAGGCTTGGTCAGCTCTCATAGATCTTTCCTAGCGGCTGGCCTGCCATCTTGCTGGCTTGTGTGTGTGTGTGTGCTGGGGAGGGCGGTGAGGGAGGCAAGTTCATAGAGAATTTGGCTGGAGTTTGGGCTTCAGACTCCTGACAGACCTTCGACTCAAACTCCAGCTCTGCTGCTTATTGTGTGAACTTGGGCCTCAGTCTCCATGTATGTAAAATGGGGATAAACAGACTTGTGACATAAACGATTGTGAAGAATTAATGGGAAAATAAAGGAAGTGCTTGGTACAAAGTGCCAAACACAAATGATGTTATCATTAACAGCATCTGTCTGCCTTCAAATTGGGACATCCCTGTAACCCTGATGGTGAGAAACCAAGTTGTGAAATCTGGCCACTTTGCTGCATGGCAGTGAACCGACAACTACAGACGAGCCCTCCAGAGCATTCCAAGATGCTCTACTGTGGCTGGACGGACTCTCGCACGTCTGCCTCCTCCCAGCGGGGAGGGCCCCCTTCCTCACCTGGCACTGCTCAGGAAGCCCGGCTGGAAAGCTCAGGCTCTCCTACCTTGGGAGGGGATGGTGTCCTCAGAGCAGCAGGGGGTGGTGGTCTGGGTGCTGTAGCCGCTGGAGCACTGAAGCGAGTCCCGGCTGCTCCTCTGGGTGTCAAGCTGGAGGCCCCGAGACAGGGCCAGGGCCAGTTCCTCACAAGCCTCCATCTCCTCTCCAGGCTGCAGGTGGGAGGAGAGAGACAGATGAGCCACCGGGGCCGCGAGTTCCCTGTCTGATACCCCCAGCCTTTCTGCACTCCTCGTCCAGTGGGGGCCTCAACAGGACTCCTATTCTGCTCCCGTGACCACCACTGTCTGTGGGCCCAGGGGGCCGCCAACTTGCTTGGACCCTACCCAGGCTCTAGAAAGTTCTAGAGTCTAATTCCCATACAAGACCTTCCCTTGGGGCCTTCTAAACGCTGTAACAGGGAGTAGGAGAAAGGGGCTCAGATCCCTCCAGTTGCTGGCCAGCACGTGCCCCCGCCAGGTCTCGAGGGGCCCAGCCAGCTGTAGAGAACAAGAGCGTCACCCTGGCGGCGGCCGACACGGTCATGCTCCGCGGCCTCTGAGCCTCCTCGGCAGCGGTGGGCGTGCCTCCCGCTGCGACGGGGCCTCCACCGCTGGGATCTGGCTCTCGCTTGTCTTTGCGGCGCTGAAGGGTGTTCACCAGAGGCTGATCGTAAGGTCCTGGCTTGGCCCAGTCCTAAGTGGAACAAGTGTGGTCAGGTGCCAGGGCCTCTGCCTCCACCGGGAGGCCACAGAAGCCTCCAGACAGCTGCCCGCCCACAGAAGGTAGCTGGCCCCCTCGGGGGAAGCTCAGGCTGGGACAGGCCAGCAGCCCCTCCTCTGCCCTCACCCGGCACTAGAAGAAGGGAGCAGAAAATCCTCTGGGGGTCCCTTGGGTACCTGCCCTTTCCTCACATCCGCCCAAAGACTGAAAACCCGCAACAAGGGGGCAGGTAGCCTGAGGGACACTCTTAGTTACAGCCATCAAACAACTGACCAACTGCCTATGGTGTCTGAAGGCACCGGCCAGTGGAGAGCACATCCCCAGGGACCAGGCCCTCCCTTCCCATGTCTGGGGCCCCCTGCTGGGGCCTAGCAGCTCAAATGACCTCACTCGCCTGGAGTGGCCACCAGGGGGCGCTAAAGGTACTTCAGCCACTCTCCCTGAGGCTGAACCTCACTTCTGGGAAACTGCCCCAAAGGGCGCTTCAGGATGTACTCTCTGAGGTCCTCACAGAGGAAGGGAAGGCCCCTGGGCCAGAAGAAAGATTCTGAGGGGTCCGCACCACTTGTGAGGGAGGCAGTCAAGGCCTGCTCGAGATGGCGGGCCGCCTAGGGGCCTACTATTCAAGTTAGGGACCTCCTCTCCAAATAAAGGTAGAACATCCTCCTGGCATCAATCAGACTTTTCGTTTTTATATTAAAGCAAACATGTTTTAAGACTAAAAATAAAGTCTGCAGGTACTTTAAGATAAAACATAATAAGCCAAACCGTATTTTGGGGCATGGTTCTGTTACCATGGCCCAGTAAGGGTTTAAGGGAACAGTCTGGGGAACATGGCCGAGGAGGAGAGTCCCTCCCTGGTAACAGTGACACCCTCAGGAAACCCCCAGGAGGGCAGAACTTGGACTTACAACTTGGGAGCGACTTCCCTGCAATGCCGCATCTGGGTCTACTGGGGTCTAACAGGGGTTAACTGGTGTCTCCTAAAGGGAGCTCCTCCAATCTCAGCTCCGTGTGGACATACCCGTCTCAGCGCTGCCTGCTGCTTTCCGGTTCTCCCCAGTGGGAATTTACTTAGGGAGGAGGTGTTATGGGGAAGAAGGCAGAGTGTGAGAGGAAAGGGGTGGGGTGGGGTGGGGTGAGAATCGTGGGGCAGCAGGGGGGTGAGCACAGAGGCAATGAGGGACGGGGGAGAGGGCAAGAGGAGGGCGGAGAGACACAAACCTTCCAGCTAGGGATCTGAGATGACGGGAACATGCCGGGCCCAATGGTGTAATAATGAGCGTAGTCTGGAAGGTGGACAGAGGTGGCCCGAGGGAGCAGGCGGGAGGCGGGCAGGCAATGAGGGAAAAGGCTCGCCCCTACGGGCCCCACGTGGGGCTCGCTTGATAAACTATAGTGAGAAAACCCGTTAGACAACTGGAAACAAACAAAAAAAGGGAGGAAAAAAGGAAAAAAAAATTAATATAAGAGGATGAGTGTGGAGATACAAGATGGCATTGACATTCAAGGGATGGGGGAGATCTGAATATCTGCAAATAAAACAAACATCAGGGCTCTGCCACTCATGGATGGTCCAGGATGCGAGAGAAAAGCGCTAGCTACGGTGCAAACAATGCCTGCATATTTGACACCAAGTATTCAGTTGGGGAAATATTTTATCTACATTTTAGAATAGTTTGGAAATGATCCGTGTCCCTAATGTGTGGTGCTCTCAATGGTTTTCGATTATTTCACTAATAATTTCACAGTGACGGTGATTCGCTCATCTCATTGTGCAAATTTTAAAATTCAAAAGCGTCAACTGAAAGCTGTTCATTCCAGGTTTCCAAAATCATCACTGTTCAGGAGATTCCAAATCAGGGTGAAGGGTGGGGTGATGGCAACTATAAGGCAGGAAAGCACACAGCCTCTGACGCAGTGAAGTGTCACATCCAAGGGCACGGTGAAGAGGAGGCCATGGTGGGTGGGGTGCAGGGGAGGGGAAGGGGGGAAGACGGATGGCCATCCATGTCCTGGGAAGAAGCCTTCACACCTCCGAGTTCCCCATACCCCTTTCTCTCCCTCTGGACGACCGCAGGGTCATTGCTCAGGGCCAGGCACCCATTCTGGAAAAAGCCCTCAGTCCTGTCCCTCCCTCTGGCCCCAAGAGGGGCCACGCTTGGTGGAGATTTTGAGTTTCCAGGTTCCTGCGGCTGTGCGGGGAGCAGCTGGCAGGGGATGGGGGAGAGGCTGGGACCCCAGCCGGTCACCTTCTCTGTGGACGCCCAGGCGCCCATGGTGGAGCCTGAGCTGACTGAGGTAGGCGAGCTGCACTCGCTCACGGACTGGCAGGTTTCCGAGGCTTCAGAGGAGGCCGAGCTGGACGAGTTCTGCAGCCGGGGAGGGGCCACACACCACCGAAAAAGGACGGTCATAAAAAATAAAAAGATGGGGGGGGGCAGGAGGGGAGAAGGGCACGCACGGAGAGACAGACATGCATACAGAAGAGAGAAGGATGAGAGAAGCAGAGGGTTAGGGTTACTTTTTCCCCCAAAGCTGCACCAACACAGAGGCCTCCAAGCCCTGGAAAGGAAGCATGAGACCCAGCGAGCCCCAGACCTGCCGGACTGCAAGGCCCCCAGAACCCCACCATCTGTGTGTGTGCCTGGTTCAGGGGAGTGTGGTCAAGGCGCTGGACTCCCTGTGTTCTCTAGGGCCTTTCTTCCTGTGCCATAGGCCCAGGGCCCAAGGGATGCCATGACTTTTACATCTCTCAGGTGTCCAGGCGTTACTGCAAGAGGACTGACCCCCAACTTGGGTTTTTGCTCCATGTCTGCCTAGAATGGCCCTAATTCCTGGACTCACTTCCTTCATCCCATGCAACCTCTGGATGTGGGTGGCTTCCAGCTATGAAGTTGCATCTTCACAAGACATGATTTTAGGTCTCTCTGCCTGGGGAGTGATTCTGAGGTTTGAGGCAGTGAATCCCAGTGGTTAGGGCAATGTTTCCAGTGGCCGCATAGGGAGAAATGAAGCACCCTGGCGACCTCTGGGACATCACGGAAAGGAGGTCTGGCTTGCGAAAACATCTCTTCAGCCTGATTTTATTAACCATCCAGTCCCTGCCAGTCTCCCGGTGTCGGCCAGGGAAACCGCTCCCAGCTCCTAACCTTCAGCAGAGGCAGAGACTGCCTGTTAGCTCACCACTACATCGTGACATTCTGGTCCTGTCCTGGCATGTGGCAGGTGTTTAAAAGTGCTGAATGGATGAGTGACAATGACCATATCTCTTCCATGTAACTGGGTCCCCCAGGATAGTGCTTTGGGCCCACCCAGGTATCTGCTTTAAGTTTTCTTCACTGTTAACTGCAATCTCATCCCATTTGTATAAGGAAGTCTGCGTCTTCTCTACTATTTCCCTGGAAGTGTCCCTGTATTCACTGGCAAGGAAGCCAGATCCGTGTTTCTGTCCACCCCTTTCACCCGCCAAAGAAATGTTCCTACAAAAGGACAGATCCTTAGCCTCCCATCCTGCAAGAGCAAGGAACTGAAAAGGCATTCCACAATGCATGCAGCTCCGAGGAGCCCAAGCAAGGCCAGGCCCCGTGGTGGAGGTTCTGGCCACTTCCCCAGCTCGGTGTCTGGTTAGCCATCCAGGATCTGAAGTCTGAAGGTTCAGATTGAAGTCTTTTTTCTGCCACTTCCCAGTCAAGGAACCATGGACTTAATCTCTCTAAACCTCAAATTTTTTTTTCATCTTTAGAATAGGGATTAATAATATCTATCAGATGAAGATTAAATGAGATACGGTGTGTGTACACCTCTGTATATAGTGCTTAATCAACTATAAATAAAAATCAGTTATCACTGTAATTTACCAGGACTATTTATTTTGGTTCCTGTAACTCAAATGTGTTCAATTTGAAAAAAGAACCAGTAAATCACCCCAGGACTGCAGGTTCGTATTTTCTTTTGACTTCTACTCATTTTTTTCCTGAAGAACTCCTTGCCTTGATGGAGTGAACGGTTCTAGGCAGGAGCCTAGCTGCACACGTGGTCCATGACTCCTGGGCACACATGGCATAATTTGAAAAGAGCAGAGTGGAGGAAAACGGGAGAATTCTGAACACATCCTGCCACGTGGCATCCACTTGCATCCGTGTACCTGAGGGATCGCCCCCTTTCAGACGTTTGCTTCCTTCCTCCCACCCAAATTAAGGTAACACTACTTCCTCCAGGAGACTGTACCTACCCTCTGGCCTGTGTGATGTGTACAATTTCCTTAAATTTCCCCTCTGCCTTAGAAGCAGCTGTAATGGCTTTTTTAAAAAGCAGAATTCTCAATTAAATTTTGCAGTATCCCTGAGTTTATTAAAACTACCCTGGAGTTGCTAGTCAAGCATAGCTTGGGTACCGGCTTTCAGATTTCAGTAAATCCCAACAAGCTGCCTTCCGCTTCCCTCGACATTACTGGAGACAGAAAGCCCGCTTCATTCAGCCTGATCCACACACGCACAGCAAGGCTGGAACACACAGCTTCTTTTTTTTAGAAAGCAGTGTCAGTGCACAATACTTTGTTAATGTGTCAGTTGTTAAAAACACACACAGAATGACGCTGCACATTAGAAAAGCCTTTGAGGAACCGCAAATCCCTGCTCCCCCTCTGACCACTCTCACTCTCCGCTTGCAAGACATGCAGGTGCTGTTTAGCGCCACACATAGTGGGGACGGACAGGGGACAGGTGGTGACCCCTCAGAGACTGAGCCAAAGCACCCCAAGCACATCAGGACTTAAAGCTGCAGCTCTGGCTCCAAGCGTTTCCATTCAAAATTGAGTGTCGACCCCAGGAAGACAGAGAGAGGCCACAGTCCCTGGGGACGGCTGTAAAATGCCAAAAGGAGCACCGGGCTGAGCAGCTCTGGGTTCACCGATGTCAGCCATGTCAGGCGAGTGACCTAGGCTCCCCAAACACCTCAGATGCTTCTTCTACGTAGAGTGCTCCCCAGAACACTCTGCCAGGGGCACCTTATGGCCAGGGCGGTGCAGAAAGGGTGCTGGACCAGTTGCCAGAAACCCTGGTTCCAGATCCTCAACCTGCAGGTCACATAACTGTGCGACTCGGGCAAATTGCGTTACATCTCTGAGCCTCCATTTCCACACAAAACAGGGGTAACAACACTCTGCGTGGCTGTTGGCAGGACTACACAGTTAACACAGGCGGAAGCTCCTAGGATGGTGCCTGGCACACAGGAGATATCTGGTGACTGTCAGGCAAACTGGATACCTGGATGAACAAGACAAGCACGTGACCTTCTGAATCCCAAGGAGCTTGAACCAAAGGCTGTGGTCAGCCTCAAAATGTCCACGACGGGCTCGGAGCCACCGCTCCCCAGCGGATGGTGCTGACAGGCACCCTGGAGGTTCACGTTTCCCAGTGTCTACAGGTCAGGTCGTGCTGCTTATTAATCTAGAGGCCAACCCACTGGCACAAAAAGAGGACAGAGGGGAGCAGGTGAAGGGTGTTCCGATGCCCAGCTCCTGCCTTCTGCTCTGGCTGGACCCACGGGGCTGGGCGCCTAGCGCCATCTAACCCAGCTGTGGTCAGAGACTCAACACCTCCCCTGCTCCCAGGAGCAAGGTGCCAACAGCACTACCTGCATGGGCTCTGAAGATGCTTTCTCATTCTCAACACAAATTGATAAAACGAAGCTGAGAGTGCCAGGGCAGGTCTCCAAGGCACTGTTCAGTGACAGAAGCTCCACCCCCATTGGCAAATGCCCATTAATTACTACATCACGCTAAGCGGGGCACTTACAGGGACACCAGGGAGTGGCCAAACCTCTTTGAGTCTGTGTACATGTGAAAACTCCCCAAATCAATGCAGTGACTCAACCATCACCAGCATAATGATCGTAAGCTTCAACCCCCCACTTACGGTATCTCTCCCTTTAGGAGAGCAGCTCCTCTAGAGATGAGAAATTAAACCAGAGGTTTCCCGTCAGAAGACAGGGGTCTGTCCAAGCCCAGGTCCCTCTCTGGTTCCAGCCACTGAGGGTGGTCCAGACCCCAGGTGCTGCGGCTGCTCCAGGAGCCAAGGACCCTTACCTGGTTGGGGGCCTCCGGCGGCATGGGGGATGGCGACTTGGACTGGAAGGCGTCCTGGGAGATGAACCCTGAGTCATGGGAGGACACGCTGGACAGCCTCACAGGCGCCTGCTGGGCCAGGCTGGAGCCGCGGTAGCGGTAGTGGGAGCTGGGCGAGTGCGAGTGGGAGCCGTGGGAACCGCTGGACCGCGAGTCGCTGCTGTTGACACTGTTCAGGCTACTGCGGGGGCAGCGGGGGAAGGGGGACAGACGACACGGGACGACAGGGGAGAACATCATGCAATCAGCCCCCGGCCCCAAGAAGCAGTGCAAACGGCGAGCCATGTTTTCTAAACACCCAATCATTAAGCTAGTAAACAAAAGTGTTTTCCTGTGAGCAAGGGGTGGGGGGGACACCAGCCACAGAGACTCAGTTCTCCGACGGCACAACGAGGCGTCCTTAGGATGGAGGCCCGTGATTCTAAAGCTCTGCTCTGTCACCTGCCACCAAAGCCAGGGGACCCGATGTCCGCGGCACGAAAAGGGCTCATCTCATCTGCTCGCAACCACTGTGACCCTGAAGCCAAAACCGCTAAGGCTTCAGCATGACCCGGTTGGAACACCCAAGCGTCTCCTTTCGATGGACCATCTGGGTCCAGGAAACCAAAGTCAACCCGGCCAACCATCGCTCGGCACCCAGAGACTCCTCAAGGAGTCCCCCGTACAGAGTATCAGCAAATCGACTCTCTTTGTGTCCATGTGTTTTACATTTTATTTACAAAGTTGGTGCTTTAATAAATGGCTTGACCCTGAACACAGGTGTTTCTCTGTTAAAATACCTGTGGGCCCGGCAAACAGAACACCAGGCAAGAGGCAGGCAGCTTTCAGGGACTAAAGGTCATCAATCTAAGCTGTTTGCTTCCAGGATGCAACAGTAAACAGGATTTCAGAAAATGACACATGCCCTCTGGTGTTCTGTCTGCGTTCCATTTCCAGTCGTAAGAGACAGGTCCTACACTCTGTCTAATCACTCAGATTACGAAACCCAGAAAACTGGACAAAGTCTTGTGGTCCAAACAAGCAGAGATGACATACAAGAGCAGCTGGAGAAGCATCAGAAGGCGTGAAATAAACAACCCAGCCTGGGATTAGGATGTTTGTGGTTTCTGCTCCTAAACCCGCAAGAGATTCTTGTCAAATTTTGCAAACTCGGACAGCTAATAAGGTAGTCTAGGGCTGCGTGACTGTTCTATACCAGAATTACTTGTTCCAACAGATATAGTGCAGTGTGCTGGAGGGAAATCACTGGGGACATTTGCCAGGGGTAATTATCATGATTTTTTGCTTTTCCCCCTGTCAGCCAGAGGAGGGCACTTGGACACTGACAACAAAGCTCATTGCAATTCCACTGCAGCAAGCTCAGAACTGGTGGTGTCCACGTGACATGATTTTCTATTGAAACTAAAACTGTAGAAAGAAAAGATACTTATGCAGCTTTGTTTTACACTAATCGAGATAGAGTTTTCTTGGTTACCAAACAAAAAACGTCCTCAGTAAAAAACGTAAGTAGATGTGTCATACACACGAACACACACGCAGCGCACAAAGGATGACAAGAAACCAACCTCTTCAGGTTGCTGAACGTCAGGATGAGCATCTTAAGTCTGAACTTCCTGCTCCGTGTACACTGCACAAGCTCAAATATGAAATGAAACACACGCACACATGTGCAGAGAGAGATTACCAGACACAGATTCGGCAGATCTATCCTGCTCTTTGCTCTCAACGCTAATTCACAGGAAGTGGGAATTCGTTTGGCTTTGAAAAGTCAAAGAAAAAGATGAGCAGGTGAAGTGTACCAAGAAAGGAATGATGCACGAGGATGTTTCCACCCTCACGGGAAGAGAATAAACTTGGCGGTCAGCAAGCCAAGAATGGTGCTCAACAGAAAACTGCCAGGAAACGGCGTTGCCAATGGCAGAACTATTCCAATGGATTCTCACTGTGAGTCACTAGGTAACACTAGTGCTTCACAGAGCAGTGATGGGAGTGGTGGGAGTGGTTAACAGATCAAGAATTCTATTTACTTTATGAAGCCCTGAGACCAAAACTGGGGGGCAAATGAGGGCATGAGCCACTGTTACTGCCTTCACTTGTTCTGGCGACAGCAAGATGAGTCTGCACAAGAATCAACCTCTGTTTGCCCTTTTTTTAGCCCATGTGCTTCTTCCTCTGCTAAACAGGAAGATCCAATGCGAATTCGTAAGATGGGAAAATCCGTACAACTACACTGAGTGAGAAAGCTGTGGCCACTGGTCTAAGACCTGATGGGATTTTCCTTATGACCCGAAACTAATCCAGAGACTGAAGAGTGAGACCAAAATCATGATGGGATCCTTTCACCTGATCACCATTTCCTGTTTCAAATGAGCCATTTTAGAGCTCAAGACTGACTCTAATGCTCACATTAGCATAAAGAAAAATGCTGTGTCCCTAAAGCAGTGGCCCAGCCCGGCCTCACTTACCTGCAGACACTTGATTTGCGGGACATGGTGGTGCTGGGGGAAGAGGGTGGAGTCTGGTACGACCAACTGTAATCAGAACCTTTCAAGTCCAAAATCACCTAAGGGGACAGAGCCAGGAGGGTAAGCAAGGTGTTGAGAAGCGAAACATTATCTGTCCAATCTTAACAGCCATCATAACGTCGAAATTCTGCCATCATGGAGGAGTGGGGATCAAAGAAAAACATGTTGTTAAGATCTTTTTTTAATTAAAGAATCATAGTACCAATTCATCAACATCACAATCCTTTTTCTAAGACAAGCAAAAATATAATTAATGCGAAGAGGGGAGGAAAACCACGACATATCCGTCAAAAAAGAAAGAGAAAGATTTACAGTTAGTTACATTAACGATTTATAAGAGCCACTTACACCCAAGGTTAGAATTTGTAGGGTTTTTGCTTTACACCACCACATAGACAATAATGGTTTCAGGATGTGTTGATCTTATTACATCTTAGCTACCTGATATTCAGTGGTCAATTGTGCCCTGTTTGACCCTTAAAACCTGACAGAATCAAGAGAAACCAATTCTTTCACAATTACTTCTACATCTGTCTCCCTCACTTGACAAAGAGCTGTTTGAGTATAAGGTCTACCTTCCATTCATACAGTAGGTGCTCAATAAATGTCTACTTACTGAGTGAATGCCTGCAGGCTATAGTCTGATAAACACAATTTCATAGGATGGAAAATATAAGCTCCCAAATTTGTCTCCCTAGTTGGCTCCCAAGGCAGTGATAAGAATTTTATACAAAAGGCAAAGGCCAGCACATGATTTATCACCTGTTCACCCAAATATGTCTCTTCCCACTGGATACAGTGTTAATGTCACATGAACCAAATGAATCAACATTTAAAAAGTCACCTTGTTCATAAGATAAGAGAAATCCTCATGCACTACATACTTAGAATGGGAGAAATTCAGTAAGAATGATTCACAATGATGACCAAGATACACCACTGTCATGTCTCTAGCAGAGTTTATTTCTAGAGGGTCAGTGAACACATGGTTAAGAGCATGGGTTCTGGAAATTGACAGCTTGGTTTAAGTCCCAGTTTTACCAGTAACTACCTGATTAAGTGACTTTCTCTCTCAGTGCCTCAAGGTCCTCCTCTGTAAAATGGGGATAATAGTAGAGAAAGTCTATGTAAAGAGCTTAGAGCAGCGCCTGGTACACAGTAGGTGCTGTATAATGACTAAGGAAGATAATTACTATGCTTCACGGTGTAAAACATGAATGTTATTTAAAATGAGATATTGCTGCAAGGAACCCTCAGGGCCTTGAACCTTTGTCTCTTTGGCTTTCTCTCCCACGCTTACCCCTTGACTCCTACCTGTTCACTTGAAGAGGGCAGCTTGTGAGGGTCCATGGTCAGGCTTTTCAGATCTTCTGATATGGTCTGCAGGTGAGTTATTTCCCCTAGCATTGAGATTTCTTCTTCCTGAAAGTAATTCACAACCCGTTATGAGTGAGTCACTTTATCATCTTGATCCAACTGTTTTTATTAGGGACACTATCTAACACTTTCAGCTTTTCAGAAAAGGCGTGCAGGGACTGATGCATCTTTGCCGAAGCTATTACCAGCCCTTTTGTGGAGGAAGTGGAGAGGAAAACGAAATCAGCCACGATCATGGAGAGACTTGTGCACCTGGGACAGGGGTGAACGGGCCACAGCCAACACGTGGGGCTTCCTCGAAGTGTCTGGGGGCTGGCGGGCCTGCTAGGGTGGTCCGCCTGTGTGTCCTCACGGGATCCTGCAGCACAGCCCCTCTGCAGGCCACGACCTGCCCTCCCCACCCCCGAAGTCACTCGGCTTCAGTGGACGGCAACTATTTGGAGATGCTTTGGTCCAGATCTGATAGCCCTTTGTGACAGCACATGTGTGTTCACTGGAGGTTAACTTCCCCCTTCTTTCTTGTTTTTTTCCACAACGTAATCAATGGCAAGTGAGGCAGGAACTATGGAAGAAACAGCCATTCACGTTACCAACGCACCAAGCTGCAGCTGTGGGACCAGGGAAGCACGAGTCAGGGAAAAGTGCTACGCTCAGGGGAAGAACTCGGATTTGGGCATCTTGCTACGGCTGAGCAGAGGGAGTTGGGGCACTTCTACCAGCTTCAAGAACACCTACAGCGTAAGTTTTCAAGGCATGCAGCCGATTTACTTAAAAAATAAGTCTGCGTTGATTCACTGCGGCTTTTCCCATATTAACCTCACAGTCACTCCTTGGCATTCAGCTTGGTCAGTGGGTCTCAAAATCAGCTGGAGGACTTGTTTAAAACCCAGATGACTGGGTCCTCACCCCCAGAGTTGTGGATTCAGTAGGGCTGGGTTGGGCCTGATCATGTAGGTTTCTAACCAGTTCCCAGGTGCTGCGGCTGGCCTGGGGAGCACACTTTGAGAACCACTCTGCAGGGCCTTCTTGACTTGGGGAGAAAAAGTAAGTGGAACCATCAGTGCTTAGAACATAGAGTGGGCCATGCAGCCATCAGCAACTTGCAGACAACTATTCACCCATAAAAATGACTCCACCGGGCTTCCCTGGTGGCACAGTGGTTGAGAGTCCGCCTGCCGATGCAGGGGACACGGGTTCGTGCCCCGGTCCGGGAAGATCCCACATGCCGCGGAGCGGCTAGGCCCGTGAGCCATGGCCGCTGAGCCTGCACGTCCGGAGCCTGTGCTCCGCAATGGGAGAGGCCACAACAGTGAGAGGCCCGCGTACAGCAAAAAAAAAAAAAAAAAAAAACGACTCCACCATCACGATTCCTGACACACTGCAGCTTCTTAATGCCTCCAGGATAAATAAGGAGGCTCTCCTCCAAACTGCCAGTTTATGCCTTCTGGAACTTTCCACCAACTCACAATCACGGGCCGCAGCATAGAGATGAAGGTGCAGAACCGGCCACGTTCTTCGATCAAAGCCTTCCGGACTGCCTGCTTTTCTGTTTCTTCCAACAGGAGATACTTATCGTTGACGTCTTGGAGCGCGCTGTCCAACTGGGGCTGGATGTCACCTCGCCCTGCAAACGGAACAAAGCCCCAAGCTTGGCATGCTGAAACACCAGCTCCTGGAACCAATGCCCTCCTCCCTCAGGTCCTTGCTGGAGTAGAAACCACAATCTTCCAGGACTTTTAAAAAGTATGTATTTATACCCAGAAAGGATTTAAAGAAGCTGTTTTTCTAGGGCCAGCCACTTCCAATTTCCAATGCCCAAAGAGCACATTTATCCTGGTTTATTCACGACAAGTAAAATTTCCTGGGGTAACTCGTCCTGACCTGCATTCTGAAGAGGCTAAGGGATGAACAAGGTGAGGGCCTATGGATGTTTCCAAAAATGGGCACAAGCTGGCTTTGCTGGGTCATCCTCAATGAAAGAGCCTCTGTTTAGACAGAAGTTTCTGTCCCGGAATACAAAGGTGGCAGGCATCAGCTCTCTTGGCTCTGGGGGGCCCCTGGGACGCCCTGGCAGTTACTTTAATTCCCTAGTGGAGAGTCCTGAATGCCCTTCCTGTAGAACAAGCCCAGCAGCAGAAACACCTGCAGTCAGGTCTCTGCTGGTGGAGGACTGAAGGGGGCCTGGGTGCGGAGCCTGGCCCATGCCCGGGAGTCATCTGGCCCTGTCCACACAGCCCGGTTATGCAGAGGCACCCATTTCTAGACTTGTCGACAACTCTAGAACTTGGTGAGGCAACTATCTTCATAAAGTCTTATTTGAATGCAGCCATGCCCATTCATTTACAGGTTGTCTATACCCGCTCTCGTCACCACTGCCGAGTAAAGTTGTTGTGACACAGACTGTTTGGACCCTGGACTGAGAAGGTTTACAATCTGGCCTTTTACAGAAGTCTGTATAAACATGGGCAAACAGGCACTGTGTCAGAGGGCATGGCTACTGTAAACGTGATCTGGGGACAAGAAGGGGACTGTCCCCGAGACCAGCTCCTGAGCTTCCACACTGGGCTCCCATGCTCACCTACCACCTGAACCAGAGGAAGAATTTCTAAACTTCAGGACGGAGGCTTGGACTCTCCGAGTCCAGCCCCCAGTGAAATGCCACCTGTGTATACAAGTACTCAATAGGTGTTTAATAGATGTATACAACAAGTACTCAATAGATGCTTTAAACAGAATATTGGAGTGGAGGGGCAGTAGGGGTTATCCAAGCAAACCTGCTCCCAGTTCAGAGGAGGTGGAGGCCTAGAGAAGGGGAGGGGCTGTCCAGGGCCATTCAGGGGGGCAGGCAGAGTCAGGGCAGAGCCCACACGGCCTGACCCTCTGACACTGGACCCCTCCTCCTCCTCTGCCGGCTGCCTCAAGCCGAGGGACTGGATTCCACTCGCCTCCTGGGAAGAGGCCTGACCGGTCACCACGTACCCCTCCTTAACAATGCGAATGCCATAGAGCAGGAGGCCCCAACCCCTGGCCTGTCCGAGGCCTGTTAGGAACCGGGCTGCACAGCAGGAGGTGAGCGGTGGGCAAGTGAGGGAAGCTTCGTGTGCCGCTCCCCACCCCTCCCCATTGATCCCCGTCACTCCCTACACCTCCCCATCGCTCCCGTCGCTCGCCACCCCTCCCCACCGCTCCCCGTCGCTCCCCACCCCTCCCCGTCGCTCCCCACCCTCCCCGTAGCTCCCCACTGCTCCCCGTCACTCCCCACCACTCCCTCTCGCTCCCCACTGCTCCCCACCGCTCCACGTCGCTCCCCACCACTCCCCACCCCTCCCCGTCGCTCCCCGTCGCTCCCCACCCCTCCCCATTGCTCCCCACCCATCCCCGTCACTCCCCCGTTGCACCCCATTGCTAGCATCACTGCCTGAACCTCCCTCCCCAACCCCTGTCCATGGAAAAATTGTCTTCCACGAAACCAGTCCCTGCTGCCAAAAAGGTTGGGGAGCGCTGCCGTAGAGAACACTAAATGCAATGTGTTATCTGGTTTGAAAAAGTAGAGGGTCAGGGAAAACGGCCTCGTGTGTAGGAATATATTCTGTATGTCCTCACAAGTAGATGAGAAAGCTTCATTTGGAAACAGAGGCAGTCAGGTGTCAACAACATCCAACTAGCAAAAGTCACTGGATTTTTGGCAGGGGTTAAGTCCTAAGTTAGCACAAAAGGGGACTATCATGGGCAGTCAAAGGTCACCCTCGAAACCGCCTTAGATGGCATTCAAGTACAGTCCGTGCTCCGTATGTGGAGCCCTCACTAGTCAGGTGAGCACAAATGTATGCTGGGTACAGCAATACACAGTGTTTAATTCCATGCTGGAGGGATTTTATCCAACGATTACATTACGTGAGAATTTGCTCTGAGAAGTTTCGCTGTGCTTTCAAGGTGACCCACTCACCCATTCCTCCACTCAGTCATCGGTAACCATCTCCCATCCTACACCCCCCATAATTCTACCAGTTTTTCCAGTTTCTCTACCATCGTCACTGTTTCCATTCCTTCCGCCAGGATGCCAGAGAGCCACCCTCACACATTACCTGGCCCCTGAGTCACAGGTTTCCCAAGTTTTTAGTGGACAAGACACTTGTCAAAGCATCCTCCCATTCTCCCAGGGGACTTGCAGGGAAGCAAGGGCTCCCTCTTGACACAGGCCTCATGGAGGGTGGGTGCACCTCGAGCCCCATGAGATTGGGAGTTTTCTCTACTTTTTTTTTGGCCACGCAGCACGCTGCCATCAGGGATCTTAGTTCCCCGATCAGGGATCGAACCCAGGCCCTCAGCAGTGAAAGCACGGAGCCCTAACCACTGGACCACCAAGGAATTCCCCAGCATTTTAAAATAGAGGAAACTCTGGGAATTCCCTGGAGGTCCAGTGGTCAGGGCTCCATGCTTTCACTGCGGAGGGCCCGGGGTTCGATCCCTGGTCGGGGATCTAACATCCTGCAAGCCCTGCGGCAAGGCCAAAAAAAGTTTTTTTTTTTAAATAAATAAAATGCTGACTTGCGCAGATGAATCCACATACACCGAATGTGTACATGATACAAGTCCTCTGGTAATGAAACTCCCTGTGTCTCTGCAACCTGCCAAACAGCCTGGCCAACCCCGGGCCCTGCAGGTGAGGCCACATGGTTACGGCTGCTCCAGAGGCCTCCTTGTAAGCCTCTCAGCCTCTCCAAGGATGCTCCAACTGAGGAACCACAGAGGGCTGCAGACCAGGTCAGCATGTTCTTAACTCCAGAGGAGGGAGGGCTGATGATGGTAGCAATTTCTTTCAATACCAACTTATAACTATAAGAAATTGGGGAGGTATCTTTACGTCCTTTCACAAGTTATAAGGCACACACCTATCTGTAATTAATGACACTGACTTTTAAAAATACACTGACATATGAAAGCAAAGTGACTAGACCCAAGTGTTACCTAATCTGGTAAATATAAGCTTAAATTATTCTATGATTAGTCAAGTTATCTTCAATGTGCATTATGTTATAACTAAAGGACTTCCAAATTGTAGTATTCTAAAATAAGTGTAATCTATAAAGACTGCTATAATTATAGTGAGTACATTTCCATGTGGGATATATCATAACCTAAAAACACAATGTTTATTTCTTAAATTCACTAACACAACATGTAATTATATTTATTAAAGAACGACTGTGGAAAAAATTATTCCATGTCCCTGTTGGATGTACTGATTTTAAGATACAGTCATCTTTCTAGATCCACAAATTCAGAGTTGTACTGGAACTGACTTAATATACAAAAACCTGTTCATTTCCCTCCCATCAGCAATGCGAGGAGACCCACTGCCGATGACCTCAGTACAGGTCCTGGCCATGCCAGCTCCCACATGGACTTGACCCTGTCACCTATTTCACCTCTGCTACTGCCACCCTCACTGTGCCACCTTGATCTCTCACCTGGACAGCTCCATCAGCCCCTAATAGGCCATCCTGATTGCATTGAGACCAGCTCGCCCAGAACAGCCCCAAATTCCTTTCAAAATGTAAATCTTATCACTTTTCAGTAGCTCCCATTGCTTTCAAGAAAAGTCTAATGTCCTTAACATGGCCTGTCCTGCAAGGCATGCGTGGGTCAACTTCTTAGACCACCCTCTGCCTTTCCTCCTCCCCTCCTCTGTCCACTTCCCAGGCGCTTCTCCAGGGTCTGGCTCCATACCTACACATCCACTCTCCCTCCCCACCTGTCTAGCACCTGTTCACCCTACAGGTCCCGGTTCTTCACGAAAGCCCTCCTTGAACTCTCGCCAGACTAAATCCTCTTACTCGATTCTCAGAAGTTCCTTATACACAGCCTTCACAACACTCCTCCCAATTCTAAGTTTATCTTTATTTCTCCAGTTCTTTGATTGATGGCAGTCTCCCCTACTGATCAGGAAGCCCCACGAGGACAGAAACCACAAATATTTTGGCTCAGTGCGGTATCTTCTCTGTCAGCATACCTGCTTGTAAGGCAGGTGCTCAAATATTTGCGAATGAATGAGGCACTGATATAACAGCCTGATCTGAGTTTGCTCACTGGCTCAACCATCACGCCCTTAAATGGCCTAACAATGGAAAATGAGCAAATTCCAGAGCGGTCCATCAGCCAAAAGAAGAGAGGAGGTGCCTTCAACAGGCTTTCCAGACAAAATTCCTGAGCAAAGCATCGCTTGTGACCTTTTCTGGAAAATCTAAGTCAATGCAGTCTCGAGAATTTTTTTTTCCCCTGCTGGTTTCCAGGTCTTGGTTGGATTCATGCTGGAGAATTCCGCTGAACAGCCAGCAGCCCCTTACTCCCTGCACAGGGGAAGTCATGTGATTATTCTCTTTACAAAAAATGCTCCTGGGGCAAAGCACTATTAATGGGCACCGTGTCATGGGCCAAAGCAGCACCCCTAAAGGAGAAAAGATTTGACTTTTTTTTTTTAAAGGAGAGAGAGGTCACAAAGCATTCTGGAATGAAACCAAGATCCCATATTTTCCCAACATTTACATTTTAATTTTCCTTAATCTACATACACATAAACGTTCAACGCAGGAATTAACACCCCCATTTGGCAGAGGAGGAAACTGAGACTGAGGGAACCAGGGTGGCTTGCAAGTCCCTGAGCTAGGAATGGGCGCAGACAGATGCAACCCTCCGTCTTTCTCATTCAGAAGCCCACATTCTTTGTAGCTTCATGCTCACAGCAAACATAAACCCTGGGGACAAGGTGGAAGGGGCTGAACGTTCTACATAGTAACAGCCTGATCAAAAAGGCAGTCAAGTGCTTAGTGTCATCTGGAACCTCCCAGCCTCTCCCTACACGCACTGCAGCCCATACCTGAGCCTCGGGGCTGAACCAAGCCAGATGCAGGCAAAGGGCTTTCCAACGGGCGAGAATCAACCCAAGACACACTGGGCCAAGCTCACCGTCAGGAACACATCCAAAGTCCTCTTTTCCCCCAGAAAGACGTATGGAGAAGCCATTGGAACCCCACAAAATAACTTCCATCTGCCCCTGACACACTCATGCAAATACCGTATTTCATCTGAAGACGCCCACATTTTCACGTTTATACCTTACAAATTAAGATGTCTTACAGTCAGTGGGGATGTCATCGTGTAATCGGCATTTTTTTTTTTCTTTTTTCATCAGTCAGAAAATAATAGTGGGCTTCCCTGGTGGCGCAGTGGTTGAGAGTCCGCCTGCCTTTGCAGGGGACACGCGTTCGTGCCCCGGTCCGGGAAGATCCCACATGCCGCGGGGTGGCTGGGCCCATGCGCCATGGCCGCTGGGCCTGCGCATCCGGAGCCTGTGCTCCGCAACGGGAGAGGCCACAACAGTGAGAGGCCCGCGTACCGCAAAAAAAAAAAAAAAAAAAAGAAAAAGAAAAGAAAAAAGAAAATGATAGTGCATCTTACAACTGATGGCATCTGAAGTCAGTGGAATACGGGATATAAATACTGAAACATGGGGGTATAGTTTCAGAAATAGACATGCAAGGTGATGCTGGAGATTAGAATTTGGAGTGAAAAATTCTTTTTCCACCAAAAGGTGGCTATCCTTATTATCGCTACATATATCATCTTCTACTCTTAATATCCTGCAGCGGTTTTTGATCGATTCCCCAAAGCAAAACCAACCAGAAATCAAGAGAGAGAGAGATTTGATCATATAAGATTGGAAGCTTTTGGACTTAACCATTTTCTTTTTTTTTTTTCTTTTGACTTAAACATTTTCAAACAAACTCAATTTCTGTTATTCTTTCAACAGGCTGTGCCTCAGTTTCCACTCATCTGTTAAATATAAAAAACAGTACCAGATTCGCATGGTTGATGTAAGACCAACCAAGTGGACTCATTCACTAGAGCATTCAGCACAACGGCCAGCAGGTGGTCAGTGCTCGGGAAGTGGCAGGTGCCATCGGCAGTCGCGCAGCATCTCTGAAGTCCTCCTTCTAACCCAGGGCACCGCAGCCGGGGACGGCATGCCTCCGTAACGATAAAATGCGACAGAAACTCTGAAGCAGCGAGCTCCAGTGAATCCATCGGCGTGCCTGGCGAGGGCACAGCAGCTCTGTGCCCACCCCCGCCCCACCTCGCATCCTACGGAGCTCTTCACCTGGACGCTCACTGGTTTCCTTTATAATAAGTCAGCAGCTGTAAGTACCGTGCTTTCCTGAGTTCTGTGAGTCCTTATAACAAATTGTCAAACCTGAGGCGGTTCACGTGAGAGCCTAAGTTTGAGATGGGCTGGGCGGAAGGGTGGGTAGCCTGCGGACCCCACTTGTGGCTGGTGAATCTTGAAGAGGAGGAAGTCTTGTGGGACTGAGTCCTTAGCTAAGCCAACTCCGGTAGTTAGTATCTGAACTGATGTGACTTGCAGGACACCCTGTTGGTGTCAGAGGACTGATGTTAGAACGTAAAGGCCTCCGCCATCCCGGGGACGGCTTGAGGGCAGAGGTGTCTTCTGCTTCCGTGGCTGCCAAGGGGGTGCAGCCCAGAGGAGGCGCTTTATATCTACTTCCTGAATGAGCGAAGATGCGTGCTTGCCTCACAGGGCTGCTCTGTGGCGGTCACTGGGGATGTATGAATGAGAGAGAGGCGCCGGAAGTGAAGCAATAAACCCCCCGAAAGCTGTGAATGGCTTGCAACTCAAGAAAGGCAGGACTACACCCCCAGTCCTGCACCCGCACCACCAGCTCAGCGTTCTCGGGGTAAATCAAAACCACATTGTGCAAGGAATCAATATTTCAAGCACGTCGTCCTTTTTGTCCTCCGGCAAAATTAACACGGAGACAAGCACTGGGCTCCTGCTGGGCGTTCTCCCTGCCCCCTCCCCCCCCCCCACTGTAAATACATCTTCCCAGCTTCTAAATGCAGCCACAGGGAAGCCAGGCGCTCCAAACCTTGACAACAGTCTCGTCACGCACAGGGACGTTTCAGGGCATCTGTTTCCGCTCCCGCAATGAGCCATCTGTAGCCAAAGTCACAAGCAAGGCACCTGATGAGCTGCGTCGGGGCGAGGCTTTCCCAGAGACCAGCTCTGCGGAGGAAGGGAGCTCGCAGCTCTGGGCCTCGGGGGGATCTGCTCGGTCTGTTTTTACCTAGAATTACCTGGTGTGAAGTATGACGAATGAGTCCCCTGGCCTCCCAGGACTACATGCTTTCATCTCAAAATGCAACAGTCCCTTTCAGGAACTTCTTGGGTGGGATTCCAACATCTCTATTGACTGCAGTTAGGTACAGCGTTCCGAATGCCACCCGGGGTCTAAAAAGTAAAGTGACCGCTGCTGCTTGTACTAAGATAGAAGGAGTCGGGCCGCCCCTTCGTTATGCTTTCCCCCATCGGCCCGTTAGCACAGGCTGGCAGGGTCGGCTGCCATCACCCACTGACCTCTCCCTTCTCTCTCCTTGCTCTGCTGACTGCTTTACCTGGCATTTCTAGGGCCAGAACCTTATGTCGGGCTGTGGTTCTCTAACACTGACTCATTAAAAAGTCCATTTCACACAGGTTGCCCCATTTAGTAAAACTGTACCCATTCCATTATTTCCTGCATAATTAAATGTGTACACTCCTATACCTTTCCCAAGCCTAGAATGAAGCAGTGACTCAATAATCTTCCCTGCTACGTTACGTGCAGTTTCATCTAAACATCCAGAAAGACCACAAGGCTACGTACAAGTAAGTGGCCAAGCAACCCCTGGAGGTCTAAGCAATCACCCGTCTGCATCTACAGTCACCCCCTTGACCTCAGAAGGAACTTTTCCAGCTTTAGTTCCAATAGAGAACAATCATTGGTTTGGGCTCCAAGTACCCTTTTCCCAATCGCACTGGTGTGGCAATCCATCCCCTCCAGGGATGCCCACTGGAGGTGAGCGGGAAGTGGGGAAGACGCCTGGAATCATGGACCAGCTCTTTTCACCACCTCACGTCAGCATTCAGAAAGGACCCTTGTTATTTTCGGTTGTCCCTTTGCAGACAGCTGACACGCATCACGGGGAGGTGGTCGGAGAAAACGTCCAGAGGAGATTTCTGGGGGTCGCTGCCTTCTTCCAGGGCTGGGTCTTGCAACCTAGATCACCGGCAATACAGGGCGGGCCACCCGTGGCTCCATGCTGACTCCAGGGGCCCAGGAGGTCCTGGGGGCATGACAATTCCTGACCACTCCTGGAGGCACACCACGACAGATGGGGTTAACCGCTGAGAGGGTCTCTTTGTGCAGGCCACACCACCTTCTGAGCAGTCTGCTTCTTCTCCACCTCCCCTAACTCGGCAGTGGGAACGGAGCAAAGAAGCCTCTGCACTGTGCCAGGCGAGAAAGTCAGCTGACCCATGAACAGATAACCCAGACTTCAGATTTGTAGGTGGGAGCTCCCTCCGGGCAGGAGGGCTCCCAGGGCTACTCCTTTTCAAAACCCAAAGGGGGAGTGGATGGAGGTGGCTGAGACATACTGTTTTCACCACTGAGGCAGGGAGAGTGATCCACTCGTTGACTGCAGTTTCTGGGGCATCCTGAGAATGGTTTTTGCCAGTTTTGTAAGCACAGAAGAAATGGGTGAGGAAATGCAAACATTCACCCTGATGCAGCCAGGGGCCGCGGAAACCACTGCGCCAGTGGAAAGGCTTCAGCACTGCACAGGCTTTTTGCTTTCTCCGCATGGAAGAAAAGAAGGGTGATGGGTGGAGAAGTTGAGTCCAGTATGGGGTCTGATCAGAAATGGGGCCGAGTGATAGAACCATCTGGAGGCAGGTAGCTGAGGCTGACACGGGGTGTCACTGTGGTTCTCAGTCCACCCAAGGTGGAACTGTCAGTCTCCCCAAAAGGTGACTTGGGGTATCACCCGCACTCCCCCTCCGCAGCATGGTCACCTTTCCCACGGTTCTGGTGCTCCCGTCTCAATGGTGAGGGCTCGCACTGTCCCCTCTACCTTGAGCAGCCCTCGTCCCATTCTCCACCAGCTGACCCCTCTTCATCTTCCTCATCACCCACCCACACCAAGCGTGCATGGCTTCCTTGCGCCTTGCCTACACCTTCCGCTTATACTCATCGTGGTGCTGAGCTCACCGGATTAAACTACAGCTGACCCTTGAACAACACGGGTCCACTTATGTACGGATCTTTTTCGATAAATATGGAATCGGCTTCCAAATCCACAGGTTCCGCATTCAACCAACCATGGATCGTGCGCTACGTTCACAATCCTTGGTTGAACTCGCAGATGCGGAACCGTGGATATGGAGGGCGGACTATAGGACTTGAGCATCGCATAGTCTGAGGCAGGTCCTGGAATCAATGCCCCTCGGGTACCGAGGAACGACTATAATTGGTTTCCTTCCGCTAGAGTCTCAATTCCTGGAGGGAGCAGTGTATCCCTGGCTCAGTACACTTTATTGAGTTGTAACTTTCTCCCCTGTGGAGGCCCCCAGTCATTGCTTATGCAAGATTCAAGGTAAATACTTCTAACTGACGGAGGGAAAGTTCTGTATATACATATTATTTTCTTCTTTTGTTAAACCAGGACATTTTAACTACCATGAAACTTGGTTAAAATACAGATCTCCAGGTTCAAACATGAGTTAAAACTTGTAAACTAAAATTTATGAGGGCTTCAAGCCACACAGCTTTCTGAAGTTTTTACGCCCAAGTTCACTGCTATAATCATATGCCACTGTGGCTTAGCCCTGTGAACGGGCCCCTGCAAGACAGAGAACTAGAGGGGGCTGCAGAGATTCTCCCTAAGATGAGCAGAATCTAAGTCACAAAAGGCTGCGTGGTTCCTTTACTCACCCCTAATCCTACTGTCCGTCACTTAAAACAAATAGCATGCCCCGTTTACTCCACAGACTCATGCCAGGCTTTCAAGCAAAGGTTCCAGTAAAAGTCTGAGTCCTCAAATAGGCCACATATTGTATGATTCCCTTTATAAGAAATGTCCAGAATAGGCAGATCCAGAGAGACAGGAAGCAGAGGAACAGTTGTCACGGGCTGGGGGAGGGAGAATGGGGCACGGCAGCTTTAAAAGGAAAGGGATTTCTTTCTGGGGTGATGAAAACGTTCTGAAATTAGACAGTAGTGATGGTTGCACAGCATTGAGAATGCACCAGAGCCACTGAAATGTACACTTTAAAATGGTTAAAACAGTGCATTTTATGTTATATGAATTTTATCACGATAAGCAAAAGAATGGCTGTGTCTTACCTTCCTCCCAAAGGTGCACTAAAAACTGTTCAAGCTGTCTCTGAACCACAACACTGAGGACTGGAGAGGATTATCACCTTTAAAAGGTGGGGGACACTGGGCTTCCCTGGGGGCGCAGCGGTTGAGAGTCCGCCTGCCGATGCAGGGGACGCAGGTTCGTGCCCCAGTCCAGGAAGATCCCACATGCCGCCGAGCGGCTGGGCCCGTGAGCCATGGCCGCTGAGCCTGCGCGTCCGGAGCCTGTGCTCCGCAACGGGAGAGGCCACAACAGTGAGAGGCCCGCGTACCGCAAAAAAAAATAAAAATAAAACAACAGCATCTTAAAAAAAAAAAAAGGTAGGGGACACTATCCCAACATCAACGTGACGGGAGGGAGGCAGAGCTGTGTCCCCCGTGACAGCTGGTCATCCCAGCCGCACCTGTCAGAGGGGACCTGTGTGCTTCGGGTTCATCGTAGGTGACAAAATCCGATGCAAAAACCTCTTTGGAGCTGCTCAATGCAAAGGCTCAGAGAACACTCGGGCACACTCAGGCAAGATAAACTACACGGACGGCTCACAGACAGACCTTTCCGAGACACAGGGACAGCCACGAGACACCGAAAGCGACTTGAGGTTTTTAGTAGCGTTGTCACCCACAGAATGAGGGTCAATTTTCAGTCAAGAAGAATCATTTTGATTTACTGAATTTGAAGATCTGATACCTTTGAAGTGAAGCATTCCACAAACTCTGCTGAAATAAGAAATACTTTCGATTTTTTAAAAATAAATGGTTGGTTTTGAAAAAACTATATGGTCCTGGGGGGACAAAGTTAAAGATATGTGGCAAGCTTAATACCACCAAATCCGATCTGGGAATTATTCTGAGGAGTTATTTAGCGTAGCTCTCCACGTTTTGTTTGTGATATAAATACACACATATACACCTAGATATGTATGTATAGTTATATTTATTTCGTGTGGAAGGGAGGGTTTAAGTCACTCTGTATTTCTTTTTTCCATGAGTCTAATGCTGAATTATGAGGATGCAGAGACTCCTAGCATGTTGAGCTAACCCATTAAAGGGCCAGACTTCAAAGAAAGAAAATGATTGACTGAAACACACACACACACACAGTTTTCTTAAAGTTATGGAAGATTAAGTAGGCACCATTGATTGTTCTGAACTGGCAGGAAAACTGGGGCAGCTAGCATAGGTCTGGACAACCACGGAAAGCCCACAGTAAGGACCACACCGTGACCAGCCACCAGAGATTCAGGATGACAGACTTACCGAGAGCGTCCACTGGCAGGGGGGGGGCGTGCGGTGAGAAAGTGCAGGATACACAATTGACACAAAAAGGAAAATAATAAAGTCAAACTGGTATTCGAGCAGCAGTCTTACCTTTCTTTCATGTGTTAAAACAGTCCGTGGCTTGCCACCGAATTTTACATTGGGGCGATTAAACCCACATCCACCAAGAGCTGCAAATCCAAGTTCCCTTCCTTCACTTGCTAATGGCCTTTCCTTCTCATCTAAACAGACATCTTCCTAGTTAGTAACCAGCACCCCTAGAGAATGCAGCAAGGTTTTTTCTTAAAAAGATAAATGAAGACTATATTCCTGTAAGAAGCCAATTAAGATGCTTTAACAAGAAGAGCTTTCAAGTGTAATTTACTGTAACTTTAAAAGTAACTAGGGAAACCAGGATCAAAAGTTCAAGCTGGGGTGAAAATGAAAGTTTAAAAAAATTTTTAAAGATTTAAAGAACTTAAAATTTTCGTATAATAGCAAATAATATGCTAATATGGGACTCTGGGAGTCTGTTTCTTAGGTTTATAATATTAGCTTTGCAGCCTCTGGTGAAAACAACTATTTCAACGTCAGGCTCAAGGGTTAACATATTAAAATGTTCCCGTTCCCTCCCTCAAAGTCTCTGATAAACTTCTAGTAGTTACAGATGGAAACAGAAGGCTTTACCATAATTAATTTTTTAATTAAAATTAATAATAACATGAGAGCTAACTAAATGAGAAATAAGGCTTACCGTCTGTACAGTAAGGTGGCAGAAGTGGGCGAACAGCATAAAATGTTTCCCACTTCTGATCCTCTTACTTCCCCCAGCTGGGTTACAACCAGCTCTAGGACCTCAAGGGTCACGAGCTGACGTCAAGCAGCAGGGCTCGATGAGGGTTCAAGAGATGCCACTCAGAACCTGGGGCTGCTGGGTCAGCCCCGCAGCCCCTCCCCACCCTCCTGGCTGCCTCTGTCTTGTCCCCCTGACCACTCAACAAGGCGGCTCTGCCCCCATGCACCGACCCTGGGCGCTGGCCTGGAACTTCTCGGAGGGCCGGGACCATTCCTCCAGCCCCCAACTCCCTGCCTAGTTTTTACGCCCGGTAGGTGTTCAGTAGCCTGCCTTCCACAAAAATAGGTACATTCACCCACAGATGGAGCACATGTCAAGTTGTTTTAAAATGATTTTAAGATAAAGTCTAATCAAACCCCAAAAACCATTCAGAGTTTTTTGACAGTGATATTTAAATACCTTTAGAGTAAAAATTACCCTTCTATAGTATAGTAAAAAAGAGTCAAACAAAGAATGTGGCAAAAGGTGATACAGCTGCAGAGTGAAAGTTAAGGTAAATTAGTCACACACAAAAATAACACCCCATATGTGCCTGCCTAGGTCAAAGGGAGTGCCAGAACCATGCTTAAATGTATAAACGCATTTCAACTTTGAAAAGGAGAGTCAGAAGATTTTTTTAGATCAAAGATCACAGTTTTGGAAAAAGGAGTGGCAGAAAGCTGTTTGATGACCTTCTGAAAACATATTTAAGAGGAAGTGATTACTGCGCTGTATAAACCAGATTCAGTTCTATCAAGACAAAAAAAAAATGTATCCAAAGCATTGGATAACTCTCAGAAGGAACTACCAACACTTTACAAGAGTCTAGGAAGCTACCACTTGAGCACCTGAGGGAGATGAAACCGACAGAGAGGCCTTTAGGCAAAAGGGGAAACCGTAGCTAACCAGACCCCAAAATAACTGGGAGTCTCAAATAACCAGATTTCTTCCAGCCCTTAGCTTGTACTGTTTCCATTCTCAGGCCATACTGCTTCCAGGAGAGCACTTCATTAACATTCACTCAGAACGATAACTCTGGTACCTCCTAGAAAGCTCCATTCACCCCAGAAATATACAAATGTGAGTTTTAAAAGGCACTTACATATTTTAGAAAAAAATTTTTTTATAAAGGAAAGAAACAAAAACTGTCTTCTGGTTGTTCACTGGAGTATCTAGAAAGTCATCCAGAACATTCTAAGCTACTGACCTGACTTGGCGTAAGAACACCATCACTGCTACCTCGTCTGGAAAGGATATGGTGCCCAAGACCATCAGATATACGACTGGGGCTGACCAGATGGATGCTTCCGAAACCCCTGATCACAGCCTCTACTGTCTCAGCCTTCAGGCCTAAGTGCCACCAAGAAACCTCACAACTGAAAGCCAATTACTCCCGAGTCCCAGGACCAGAAGCAGCCCCTCATGTCATACAGTCCGGCACCTCCATGTGTCCTGAACCTTTCTATCCAGTGCTTTAATGGGAAGGTCGTTATCCTCTCTAGGCAGCCTAAGCAGAGCTGGGCAAGTCTAACTACCAGCAACTTCCTTTTGTGTTGCACCGCAATCAACCTACCAGGCATCCCCTGTAGGTCCAAATTCTGCTAATTGGACAATGCCAGTGACTTTGAGTCACAGATGAAGACTGTTTCAGCCTCCATGTAAAATTCAGATAAAAGGATTATCACTGCAGCCAAGAACTTAAGGCCTCTGAAACGAAAATTCTGGAAGAGAGAAAGGAAAACCGCTACTTCTTCTTACCCCATCGTTTTCACCAAATTCCCAAACCTTTTCCAAGCCACAGATCGTCCTTGGACCCTCTTCTCCAAACTCATTAATCTCTCCTATCTCAAAGCTGGCATGTTGTCAACTAGGTAGAGTTCAGCTCCAAATTTTTACCATCCTGTTCTTTTATAGAACCTCAGATTCACTGTAATATGGTGGCAGTTTTATCTACATTTACCTTTAGACTCACTACAACATTACTGGCCACAAACCCTATTCCACTTGTCGAATGCTAGCTCTCAGGCACCTGAATTAGACAGAACATAAACTGCAGAAGCACCAAGACCAGGAAAACACATCCAAAAGAAACAAATGGGGCCAATACTAACAGAAAAACTGATCGTGGGTGAATATCCTGCTGTCTTTATCTTGAAATGGTCTCCTGGTTATTATAAGAACTGGGGGGGACATTTTTCAGAAATGCCAAAGCTTGAAAACTTTGTCCTGTCCTTGCCCCTCTTCTACCAAAGACTCCCATCTCTCCAGATGTTTCTTTTAATTCCAAATGAGAACTGCTTGCTTAGGAAAGAGGAAATTTGGTTTGGGGGATTTCTACCTAAAAAAGTTGTTGTCTCAAACAAACGCTCAATACTACCCACCCACAGAGCATCCTGATGGGGGGGGAGGGAAATACCCATTTTATCAGTTGTGATGCAGCAAATTCCAAATCGTGGTATCAAGAAGAATTAGTCTAGAGGGAAGGTCACCTGCTCACGTTCGAGAGAGAGTCCCTACATCTTGTTAGGTCTTAGTAAAATGTTACGAATGCTTTCAAAGTGGATGGAGCTAGATTTTTCTCTTAAAACTCCCAGTTCAAGCCGGAAGAGCAAAGCTGGGTCATGGATCTGATAATTAACTGGTTTGCAAATGACAATCAGCTGCGGGGGGAGAAGGGGCCTCTTGCACCAGCAGTCTCATTTTCCTTATCCAGCTCCCACCCTCATGAGCACCATGAAAAATCTCCCTACATAGCAATGATTCCCGGCTCCCACTGCAGCCTTTTCTAACATTCTCACGAGACTTAATAAAGGGTTTCAGAGATTATAGGCTGTGAAGGACAGAGGAGAAAATGACATCATTTCTGCAATAATTACTATACAACATTTGCAGAGAGGCTTTTATGCATCATCCCAAGGCTTCCAAGAAATTTACAGTCTCATCACCATGTACAATAAGCATGGAAACTGTCAAATTTTGGAGACAAGGTTGGGGGGAAGGAATGAGTCAAGTACAACTTTGCAAGGGTCTCAAATTAATAGATATTCTGCACTTGGGGACTTCAGATAGATTCTATTAGCTCCTATCTGTTCACAGGACCACTACATGTAAGGCAGTCTGACTGAAGACTTTCCACTTCAAAGAAAAATCAAGCACATGCTCATTTTCCCCAAGTAACACATTAACAGCAGAATTACCTTTTTTTGCTTTCTTCTGCAGTTTCAGTGTATCTGAGGACTTCTTTTTTATCTCTTGGCGAGCTTTTTTATATTCTAAGAGAAAGCAGAATATTGAAAAATTTTAACACTTAGCTCAACAGAAAACACTTTAGCAACAGCCACTACTTTCATCACCAAAAGCATAAACTATGACATGCAATAAATAGCTTTACTGGAATACGAAATGATAAAACTCTCGTGAGGACCTTTGACAGCAAAGGGGCTATGAACATGAAAACCAACAAAATGCACTGGGGTCTTTCCCTACAGTATTCATTCATACCAGCTTTGAGGAAACATGGTACCTGGGAACATTTTAATAAAAATTCTAAAATTCACAATTTCTCAGCTTAAGTATCAGGAAATGTTTTCAGTATTATCTACTTTCCCAAGGCCCAAATCCACAGTGCTTCATTCCAAAAAGAACCCACGTGGCAAGACGCTGGCCAGATGTTACAATTCAGAAAAGAGCCCCTCAGACTACAGCAGGAGAAACTAGACCGCATGGAAAAGAACTGGGAAAGGCCCAGCTGCTTTACTTTCACATTAGTACCAAGGCCAGACACTGTGGACATGGAGGAGGGGCGGCCCACGTGACTCATATCCCCACTGGCCACTTCCTCTTCCCCCACCAGCCTACATCCACCCTGGACTTTTCCATTTCTGTTGTTGGCATCTCCGTCACCCAGGCATGAACATCTGAAATGACAGTCACCTCTGATACTTCTCTCCTTTGCTACCCTCATCAACTAATCGCCAACTGGACCGGCTCCCACAAAGCCATCCCCGACCTTTCCCTCCCACCAGCCCTGAGCCTATCAGAGCAGGGCTCTCTCTTATATGCTCTTGGTAGCGCCTATGAGTCAATTCTTTCCTGTTTCATCCCCTCAGATCTGCCCACACGCTTTCCCTCCACCACACTTACTGCAGGTTGTATGATCCGTGGAGCAAAGTCTCCTGCCCCTTCCGTACCACCAGCACCCCACCCTTCGGCTCCAGGAAGACTGACAGGGGTGGCGTCTGCCTGGACCATTTTGTCCCCAGACCTAGCACATGAGGTACTGAGACCCACTGGTTGAAGGTTAGCTTACATCATTAAAAGTTTGGTTTTCAAAATGTGCTGAAATGCCCTAAGTGCATCTCTGGCATTTAAGCCTGCTGTTACAAATCACTTTTAACTCAGCTGATCACAATTAATGTCACAGAGCGCGATCAGGCTACCCAC
Organism: Delphinus delphis; assembly: GCF_949987515.2. Classification (NCBI taxonomy): domain Eukaryota; kingdom Metazoa; phylum Chordata; class Mammalia; order Artiodactyla; family Delphinidae; genus Delphinus; species Delphinus delphis. The sequence continues at coordinate 65,685,205 of NC_082699.1, forward strand.
TGAGTGATGCTTCCTGCCCCAAACCCAGCACTGAGTCCTGCAATGGGATCACTTTTGACCCCTCATCCTCCAACACTGAGATGTCCACAGCAGCAGCGGTGAAAGAGCAGGTCCTCTGGGTGACATCAATGAACCCAGCAGAGGCACAGGCAGCAGCTGGCAACATGCCACCTGGGACTAATATGCACCTGCCGCCTTGCCCAGTACCTTTTGCGTGGTCTTTATCCAGCTGGTTGGCCACTTTCTTCCATTCTTCCATCTGCTCTTGAAGTGGGTTTATCAGACAGTCGATTAAAGCACTTGTACCAAAGGAGAAAGAGAAGGAGACATTAAACAGACACATTCTGTTGTCCAGGTTTACACTCAGTTGTCAAAACGTACCTGAATCACGATTACCTGAAGCAAGACAAGGCAGCATACTAAGCCCAAGTTCACATCCAAATCCCCCAATTTCACAGCAACCGTGTCCTCAGGAGGCTTTTCAATGACTGCTAAGAAGCTGTACCCGTGACTGGTGGGCGCGACCTCTTCTAATGGCCCCCTTTTTCCACTCCCACACTCTATTAACAAGCAACGCTGCAGATCAGTGGGGTCACACCTCTGGCTGCACAAGGGAACCAGCTGGAGAGCTTTGAAAAAGTGAGCACACCGGGGCCTCACCCCATATCTGATATAAACTTGGAGGGTGGGGGGCCAGCATTACCTTTTTTTAAAAAAGGCCCACATGATTCTGACATGCATTCAGGATAAGTCATAAATGTAGACTGTGGACAGCCTAGGCAGGATCAGAGGGGTGAGGGGTCTCCAGGTACATTCCTTCTTATTTTGTGCACTCTCCCAGACTGCAGTTAAATGAGTGGAAGGGTAGCTCCCAACAGAGAGGGATCATGAGTCAGGGGAGCCGGGGTTTTTTGTGCAATGGAAGTAGGATCGACCCGATCCTACATTACAGAGATGTTGTTGGGAACTTAGAGAATGCCCATAGACTGTCTGAATGGCACTGGTGAGAACTGCAACAAAGGTATTCTCAGACTGCTTTTTGATGCTGGGCCTCCTGAAAATCTCTAAGCTTTTGGTACCACCCCCTCTTCTCTTACCAGGGTCTAGTGGTAAGATGCCCCTCGCAGGCGCATCCTCTGGCCTCACTTCCTCCAGCTCTGTCCAAACCCTCCTTCTGAACAGACACGCTCCCTAACCAGCCTGTGTCCAAGAGCCGCCACCCACCTCATCCCGCGTGTTCCTTCTCCCGTCATTCATCACCGCCTGACACTCTATCAGGTTTATACAGTGTCTGGAGCGTAAGCTTCATGAGTGCAGGATGTGTTTCCTACTCAGGGCTATGCCCTGTACACCTAAGACAATGCCGGCACATAGTAGCTGCTCAATACACAGTGGCTGTTGAACTGGAGTCTCTTCATCACTAAAATGGAATGAGGTGTCACAGGACGGGCCCCAGAATAAACAAGATGACGTGCGTGGGAGGAGGTGCAGGGGGTGCCTTCATGGGGAGCGCTCCCCAGGGCCGAGGAGGGAAGGAGGAAGCCAGATTTTATCACACGTTCCGGCAGGTGCTTTCCACTGCGTGGACGCTGCGTGCATCTGCACAAGAACACTTCAGAGATTCCTACGCCCATCTGACAGGGGCTGAGAGCCCAGCCCAAGACTACGGCCTGTCAGCGGCCAGCCCGGGGTTCAAACCTAGGCCCGGGTGACTCCAAGACCAGGTGCTTCCCACTACATCCTGCAGCCTCCTGAGGTGGTCCTGCAAGAGGGTCAGAGGGATTCCACCGTGACAGCCTCTCACGCAACTTGCAATTCACAAGGCAGAGCGGTGCAGAAGTGCTGAATTATGCTGATCTGTTTGGGAGAACGTCCCACTCTCACTGGAACACTGGTGACTGCAGCCCCCCGTGCCAGCCACTGCCATTTCTACCCATCCTGGACGCTTGTGAAACAGACAAGAGGCTGGCAGCGTGGAAGGTTCTATGAGCCGCCCCCGCCCTCCTCGGTGGGCCTGGAGGACGTACACAAGGTCCCGGGTAACAGGGCGGCAGTGCATGCCTCACTCTCCAGCACGGCAGCTCCTCCTCCTATGAGGTTCCTGCAGGGGTGGGGGACCCAGGGGTCTCAGCAGGGTGCTCAGCGCCTCACACTGATGAAGCGTGAGGAGAGACACAGAGAAGATCCCAGAGGGGGGTGCAGGCTCCATGAGGCAAGGACCCAGGCTGTCTGGTGCTTCCCTGGAGCCCCAGGGCCCAGACCACCGTGAGGCAGAGGCCCAGCCAAGTACTTGTTCAGTGAGTGCGCAGAGGGACGGGCTGTGACGAGAGACGGGCTGTGGGGATTTAACGTTATGGGGAAACCAGTACTGCTTGAGGCGAGTTATGCTCTGTCTCACCGCTTCCTTAACCTGAAATCAGCAAGGGTGTCTGAGGTCTGGGAGAAACACGGTCCTCACCTGGAAAACTGCCTCAGCTTGGCTTCTATGCTCCGATGCCTCATGCACATCCTGGTTAAGGCCGAGCCAATCTCCCTGGTACCACCTGGAAAAGCAACAGAAGCAAACATGAGGGACAGGAGACAAGTAGGACTCACTGAGGTCCTTAAAGAGACAATGAAAGAATTACAAAACTGGCCAGATTTCACCATGTTATAAAACCCAAGCCACGGCCTTTCAGACTTCTCACCAGGCTTGTGCACACAGACGTAAACATCTGCGTATGGCTACATATCTTGAAATCATCATCAGAACAAAAGCTACCTTTACTATATACGATACCCTCTAATATTTTCTATTGGTTTTTTTTTTTGGTTTTTAGATGCTGATTGTGACCCAGAAGTTGATTTTACAACCCACTCATGGGTCTGAAAAATACCTCTCAAGGGAGATGATTAAAACAGTATCTGATATTTAGGGGAAAGCTGTAGTTTTGTTTTATTTTTTCCACTTCTGGCAAAATAATCCTCTTAGCATTACTCAGAACCACCAGTGAAGCCACTCCATAAAGCCACATATTCTAGAATACAAGTAACGTAGAGAAGAGCAGGGCTAAAGCAAGACGAAAGAGCAGGGTATGTTTTTTGATGGGTTTGGGTAACGCCAGAAAGAGAAGTCCTCAAATGCAGCAAATGTCGACTAAACTGAAATACAGCTTAGTGCTCCCGAAATTCTTGTCATACTTTTCCCTTCAGGCACACCCTTTTCTAAGATTATTTTTGAAGTTCCCTTCCTTCCTCCCCTGAGAAACAATGCTTAAATCAGCATTTACTTGGGCGTGGAGGAGGGGGAAGTAGACTGTATCTGCAGATGGTCACTCTGCACTAAGCACTGGAAAGCACAATTATAAATGTTATGAAAACACTGGGGCTCATGAAATCGGAGGGAAAAGGGTCCCCAAAACCACTGTGTTTTTTTAAATTTAATTTCTTTTACAGACAAGGCCTTCAAGGGGAAGCACAGGAATTTATGGCAGGTTTCACCAAATCAAGTTAATAGGAAAAAAATTCCCTCCCCTATTAGTACTTGTGACATTACTATGGGCTGTATTTTCCACTCCGCCTTCTCTCCTAGAAATGCCAGTGCGCTGCTTCACTTCCACCTGTTTTCCATTTTATTCTGCAAAACGAGCAGGTTTCCAGAACCAAAAAATAAATAGTGGTGATACATATTTAATGTTTCTATATTTTATTTCAGTCTGAAAAGAAGCCTTCTGGAGCAATTCTTCCATTCTTCTAAAACAGGGTTTCTCAATCTGAACCCGACTGACACATAGGGGCAGGACGATTCTTTGTTAGGGGGCCGTCCTTTGCGTTGTAGGATGGTTTGCCGCATCCCTGGCCTCAACCTACCAAAAGCCAGTAGCAGTCCCCTAGCCTGTGATATCCAAAAATGTTTCCAGACAGTATCAAGGGCTCCCTGGGGAGCAAACTCTCCCCCAGTTGAGAAGCACTTCTGTAAAAGAAACTGAGTAAGAATGAAAGGTCATCGGAGGCTGACTTACTAAATGGCCAGAAGTATAAAATGTTGCCCTAGAGCTCCTGGCACCTGCCAGGAGTTAGTGACCACCGGAGCCTCACCATCTACACTGTAGCTTGCACCCCTCCACCCGGGAAAACCAGTAGAGGGCGCTGTTTTCACATGAGCCACTTGCCTTCTGGGCTCATTTCAGGTTCTTAAGCCTTTATTGCTTATAAGCAAGGACGAGGAACACTTAATCCGCAGGGAAATACCTCTTATTTTTCCTGGGCCTTCATTTAATTAAAAGTTAATAACCCGGCCATGCAAGGAAACGGGCACACTCATTCACAGCTGGTAAGAGTGTAAACCAGCACTTTTCTGGAGGAAAAGTTGGCAGCATTTATCAAGAAATGCCTTAAAAACAAGCCCCCTCTTTGACCCAGCAATTCTACCCCTAGAAATTTTACCAGAGGAAACAATTAAGGGTGAGAGCAAATCTTTACCTATGAGGACCGTCACGGAAATGTTGCTTACGGCAGTAAAAACTGGAAATAACATCCCATTCTAGGGAGCAGGTTGAATAGACCCTAGGACACAGCCACACAACGGACGAGCACGCAGCCACCCGAAGTGCTGGAGAGCGATGGTCAGGTCCCAGGAAGTGAGTCGTTTGTAGAGACCTGAGGATGTGCTGGGCCCTGGGATGAGTGCTTTGCACACGTGAGCTCATTTAATCCTCCCAACAAGCCCAGGTGTGCTGGTGTTACTATCATCCCAGACAGGAAGAAAGCTTTCCGTAATTTGGCCAACGTCACCCTGCTGGTAAGTGGGATTCTATCCCAGGCCACATCTACGGAGTCCATGCATGTAACCAGTCAGCACATGGTACTTACTACAGACAAAGGGAGAAGGGAGAGGGCAGAGCCCAAAACACTCCGCTGAGCTAACCTAACTACACACTCTTATGGATGTTGAGGCTTTACGGTCCAGCTCTCAAATTTTTGTTCCTGAGCCTAGAACTGTTGAATTGGCACCACGGGAACTAAGCTCCAATCTTTGCTAAGCTGTTAACACAGAGCTAAGTGACCGAGAGCTGCTTCGTTGATTACCCATGAGTTTGAGTCTCCTCAAAATAAAATTCCGCAGCTGGAAAAGATCACCTCAAAGCTCAGCTCCCTAACCCCATTTCTCTGCTCCCGACTTCTGTCAGCTTCCCAGATATTTTCATACATTGCCACTGGTCATTTATCATCCCCAGGAAAGCCCTAGGCTTCCCAGAGACAGCTGAACTGTGGGATGAGAACAAGCAGTTTCTCAACATGCTGTGTGCAGCCCACCACTGTGCTCTGCAGCACAGGGCTTCCTGTGAGAGAAGGAAATGAAGAACCAGAGCAAACTCCCAAATTGCAGTGTCTCTGTCCAAGTGGCACAAGGGCAGGAGACAGGCAGCTGACATCCCCCGTGGACCCCAGGACCCAACCATTAGAATTTGCTGCTGATCTCAGCCACGCAGGGCCCTCTAAAAATAGCTCCATCCATGGATGTGCTTCACAGGGTCTTCTGCTCTTCCTGACCCCTTGCTAAGAACTAGGAAAAAAAAAATCAGCAGGTTTGAAAAAGCTTCAGAGGAAGCTGGCTTTAGTTACGATGCCAGAGCCGACATCTGGAAGAGCTCTGAGCTGACAGAGAGAATATTTATGGAATCAAATGACTGCGATGTACTCAGCAGCCTGCGAGTAAGGACAAGATCTTACTTGTTTTCTGTTTTCCCTGCACCCAGCACTGGTACAGACTGAAGAAACCAACATGGACCACTTGGAGAGCATTTTTTTGCTATACCTGGAGGTGGAGCAAGGGACTGGGTTTGTCTTTCGTTTAACACATAAATATTTGTGTATCATCTTTGGCACACAACAGAAGACTCAAAATGAATACGAGATCCTTATTATCTTACAAAAGGTCTATACTGATTCAAGGTCAGCCTGGAGAAACAATGGTGTATTAGTTTTTTTTTAATTGCAGTTTAGTTGACTTACAATGTTGTGTTAGTTTCTGGTGTACAGCAAAGTGATTCATATCTATATATTCTTTTTCAGATTCTTCTCCATTATAGGTTATGACAAGATATTGAATGTAATTCCCTGTGCTATACAGTAGGACCCTGTTGTTTATCTAATTTTCTATTGTTGCTGTAATAAATTATCACAAATTTTAATTTTAAATATATTAAATTTATCAATATTTTAATTTAAAGCAGCACACAGCTATTATCTTACAGTTCTGGAAATTGGAAGTCCAAAATCAATTTCTCCAGGCTAAAATCAAGGTGTCAGGAGGGCTTCGTTCCTCTGGAGGCCCAGAGAATCTGTGTCCTTGACTCTTCCAGCTTCTACCGGCCGCCTGCACTCCTTGGCTCCTGGCACCTTTCCCCACCTTCAAAGTCAGTGTTGTCACAACTTCAGCCTTCTCTAACCTCTGCTTCTGTCCTCACATCTTCTCTGACTCTGATCCTCCTTCCTCCTTCTTATAAGAACTCTTGTGCCGTACTGGACCCACCTTAATAATCCAAGATAATCTCCCCCATCTCAAGATCCTTAGCTGAATCATATCTGCAAAGCCCCTTTTGTCACGTACAGTAACATATTCACAGGTTCTGGGGTTGAGGACGTGGGTGTTTGGGGGGGCATTATTCTGCCTACCAAAGACGAATAGGAGTTGTTAATTTGGGGAGAGGGCAAGGGGCACTATGGTCCACTCTCCAGAGTCCATCTATTCCTCCCCAGAGGATTAATCAGGGCCAATGATCGAATGCCATCCCCTTTGGCAGTGGCTGGTTCAGGGATGAGACAAAGATGGAGAGGTTGATGGGGAGGCCTTTGGGGAAAATGTCCCTATGTCCCTGATCTTTTTTTTTTTAATAAATTTATTTATTTATTTATTTTTGGCTGTGTTGGGTCTTCGTTGCTGCGCACGGGCTTCAGTAGTTGTGGCACACGGGCTCAGTAGTTGCGGCACATGGGCTCTAGAGCGCGGGCTCAGTAGTTGTGGCGCACAGGCTTAGCTGCTCTGCGGCATGTGGGATCTTCCCAGACCAGGGCTCAAACCCACGTGCCCTGCATTGGCAGGAGGATTCTTAACCACTGCACCACCAGGGAAGTCCCAAAAATGTTCCTGATCTTAAGAGCAACACACCGAAGAGACCCCACAGGTCATGAACTGGAAGCAGGCTGCCCAGCTGCTGTGGTCAGCCAGCTTTCTGGCCGTGGAGACACCTGCCTTAGGAGGAGGCCCGTCCTGTGGACAAAACACAGAAGGAGCCCGAGTCTCCAGTGACCTCGCTGGGCTGCCAAATTAACACAGTGGGGAGCCTGCTCTCCTGGACCTGGGGCTCCTGTTTTGCAAATTCACACATCTCCTTATTTTTAAAGCAACTTTGATTTGGTTCTCTCTTTTGCCAGTTTAAAGAAAACGGAAGGGAGCAACAGCCTCGTGCTTCCTCACAGCACCAGGAACCACCCCGTGGCCAAAAGAAATACTAAGTCCATCACTCGCTGCTGAGAAAGGCACAGATACTTTATGGCAAAAATCTTCATTCTTTTCAGTGTGATGCACGTTAAGAATTTTCTCCCATAACAAGCAAAGGTTTTTATGACAAATCAGTACAAAATCAGCTGACGATCAAAACTGGGGGATCTGCAAAGGAGATGATCAGTAGAAAGAAAGAAGTAAAAAGCCTAGAGGTTAGACTATCAAAGTATGAACATGGGGGCAGAATACGATGAGTTTTGCACATGAAGACACAAATTCCACAAACATTTATTCAGTATTGTTTAGTTTCCTAGGGCTGCTGTAACAAAGTACCCCAAACTGGTTGGTTTAAAACAACCAAAATTTACTGTCTCACCATTCTGGAGGTTAGAAGTCCCCAAACCAAGGTGTCGGCAGGGCCCTGCTCCCTCTGAAAGCTGCAGGGGAAGAATTCTTCCCTGCCTCTTCCTAGCTCTGGTTGCTGGCAATCCACAGCTGGTAGATGCGTCACTCCAGTCTCTGCGTCTGTCTACACATGGCAATTTCCCCGTGTGTCTGTCTTCACGTGAGACATATGTGAAGGCATTCTCCTCTCTGCCTGTATCTGTGTCCAAATTTCTTTCTTCTTATAAAGACACCAGTTGTATTGGATTAGGGCCTACCTTAACGACCTCATGTTAACTTGATTACACCTGCAAAGACTTTATGTCCAACTGAGGTCACATTCACAGGTACCGGGAGGTAGAATGCAAGTTGTCTTTTTGGGGGGAATACAACACACCCCATAATAAGTATCTACCATACAACAAGGATTAAAGTCATTCCAAAGATGACAAAGACCTAGCCCTGGGGGGGCTCACAGACTGGCTGGGGGATTGCTACGAAATGGTGCAGGGAATGTGATTGTTGCAGCAACCCTATGACGTAGGTACTATTGTCCGCATCTTATAAATGGAAAAAACTGAGGCTCTGCCTGGTTAACTAACAGGCTGAGGGCCACAGAACTGGTAAGCGGTAGAGCTAAGATCCAAGCCCTGCTTTTACGGATGCCGACAGGCTCTCTCCCACCATGACAAGCCGGAGGCATTCCCCACCGAGGACAAAGAGACACATTAAAGTCCCCAACATAATACACACCTTTTAATGCCTATTGGGGGAGGATACAGGCAGTGGGGGGATAAGGAGAGGAGAGCCACTGACCCACTGTTCCTTCCCCCCGCAAAGCCTGACATGGCTACACCCTCCAGACTGCCACCTGCCACGGTGGCTTTGCAGACAGAGGCGGGCCGGTGGCATCCATCTAGTGGCATCGCCCATCCCTCCATGCTGCCTCACTTGCAGGTGGCGTCCATCTCCCCACGCAGCGGAGGACTAATGGACAGGCCACCCTAGGGTTTACAGTGTGCAGGTGGTGAACGAGGCTGGAAAAGCTGTTCTTTCAGGCTCGGCTTCTGCTGCAGGAGGGGTCGGGGCTGGAGGAAGCGAGGCGTAAGAAGTGCCCAGGTGGAACGCACAGCTACGATAAGGTGCTGTGCGTCTTGGCCACCCCTCTGAGCGCCGATGTTGTTGGGAGGCTAATTAAGCATCAGACGGCACCCCTGGGACAGGAAAGTGCTCTCTGAAACCTCTGCAGGGGAGAGGGTCACAGGGACAGGCCCACCCAGGGCAGGTCCTGACCTCAGCACTGCTGACATTTTGGACCAGATCCGTCTTTGCTGAGGGAGCTGTCCTGGGCACTGGAGGCTGTTTTCGTTAGCCCTCCCCCACGCAAGTCAAGTCGACCAGGAATGTCTCCAGACATTGTCAATCGTCCCCTGGGTGCAAAATCGCCCCCGTTGCGAAGCACTGGCCTAGGGGAACATGTGTCCACCCACGAGGAGGGTCGCTGACTCCGGGCCGGACCTCAGGAAGCCTCAGCTGACACACTCCACTGTCACAGCAGCCGCTATGCGAGCTATTAGCTGGCTGCCCACCCCCAGCTTCACAGCCTCAGACAGGCAACTCCTGTCCCCACAATGAAGAAAAGACTCCACTTGCCACTAGAGACACACTGATTTCAGAATACGAAATTGACATTCCCCACAAAATCAATAGGCACAAACTCCCTCACCCACAAACTTAGGGACACAGGAATTCAACCAGAGGCAGGATGTGTTCAAGTCCAGAATATGAGAATACCCAAAGGATTACGAAAGAGCCCAAAGCCCACGGCAGGCAGAATCTAAGCACAGAAGTCCCACCATCTGTATCGTTAGGAGAACTCCTCTGTGAGGCCAACAAGAGGCAGGGGAGCAAGACACTGACCTCAAACCACTCAATGGCTTGTGACTTCTCCCTGGACACCAGCTAGCGATGCACTGTCAGCCCCAAAGCGTCTCTGAAAATCTGTGACTCTGGACACCAAACAGGCAACCAAGCACACCTAACCTGACAGGTGCTCTCTCTCTGTGGATACGTGAAAGTGCCTGCTGCACCCAGTTGTTTGTAAGTTTAAAAGCTCTGGGGCTTCCCTGGTGGCGCAGTGGTTGGGAGTCCGCCTGCCGATGCAGGGGACGCGGGTTCGTGCCCCGGTCCGGGAGGATCCCACATGCCGCGGAGCGGCTGGGCCCGTGAGGCATGGCCGCTGGGCCTGCGTGTCCGGAGCCTGTGCTCCGCAACGGGAGAGGCCACAACAGTGGACGCCCCTGTACCACAAAAAAAAAAAAAAGTTCTAAGAGAGGTGGCCATGTTCCCAGGCACATAACCACCAAACATACCAAACATCAAATACAACTGCAGGTTGCCCCGTGACATAGTTTTATCAGAAATCTTTTTCCAAAACATATGTTTATCCACACCCAATCTTACCTGTTGAGGGGTAAGTGGGCCCCCTCGCCTGTCCATTGACCCCCAAAAGAGTCCTGGGGGCACCTTAGCAGCTGTATTCCACCCTCTCTCTCCTCCGTGCCACACACCTGGGTGACAGGCAGACTAAGCAGCCTGCAAGCTGCAGAGCGTCCAAAGCAGCCACTTTCCCACTGTGGCTGGTTTGGAATCTTAGCACAAACTCCTTGGCATCTCCCGAATCAGCGTGAGGGTCAGGAGGAAAAGCAGTAGAGCCGAAGGGTTAAGAGCTTGGCTCTGAAATCAGACAATGTGGATTCAAAGCCCAGCTCCCCCGTTCGCCAACTGCGTGACCTTGGGAAGGGTCTAACTTGCTTAGATTCAAATGCTGATGACTGTACTCCAAAAAAATGGTTATGCCAATTGGTGTTTCATGTCATCTTTGTTGCATACAAATACCACATCCCAAATGCATCATCTGTAATTTCCAGCTGGGGCTTCTTGTGAAACAATCTGAGGTAGCCTAGATTTTTGTTTTGTTTTGTTTTGTTTTTTACGATTTTTGTCCCCGATCTTTTACAACTGCCTCATCCATATTTAATTTGATGGCAATATATATATTTTTTGAAAAGCAACTTACTTTTATCTTTCTAAACATTCCACTTATTCCGCAGAAACAAGCAATCTTGATTTTCACACTCCTATCCCAAAGATTTATGTACCTTATAATTAAATAATGTAATGACATACAATTGGCATATACAGGTCTGGGAACACACACAACTGACCCTTGGTTAAGCTGACAGCTCAGGTAGAAGAAGTGTGTGGACACAGAGTGAAGCCTACTTAGCTTCGAGCTTGTTGCAGGCAGGGGTTGGTATATTTTATAGAGAAAATAAAGAGCCCTGGTTGCATCGATGGGCCAATTAAGTAGGACTTTGATGTAGCAATAATCAGCCAAGTCCTACAAAAGGGCGAAGGCCAGAGTAATTACTCAGGCCTGGTTGGAGTGTCCATCCACAGTGACGCGTTAGCCAGCGTGTGACAGCCCTCACTTCTCCCGCATGTAATATCGTCCTTCCCCGAGGAGCTGGCTAATGGGTACACAGAAGGCAAGGTAAGAGTCCAAAGGAACAAAGCCAGAACTGTTCCGCTGGGGCTCAGGGTGGGCCGCCCCCAAATATGCCATACTGGCATATTGATTATTTTGAATTAAAGTTACTTAAGAAATGGCCAATGCAAGAGAGACACTCTGACCCTCCTTTCTGTCTCCCTGAAAGCAGGAAAGGCATCTCTCATGTGAAAGGTGCCCTCCCTGCATCTGCAAAGTAGAAGGACCCCCTTTTGGCCAGAGAGGGGGAATGCGGGCCAAGAAACCTTGTTACTCCTTTCGTTTACTACGCCAAAACCAAACTCTGTTTAGATTCTTCCCTAATTGGGCACACAAAACCTACATTTCTTTGTCCTGTCAATTTCTTACAAATTTATTGGGTTTTTTAACTCTAAAAACTCTCAAAGTTGCCTGCTCTGGCCCTTTTGTTGGTCCCATTTCTATGAGACCTCCATGCACACGAATTAAAATGTGTGTCTTTTTCTCCTGCTAATCTGTCTTGGGTCAATGTTATTATTAGTGCAGCCACAAGAACTCAAGATAGGTAGAGGGGGCACCTTCCACCTCTTTGACAGTTCCTTCTTCCCTAACATCTTCGAAGACCAAAGGCCAAGAAGGAGTAAGTCCAGAAGGCCCGCCGGGGAAGGATCTCCTCCTTACCAGCAGTTATGCACCAACCAAGTGGTCACTGGATGGAACTCAAAGCTGTAGCGCTGAGAGGTTCACGGTCAAGCAACTGCAGTGAGCTCACCTCTCGGTGGTCCCCACCTTCCTGGCTAACCAGCTTAAAGGTGCCCCCAGCCCGAGATCTCTCTTCGTTGTTTATTTTCATGTCACAAAGCTCAAGACCGTTGTGTCACCAGCCTCCTGCTAACAAAGAATGGAAAGGAAAGTTCCCATGGAATCCGGGACCACTTCCACAATGACCTGCGTCAGGTTGTGGGTTCAGCAAACAAGGAAAGAATGTCTCACTCTCCTTCCTCTCAAGCCCCTGCTCTCAGAGCCCAGAACCCTGAAATGTCAGGTGTCTTTTCACCTTGATGGCAGGCAAGAGGGCTGCCTGGGCTGCACATCACGGGAGCCATGTCTGCGTGTACCAGCCGCCACTCTGGCCGGCCCGGTGGGCACACCATCTGCCAGCCCGGGGGGTGCCGGGGGCCCCCCCGGTTCCACAACCGCCACGCCAGCGCCACGCCTGACGGTGAAGCCAGTGTGCTCGGGGATGCTTCCATTTCACAAGCTTAAGTGCTGGTACACAGACTGCGAGAGGCAGAGCGAGAGAGTCTCAAAGTGGCACCTGGGTGTGAGGCTGAGTTCTAAGAATAAAGAAGGGAACTCAATTCTGATGTCTGAAGAGACTCAACCATGACACCCAGCTAACAAAGACCACACTTTTCCCAAATGTTCAGTCCAAGGGACCGAGTCCAAAAGGCCATTAGATGGACCCCTACAGTGAGACCAACAACAGGGTCACAGCAGGGAGGCCTCGGGCACTCCAGGCAAGGGCCCAGCAGGACCTCAGGTGGAGGCTGGCACACCTGCTTGAGGTTCTAGGCAGCGGATCTTCCAGGTGACCTCCAGGCTGGATTAGATGAGCCCCCTTTACCGCTGTAAGAAAAATGATCTTATGGCATCTGGGATGCTGGAAGAGACACAAGGGGCGTTCCTATATTCCACAAACACTACTGTGTTCGACGCTACTGTGGTCTGACTCTTGGACTGTCAGCAGAGGAGACAACCCTTGCCCTCCTGGGATGCAGCTCATCTAAACTCGGAAGCCACAGATTTCAGGGTGACCTTAGGGCTGGGAGGTGCCTCGGAAAACTCACGAGGCACAAACCAGTGGTTCCTTACTGCTCGGCACCCAACGCTTGCCTTTAACGAGCAGAGCAGCTCCGGATGCCCCCCCAGGAGTCCCTCACTCACTGCCGTTTCTCTTGCTCAGAGAAATGCATCCGTGTCCTTCACTGTGTCCCTGTGAGAAGGCTGGTTCCTGTCGGGGGCGCTGTCATTTTCATTAAAGGTCTAAGGAGGCACTCAGGGTATTAAGAATATCAAAAACCAAACTGTTTCTTCTGGCTTCCTCAGCATTTTATTTTTATTCTTGGGCGCAGAAAGATGGACAGCGGAGAGGTGGCATCATTTAATGCCCTGTATCTGTTTGACTACAGGGAGGGAAGGGAAAGGGACCAACAACTAGTTCCTGGTATTACGAGTTACCATACAGACCAGCTATCATTTATATCGGCCACTCAGTAGAGACACTGGTCATCCATAAATCACTGAAGAGTATGCAGATACCTCATGCTAGTCCTTAAAATGGTCTCAATACTATCCAAACATTTCTGTATGTGCTATTTAAATCACCGAAATATTCTTGCAACAAATACACGATCTGATTTCAAGGAAACGAACGAATGAGAAACATGAGTAATATTTTAAGCAGTGGAAGGATCTGTCCCTTTGTCTTCAGAAGGTTACTTAGGACAAAAGTGGAAAAACTTAAAAGACTTTCAAAAATAAACCCGGAAAGCTCCTGGACAAAGGAAGCCTGACTTCCCTTTTGCTACAATGGCAGTTCTAACCTGCGTCCATCCTCAAGGAAGAGAAAAACATGCAGAGTTTCCCGTTCAGAAACTGTACTCTTGGGCTACTGTATGTGGCTGAGACGTGTGGGACAACCCAGCTGGTGTTCATGGGGCACCTACTACTGCGCATGCAGCAAATGCTGGGCACAGGTTTTGGGAAGATGCCCTTGTGCCCACACCCGGGGCGGAAGATACTGCAAACTGTTATCAGCTGACAGTCTTTCAGCCAATCTCACACTTCCCAGCTTCTCCCACTTCACGACTTTTCAAAAAGCAGAGGAAACAAGAAAGAAAGAAAGAAAGAAAAAACTACACACAGTCCCACCACCATCTGGTGGCTTCAGACCAGCAAGCACGAGATTCTGGCATGCACGGTACTGGCAGCCACAAAGACCAATATTCCTCTCCTTATGTTGCTATTTCAAAAGCAAAGTGAGACTGGTAATATGGAAACACAAAAACACGGACACGCTCGCACTTCTAGGAAAAACCCTGGTAGGAGCAAAGGCATTCCGACAGGGACTCTTCTCCACCTTCACTTCTGATGGAATGGCGCCTGGTTGAAAAGTACTGCGGGAGTGTCACCTGGGAAATGCCGCCGGCTCCCCGACATCTGCCACCATGAACTCCCGCTGCCAGGGTCTGCCTCTGCTGTATGGGTGCAGAAAGATGCTCCGGCTGGAGCCAGGCCTGAGCAACTCGAGGACGCCAACACGCGCCAGCAAAGCCCGATGTGGGTTGATGTGCAAAACCGCACGTCGATTTCTTAGCTCATGAAATTGAACTGTCAGGCAGATAAGATGCTCACAGCCACTGATCTGAGCATTACCTCCCAGGCGGCTTTCAGGGATAAATCTCAAGATGGCTTGAGGAATATGGAAGCAGAGGAGGGCAGTTCGTGTTTTAGGGGCCAGAGTTAAGAGCCTGAGGCACCCATCTCCCCCAAAGGGTTGAGACCCCAGAAATGATGCCTCTTTGCTACTCCTCTGGCTCTGCTTCTGTTGGTGACCCAGACCCCTCGTGACAGAGATTATCCTTAGGACAGTTTATCCTAAAACCTCCAGTATCTAGAGTCAGGTTACCCTTGTGTGCTGCTGGCCTAAGAGCTACTCTACTCTTTTAAGGGGCTTCTATACCTCCCTGAACTATGCCAGAATGTGCTGGCTTTACCATCTCTCAGGAAACAATCTTGCTGCTTTCCAAATCACTAAGAGTAGCTACCATTTGCTGAGCGTTGGCAATCTAACAGGCGCTTGTAAGCACACTGTATTCAATTTTTTAAATCTCATGATACTCCTTCCACAGGTATCATTGTAAGGTAAGGATTATTATCCTCATTTTACAGATGAGGACAAGGGTGCTCAGAGAAGTTAAGTAATTTGCCCACGGTTGCACAGGAGAATTCAGGACTTGCATCCAAGGCTGGGTCCATAGTTAGAACTTTTAACCATATGTGAAGACATCTCATTGTTGCTAACATGTACCAACATATTTGGTGGATGAGAAGTTGGGTTTTTGCTCTCCAGCCCCATCCTGTGATTGAAGGAAAATAAAAACCCTGCCACCCAGACATCTGTGTTATCAGCCAGACTCACACTGCCGCCACTTCAACTGTGTGTGAGCGGGCTGGTCTGCATGCAGGGCCCTGGGATCAGGTGGGCATAGGCTGTCTCAGCACGCCTCACCTCCTGCAAGCTTCCTGTGGCACTGGGGTGCTATTTATTCGCTATTATTCACGCAGAGGACCCTTCCCTACTTGCCGGAATACTCTTTCCCCAAATCACCCTTTCAGCTACTGACCCATCCCAGGAAGGGCCGCTGAAGTATCGTTTCCCAGAAACGGCCATCCCTGTTTAGCCAAATTCAGCGTCCCTCGGTCTTCTACAAACACTGTGTTTCTCATAAAACAGCACATAAAGTGCATATCTTTGGACATAGTAGGTGCTCAACAAACCTGACTAAGTGGGACCTGGCAGATAGGCCAAGCTTCAAGTTCTAGGCCCGTAACACTGGCTCTTCCCAATTCTCTTAGTACATCTCCCTCCTCCCCATTCTTTTCTCCATCCCTACTCCACACCCCACCCATCCCTGTAATAAGGAACCCATCAGGAGAGGTTAAGATTTAAGATTCCAAGGGAAAAGTGGTTGCACTTAGGCCGAGACTACACCCGTGGCACTGGAAATGCAGTCAGAGTTCCCTTTTGTAGCTAACTTCCTAGCCAAATTCACTTAAGATCATTCAAACAGACTTAATTACCATCCTAGTGTTTTCTTCCCCTCAGTTTCTATTTCGAGTCGTACCTTCCCCCAGCGGTTTCTGAATGAATGTTTGGATGGTTTCTGACCTAAGAGTAATTGAAACTCTAACCCTGGTACAGCCAACAGGAGGCTGACTCTTACAGCCAAACCGAGAAAGCAGGTCTAAGGCTCCAGGTGGCAAGAAAGCAGCACCGTGACACAACCAGCGTGTCCTTAGGACCCTACAAGCCAGGCCAGCCCTGACCTCCCATCCTCCATCCAGGGTGCAAACTGGTTTTAGTTCCTAGCTCCCCAACCGAGTCTCAAGGTCAAGCAGTAGTAATGTGGGTCCAAAAACTATTCCTCTCCCTGATTCCCTGAGAACCCCACCACCACGCGGACCATGCCAGGTTAAATGCAGGTGGACCAGGTGCCCTGGACAGGGAGGACAGACACGTGGAACGTGACTGTTCACCGTGTTGCACGCCCATTGGACACGGGGGTTTTGCTGGGACAGGCTCCTGCTGGTGAAGCTTCCCCACCCCTGCCAGGTGTCTTCCTGCCAACAGAGAAACGGCAACTCTGGGTCCAGAGAAAAGAGGAGGCTTTGGGAGCATCAGACAACGTTTGAGGGCAAAGTGGCTCAATGGAAGCTGAGAGCGGGTCACAGAGTGGTCCTCGGTTCCCATTGGCCTCCATCCCTCCCCATGCCTGGGACAATAAGAAGCCTGCAGAGAACTCAGTATAAAAAGGTGGACGTGGGGCTTCCCTGGTGGCGCAGTGGTTGAGAGTCCACCTGCCGATGCAGGGGACACGGGTTCGTGCCCCGGTCTGGGAAGATCTCACATGCCGCGGAGCGGCTGGGTCCGTGAGCCATGGCCGCTGAGCCTGCGCGTCCGGAGCCTGTGCTCCGCAATGGGAGAGGTCACACCGTGAGAGGCCCGCGTACTGGGGAAAAAAAAAAAAAAAAAAAGGTGGGTGTGGAGTAATGTTTCTCCTCTGCCTTGCACAGGACTAGAAGCTCAAAGGCCTCCAGCACTGGCACTTAAGTAACGGAGGGAAGGAGCGAATAAGGGGGCCAGATTATCACTAGCTCACCTCCCCGTTCCCATGCATATACACACGTCGTCACACTTGTAGCGCTGTCCTGGGTTTACTACTTCTTGGGCCTGTGTCCCCCATTGATAGGGGACCTCCAGTGACAGTTTCTGAACCACCCCTGAATTCCCAGTGTCTGGCAAGATACATGACCCATCTTTGACTCAACAGATATTTTGCAGATAAAGGAAACCAAAAAAGCAAAAAAGCAAAAAAAAAATAAAAAGAAAGAAAGAAAAGTTTAATAATTGGATAACATCCTATTCTGAAGAGCTGAGCTAAATGTGAGCTCCCAGGAGAGGCTGCTAAGAGGTTGTTTTTGAGTATTAGACTCACCCCTGGATCCACTCTGCCATGATGTGAAGACAAAAGGGAACAGGGGTTCTGGATGGAAAAGCTGTGAATTCTGGGAGTCCTGCCTGGTTTAAGGTTCAATATCGTCTAGGGAAAGAGCATCATATCTAAATGCTAATTTGACAAAGAATATTTAGACCAATGTTTGGCTATTCTGCCAACCTTTCAAATGAAATATCTGAGCACCTACTACCTGCAAGCCATTGAGGAAGCATAAGAGAGTGAGTCCTCTTCCAGGTAGGAGTGCACACAGAAGAAAAACAAGGAAGGCAAAACAAAGAATCGAGTCTTTTTGTTTTAAGATTCGGGGCTGATAATGGACCTCAAAAATCCCCATTAGGATGGAAGAGGGTCCATGAAAATGTTCACAATATTCCGAGCATATTTTTTTTAGAAGATAATTACTAAGAATCTCAGGAAGCTTCAGATCCCCTTATATGCTGTTAGAAAAGCCTTTGCAGGAGCAGCTCTGTTGCCATGACAACAATCACTTGGCTGAGTAGAAAGGAGGACGAGGGACCTACCAGATGGTATTCTCAACAGTCAGCCCTGAGATTTTTTGAAGGCACTTTCTAAAGGACCTTCAGCATCTCGGAGTTACAGAATTTACAAGCTGAATGAGACCTTAGGAGTAACCTAGTTTTTGCAAGTCACCGCAACTTCTCTTTTCTCACCCTTGCCTGAGTTGCCTAGACTCAGCTGAAACAGCTCTAGGGCCAGAGACCATACTCTGCCCCATGCTCACAGGAAGAGGGCAGGGAGCTCTCTACCCCCATAATCCTTAGAGTGGAGTGAGCATAGGTTTAGGAAGAGAGGGAGTTATTTGAAGAAACTTTCCCTCCCCAGGCAGAAGGTTTGGGTAAAGCATTCTGGCCTCTTTGGCAATGGCTGCCACCGCTCAATGAGTCTGAACAAAACAAGAACAGCCATGGAAGGTAGCTCCTCCCAGGTCTTAAGCACAGAGCTGGTTTCTAATTCCAGCCATCGAGTACCACCTGGAAATTCATAATTGTCACCTAAACAGCAAGAGTACCAAGGACCCTGGTGGTACTTGGTAAACCACGTAGGAGGCTGCATATGGCAAAAACATAACCACATGGCTTCTCTCCACCTGCTGCATACACAGTGCACACGTGTGCGTGCACATGCACACAAACCCACCACGATGTGCCTCTTTACTCACCCTGCAGAGCATCATTGAGGACGGCTTCTCCCAGGGCCCTGGTCATTTTTTGAGATGAATGCATGTGGATTCTTAGATAACTCCCAGGGGGACACATTTATGTAGACCAGGATTGGGAGAAGAGGACAGGGTGAGCTGGGGGGATTGCAGGGTAAGTAATTCATAAAAGTGGGTGCAAGCCTTACTGAAGGGGAAAACCCACACCTCGCCCACATGTGCTGCTATGAGAAGCGGCACGGCCTGCAGAGGAGCCTTCCAGATCAAGCCAACGTGAAGAAGCGACCTCCAGGCATCTCCTGACCCCACCCCCATCATGGTGAGGTACCAACACAGCAGGTGCCCGGGAAGCTCTCCTAGGTGCCTGCTTCCATTCTGTCCGCAGCTTCCTTCAATTCACTGTGCCCTGCACCTCATCACTTCCCAGATGGCTCTGGACACCATCTGCATCTTCCAACAGACACTCTGGGCCAGTGCAGCGGTACCTGGGACCACCACCATGAAGCAAGCTTAATGGCTCATTTCATATGCGAAAGAGTCAGAAAAGTGTAAAGGAAAGAATCTATTTTTAAACTCCAGTGTACTTGGCGCCTTATAAAGTATTTCTACCATCCCAAAAGAAGACTTTGAAAAAATGAAAAAGATTTGCATGACCTACAGTCCTCTCCTTGATACCAGACACCCAAGTGGGCTTATTTTCACAGGAACAGATTTGATATGAAGACAGCACCAGTGAGCAGGGGTCTCCCCAAAAGGCTGCCATGCAGCCCCCCAGGGTTTGCCACCAACGTTTCCAATCAGGATCCCAGCACTCCTTCGGTGAAGAACCCAGCAAACCATCTTGCTAGTACTCCATCGGCAAACTTTTAAGTTTGAGGCAGGAATTAACTCCAGTAAGAATCCGTGTCGATTCTGTGAGCATCCCAGAGAGATGGCATTACACCACTCCAAACCAGTGGTGACAACTGGGGGAGACAAAGGTAGAGAGCGGCTCCCTACCAGAAGGCGGAGGAGAAAGAGGGTGGGACAGGCAGGCGTAGGCTCGTTCCTGGTCCACAGAAAGAGCTGGCCCTCCCCCTCTGCGGGCCTGTCAGCCAAGTTTCCAGAGGACCACGCAGGGCCGCAGGAAATGGCACAGGCGGACAGCCATGAGGTAAGAATGGCTCTGTGTCCGGATGGCTGAAAAGACCAGCTCCCAGCCCTGGAGAGGCTGGTTTATTTTAGGAGACAATTACCAGTTATTACAAAGCTGAAACTGACCATTCAGGTAGAAGTCTTAGCATCGGGGATCTTCTGGTTCCAAGCAAGAAAACAGGAAAAGCTATGACATTTGAATGAGGCCAAGTATAAAGAGTGTGTCTGTGTGCATCTGTGTGTCTGGGTGTCTATGAGAGACGGATACAGACACGAGTGAACCCAAGAGTAGGGACAGGTTAAGGCACCTGCCAATACTAAACCACTAGGTTAACACAGAATTGCATTCAGCCCACAAACAAGCATTCAAAAGCAGATTAAGAACTGCTTAAAAAAAGAGAGACACTAAAGAAACCCAATTTTCTTATTTTTTAAGGTCAAAAGACTGAGATCCATCTGGTGGATTAATAAGCCCAGGACACCCACCAGCCAGCTGAGTGCCCCACCAGAGAAACAACCAAATCCCACATGCAGGCTATTTCTCTAATTTCTTTCTTCAGGAAACAGGGAGAAGGGAACCCTAGGGAACGTTTCTCTGGCCCTGGAGAGATGGCCTGTTACTGAACGCCTGAGACGGACAGTAACAGGCCCAGCCGAGCACGAATCTAGACGCAGGCCCCCGGGTACACCACCTCTCAGTTAGCGCGGGGCAAGCCAGCCAAGCAGCAGCGTCCCACCAAGGTTCAGAACTGGGTTCAGGTGTTGGACATCTCTCGCCACTGTTCCAGCTCTCCCTCCAACCAACGGTATAACATTGGGTGATACCCACTCTGAACCTCAGTTTCCTCCTCAGACAGTAACTCCTCCACAGACCCACTGAGTGAGATAATCCAAGCAGGATGCTGCGCACCAGGCCCTGTGCGGACGGAGTTAAGTATATGCAACACGTACTTGCCAGTAACATTCAAAACTGCAGCTCTGGGCTTCCCTGGTGGCGCAGTGGTTGAGAGTCCACCTGCCGATGCAGGGGACGCGGGTTCATGCCCCGGTCCGGGAAGATCCCACATGCCGCGGAGCGGCTGGGCCCGTGAGCCATGGCCGCTGAGCCTGCGTGTCCGGAGCCTGTGCTCCGCAACAGGAGAGGCCACAACAGTGAGAGGCCCGTGTACCGCAATAAAAAAACAAAACACAAAAACAAAACTGCAGCTCTGTTTCCAGACCTCTTCACTGCCTTTATGCACACACAAGACTTCACAACTACATCTGGTTTGGGATTTACATCTCGACTCGTTCCAAAATGCATTTGAGTTTTCTGTTTAGTACCCCAACGGCAGCGAAAATTTGTGTTACGATCAATTAAGAGGAGGAGGTTACTGCCTTCAAAAACAGCCACAGGCCCTTCAAGCCTCTTGGGGCTGCTATATATGGCTGCACAGGCTGTGCACTGCACAACTCCAGGGGATACCATTCCCACAGACAATGAGTCGTGAGCATCCTGAAGTCTGGTTTCTATCCCAGTCAAGTCTGGAATGAGGTCTGGGTGGAATCTGAGTCATGGCACTGCCAGCTCTGCCACCCCCCATCCCACACCCTCTTCTTTCGTTTCGTCTCTTGGTAAGCTTTAAAATAGACTAATTCACTCTCAGCAAAGGGACAGCTCCCACCCCAGACAGCTGGAGGACAGAATGGGATGATTATTTACTACTGAAACCTGGTTGAAACAGAGGGTAGTACCGATGGCCCACCCACATATGTTAAAAAAAAAAAAAAAAAAGTCACTCCTTAAATTCTCGGGAATTACTCAACTAAGAATGAGGTTGCAACACCCTTTTCCTCTCCTTTCTGGGCGGATGGGTAGATTTGTTTTCCTGATGTAGAGAGGACCACTCATCTTTGCCCTCATTATGGGGCTGGAAAATCATCTCTGATTTCCAAACCAACAGCAGACTCACCAGCTGACTTCAACTTACCAAAGAGGTGCATGTTCCAGAAAACTTTATACTTCAGCTGTTTTGGAAATAGACATGATTTTTTTCCCCCAAAGAAGCAATGTCGTGAACGGTAACTATGTTGTCAGGGTAACTGACAAACTGAACCCGTTACATATCTAACCCAGGTACTACTGAACCTAAGTGTTTCTATCAGAAAAAAGTAGTCATTTTCAACTTGGGACATGGGTTTTAGTGGCAAAGAGAAAAGGGCAGAGAGAGAGAAAACGAGGAGACTCCTGCATTTGAAAGGACGACACTTCCTGCACTTAATAAATATTCTACACCCACCTCGCACAAAAAACCACAATGAGTCAATAAAACAGTCCTTGCTCTAAAAAAAGCTCCCAAGTCTGTGGTACAAAACGACAGCTAAGTAGGAATGGATGATCCAAGGTGATAAGGTTCCAGATTTGGGGAGTCAAGAAGAGCTTGTCTAAGCTGAGACAGAAGGGCCCAGACAGGCTGAGACGGGATAGTGGAGGGTCGGGAAGGTTGGGAAGATAGAGCATTCCAGACAGAGAGAAGAACATGTGCAAAGGCCAGAGAGCAAGAGCGAACAGTGTGTGTCTGGGAGCCTCTAAGGAGTCCAAAGTGGCTAGAGCATCACAGACATGGGGGTGGCTCAGAGGATGAGGCTGGAGGGAGAGGGCAGGCTTTGAAATGGTCTCAGCAATAAGGTCAAGCTTTGGGGGGCGGGTAACTTCACCCCAAGGCAAATGGGAGCCACAGAAAGGTTTAGAAGAAGGTGCATGGCCAAGAGGTGGAAGCAACCCATGTCTGCCCACAGATGACGGATAAACAAGATGTGGTATATACACAGGATGGAATATAATTCAGCCTTTAAAAAGGAAGGAAATCCAGTGACATGCTACAAACATGGGTGAACCTCGGGGGTATTACATCAAGTGAAGAAAGCCAGACACAAAAAGGCAAATACTATATGATGCTACATATATGAGGTGCCTCACATGGTCAAGTTCACAGAGAAGAAAGTAGAATGGTGGTTCTCAGGGGCTGGGGGCAGGGGGAAATGGAGAATTGTTTAATGGGTATAGAGTCAGTTTGCAAGATGAAAAAGTTCTGGAGATCTGCTGCAGAACAACGTAGATATATTTAACACTACTGGACTATATACTTTAAATGGTTAAGATGATAATTCATCAACTAATGTAAAAGTCAGGTGTGAATGGCAGAGGTCCCAGATGAAATGATCAGTCCTTCGCTATAGGTTTTTCGTTTTTCAAAAAAATAAAAAATAATAGTCACTCAAATCCATTTTAAGCTCTCTGATAGCAGGGACCGCCTCTCATGAAACAGGTGTCCACTGGCATTGGCAGGTGGAAGATCTGTGAATGAGACGCTCCTACAGGAAGTGCCTGCTTTCATGCCTGCCTGCAACGACCTACTTAAGCCCGGGTCGCTTCTGATACACATACCCCACAACTCCTCTGTGCACTGAGTTAGTTATTTGTCTCCCCTCTCGCCTGTGTTCCTAATAGAAAGCCCAGTCCTTGGCCAGTGCCCCCGGAAGAACAGCGGTTCAAGGGCACAAGCACCAGAGTCAGAACTTGGTTCAAATCCCAGTTCCCCCAGTCCCTACCAGTCCTCACCTTCCCAAGCCTCAGTGTCCTCATCTCTAAAGTGAGGGGTAGGGCTTCCCTGGTGGCGCAGTGGTTGAGAGTCCGCCTGCCGATGCAGGGAACGCGGGTTCGTGCCCCAGTCTGGGAAGGTCCCACATGCCGCGGAGCGGCTGGGCCTGTGAGCCATGGCCGCTGAGCCTGCGTGTCCGGAGCCTATGCTCCGCAACGGGAGAGGCCACAACAGTGAGAGGCCTGCGTACCGCAAAAAAAATTAAAAGAAATAAAGTGAGGGGTAACAGTACCAGGTTGTTGAGAGGACTCAGTGAGAAGGCACCTATGAGACACGGGGCCAAGCACACAGTCAGCACCAACGCGGTGGCTGTTATTTGTAGAGTCCCTAACACTGTATCCAGCGCAATTAATAAATTTTTTTTTTTTTAACGGTAATGTCCATTCAAAACTATTCAACAAAATGGCAGCTGTGGCTTCCAGGCCCAAGTGAAGCAGTGGCCGAAACTTTCAACAAATGCAACAGTCATGCTTGGTTCACATGAATCATAACACTTCTTAAAAGCAGAGAAAGTGGCCCAGGGGGCCCTCAGAAAAAATGAGCAATAGCATGTGGACAAGCTAAAGGGCCCCTAAGTCCATCCGTCACTCCTCAGCAGTACAAATACACACTCAAAGCAGCTCTGCGAAAGGATATAATCAAACCTTAAGAAGGAAAGAAATCCTGACACAGGCTATGGCACGGGGGAACCTTGAAGACATTCTGCTGAGTGAAATAAGACGGTTACAAAAAGACAAATACTGTCTGCTTCTACTCACAGGAGGTGTCTAGAGTAATGCAAACCATGGAAACAGAATGTGGAAAAGCCAGGGGCTGGAGTTAGAAGAAAATGGGGAGCTGTCACCTAACGGGCATAGCTTCAATTTTGCAAGACGGGCAAGCGCTAGAGACTGGCTACGCGACAGTGTGAATATACTTAACACTACTGAGCTGTACACTGAAAAATGGCATTTTTTAATATAAAGATGGAAATTGTTATATTATATGTATTTCCCCACTATTAAAAGTTAAATGAAAAATTTCAAAGGATCGCAACAATCTCATCTCAGATGGTTCTGGAGGAGGAACTGAGGCCAGCACAGGAATGTGATGCCGTGTCTGACCAGATCAGTCTGGTGGCCTTAGAACGAGTCATGCAGAATCACAGGGTGAACCAGCCCAGGCCCCAGGGCCTTTGAACCTGCAGGGTCCCCTGTCCCTCCTCAGTACCACTTTCCCCTTTGCCACCATCAGAGGTGACAACATCAGGTCCTCACAGCTCTGGGCCACATGTGCCTCCAACCAAAACAGGAATGCAATTTCATGTTTGCAAATGCAGGGCACGGATCCACCAGACCAAATATGAAGACACTCAGCGTACAAAGGAGCATGCAAACACTGTGCCGAGACTGTGTCAGAAGGCTCTGCACTGTCCTAGGCTTGAGTCTGCAACACGTGACTCCAGGGCAGTGAACTGCACACAGAGCCATGTTCATGTGCATCTGGGCTGATTGGGAAGCTGGTGGAGGTTAAGAACACGGGCTCAGGCACCTTCTCAGTCTGTTTGTGTTGCTGCTGCTGCCACTGTTGCAAGTGTGCTTGGTCTTGAGCAGTAAAAACACACCATCAGCATTGCTCCGTTACGTGGGCTTAGCCCACCGATATGCCTCAGTATGTCCTGACATCCTGCCCACACACCAGCGCTGGGCACGGGAGGTATAGAAACAAGTAAGGCCATCCCTGCTGCCAAGAGTCTGTGGTCTCATAAGAGCGTCAGATACGTAAGCTAGTGGGCACCTGTTCCTCACAGGTACTATGATGGACTAGAGAGACACGAAAGGAAGAAGATGGAATAAATGGATCTGGTGAGCACCTCTCCCCCCGCCAATCCTCTAACACTCCCTTTCTGAGTCTGAAGTGATTGCTGCTGCTGCTAATACCTGGGAGAGAATTAAACTCTTTCTCAATTCACCCCTCGAGCAATAAGGCATTTTGCTGTTGAAATCTTGATTGCTTTTTCATTTCAGATTTTGAGCTCCTTTAGGAAAACAGGGATTGATGAGCAAACAATCAGATTAACTCGCAGAAATCCACACCTAAGGACTAGCATTTCATCGGCTCTCTGCCTGCAGCAAATCCTAAAGTTTTTCCAATCAGGATTATGTAAGTAGGCGGCCCACAGCTAGAAAGGCACTCTCTGCTCAGAGTGAGGGCAGGGTGTCTCCTTCAGCCTTCAAAGTCCGTGCCTAATGTTCTTCCCAGGATTCCTTCCCAGAACACTGGTGGCAAAAAGATGCTTTGCAGGCGGCCTGGGCATCCAGTGAGGGCTTCCTCCCTGCTGTAAGAGGTAGTGATGTGGCTGCCACGCAGCCTAGAATCATCAGGAGACCAGCAGCTGCCGCCACGAGGCAGGGATCCCGTGCCTCTCCCCTTCCATTTGCAGGAGAACAAGTACCCACCAGAGGACCAGTGGGGTCCCAGAGAGTCCCCACTCAGGTCGGGAGGTAGCAGACATTCAGGCGTAAATGTCATTAACTCCCTGAACCCACTTACTTAAATTTTCCTGGCCAGTCAATGATAGAAGACCTAAAATTCAGTTCTTCTACTCCTTAGGAATGAGAGAACCAGGGGAGCCGGGAGGATCCTTGAAAAACCATCTGGTACTTCAGAAGGGATCTTGCCTGAACCAGAGGTTTGCAAAAGAGTAACTTTTAAGCAGCAAAATGCTATTTAGATTTGAGATGTTTCAATGGAGAAAAGAGGTCCAGCTCTGGCCGGAGCGGGTGGGGACGTGCAAGGGGTCTTTGCAGACACCATTCTCCACCCCAAGGGCCTGGGCACCCTCCAAGAGCGTATCCACCTGACAATGCCACTGAAAACCAGAGCATACCCGAACTTTAGAGACCTCTGAAATCTAAAACAAAACAAAACAAAAGGGCCACTGGCAACGACGTGTTACAATTCCTGCTTGGGACAGCAATCTCGTGCTATAGGCAACGCATATACTGTATTTCTAGTATTCATGTCAACATTTGTGGTGGGCATGAATATTCCCATCACGGATGAGGAAAATAAGCTACAGAGTCTACAGTGATTCCAAGAGGTGGCCTGGTGCTTTATCCCTCACCCTGCCCCCAACTCTATTTTTGGAAGGGGGACCCTTTACATACGCTATGCGTGCTCTCTCAGTCCTGTATGAGTACCATGTAAAAGTACTCCTTCCAGATGGACTACTATTTAAACACTTCCTCTAAAACATTCTCAAGCTGCCTGTGCACAGAAAGGGTAAGTAACCTGCCACAGGTCACACAGCTAACATGCAAGGGAGCTGGCCTGCAGATCAGATTCTGTGCCTCCAAAGCCCATGCACCTTCCATCAGACCCCACTGCTTCTCTAACTGAAATCCCTAGGGCTGCTGACCAGGCCTCAGGGGAAGCTAAGGAGGACCAGTCACCACTCCGCTCCGTACCAATCTTTCACATGCGAGCAGACAAGTACCCAAAACACACTCTTCTGCTTCACAACGTTTCTGGCCTTCGTTCATGCAGAGAGGAAGCGGCCGCCACTGCGTCGTTGCACATTATCACAAGACAGGTTTCCAAAGATGACGTCAACGGGACAGAGTCTGAGTGCCAAGCTTTTCATATTTAATCTGCAGTTGACAAA
Source organism: Delphinus delphis (assembly GCF_949987515.2). Classification (NCBI taxonomy): domain Eukaryota; kingdom Metazoa; phylum Chordata; class Mammalia; order Artiodactyla; family Delphinidae; genus Delphinus; species Delphinus delphis. Next base: position 65,712,504 of record NC_082699.1, read on the forward strand.
ACAAATGCCTGGGCAGCTGGCAGAGCAGACTCGGTGACCCTGCTAAAACCACACTGCCTTGTACGTGTTGTGACCAGGTGGAGGGACAGCAAAGAGGGGCAGGAGCCCGCTCTCACTCCTTTCATTCCCAAGGGGACTCCAAGTACGGGGTTCCCTGCACAGCCTTCCCCGAATCAGCTCTGCGATGACCCTGGTCCCCAGCAACCTTCATAAGTCAGCAGCCTGCTCACCCACAGCACCACAGACGGGGGGCAAGAAGAAGAGGCTCCCCCAGACACAAGGGACAAGGACGGAAAAGCAAACAAGCCCCCCAAAGCATCGGCTAATAATAAGCATACTGAAATACAGTTCTAATGGCCAACGTAAAAGGGAACAGATGTGATACAGTGTCGGGTTTAACAATGACTTTTGCACACCCTCCAAGTCGTTCCACGACAACAGATTTATAACATTTGGGATAAAATGGCTGGAAAATGTAAAGATGAAGTGCTTTGCTCCAAATGATTTGGACAGATGCTCGCTAAACTGGTTTATTGCAAATTTCCTTGTACGCGGTTAACAGGAGGTAATTAGTATGCACGGGAGGAGAATTTCACCTGAATTTCATAGAGTTGACATCTATTAAAGTCAACAGACAGAAAGGCAGAGCTGTGAATGTTCTTTTAAACTGGCACCTGAGAGTCTCTGCAAAAAACAATCGGCACCAACTGCCAACACACACGTTCCAGACGCCAGGCTTCCCAGCAGCTCCCAAATACCCCGTCCTCCCTTCCCCTTGTCTCTGGGACTCGGTACACGCCGTTCCCTCCGCTGGGACTCTGCCCTGCCTGCCGGCGTCTGTGCCCCCGTGTGACCCTGCCTGGGTGTCACCGGGACTGAGCAGTACTCCGGGAGCTCTGCCTGCAAGTGGCCCCCTCTCTGCTTGATCTCTGCGCCCATCACACACCGTCCTGCCACTGCTCCTTCACGCTGTCTCCTCCGTCAAGACTAGGCTTCTTGCAGGTGGGGCTCCTGTCCATTGCACAGTGCCCGGCATGGGCAACACTCAAAAGATATTTGCTGAATAATGGAAACCGGGAAGCTCGGAAGGAAGAAATCACTTGGGAAATGGTGGGTGGTGGTGGTGCGGTTTGTTAAAGCCAATGGGAATGCAAACAAATTCACACAAAATAGATCTGGTTTCTCTTTTCAGACTTGCTTCAAAAGACTTTGACATCTCTAGCTGGTTAGATATTAAGTACCACAGAGTTTATTAGACTCATGGAACTGGAAGGGATCCTCGGTCACGTGGCCCAGCGTCTGTATAATGCAGGAAACGTGTCTGCTTTGCTCCCAAACACACCACTGATGCTCTGTTACCCTGGGAGACATTTCTCCCCCAAAAGCCATCCACTGCAAGCCGAGAATAACAGTACACACATTACAGCCGAATTCTTTTCTTCCCACTGCTACAGCTTTCTCCCTGCTTGTCCTCTCCAACAGATGCAAAGACACTTGGGAGTTAGGGCTTCATACCCACAGCTGGGCATGTTTGTCCTCGGAAAAATGGCATGGAGCAGTCTTCTGAAAGGGACAGCTTCTGCTCGTCCCCTCTAGGTAAGGCACTCAGGGAGGTCATTGGGGAAACTCTAACTCCCAAGGGTGCTTAGCAAGGTCTTGGCATGCAGTGGACACTCAAAATATTTCACAGTTGGTCTTTACCAACATCAATCCAGTGTCAGCCACACACCTTCCCTTTCGAGGTCCTCAATTCCTTCCCCTTAAATTCCCATCAGGTAGAGCAGGACGAAGCACTTTCTAGGACTCACCTAAAGCTAATTAAGTCAACCAGTTTTAGAGCAGAGTCTGTGTGAGGACAGACATTACAGTGGCAAGAACTACTGGCTTGTGCACACAGCAATAACACTCCCAGAATTTCCAGACATCTTTTCTTCTGCCTGCTTGCAAAATTAAATTAAAAAGCAGAACAGGGCTTCCCTGGCGGCACAGTGATTGAGAGTCCGCCTGCCGATGCAGGGGACACAGGTTCGTGCCCCGGTCTGGGAAGATCCCACATGCCGCGAAGAGGCTAGGCCCGTGAGCCATGGCCGCTGAGCCTGCGCGTCCGGAGCCTGTGCTCTGCAACGGGAGAGGCCACAACAGTGAGAGGCCTGTGTACCGCAAAAAAAACCCCAAACAACAACAACAACAAAAACAGAACAATGGGATTTCAATGCCTCACCGAGCTCTGAGAGGGCAAATGAAACACTATCTTGAATGGCTGGACAGGGAATACGGTTTCTCCTGTTGAGCTCGGCTGTCTAGTTCAAAGGCCGTCCTCGCCCACATTCCAGCCCTTTCCCGGCATCCCTCTGGAGAATCAAGACAAGAGAAGGCAAAAAAAAAAAAAAAAAGAAAAGCACAGCCACCCTGACCACCTGGAATCCCTTCACCCATAAAGGCAACTTCTATCAAACCATCTTCCTTCCCACACGCCCCTTTCTTCCCATTCCCCACCCAAACCCACAAGGAAAGAAAACAATGACGCCACTGCAATCACCATGACTCTGACCTTTAAATGTTTAACCAGGGATCTATTTTTTTAAGGGCCCGATAAAAAGGCAGGTGATTTGTTTTCAACATGAGTCACAAAATCCCCGCAGTGAAATAATTCAATTAAATATTTAATGGCCTTAGGTTTTGTTTGAGGCACTGCTGATGGCTGTGCCGTGTCAGCGCTGGCCATGGTCTCATGAGTGAAGGGGTTGGCCCCAGGAAAGGAGAGGGGCTCAGGGGAGGGCGGGCTGCCCTAAACCAGAGCTGGGAAGCAGGCTCGGGGGTGGGAGCGGGGCCAGCACTGTAGCATCATCTGTCAATAACACAGAAGCAGAGGCCGTGACCTCTCATGGACTATTTCCTATCGCTTTTCCCAGAGAAATCCTTCTTAACCCTTGGAGGGACACCAGGATTCTCGAGGGGGTTCTTGGCACTGAACTGTACGGTTCAGGATTTGGTTGGGTTTTGTTTCTCTGGGGTGATGTGCTACCATGAGCTGGCTTTACTCTCTCAGTTCAAAAGACCCTCCCCGACTGGAGTCGCAAGAAAATAAGGGGAGGGGGCCTAAGGGCAAGGTCAGAGTACAGACACACACACACACCACCCCACCACAAGAGGAAGAACAAGCCAACCTGCTTGCCTTTATCAGTCCTTTCAGGAGCTGACGTCTTGGGTGTTAGGGGAAGCATCCAGGTGATGTCTAATTCAGAGAACTGTTTCATCTGAAGGATTCCAGTAACAAAAGACTCCCCAAACCACTCAATTTAGCTGTTACAGGGGATGGTTACCCTAAGGAAAATGTTTAACTTCACACAGATATTTATCCTTCTTACAAAGAACGCAGGGGACTAAACTGCACGTGTTCATACGTAGGTATTAAACTTGTCGTATTTCCCCCAGATAATGTCCATTAAGGTACTGATCCGTCATCTTCACAGGCGGCAAATACTGAAAGGCTGAAATTATTAGACAACGTGGTTTAGGCTCAATTCTGTGAACACCACATCTCCTTTTCACCCAACATAAATAAATCCAGCACCCAAAATAGTTTGGTGCCCTGACCTCCCAAAACCTCTCATCTGCACAGTGAATTTCTGCTGAATTAACAAATCGGCCAGAAAGTGAAATTTATAATATCAACCATCCAGTTTAAGCATTTGGCTTAAAAAACAAAATCAAATAAAAAGCACCTAAAACACAGAAACACCTTCCAAACTATGTTGCCATCTTGTCCTTCCCTGAGAAGATAGGAAACTCGGCCTTCTCTCGTCAGCTCATCAGAGCTGTCAAACATTGCTTCCCTGGGTGAATGGATAAGTGCTGCTTAAATCAGCTTAAAACAAAGGGGAGAGATTTCCTTGCAGGCCCCATTGAAACATGCTAGTCAGCACTCATGCACAGAGTCGAGAAAACTCGTCAGTGTGCAAAGACCTGTACAGACAAAAGAAGAACAAGACAGCCCTGCTCCCAAGGACTGGATCCCAGAGTAGGGGAGATGGGAGCCCGCACATACTGTTTCACATGAGCTACGAAAGAGCTCCAAAGCGATGGCAACGGAGCGCCATCTTTCGGAGCAGGGCAGGGCCGTGGCGCAAGATTTTCTGTCCAGGTTGCGGAAGGGCCGGTGAGAGGCACGGACCAACGTTCAGAGGGGAGGTGACCCAAAGCAGTCTAGACTCAGGGGGTGATGTGACAGAGAGAGAAAAAAAAGTAAGGGATGGGTATGGGAGGGCTGCAGGGAGCAGCATCTGTTCACCCTGAGAGCAGAGGGTGATGAGCGAGGCAGGACCAGGAATGGAAAGTAAGTTTGACATCCAAGGCTCAGGCAACCTCGACTGGGAGTTCTATGAACAGACACGGAAATCAAGAGGCGGCAGTTTGGCCTGGCTGAGTCTCGGGCGCCACCGGGAGGGCCACATATCCCTGTATTGTGCCAGGTGTGTTGATGGCGCTGAAGTAGATGCCTGTCCGGATAAATGGAGACCAACCAGCAGACAGCGGGAGGAGACTGCAGGCTGACCCAAAGGGGTGCACTGGCCCAGAGCGGGGAAGTGTGGGCACGAGAATGAACGAAGCCCTCACCCAAAGCTGTTCCCTGCCCTCCACCTGACAAATGGCAGATGTCTGGCAAATGCCTGGAAACTTCCTGACACTCAGCTCCTTGTCCTTGTTTCATAGATAAATGCTATAAACGACACGGCCACATTTCCCCGATAGATACTTCAGCGGCTGGAAGAGCACGGAGGCCCCCAATCTGTCGGGGCCTGGGTATGTGGATTTCAGATCCAAATATGCAAATCATCCCCTTTTAGGGGAAATGGTTTTCTGGGCAGGACTTGGGGCTTGGGAGCCAGAAAGAAGAGTGAATGAGAAGGCACGTGCGAACGGCTGTCCTTCTTTGTTGGGCAGAATCAGGCTCACGTCCGGGCTCGGCCTCCTGCTAGTTATGCGACCCTGGGAAGGATTTCTCTGAGCCTCGGCGTGCTTGTCAGCAAAGTGGGCCTTTTAAGATTCTACTCAGGGAACATATGAGATAAATCACCTGAGAATACACTACAAAATGCAAAGAGCTCCACAAGGGCAAGTGGCAGAATCCTTCTCATCTTTGCACTGAACCTATCACAATAATTCTGACTCATTCTTATAGGCCGGAGTCCAGTCCAGAGAAATGAACGTGTGGTAGAGAACTTAAGGATAATAATAAGACCCAAATACACACACACAGAAACTGCAGCTTTGAGAACCACTGTGAAAGGCACTTAAATGCTCCAGCTGCGAGCACAGCTATGCTGCCTTCTTTAAACACATCGAGTTTTCTTTAATTTCTTAATGAACAGACACCTAGGCGCTGCTACAGAACAGGAAGGCTACACATCCATTTTCATGAGCAAACCCTCATACACAGCAGTGTGTCCATCCAAGAAATCCGGATGACAGGATTACATCCGGGCAATGTCCCCAGTGCCCGCCTGCACCTCCCAGTGGGCTTACAGGGTCAATTTTCCATAGTGTGTGCCTTTGATATAAGCAAAATGAGCACCCACTACAGGCAGGGTACTGTGCAAAGCCTGACGAGGACAGGAAGGGGGAGGCTGAGATTCAAACCCCATTATGACTCCAGGGCCAGGGCTCTTAAGCACAACACTATGCTGACAAGGATGATGATGATGATGATGATGATGATGATGATGATGATGAGGATGATGATGATGAGGATGGTGATGAGGATGGTGATGAGGATGGTGATGAGGATGATGAGGATGATGAGGATGATGAGGATGATGATGGGAATGAGTGAAGGGACCAGACAAAGGCCAAACCACAGCCAATCTGAAGGACTGCAGGAGAGGAAGTTGGGGTGCATGGATCTTCCAGAAGTAGAATAATTTCTCACTACACGGAGTCTTTCTAATGTTTCACTGGTTCTTTTCTGGAGAACCTTCTACATGCATTCTACATGCGTTGGTCCAGACCACGGACAGCTTTTCAGCTGCCTTTTCTGCCGAGATGCTTGAGCTAGAAAACAATCCCATAGCCCAGGTAGCCCCAGTCAAAAAGACCTGAGAAGCATGAAGTCCAGAAATTAGCAATCTCAGCCACAGAGCAGGGGGTCATAGGAATCTAGTGTGATTCCATTCCATGAGGCAGTGTTTATTGGGAAGCACTCCTCCTGCCCTTGGAAAAGAGGTGATGAGATGTACCTGATCACAGGATAGGGTGGATAGAAATGACCAAAACTCAGTGAGAACAGATCAGAGTGCCCTGCAAATTCCGCCTGGGATATCTGGTTGCAGGTTTCTTCCTCTGGGCGTGGCCCCAGCCTCTGTTCCAGCAGACAGAAGAGAAAGGAAGCAGGGATGGCATCTACATGGTGATGGTCGCAGGGGCTGGTGCATGCCGCCCTGGCACTAAGGTCTCCCGAGGCATCTCCCGGTCACTGTGGCTGATGAGACAGCAGTTTGTTCCCAGCCCCTGGCCAGCCTGCACACCTGGAGTCGAAGTGAGCCCGTCACAGGATACTGCTCCACCCCTGGGGTCCCCCCCACATTCCCGTTCACCAGGTCAAAGTTCACACAGAGAAAACTTTCCAGGGCCTCAAGAAGCTGTCAGCCGGTTCTCAAAAGAGAAACTGAGGCTATGTTTATCCTCTCCCGCTCCCTGGCACCTCTGATGGCGTCTTCACGGTGCCTTCGGGCTACCTGAAGACCTGGAGTCCTCTTAAACTATCTAGAGCTGGTTCCATTAAATTATTTAAGTGAGTGCTCGAAGGATGAGGGTTGGCGATCAGGGAGAAACTGGAGCCCAATCACTGCATGAGCTAACGCTTCTGGGCTCCACTGCATGCACTGGGCACTCGACACTTCCCCTTCTCCACAATCCCACAAGGCAGGCACCTCTACTTGATAAAGAAGGAGACTGAGGCTCACAGAGGTTGTCACTTCTCCAAGGTCACAAGGTGAGAATGTGTTGGAGCAAGGATTCAAACCGGGGCTGTCAGGTCCCAAAACCCCATTCTCAACTCCTCCAAAACATAGAGCTGCAGCCAAGGAGAAGAGGTGACAGGGGACCAGGAAGGCAGGAAGGTGCCGGGAATAAGTCACAGAGAAGGCAGGATGGGATCAGAGCCCGAGCAGCACCGTGGGTCCCCCAGGGACCACTCAGGGGGTCAGGTAGGGAGTTGAGAGGCCTCGGGTGCCAGCCTGAGGTGTCTGAATTTCCACAGGTCACAGAGAGCCAGGGAAAGAAGACCGGGGAAGCCACATGAGCTGCACTTTAGAAAAAAAAAAAAAATCGCCATTTCCTAGGGATAGAACCACCCGATGGATAGAACACTAGCTGTGGTGCACAGTATAGGACAGGCCCCTAAAAGGAGCAGAGGCTAAAAGCTTGGCAGGGGAAGAGGGGTGCTTCCCATCACAGGCAACAAGTCTGAGCTCCATCAACCTTGCCGCCCCTGGCCTTCTCACTCCTGGATCATGCTCCCAGTACACAGCTCCAATTATCTGTTCCAATTACACCACTGCCACAGGACACTAGATCCAATGACACGAACCAGCAGCAGGCTGCTTACCCAGCCCCGGGCTGGCATTTATGCCCCTGAGTAGCAGGAAGGCTTCATCTCCAGCTCCCCACAGCTCGCCCGAGGAACCTGGGACCGTAGGTGAGCCCAGCGGGACCCCCACCTCCGTCCCCCACAGGCCCGCACAGCAGGGGCTCTGGAAAAGGGCTAGCAGACACCGCCGGGAGGACCTGGAGAAGACAGGGCTCGCTCACCTTCAAGTCCACTGTCCTGGGCAAGGAGGCTTTCAGGATGCCAAAAGCAATGGCACCAATCCCAAAGGGAGTTCTTTCCCCACTGACAAGAGCAATTTACAGAACATCCAAGTTCCAAGTGTTTTGTTAGTTCACTAATAGACTCCTGAGCTTGGGTGTCTACAGTGGGCCAGAAACTGTGAGAAGCACTGGATATAATTTCATTTAATCCTCACTCATGGCAACCCTCGGAGACAAGTGTTACGTTACCCACCTCCTTCCATTTTATTATTTATTTATTTAATTTATTATTTATTTTTGGCTGCATCGGGTCTGAATTGCGGCACGTGGGATCTTCCGTTGAGGCACGCGGGCTTCTCTCTAGTTGTGGCACTCGGGCTTCTCTCTAGTTGTGGCGTGCGGGCTCCAGAGCACGTGGGCTCTGTAGTTGCAGCACGTGGGCTCCCTAGTTGTGGCGTGCAGGCTTAGCTGCCCTGCAGCACGTGGGATCTTAGTCCCCGGACCAGGGATTGAACCGGCGTCCCCTGTATCGCAAGACAGATTCTTAACCAATGGACCACCAGGGAAGTCCCCACCTCTGTATTAAAGATGAGGAAACTGAGGCTAAGAGAAAGTTGCTGTATGTGGGTCAACCCAGGATTCAAATCCAGATAGGGTCTAGCTCCAAAGTCTGTCCTTCAGGTCCCATTACACCATGGCACGTTCTGGAAGGAACATGCATAGATTTCATGTCATCCTAGACTATCTAAAGGAGAGTTTTATCCACCAAGAGGGCCCACGGGGCAAAAAGGGCAAATGACAGTTAACATACACGGAGAGCTCAGGAGCCAGGCCAAGGTTTAAGCTCTATACACATGTTAATTTATTTTAGTTCTTCTAGCAAACTTGTGAGGAGGTACTATTATCATGCCCATTTTATAGACGAGGAAACTGAGACTCAGGGCAATTAGGTCACTTAAAGTGACAGAGCTTAAGAAATGCTCAAGCTGGGTACTGAGCTCTAAGGGTACCTGACTCTGACACCCAAGATCTGACCACTGAGCCACACTACAGCTGGATTTTGTGTAAGCCCCTCCCCAAAACAGACCCCAAGTACAAGCACCTACGTTCCCAGTTGCTGAGACAGACAAGCGCCTCCGATGTAAGTAGCCTCCTGTCCTGGTGGAGGTTGGGCAGACATTGTTTCCATCCCAACCCACAGAGAGCCTGACTGAAGAGTGGGTCCTTTCTCCCAGAGAGCACAGCGCAAGGCCTCCCCAACACCCTGGAAGAACAAGAGGTCTCCCTAAGTGAATCATCCGGACAACTAAAATTCCCTCTGTGAGCATCATGAGTCTTCATCTTCATTTTTTTTTTTTTTTTTTTTTTTTGCGGCACGCGGGCCTCTCACTATTGTGGCCTCTCCCGTTGCAGAGCACAGGCTCCGGACGCGCGTGTTCAGCGGCCATGGCTCACGGGCCCAGCCGTTCCGCAGCCATGGCTCACGGGCCCAGCCGTTCCGCAGCATGTGGGATCTTCCCGGACCGGGGCACGAACCCGTGTCCCCTGCATTGGCAGGCGGACTCTCAACCACTGCACCACCAGGGAAGCCCCATCTTCGTTTTAACTATGAGTTTTTTAAAAACACATTGCACATATTATACCATCTGTCAACACAGCCATCGAGAGCCAAGCAGGCCCGTTACACAGGTGGGTGTCATTCACTCAGGGAAAAGGTGACTCGGGGATGGAGCAGGGGCAGAGCATGAGACCTGGAAGCTGAGGAAGGGGAAGGACTGAGAAGAAAAAGGACGAGAGAGGTCACTGAGAGTTTTCACTATTTTGATTTTTTTAATTTATTTATTTTTGGCTGCGTTGGGTCTTCGTTGCTGCACGGGCTTTCTCTATTTTGAGAGCGCAGGCTCAGTAGTTGTGGCGCTCAGGCTCTAGAGCGCAGGCTCAGTAGTTGTGGCGCACAGATTTAGTTGCTCCACGGCATGTGGGATCCTCCCAGACCAGATCCCGAACCCGTGTCCCCTGCATTGGCAGGAGGACTCTTAACCACTGCGCCACCAGGGAAGCCCCTGATTTTCAAAGATGTCACATCTACGATCTGATTTCTCCCCACAATTCTAAGGAACGAGGAGCAAGCAAGAACTGATGTCCTTGGTTTACAAATAGTGGAAGTGAGAGTCAAAGAAATTCAGCCACATACCAGGTGGTATAGACGCTGGCTATACAACGGGACCCACGGACCAGCAGCAAGACCTGGGGGCCCCTGCTCCAGACCTCCTACATCACGGCCTACATCCCAACAAGAACCCCAGTGGTTTGCAGGCACTTTCAAGTCTGAGATATGCTGGTCTAGTGCACAGGCTTTGGGGTCAGAAAAATCTGGGTTCCGGTTCTAGCAACACTACTCACTGGCCATTGACTTAGAGCAAGCTACGCAGCCCAACCGGCCTGAACACTCTCACCTGTAAAGCAGTAGTTATTTACAAGGCAGTTGTAAGAAGTAAACAAAATAATGCACGTAAAGCACTTCGCACAAAATCATTACCCGCCCCCCAAAACAGCAGTGGGCCCTGCTATTGCCAACATTTAAGGGTAGAACCCAAGTCACCACATCCCGCCTCTCATCACTTTCATCCTTCGGGAAACTTCTGGCCATGGCACTCCAGAACCCGCCTGGTAGTTTGCAATGTTCTGCCACCCACCACTGTGTTCTTAAATACACAGTTTAACACAGCAGCATCACCGAGATAAAGCTGCCAACCACACTTGGAGCCGAAGACCCACTTGTGTAAGGAAGGGAAAACAGTGACTAACGGTGGCACTTAAACATCTCGTCAGCCAGCACCACAAGGCTTTGCCCTTGGGCCTAAAGCACCTCACACACCAGGCACTGAGGTCAAAGGCAAGGAGGTCGGGGGACGGGGCAGGCTGGCGCTTCTGGACTCTGATTCCAGGCGAGTTGCCACAGCTGGGGGCCCTGAGGACACGGTCACTACCTTGACCCAGGAATCTCCCCATTGACACAAAATGTCCTTTACTTCAGGGCCAGCAAACGCAAGACACACAACACGTGAGCCCTTGCAGACACCGAAGGCACGTACGAAGTAAAGGTTTTGTCTACACAACAGGGTCCCAACACCTCTGTGCAGGTCAGAGCCTGTCCCGGGCAGCTGGCCGTTACCCCGCTCACAGCCCTGCTTTTCCCCTGGGCCTCACCAGGCACTCGGCCTCGAGTCCTGGTCAACTCTTACCTGTCCCTCACTCACCTCAAGGCTCCCCAACTGTGTCCTAAGATGTCTCTGGCTCCATACCGTGCACATCACTCCCAAAGGCTCCCGGGTCTACCGGCTTCTGTCTCTTCCCAGCTCAAATCATTTGCAGCACCACTCTCATCTTTGTCAACCTCCTACAACAGATCCTGCCTCATCGGGCCCTACTGCTTACAGAATAAGACCCAGGGTTCTCCAGAGTCAAAGGCAGCAAAGCTAAGGCTCCCATCACTGCCCGACCACCCACACCCAGCCTCCTGGCCTCGCCCCTGAGATAAACAGATCTGGAGTTGACACGTGGTGATGGCTGTCCTGCAGGTTTGGTTTTAACAGAAGGTAAACAGAACAGGCAGGAAGAGGTAAGGAGCTGACTCTCCACACTGCCCTTTATTAGCGCGCACACACCACAAACCAAAGTCAGCAAAAAATATGCTGGATCTTGTTACCAACTGGAAATTTCTCCAACCAAGGGGCTGTTGCTGTCTTAGGAGCCAACACTTTAATAAACCTACTGTTGGTCAGAAACTTTTGGGAACTCACATTGAAGAACAGCTGTCAGAATCAGGTTTATAAGTAACTTAAGAAAACCCGTTTCTGCGACTGTTTCACGGTCATACACACGTTCTGATCGTAAGCGGTATTGAACAGCTTTGTCACCCAACCTGGTACCAGGACTTGGCTCCAACTCCTATTGGAAAAATTAGGTCCGATCTCAGTGGGGTACAAAGTTACCACAGTGGGGACTTCCCTGGTGGCACCATGGTTAGGAATCCACCTGCCAGAGCAGGGGACACGGGTTTGAGCCCTGGTCTGGGAAGATCCCACATGCCGCGGAGCAACTAAGCCCATGTGCCACAACTACTGAGCCCGCGCTCTAGAGCCCACGAGCCACAACTACTGAGCCCTCATGCCTAGAGCCCGTGCTCCGCAACAAGAGAAGCCACTGCAATGAGAAGCCCGCGCACCGCCATGAGTAGCTCCCACTCGCTGCAACTAGAGAGAAGCCCACGCACAGCAACAAAGACCCAACGCGGCCAAATATAAATTGATTAATTATTTTAAATAACAGGGCTTCCCTGGTGGCGCAGTGGTTGGGAGTCCGCCTGCCGATGCAGGGGACGTGGGTTCGTGCCCTGGTCCAGGAGGATCCCACATGCCGCGGAGTGGCTGGGCCCGTGAGCCATGGCCACTGGGCCTGCGCGTCTGGAGCCCGTGCTCCACAATGGGAGAGGCCACAACAGTGAGAGGCCCGCGTACCGCAAAACAACAACAACAACAACAAAAACAAAGTTACCACAGTGAATGGTTTTAAAGTAATGTTTGTTGATTCCAATTCGATATTTGTGTAGAGTTCTGATGGTAGTTCTAGAAATGGTTCCCTGGAAGATCTGAGCAATGGCCACACTGATGGAGCAAAGTGAAATTAGTTGCCGAGAGCAATTAATGCAATGACTGCTCTCACACTTCAAGGTGTGATCCCGATCCAAATTTAGGTATGAAAGTAGACATTCATCAAAAGGACAAAATAGCCATGACCTTCTCCAGGCAGCTTCCTTTGAGACCAGTAAGAAGGATACTGTATAGGCCAGTCCTTCTAAATGAGATCTACAAAGCTCCAATGACCCCTATGTTTCTTTGTACTTTCCTTCATCATCCTTTCAAACCACACTGTATAAATATTTACAAATACGAAGAGATCTCCACCTGTCACCAAGGACACACCCTTTACCAAAAGGGTTATGACAACTGGAAAATGTAAGTCACCAGCCTGATTTCTGTGATCAGCTAACTAGAGCCTTCACATTTTCCTTGGTCTAAATCCCTTTTCTTCCCTGTTGCTAAAAACAACAACCGGCAGATGTACAGTCCATGCCCTTGGTATTCAGTGCGTGGTCCCTGGGTCAGGAGCCCCAACATCCAGGAGCTCCACAGGAATGCAGCATCCCCGGCCTCACCCAGACTGGCCGCCTCAGAACCCGCATCTGACAGGACCCCCAAGTGATGCCTGTGCACAGCAGTGTTTGAAAAATGCTGCTCTATGTGACAATTTTAAAAGACAGCAAATGATTTTAAAGAGCCCTAATGAATGTTTTGTCTTTACAAAATAATGAACCCTCAACGTTTTGTTTTTGCAAAACAACAAACTCGCCTCTGACTCCGTTTCCTCATTTACTAAAAGGGAACAGGGCACGTTCTCAACCCTGCACAATCTCCCTGGATTTGTGTTAAGTTAATGCTGAATCAGCCTTGCTCAGAGCCTGGAACATAAAAGGAGCTCCATCAAACGCCCACTTCTTAACCCTCCAGTCGTCACTTCTCTCCTCTCCCTTTCTTCCTCTAAGCAAACCTCACTTTGGGGTTGAAAACAAGAAAGATTAAGGAACAGCACTTGAGAGAAGAGGAGGAAACAAACGCACAGAACAAGTCACAGGACACAGCTGCTCTACGTTGCCTCACAAGTCAGTAAAGTGAGAGTATGCTGGTTGTACCTTCCCCTTCAGACAGCAGATCAACTCCAGTTAGCCCAGAAACATGGCTGCCGTCTCCAAAGTTTAAGAAGACTTGGATTTCTTTCCTAAAATGCTCATCTGTAAATTTACATGTAAACAGAGAAATGTGTAATGCCTGATACATCCCAGCCAAAGGCCCTAACACCGCTGTTCCTATAAAGCCCCAGGTCCCTCTAGCCAGAGCGCAGGAAAATCCTTATCACTGTCACTTATTGTGGGTTATCTCCCATCTGCCACGCTAAGTTGCTTGAGGCTGGGGAGAGTGGCTTATTCATCTTTATACCCTCCAAAGCACTGCCAGACCCAGGAGGCAGTGGGTGCTCAATCACTGCTGTTGCGAGGATGTCCTGAAGCTGTTATTGTCTGTACTGCAATTGCCCTATTTCGAGGTGGAGTCCACTTATCCACTTATTTTATGGCCCCCCGATTTCTCTTTTGTTCAACTGCTACCATGCTTTCCATCTGGCTGCTAAACAAAATAGTGAGGAAGTTTACTTTCTCAGTATTCTCACCTAGGCTAAATAAAATGCCCTGTACATACACCAAGTATTGAACGAGTCTCTGAGGAAGGTCTTGAACACAAAGGTGAGAGGGTCTGTTTGCCAGGCTCCTCAGGCTATGACACAAAGTCCAAAGCAGCCTCAGACACAGGTTCTGGGTTTATTTGCAGTTACCGGCAGATTTCTTTCTCTCTTTTTTATTAAACATGTTTTGAGACTCCAAATGCGAGGAAACTGTAACAAAGGTTATTATTAACTCAGGGAGCTTACCTCCAAAAAGTTTTCCGAAGGGCAGCCAATGTGACACGATCATTGTGACAGCTATGACAAATTAAGCTTTATTTGCCCAAGAGCCCTCCCTGTTCATTTAGCTGTGATCACTAAGGCCTCCTGATCCTGGCTGAGGAAATGCACACCTAGCTGTCACTCAGAGCCTCAGAGCTCGCAGACTGAGTCTCCAAGGGTTCCTGTACAACAAACAGAAAGCACCCGAACACCACCGCCATCAGGAAGGCGCCCTCGAGAGGGGGCTGCCTCACATCTCGGCACGTGGGGCTCCATCGTGACCTTGTGTGATGGCCTCAGAGCCTCTTTAGAGGAACCAAAGGTCAGCGTTTGCTGTGGGCAGGGAGCCAATGGCAACTGACTCTACCGACTGCATGATCTTTCAGGACTTGCTTACATCATTTAAAAATTCAAAGGTATAAAACCTGGAACTAAGATGAGACTTTCCTCTGGTGTCCATGGAAATGGCTAAGGAAGGAAGGATCTTTTAATCTTCTGCTGCATGCCCTGTACCTTACATGGTCCCCCACGCTGATATCACAACAACCCAGAGAGTCAGACATTTAACCCAAAGACCAGGAAACTGTGGCCCTGCTAAGGCCCCAGAAGAAGTACCAGGCTCCAGGACTGTCTACTCCAAAACAAGCACACTTGTTCATACTTTCCTAAAGGGCCATCCTGCCCCCTCAAAAGAGAGTTCAGATTAAGGTGGCTGGATTTTAAAATGAATTTATTAATCTAATCCCTCCCAAGTATATATTCTGTGAAAGAGAACAGAGAAATGGAGAGGGAACTAGAGAAGCAAACAGAAGCAAGAGAGGTTTCGGATGGTAACAATAAAGAATCACTCATGGGGGGCTTCCCTGGTGGCGCAGTGGTTAAGAATCCACCTGCCAGTGCAGGGGACAGGGGTTCAAGCCCTGGTCCAGAAAGATCCCACATGCCGCAGAGCAACTGAGCCCGTGCGACACAACTACTGAGCCTGAGCTCTAGAGCCCGCAAGGCACAACTACTGAGCCCTCATGCCTAGAGCCCGTGCTCCACAACAAGAGAAGCCACCACAATGAGAAGCCTGCGCACCGCAACGAACGGTAGCCCCCGCTCAACGCAACTAGAGAAAGCCCATGTGCAGCAACAAAGATCCAGTGCAGCTAAAAATAAAAATAAATAAATAAATTTATTTAAAATAAAAAAAAGAATCACTCATGGGACTTCTCTGGTGGTGCAGTGATTAAGAATCCACTTGCCAATGCAGGGGACACGGGTTCGAGCCCTGGTCTGGGAAGATCCCACATGCCGCAGAGCAACTAAGCCCGTGCGCCATAACTACTGAGCCTGCACTCTAGAGCCCGTGAGCCACAACTACTGAAGCCGGTGTGCCTAGAGACCATGCTCTGCAACAAGAGAAGCCACCACAATGAGAAGCCCGCACACGGCAACAGAGTAGCCCCCGCTCGCCGCCAACTAGAGAAAGCCCGCGCACAGCAACAAAGACCCAACGCAGCCAAAAGTAAATAAATTAATTAATTTAAAAAAAAAAAGCATCACTCACGGCCAGTACCAAATGAGGGATGCATGGGGTGAGGCGCCTGAGTGGGCTGAGGCGGGGATACAAGCCCAAGGAAGCCCTTCTCCCAAGGGGGAAGCAGAGTACAGGGCTCTGATGGATGGGCTGGTGCGGGGCTTGGTACTGGAGGGTGAGCACCAAACACTTGCAGAAATGCAGGCAGGAGGGGGTGAGAGCATCTGCAAACTTTTGGCCTTGGCTCAGCTGCTGTTTCATGCTGGGGCCTGCAGGAAACAGGTGGTCATTTCCAGTCACATCCTGGCAGGAGTGGAATTTCTGTGTCACATTTGGGCCTCAGATTCTTCACCCAAAGCAGTGTTCTCCCGAAGAGCCTTTAAGTGAAGGGGTGATCTGCCTCTAAAAGCTAGAGGGCTGGGTTTCATAGCTACACTTGGGATGCGTGCACTTGCTCATTCGTTCATTTCATACAAACTCCGACTGAGCCCAGGTGTGAAGGTTGCTATGGGAACACGAAACCAAATCAGTCTGAACTTGCCCTCAAAGAAAGTCTGCTCTCATAGAAGACTCAGACACAAGTTAGATAAATTCAGGAGGTGAAACAGGTTTGGGACTTTATAAAGGAGATGTATTAATTTCAGTTGCGAGTTAGGATAGCGTTTCCCAAGCTTTACCGTGCATAATAAAAATCACCTGAGAAACCTCCCCTTCCTTCTCATGAAATTCCGTGATTCCTCTATCTTTTTAGGGCAGAAGACATTCACTTTATGGTATTATCCTTTAAGTCAGAGAATGTGGCCTTTGACAATAAATCTAATAAAGATGTTAATCATAATTTTTTTTAACCTTAGAGAGATCTAAGGAAATTTCAAATGTCATGACTACGAAAGGTTTAAAGATTGAACACTGCTACCCAATGTTAAAGGTCTTTCCCTTTGATCAATGGAGAAGACATAGTTAAGAAAGTACACGGAAGTGTTTGTGATCAAATCCACAACCAAACTGGCCCTTAGAATTCAGTAACGCTGCTGAATGGAGCTTCAAAGGAAGCCCCAGTCATCCAAAAGATAAGGTTGGAAAGAGAAGAAACAGGAAAAGGGATCACATTCGGACATTCCATTTTCAAAGTTCCTTCCCTGGAGGAGATCCGTCCCCTCTAGAACACTGTCAGGAAACCGCAGGGTCCATGATGGGATAAGCAGACACCTGCGGTCCCCACAGCCTCAGAGCAGTTCTGGTCTCCCCTGTGCTCCAAGAGAACAGAAAGGGCCACAGAGCTAATTACTACCATTCAAGCATGAAGCTGAAATATCCCCCAAAAGCTTCCCTTATAATAACCTAGGAGCTTTTAGATTAATACCCATCATAGACATACTTCCTGCCACTTTGGTCAGGACACAGGAGGGTGACAGGGACCCTGAGGCCACAAAAGAATGAGTAGCAGAGGACAGTGATGCATTTCTTAATCACTAGTGATTACTGCCTTAATGTTAAAAGCAAACAAGTGATAAATATCATGTCAGAAATACAGAAACAGCCCCCACAAGGTAAAGAATTTTAATTAACTGGGAAGGCCACTTTGAATTCATCAAAAGGCTGAACTGGCGATACAAATGGATGTATTAACTAGACATTTTAACAACAAAAAAAGGACTACTATTTTTCAAATGCATATACAATAATGAGCTAGGTTAAAAGGTGTTGGCAAGCAGAAGTCCGAGCAACCTGCTTTAATGAAGATGTAAAATTCTCACAACAAAACTCTGTAAACAAGCTTCTCTAAAGTGCCATAAAAGCAGATGCTATTAAACAGACGATCTTTCTGATAGTATTAACTTGCCTCACAGATTTCTTTTCTATGTAGTGTTAAGACCGTTACTGTCTAAATGTGCATAAACTTGGGAGCTGGGAAGCCTAATTGAACAAGATTTCTGCTAAACTGCCTGCCCGCCAAAACTAATAATAATAGTGAATGAGATAAACATTATAAAGACAGACTAATATAATAAGCCTATCACACTGAGCTGACATTTAATGAGCACCTACTATGTGAAAGGCTCTTTCACATATACTGTTTACTAGCTGGACCCTTCTCAACTTCAGTGCTGAAGAAGAGCTCTTCATCCCATTTCACAGATGAGGAAACTGAGTGGCTTCCCTTAGTTCTTACAACTGATCATGCTGGGCTAAGAACCCAGTTCTCTCGACTCCCAGGCAGCCCACTCCCTATTCTTTCACCCTCTTGAGCCTATTTCCCACCAAGCAACTGGAGGCAATGCTAAGAAAATGCAGTCACTCCGGGTCAGTAGAAAAACTATCCTGTCTGATGTGATGGTTGGTTGATTATTTTAAGAAGTCAGAGCAGGAAAGGACTCAGAAAGTATACACACCCTTTAAACACTTTAACTTAAAACATTCATTCTTCAGTCTTGTGATAAAGGGCCAAGGTCTTTCCTTTCGAGTATGGATCTGCTGTATGGAGGTCTGTGGTCTTTCTAGCAAAAAACCACACCCTGCAATATATGATTTCAAGTTCCTTTAAGGAGAGTTTCACTACTTGCAAAGAGAAGAATCCTTCTAGATTTTAACCACCACGATCCCCCCACCACTTCACTTAAACCGATTCAGCTCAACCATACCTAAAACACCAGAATTTTTTTTTAATAAGTTGTTTTTCAAGTCTTTCCAAAACACACAATATAGTTTCAAGAAAAACCATGTCTCTTCACCCTCAGGATTCATCCATTAATATATTTCATTCAATCACATAATTACAAAAAGCAAGTACTAGAGGTAAAAACAACTTTGGGGGACAAAACACAACTAGCCAAGAAGCACAGCACACTCTTCTGGAGGGAGCAGATGTGGTAGGGGACAGACAAGGGAGCAATCACACCCCCACTGTGGACCACAGGGAGGGAGGGCAGCATCTCTGCCCACTGGAGGCCAGTTAAGATAGGGTTTGTCACACACACCTGTAAGTGCCTTGGGACAAACACTGGGCGATGCCATCAAAAAGCAGAGCAGTATTCGAGCAGGAGAAAAGGTGAGCCCCAACAAACATGGGTCTAAGTAACCATGACCTTCACAAGCCCCAGGACTTCTGTGAGCCTCAGTCCCTGGAATGAGTGGTTAAAACAGTGTTCCTCACGCAGCTGCCACAAAAATTCAATAAGAATATAGAGAAAGCACCCAGCCCCAGCCTTGGAACATAGAAATGCTCGATAATCATGAGCTCCTTCTCTGCCTGTGTACCTTTCTCCCTCAGAGGCTAGCAGCGTGCTTCAAAGTTGAAAGCCCTGAAGATAGATGGATGGATGGACGGACAGACGGAGAGCCAGATGGACAGCTGGTGTGGTGGCAGAACTTTAAAAACCCTTCATTTTAGTAACTTCCTTGGCTCAAACAGCCCAAATAAATGAATCAAGAAGCTATATCCTGAAGCAGAGTTTTCCCCCACCAGAAGATGAATGAATTCTAATTTCATCAACAACATGGATAAAAGGAAGAGAGGCAAGCGGAAGAGAATTCAGAAAGTATCAGTCCCGGATGTTAAACAAAAGAACTGGCTCACGTGGATGCATCTTTTTTCCCTCTTCCTTCCAATTGCAGTTACTGAGAATGAGGATACAGGAGAATAAGTGTGTTTTTTTTTCAAGGGGCAGAGAAATGCATAGACAACTAAATCCAGCAAAAAGTTAAATTATTTACCTTTTGTTTTCAATAAACAGCATGTCTAAAAAGGTTAAAAGGAAAATAGTTCCAGAAGGACAACCATGTGGCTTGGTTTCAAGTACAATACTTAGCATTTCATAAAATGTACAGTTAACTGGAAAGATGTTTAAACTCTGAAATGAAGCAGGTGCAGAATACACACTTTCTGTGGTGGAAGTGGTATGAATGAAAAAGCAGGCAGAACAGAAGGCCCTAAGCTCAGCACATCTTAAGTTTTTTTAATGGAATCAATCACAGCAGATAAAGCTTTCACTCATTCCGTAGATTTTTTCTTTTAAACAAAAGCTCAAAGTTCAAGAAGACACACCCAAAATACCTTGGGAGGGGACACTATACTCAGAAGAAAAACATCTCAATTTTAAAAGGAGCCAAAGTCAGCCTACTCTTCTCAGTTTCAGCTAATTCTCATCTTCCTTCCAACAACCCATGTGGGTCTCACTGAGCTTTAATACTCCAGATATTTCCTCAGCTAGTAACATATGCATTAACCCACCCAATTGGGAAATAATGAGTCTCTTAAGGCAACCTCACTTTTCTTCTATGTAACTTAAAGAAAATATGAAAACAGTCAACGGCCTCTGTTTCTCTAAGCCTCAGTTTCCTCATCTGTGAAATGGGGATAGTGGAACCTATTTCAGACAGCTGTTGTGAGAACTAAAGATACATAACAGACTTAGAACTCCCTGCATAATAACTCCTCAATCCATAGTAGCTGCTGTCATTCTTCTGCTCTATATAATTAGCAAAAAAAAAAAAAAAAAAAAAAAAAAAGTAAGGATCTTCGATCAAAAACTTGTCAGAGTGAAAAAAAACTGCTAACACTTAGTGTAAAGGAGACAACTCTCCATCTAGTGAGAGGGTATCTGGACAAATCCTTCCAAAAAAAGCATTTGGCAATAAAGAACAGAGCCTTAAAAATGCTTGTGTCTTGACTCAGTAATTCTACCTTAGGACTCTAACCTAGGGAAATCAGATATGCCAAAAAAAAAAAAAAATGCACAGGAATGCTTGCTGTGGCATCATTTATAATACTGGAATGCTGGGAACAAAGATATAATCAAAAGCCGGGAAATGGCTGAAGAAACAGTTGCATGTTCATATGAGTTCATGTTTCTGCAGCCATGAAAAAATTATTACAATATAATTTAAAAATTAAAATCTAGGGCTTCCCTGGTGGTGCAGTGGTTGAGAGTCCGCCCTGGGGACACGGGTTCGTACCCCGGTCTGGGAGGATCCCGTGTGCCGCGGAGCGGCTAGGCCCGTGAGCCATGGCCACTGAGCCTGCGCGTCCGGAGCCTGTGCTCTGCAACGGCAAAGGCCACAACAGTGAGAGGCCCGCGTACCGCAAAAAAAAAAAATAAAAAATAAAAAAATCTGTACCCCAAACTTAGAGGCTTTATGTGTAATATATTAATATATTTAAAATATTGTGCATTCACACAGTTGAACTATACACACATGCATGTATATATGTATATACATATTTATGGAAAAATATTAGAAGTACAATAAAATATTATGTTAGGTATTTCCAGGTGGTGAAATTAAAGGTTATTTTTATACATTTGTAAGAGGATAACTGTTCTGTGTTTTTGAAATTCTGTGCAAAGAATTTATTTTAAAAATCAGAAAAAAAAGTTATCAAAAAGTTTGTGGGAGAGGGAAGGGGGAGGGGCAGTATAGGGGTAGAAGATTATTAGGTGTAAAACAAGCTACAAGGATGTATTTATTTTACAACATGGGGAATATAGCCAATATTTTATAATAACTATAAAAAGAGTATAAAAAAAGGTTTGTGAAGTGTGTGTGATGGAGAGAGAGAAAGTACATTAAAGAGATATCTCCACAGCCTACCTTCATGAAAACCAATTGGAAGCGCACTGTTAGTAGCTGATGCTTGAACCCACTGAAAGAGGGGACAGAATATGATCCCCTTAGGCCCACAGTTTGAGACACATTAAGCCTGGGGTCATTTCCTTGAAGACCTGGGCACATGGGCATTGCCCATTTCCACGTATGTATGATCATTTGTGTGTGTGTGTATGTGTGTGTGAGCTCCCAAACCAACACCATATTTAAATGCGTGAGTAGCACATAATTCTGTAGCACTCTCGTTTCCCCGGCAACCTTATCTCTGTCTTCTTTGATCTCAGCCACAGATGAAATCATCTTGGTCCTCCAAAGTCCCTGAGATCCACTGCCTGCTTCAGAGTGGCTGACTACGGCAGAATGCTCACTCGCTAAGAAAGAAGTTCTAATCAACAAATTTGTTCATAATGCAACGGATCTTAAAGAGTGGAATCTTGATATCTTCACCATTTGAGTTCCAAACTGTCTGATTTTCATATGTTACCAAAATGTAATTTTAGCATCATGTAAACATAATTAATCTTTTTCACTAAGAGGAAGGAAAAAGGAAATTACATTTAAGTCTCTAATTTTGCTAAACCGTACCGATGTCTAAACATTTACCTGCTGTCTCCACCTGGGGTCCCTTGAGCAGCAAGTGGGGGGTTTCCCAGACCTAATTTTAACAAGTGAATGTCAAAATGGGGAAAAAAACCTTCCAGGGTCTGTGAGCAAGGCTTTGACATCTGAACACTAAAGGCAGAATATTATGGAGAAACCAGGAGATTATTTCAAACAGGGGATGAGGAAACTTTAAGTCATCCATTTATGATGTGGTAACTGTAAGAGGACTTAAAACATTTTATGAAAGTGTGTCTGCCCCTTAAGTCATTTTTCTAAGGATGTGTCTGTCTAAATAAACTGGCTAAAGTTAGGCATGTCATGCAGTTCTTTAACCATAAACATTAGTGGGGGCCGACCATTAGGTTGGCATTGTGATAGGTCTTGGGGACCCAAAGGTGAAAAAAGGTCGCCTGACTCAGACACTTTCTCGGGTTTGTCAAAATATACATCTTTCTGTGTACAGGACAAAACAGGGGCTCCCACACATGCAGGGTGGCTGGTAGAATTGTTCTTCCCCACAAGAACCCTAATGACACTGCTCTTAGAGCAGCTACAATAATGTGCATCCACTGTGGAATCACAAGCTTAAAGCAAACCCCTTCACAAAAAAAATTTCTAAACTATTTTCCCAAGTCTCATTTTCTCTCTTATAGCTCAGCATGATTTCCAATTTTAAGCTCAAACCTTTGACTTCAACTCCTTATCATAAGTGCCCGGAAAGCAATAATGACCACGTGCATCTTACTATTCTGAGAGCTTCCAAGCTTTCAATGGAAACAGCTGTCCAAGTTCCCCAACAGACAAAACCCAGCGTCCTTCTCCCTCAGCCCAGGTGGTAACACAAGGACCTTTGCTCTCTAGGGGCAGAAAGGTCAATGACCTTCACCTAACTTCAAAGAGACCGTGGTACCACCAAGAGCTGCTAAGGCAAACGAATCCCAATAGCTCCTGCTATATTTCTCCCCACCACCACCCCCCACTGTAAATATGTCTATTTAGAAAAAATGATGACGTATTCAAAATACACTTAATGGACAGTGGGTTTTTTTTTAATTGTATTTAATTCTTTTCTTTTTTTTGGCGGCACCACACGGCATGCAGGATCTTAGTTCCCCAACCAGGGATCGAACCCGTGCCCCTGAAGTGGAAGCGCGGAGTCTTAACCACCAGGGAAGTCCTTAATTCATTTTTTAATGGCAGTCCTGGGCCAAGCTGAAATCTCAACTTCAGGAAACCAGGAATCCATTTCCTTTGTATTTTCTTCCCTTCCTCCCAAGGTAACATTACCAAGGCTGAGTTCACAAGCTTTAGTCCTTTAACCTAATGGCTCTGCCATCTCATCTTTAGTCAATTATATATTAAACAGTTTATGATCTGGAAAATGTGCAATAATAAATATAGCTGACATCTAATCAGCATTTCTTTGTAAATAAATGGAATAAATAATCAGATACTAGGAAATTTTTTTTAAGCTTCTAAACATATTTTCCTGGATCACAAAGAATAAGTCCTGGAGTTTCTCAAATTATCTTTTAAATAAGGCATCTCTTACACATTCACTGATTTTTAAAAGCAAGTTAAATCCACACTTTGATAATTTAGACAACATGCAAGAAATCCAATGGCAAATCCTTCAAAACTTAAACTACTACTGAGAAAATGGTATGCAATATTTGGATACAACAGAACCAAGGTTTCCCAAGTGCTTTAAAAAACTAAATGCCGGGCTTCCCTGGTGGCACAGTGGTTAAGAATCCACCTGCCAATGCAGGGGACGTGGGTTCAAGCCCTGGTCCAGGAAGATCCCACATGCTGCGGAGCAACTAAGCCCGTGCACCACAACTACTGAACCTGAGCTCTAGAGTCCATGAGCCACAACTACTGAGCCAGCGTGCTGCAACTACTGAAGCCCGTGAGCCTAGAGCCCGTGCTCCGCAACAAGAGAAGCCACTATAATGAGAAAACAAAGAGTAGCCACTGTAATGAGAACACAAAGAGTAGCCCCTTCACCACAACTAGAGAAAGCCCGTGCACAGCAACAAAGACCCAACACAATCAAAAATAAACAAATACATTTATTTTTTAAAAAAGGACTAAATGCCCCTGAGTTTTAAGACTTTCATACTGAAGAGAGCCATTAGAAAGCTATTACCCACTCACTGAGAGTTCACTTTGCCCTCCTCCCCTAATTCCTCAGGCCCACAAAGAAGCTCATCTAGCTCCTGAGCAAGACTTCAAGACTAGCACCCACAGGAGTGCACCCTGTTTCCAGAAAATACGGTAACTTGGAAAGGCTTGGGGCCTTTGCACCAAAGCCAGTGGGAAGCTCAGTGACATTTCCCAAGGAAGCCCAGCAGCCACCCATGCCCTGGTCTCAGGTTCAGGAGGCAGGAAGCAAAAGCCACCCTCCCCTCAAACTGCATCCACTCCCAGCTCCTGACCAGGAGATATTTCATCACAAAGTGAGATAAAGTGAGACTCCAAGGCTGCGGGACCTGCAGTGAAACAGACACCATATGGCTGTGACTATGCCACGATGAAAAATGCCTAATTTAACCAACACCCATGGGGTCCACATCTGCAACCACCAAGCCGTGGGGTGCACACAGCCAGCCCTCCCACAGCTTCTACGATATCCAGCCTCAAGCAAGAATGGATTGTGATCGAATCTCCTCCAAAAAAGAGTTACTCTTCCTATCTTTTGTGAGCTACCTGTTATCCATCTTCCAAAAGTGTCAGAAAGTAATAGTCCTAATAATAATAGCCGTTTCCATTCAGACTAAACCCTTAATCAGGAGTTGGCAAACCACACACTGCAGGCCAACTCAGGCCCACTGCCTATGTTTGTAAATAAAGTTTTATTGAAACACAGCCAGGCCCACCCATTTTCCTATTTCCTTTGGCTGCTTTTGCTCAACAATGGCAGAGTTGGGCAGTTGTGACAGAGACGCGATGGCTCTCAAAGACTAAACTAAAAAAAAAAAAACTAAAAAAAATAAAATAAAAAAAACTAAAAAAAAAACTAAAACAAAACAAAACAAAAGAAAACCACTAAACTATTTACTCTGTGGCCTTTAAAGAAAAATTTTCCCCTAAATGGCACAAAGCATTTAAACCTCTAGGATGTACATACCATTATCAGCAGGAAGCAGCCCTTATACCTAAACAATGCGCTGGTGTGGACGGAGGGCTGGGGCCCTGCTTCTTACCAGTTTTCATGACCACCACATGACCCTGGCAGGCTGCAGCTCCTCTGTCTATACAATAAGGGCATCAATACCAGCTTTACAAGGCTGTTGTGAGGCTCAGACAAGAAGGCACATATAAAAAGCCCCTAGAACCAGGCCTGGTTCTTCAAGGTCGTCCATTAATGCTTATGACCCACCACGGCTCCCTGAGTAAGAATTCAGAACTAAATGTGAATCACTGAGATAGTACTTTTAGTCATTAAGGCCCCTCTCGCCGTGATCTCGAAAGATCACAGACTCAGAGCGCTATAATGCAAGGAAAGGGTGCAATGCTCTTAGAAAGTTACAGAAAGTTAAAGGCTCAAGATTTTGTTCTTATGCTTGGGGGAAAATACTGTGAACTGTTTGAGGATGAACTCCTTCAATACTAAATGGAAGGCTACCTCCTGGATACGGAAAAGACCAGAGCTTAGCCAGCCACCCAGAGTCTGCCTTATTAACAGGCATCAAGTGGAACGGGGGACCCCCAGATGGTGACCAAATCATACCATGGGCCAGCCAGGGAGGTGAGGAGACGGCATTTTAATGGGCTGTGAAATCAGGCTCCTGTTGCTTCATGCTGAGAGGAGGGGTCACTCCAGCCAGAGCACATAGTGATGACAAGGAACCAGGTCACCAGGATGTGGTGTCCGACACAACCAAATCACGACAATGTCCCAGGCCAGGGCAGCCGTGTCTCCTCCCCCGCCACTCCTGCCCTCCCGTTTCCACCCCATCTTCTTGGACATTTACAAACCAGCGCCACGTACACACTCAACCTTCAACCACCCCAGACTGTCCCCAAACATTAACATGACATCTCCCTATGTCAGGGCAACTGACCCTAAAAAACAAATCTCATAAAGTAGGCACGGTTTGGGTACCAGTTTTAGAGTTGGGGAAACTGAGGCTCAGAAAGTCGGTATGACCTACCAGCAAAATCACAGCTATCAGACTTATCCACCACTCCACATCCATCGCTGGGGCCAGCAGGACCTTGATAGCTAATATGGGTGCCCATCTACTAGCTGTTGACCTTGGGGATGTCAATTTACCTCCCTCTGCCCAAGTCCATTCCTCTGTGAAATGGAAAAAACAGTAACCTAGCACACGGGGTTGTCATGAGGCCTAAGTGAGTTAATACCTGAAGTGTGCCCAGGACCGCGCCTACCACCAAGTATGAATCCATTAGATGTTGGCCATCTGCTGAATCAAGTCTATCTGACTTCAACCCAAATCTCTGGACCACCTCTGCTTTCTCATTCACACTGTCATTGCCCGAACACACGTACGGCAATTTTTAAAATTATGATCTAAGAAAAGCCACCTCCTAGGTTGTGTTAAAGCACCAGGCAACAAGAGCCTTTTTCCAAAGGACATCTGGCTTAAGCTGATAACATGCCACAAAGAAAGCTGATAGCACCCACCGGTCATGCGAGGAAGTCTAAAACGAGAACTTGAGTAGGACACGCCCCCTCAAAGAGCGTCTCTGTTACACACACGTAGCTCGCTCACAGAAGTTACACTGTTCAGCTCCACCTGCTTCGAGCTACCAAACAAGGTCCTCGCGGCCCATTTTTTTGGCCAGAGATGACTATAGTTGGGAACATGTCACATTAAAAACATTTCTCTAGAATTCTGACTGTAGAAGGGCCCTTCCCTGAAACCACAGACCAGATAAAGAACAATGTGAAAGCCTTTGCAAGAAAAGCAGTTATTTCAGCCAATCTGGGACCTGAGTCTCCACCGAGTCGCACAGTCCCCGCTGACACCCAGCAGGAAAAAACTCTCGCTCAGGAAGAACTTGCTATATCGCCCAAGGGGCACAAGGACAGGAAAATGCACTGAGCCT
The DNA here is from genome assembly GCF_949987515.2 of Delphinus delphis. NCBI lineage: Eukaryota > Metazoa > Chordata > Mammalia > Artiodactyla > Delphinidae > Delphinus > Delphinus delphis. The sequence goes on from NC_082699.1 coordinate 65,739,682, forward strand.
GAGTCACCCTGATCCCCGGATTAGGGGACCCAGTGACTTCCTGTTTGCTGGGTTTCACCCTTTCCTGTCTCAGAGCTGCCACACACGCCATCCTAGAGGGAGAGCTTCTTTTGTGATTGTCTCCCAGACCCCTGTTCCTCCTCGGTGGCGGGCGTGGGCCATGCCTGTCTGTCAGAGAGGGCCCCATTCTGTTTCCTTTTTCCCTAAAGGATTTTCACTCCCCAGCTTCAAAACTCAGTCTAAAGGCCACCTGCCCCTGGAGCCCTTTCCTGCTAGTTCCACCCATTTCAACCATCCCTGGGGGTCCCTTCTCCATATCCTCCCTCCCTGTCTATCCATAATCATAAACTCTTTAATAACTAGATGAGACCCAGAGAATAGCCATTCTAATTTCCTACCCAGTACAGGAATGTACTTATACATTAGCAATGTCCAAGAGAAACATTAGGCAAGCCACATAAGTAATTTTCAAATTTCTAGTGACCACATTAACATAAAAAGAGATGGGTGAAAATAATTTTAATAAAATGTTTTATGTAACCCAATATATCTACAATATTGCCATTTCCATATGAAACCAACATACAAATTATTCAAGAGATATTTTAATTCTTTCTTTCCCCATACTAAGTCTTTGGAATCTAGTATGTGATTTCCACTGGAAAATACATCTCCGTCAAGACCAGTCTTATCTCAAGTGCTCAAGAGCTGTACGTGGCCAGTGGCTACAGTATGGGACAGGGCAGTTCTACACCATGGTCTGTGCAAGGAGTGTGCTCCTTTAAACAATACATAGGAAAAACACAGTTCCTTCCTACAAACACAGCACATTAGTACATCAGCAAAGGCTACCATGGCTGGGAAACACAGGGCATATGCAGGAGGCCCAGCATTTCCCTGTTAATTTACTAGAACAGGAAGGGACCTGAGTGGTTTCATTGTCCAACCTGACAGATGAGGACACTGAGACCCAGAAAATGTACGTGAATAATCTGAAATCACACAGATAATAGCAGACGGAGGCCTCAAATCTAGATGTCCAGTCACGGGGTCTTCAAATATTAAATATCACACACACACACACACACACACACACACACACAACCATATATCTACTTGGTCACCACCGTTGTAGTCTATGCATAAGATCAAAACTGTTTTAGAAGGCAGCACAGCTCTGCTTCCTCCAAATAAGCCCTAAATTTCTGAGATGTAGGAAATTCAACAGAGTCTCACCAGTTCAGTCCCATGTTCCCCTTCCCATCCTTAACTGGGATGTGAGGAATAGCACAAGAAAAAACAAAAAGATAGCCACAGGCACACCAAGCATGCCTCTTAACTAAACGTACAAAATAAGCAGTACTTCTCTAGTCTAGAGGGCTTTAAGACACACCCACCTCCTCCTTCCACCTCCAATGGACATACTAAGACAGTCACCCTTTCTTTGAAAACTGGATAGGAATCTGTAATAACTGCCACCAAAAGTGCTTTCCAAACATCGATCCCGTTGGTTCTGCTTTAACAACTAACCACCTAAACACTCTGAAGTTCTGCCCTTCTGTGAGGTACCTGTGAGGAGTTCATCTCTGCAATCTCGTTCACATCAATGGCTTGACCGAAATGAATTCTCTGCCTCACCTGGACCACCTGTATTCCAAGCTATCGGTCCATTTGGGGGCAACTTTCAAAAGGAAGTGACTGGGGAATTCCCTGGCAGTCCAGTGGTTAGGGCTCGCGCTTCCACTGCAGGGGGCATGGGTTCGATCCCTGGTCAGGAAACTAAGATCCCGCGTGCTGCACAGCGAGGCCAAAAAAAAAAAAAAAATGTGACCGATTTAAAGCCAAGACATATTCCGTTCTGTGCCCAGATACATGGGGGCTGGTCTTTATCTGGACTGCCTGGATGGCGCACAAGCACAAGGCAGATGGGAGTGGGGGAGGAGATGGGGTGGGAATTCAGAAAGCTGAATCTGATAGGAAAGCGCAGACTGGTTCCTGGGCCAACAAGGGGGTAACCAGCAGCCCTCTGTGCACTGACAGTTGGGGACAGTACAGAAAGGCTTCGCTCAAAGTTATGCCAAGTACACCGTGTGGCTTTAGTCTGCCATCTTGAGGGGCTTCCCTGGTGGCGCAGGGGTTGAGAGTCCGCCTGCCGATGCAGGGGACGCGGGTTTGTGCCCCGGTCCGGGAAGATCCCACATGCCGCAGAGCGGCTGGGCCCGTGAGCCATGGCCGCTGAGCCTGCGCTCCGCAACGGGAGAGGCCACAACAGTGAGAGGCCCGCGTACCGCAAAAAAAAAAAAAAAGAAGGCCGGCTAATAACTTTCCACATGCTGTGGCTTTTATAAGTTTTTCTTCATTACAACTATGTTGGTAGAACATCAGGGAAAAGGAGATACGTGCTATCTTTTTTTAAAAAAAAATTTTATTGGCGTAGAGTTGATTTACAAAATCGTGTTAGTTTCAGGTGTACAGCAAAGTGATTCAGTTATACATATATTCATTCTTTTTCAGATTCTTTACCCGTATAGGTTATTACAGAATATTGGGTACAGTTCCCTCTGCTATACAGTAGGTCCTTGTTGAATATCTATTTTATATATAGTAGTGTGTGTATGTTAATCCCAAGCTCCTGATTTATCCCTCCATCACACCCCCGCCCCCGCAACCACGTCTCTCCTTTGGTAACCATAGGTTTGTTTTCGAAATCTGAGTCTGTTTCTGTTTTGTAAATAAGTTCATTTGTATCATGTTTTAAAATTAGATTCTACATATGAGTGATATCATATATTTGTCCTTCTCTGTCTTATTTTACTTAGTATGATAATCTCTAGGTCCATCCATGATATGTGCTATCTTTAAAACAGTACAGAACAGGCCTTCATAACATTACTATGCATAAAAATACTCCTTTCCTCCTAGGACATACAACATGTATGACTTTCTGTGACAATGTTGGGGGAGGTCTACAGTCCACAGAACCACTAGAAGTAACATGCTCTCGAAGAATGCTGAAAACTTTAAAAAATCTTAACTCACTGATCCGCCCCCCCCCGCCCCCCCCCCGCCCCAGTGCCCATCAGGAGGCAGCTGGAGGCCTTGGCTGCAGAGAAGTCCTCTTTCCTATCACAGACTGAGGAAGAGCAACAACGTCTCAGGTTATTTGCATTCCAGAGCTCCTACTGCTGGGCGGATGCCTCCGGAAATATCTTACCACTACCCCACAACACGAGGGTAATGAGGTGTATCGGCGTCACTAACCGGCCAGCTAACAGAGCAGCCTCAACTCCACAGAAAGGAAGGACAGGCCTGAGGCATGCCTGAGGACAGTTGCCAAGAACATCCTGAGGATGAAGATCTCTGCCAAATGAATTATTAACCTATATTTAAACGTTTGACCCTCTTCTCCCATCCAGTCTTCATTTAAAAGAAACGCGTCATTAGCAAAGAAAGAATGCGCTGTCTTGAGAAGCGTAACAGGAGCAAGTCCCTGCCTCTCCCTCAGTCTCTGCCGCTTTCCATGGGGATAACAGCGTCTGTAAATGCAAAGCGCGTTCAATTATATAGCAGAGAAGTCCTTCTTCCCTCTCCATAGATCACGAGAAAGGATAAATCAGAACTATAGAGAGTTTTAAGAAAAACAAGAGTTCCATCAAGTATAAACAAAGGTTCATACTAAACCACATGACGTATATTCTTAGGCCAAGAACACCAAGAACCTTGACCCTAAACCCAGCTCAATCACTACTAACAAGGTAACTTTAACCAGCTGGGAAACTTTCTAGGTCTCAGATGCTGTACTAACAAAGGGAGGGCATAACTCATATGACAATTCTGTGAGGAGCACCATGTAACCTACCTATTAGCAAACCTGGTAACTAACGTGAATAGCCTTTATGGTTCACTTAACACGTCTCAACCAAAGAAGTAGTCTCTTCTGCACATTCTAGAAAAGAACAAGTTGAGGCTCAAATACAGGCACACCTCATTTCATTGTGCTCTGTTATATTGCGCTTCACAGATATTGCTTTTTTATATATATAAATTGAAGGTTTGTAGCAATCCTGCGTTGAGCAAGTCTACTGGTGCCATTTTTCCAACAAAAATTGCTCACTTTGGGCCTCTGTGTCACATTTTGGTAATTCTTGCAGTATTTCAAACTTTCTCATTATTATATTTGTTATGGTGACCTGTGATCAAGGGTCTTTGATGTTACTATTGCAAAAAGATTACGACTCAATGAAGGCTCAATTGATAGTATTTTTTAGCAATAAAGTATTTTTTTTATTAAGGAACGTACATTGTTGTTTTAGACATAATGCTATTATACCACTTAATAGACTTACAGTAGAGCATAGATGTAACTTTTATGTGTGTTGGGAAACAAAAAAAATTCATGTGACTCGTTTTATTGCAATGTTTGGTTTATTGCAGTGGTCTGGACTCAAACCCACAATACCTCCGAGGTCTGCCTGTAACACTGATAAGCTGTTGAAGGCCACAAAGTCAGAAAGTAATAGAACAGGGTGTCGGGCTCTGGTTTTCCGATGCCAATACTTCTAAGAGTCTAATAATAAGGCTCAAAGATCAATTAGGCACTTGATTATGAATCATAAAACCACTTCCCGAGTGAAGCACCACGCCACCCTCCCTCTTCTGCTCTGCAGAAGCAGAACGTGGCCTGGAAAATAATGCCATCATGAGAGAGGAGCGATCACTGCAGCTCTAACTGTTGACACCCAGGCTTGGGCACCTGCCAGGAGGGCCCACAGAGCTCTGCCTGGCCTACAAACCAAGTCTACTGACCCCTTCTAGGAACGCTTTTGCTCCTGAAGTCACTGCAAATGGTTCTCAAAGGCAACATGAGAGACGCTGGCTCTGCTGCCACAGCCAGCTGGACAAAGAGAAAGGCATTTCTGGGTGCCTGGGACTTCCGACTCTCACAGCTGGGCCTAGAGGTCCATGGAATTACCGAGTATGGAGTCACATATCCCTTTCCTGATGTCAGCAGAGCAAGAAGAGGTCACCACAGTGCCCTCAACACAGGTGAGAGCTATCAGAGTCCATGAAACTCCACAAATATTCGTCTTATACCATGTCCTGGGACATGGACTTGCCTGGCAAAAGTCAAAGATGAAGATTAAAGCTTTCTGCTTTCCATATTAAAAAGTTCTTTTTTAAATGAATACACAAAGATTAGAACAGAAAGATGGTTTTCCTTCTTCTCTAGACACGTGACTAAAGGCAGTCAGCTTAAAAAAAAAGAGAGAGAAAAAGGACACAGTCACAGATGGACTGGGTGTGAACAGAGGCTAGTTCCCTCTGCACAGAGCAAAAACAGAGTGTGAAGACACAAAGACTCATCAGCAACACTGTGCCAAAGAGGGTTCCGGGGTCAGCCCCAAGCCTACAGCACATACACTGTGGACAAGGCAACTGTCCCATCCAAATTTAACCAGGAGACCAGGACTGCACAGGACCCCCAGGTACCTACCTCCATAAATGAAGCATGAGACCCTCGGCTCACATGTGCATCCGCAAGTGGGGTGGAACCCACCCCAAAATCTCACTGTTGACCCATTTCAAGTTGTCAGGTTACAACAAGCATTATGAAATGAAGTCCCTCTCCAACTGCCATGGCTGAATGTTTGTGGACCCCCAGAATTCATATATCGAAGCCCTAATCCTCAGTGTGATTGTATTTGAAGGTAGGGTCTTTGAGAGGTAATTAGATCGTGAGGGTGGAGCCCTCACAAATGGGATTAGTGCCCTTATAAGAAGAGACACAAGAGACATGATCTTTCTCTGCCATGTGAGGACACAGCAAGAAGGTGGCCATCTGCAAATCAGGAAGAAGCCCCTCACAAAGAACCGAATTGCCTGGCACTTTGATCTTGGACTTTCCAGCCTACAGAACTATGAAAAATAAATTTCTGTTGGTTAAGCCACCCAGTCTATGATATTTTTGTTACAGCAGCCCGAACTGAATAAGACACCATCTTTGCATTATTTCAAATGAATCTGAATAAACCCCAGTGATTTTGAACTTTGTTATATACGCTAACAATCTATCAATTTAATTCTGATAAATAATTCCTTTACAAGAACTTAACACTGGTTAAGGACCTGATATAACTAGAATCATGGATGATCAGAGATGAATTCCACAATTTGCTATGAAAATGACCTTTCTGCCCTGTTCAGAAACGTTATTTCTGACATTAGGGCAACTTTAATAATAGCCAAATGGTATCCATTACCACACTGATTTAAGAGCTCAGATTCTGTGTGTCTGAAAGTTACCATTTATTAAATTTTCCCCATGAGTCTTAATCCATTTCAGTAACTTACATCTCAGGAATGATCATAGATATGGCGTGACTTTATTTGACAATATCAGGAAAGTGTCCCTTTAAATAAAGCAAAACACTTGGACCACAACACATGGATCACCACTCTAGGCTTCCTCCAGAAAAGCTACCTAAACATCACATGGAGCTACTCAGCTCCTTTCTCAGGAGATTAAGGCTGAGAATTATGATTTGACTTCAGAAGCACAGAGCCAATACACTTAAACCAAATTGTTCCCATTGGTTACATTATAAAGTCCACAGAATCTTGGGAGGAAACAAAATACAGTGGTCACAGTATCAAAAGGGACCACATAAAAGTACTTGGTCATCATCTGGATCCTCTCCCTAAGCACACTGATGGGACAGCACCTGGGCCACTCCACTCCCACCTGGGTGCCCTCCCTGCCCTCTTACAGAAGCCCCTCCAGCCCCTGGACCCCGTTTTCCCTGGGGCTGGTTTCCCAGGGATATGTCCATCTAGACCAAGTCCCTGAAGGAGAGGCCTGTGACCCACACATCTCCAAATCAGCAGCATCAAGCACCATGCCTGGCACATAGCTGGCACTCAAATGCCTGCTGAGTGAACAGCAGGTGGATGGATGGATGTGCAGGGAACCTGTATCCTGAAAAATTAATGAAATATACAGAAGAAACAGAATGAACTAAAATACTCTGACATTAAAGACAGGTATGGATATTTATATGAGGAACAATTAAATCAACTTCAGGCAGTGAGAGCTGTCCTGAACATAGAATTAAATGAGAGTCCAAATAAAATAACTACATAAGTAGAAATACATCCACATATACACCACTGGAAGGAATAATGCCTCCTGCTGACTGTCTCTGTGTGTCTGTTAAAACCATACCTTGTGCTCCATTTCCCAAGGAGCTTGAATAACAAAAGCCATAGAGAATTAGAGACAGTCTCTATTTTCACAGACTCAAAGGCTCTGCCTCGTCCCCCATGCCAAATGTGGCAGGTGGGATGATCGTTCTAACCAGGTAGATACCACACAACTGTCCCAAGCATCCACCCACGGCCACGTCAGAAAAGAACTTTGAAAAGCCCTACGTTTCTCTGGGCTCAACTGTGGGAGATAAAAAGGCACCTGGCAGCCCAGAGTTAGGTTTCAAAACAGCACAAATAATCATTGGAGCGGGTTAGAATAGGCTGGGCCCCAGAAACACAAGGCCTAAACAGGAAGCATTTTAACCCACAGAAAGTCAACAGCAGAGGGAGGGGGCAGGGAACCAACGACGCAAGTTTATAATTAGAAGGTATATTTTGGTATTTAGAAAGAAGTACACACACACACACACACACACACACACACACACACACACACACACACCCTTAAACAGGGGAGGCAAGATCACGGCAATAAACCAGCAAGGCCTCTCCCACAACAGCACAGATCACTACCCCATCCCTCCAAAAGAACGGCACCTCCTGGGTTGGAGCGTAACCCCCTCCCACATGCCTCCCACCGTAGGCCAAAAATGAGGCCATGGCTTCATGGGGGAATCCACACAGTCACAATACTTCTTTCTGTGAAGCGCGTTCTCAGTGCATATGACACCAATGGTTCTGAAATTCTGCACGTGGTACAGTTTCGAGCTAGTTCAATCCCAGAAGCCCCCGAACTCTTCCACGCCTCCCTCCCTCCTGGGTCCATCCCCTCCCCGGGATATCCCGGCTCTCCCCTCTGTGAAGGGGCTTCTTTCAGTATCTTCTCCAGGAGGGCAAAAGGATGAGGGACTGACACCCTAAAGGCACCTGTGATCGCAGGCACACACAGGTACACACAATTAATCTGGATCACACTCTGTCCTCTAAAAGGCGCCACCTCTCAGCCCTGAGGCCATTTTTAATCTACAAAGACAAACTGGGACAAGGAGCCACGATTGGTGAACAGGAAAAACCAGAAACAGCCCCCAAGCAAAATGCCAGAGGGCAGGCGGATGAGTTTGGTCAGTAGACCGTTTATCACTCAGAACCTTCACCCTCTGAGGAAAATGAGTTTCCGTAAGAAAAACTCACTAACACATCCCTGTTTTCTAAAATAAAGTTGATCGCTTTTTCCAACACCAAAGGGGAACCAGTGAAACGTAAAAAGGCTGGGAAACCAACACCCATAAAACCCACCACCCAGAAACAACTCCAAAAATTATATATGTCAGTTTATTTCCTTCTGGGGTTTTTCGGTCCTGTAAACAGATGGATATTTACAAACAGTTCATGCCTGCACAAGCTGATTATTACAGTATCTCCACAAAGAGCAAGCTTCATCATCCCCAGTTCCCACCAGAGCGCTCCCTCTTAGAAACAGAAGCTACTATTGTCTCAGGCTAATTCAAAAAGAACCCTGCAGTTGGGACTATGCACATGACCATCACGCAGGAAAACTGGCCAAATGGTCAGCTAGTGGGATCCTAGCAAAGCCACAGGGGCAGACATCACTGAGAGAGAACATAAACCAGAGCCTCCCCCGCCCAGGTGAGGAGTGCAAGGCTTCCTTCCTGGACCAGCCTCATCCTTCACAGAGGAGGCCGGGGGGACCTGGGGATCAGCACAGCCCCATAAAGGATTCCCCTATCCACTGAAACCACCAAAGCCGCTTTAGTGATGAGCCTGTTCACAGTTTGCGCAACACACATTCAGAACCTGTTACGCTTCTTTGCATGTGTCTGTCTCCCAACTTAGACTAAGCAATCCTTAAGGTTTGGGGCTGTGCTTCCTTCATCTTCGTGCCCTCTGTGTCTAGTCGGTGCTCAAGAAATGTTTACCGAGTACTAACCCGCGAATACAAGGAGCGGATGGAAGAGACAAGCCTTGAAAGTGAAAGAGGTGGCCAACTTCAGTTTCCTTTTACATTAAAGGGGCAGGATCCATCCCAGTCTTGTCTGCAGGCTCTGTTCTTTAGTCTTAATGGGAAAGTCATGGTTGGAGTTTTAGATCTATTTACCCCGTTTGCTAAGACTGACAATATTCCAGGGGTCCCTTCTTGGTGAGCCGGGCTCCAGGTTCACTGTGGGAAAGGGGGTAACCTCCATGCTGTCGATACTTGGTACCTCCCTGATGGTACCTGGGAAGTCCAGGATCCAGTGATGCCTGAGAATGAAGAGAAGCCGGTCTCCACACTTCCTTGCATCTAACACAAACAGGGATCCCCCACTCGGGGGGGAAGCTCCAGGAGTACCAACAACAGTGGTGCTCAGCACAGTATTCCAGGGCCTGGCCCACAGCAGGTGTTCAATAAACATTTCTGAGTGAATGATAAAAGGTACTACATGCCAGGTAGAGCAGGGGACCCCAAGATATACATAGGACTCAGTCTCTGTCACCAAGAAGCCTTCCCACCTAAGGCAGTGGTTCTTGATCTAGGCACCCATAACAATCACCCTTTCCAAAATACTCAGGAGCCATGCTCTGTCCCGGACCTCCTGAACTACCTCTGAAGACAGGGTCTGGCATACGTACTTTTCAAAGAGCTACCCAAGTGATTCTGACACTAAGTTAAGAACCTCTGCTCCAGAGAGTAAAATCAAGCTCTTGTTATAATATTTATAAATAGTGGAGTGCAGGCTTTTTTTTTCTTTTTTTTGTAAGCACTAATACCTTCCTTCCCACCCTCAGCTTTTCTAACCCTGACAGCACTTTGCCATAATACAAAGCGGGTAGAGCTCAAGGGCAACTCCCTAAGGGTCCAAGTGGATAGAGCCATGATGCTGGGCCATTTCGGAGCGGAGGGGCAGCTGCTCTCTTTAGCCACATGAGGACATTGGATGTCAGGTCCCCCACTTGACACCACCTCTTGGGGCCACTGTGCCAGGAGTTGCCTACGTGATCTCCGGAAAGTGGCAGCCAACGCTGGCCTGCTCCCTGAGGTCTGTGAGCACGTCTCTTCAGGAAAGAAGGAGCGCCCGCAGCCCGAAACTCCCTTTTGGGAATTAGCAGCACACTGTGCTTGGAGGTCTCCTTAGGCCACCTGCTGAAACCTCACGCTAAGTGAACACTGCACGTTTGTTGAGAAAGCTGTAGCCTCAGGTGCCCTCTGCTTCCAGAGGCCCCGGCAAAGAGGTGCAGTGGAGTTTCTTCCCTGGAGTGAAGAAAATCCCAGCATCTGGTGCGCGCTGAATGGTCCATAGCCCCCTCCTCCCAAAGCCTCCAAGGGCAGGACTGGGGACTCAGGAGGCCAATAGGAACCTAGGTTCACGTGTGCACGACCAGCCCTGAACCATCCACCTGCCCGGGCCACGCCCCCATCAACGTCAAGTAGGGGCCCTCACCTCCCTTCCCCCACACTCCTTACTGCAGCAGACTTGGTGAATTCTCTTCCCTGTCTTGGCTCCCCTGCCCATGTGGTCACTATTCATTTGCATTCAAGAGCTGCCCTTCCCTTCCTCCTCCTACAAGAAGGCTCAGAGGATCACCTTTGCTATTCTGCTTTGTCCACTCCAGTGCCCTTTTGTAAACAGCCTGCTATGTGCCAAGCACAGTAGACACAAAGATAAATAAGATGCAAAGACACAGAGAAGAGAAAATTATGATAGAAAAACACAACAAAAGAGATAAGCCAGGGCATCTCAGGAGCACAGGGGCTGAGTGAGGATCATGGACAGCCTTCTGGGAGGTGGTACCCAGCTTGAGTCCAAAAGACCAAGGACGAGGCGGGGATGGCCGAGTGGTGTTTGCAGACCGTAAGCAAAGCGCAGAAGGAACCCTGTGTCTGGGTCTGCAGGAACAAACTCGACACCTGAGCATGACGAGTAGGTGCAGTACAGGTGGGGTATGGCGGGCAGGGGCCAGCGCTGCAGGGCCACCCTCTCTTGAATCCCCAAGGTGCCACCCACAGTTTTGCTAGGCTTTTCCCAGGAGTGGTTTCATGACATAGAACCACAGACCTTACTTCAACCTGTCATCACAGGGCAACCAAGTCTACGGCCCTAATTAAAGTTGCCTGAGCACAGGCGTGGCCATCTCCTCCCAGCAAGGCCTGTCACTACATAAAGGCTTCTCGACCACAAGCGCCAGAGGCTAGGTTCTCCAAGCAGCTTCTCACTGGCCTTTAATTTGGTAGCACCCAGGCACTCTGGCCTGCACCGGACCATTATGGTTACAAAATGTCTCTCTAATGGTTGGGAATGTATAGATCAGCGCGCAGGGCTAAGGCGAGATTAGAGGCCAGGCCCTGCAATTGAGCCCTTTGCTCCCCTCAGGCTTGGAAAAGCTCGATGACCACTGGGTTGTATCATGCCTAAAAGCATACACGGTCACAGCCTGCAGTAACACAGAATTACAGGCAACAGGGGCTCTCGCCTGTCCGGAGACCCGGCCAGTCTGAGATCTGCAAACTCTGCAAAAAGAGCACTTCCCTGATAGCTTTTGCTTGCATCAAGTCATTAGACACTACAGCCTCCAGACCTGCTTCCTTCTCTATATAAATATCACCACAGCGGTCTGAGTAATTACTGCGTGTCCAGCACTGTCCACAGTAACCCTACGAAGTAGCTACTGTATTTCACTGATTCTAGGACAATCCTAGACTCAATTCTGTGGCCAATCCTTTTGTGCCCCACATTTTAACATCTCTGAAAAGCATGTCGCAGTTTCATTGGCAGGATTTTTTTCCTTAGTGGTACGAAAAATTAAAGTTGCAGCTTAACTGAGGTTATCTCAAGTTTGAGGAAGTATCTATTTTTATCCTGCTCTTCCTGATAGGGACACTGCGAAGGGAGAGGGTAAATAACTTGCCCTAATGCAAAGGCTTATGCCAGGTAATCTGTTGGGTGCCTTTCAGCATGTAAATACTTGAACGTGTGTATATTCAAGAAGCAATGCTGCCTTCCAACACTGAAAACAAAAATTAGCCCTGCAGGGTCTAAGACATTTCACTCTCCGGGGTTCTTTAAAGATTCCTCTGCTCAATTCAACAATCTGCTCAGTGGTTAATTCTATTTTTTCCCTCAGTCTATTCAGTGAACACTGCCTTCCTCCCCTTTGTAGACGGTACCAATTGACATAACAGATTCTTAGGATATGTCCAACATTTAAGACAGCAAACCCTCTTGAGTCATGATGTAGTAGAAAAGACACCATGGAGCCAAAAATCCTGGGTTCAAATCTCAGTTCTTTTAGGGGAGAGAATGGGGAATTTTTGTTTAATTGGGTACAGGTTTTCAGTTTGGGAAAATGAAACAGTTCTGCAGACGGATGGACAACAATGTGAATGTACTCCATGTCACTGAACTGTACACTTAAAGATGGTGAAAGTGGTGGGAATTCCCTGGCTGTCCAGTGGTTAGGGCTCTGTGCGTCCAATGCAACAGGCACAGGTTCAATCCCTGGATGGGGAACTAAAATCCCATATGCTGCGTGGCGTGGCCAAAAAAAAAAATGGTGAAAGTGGTAAATTTTATGTTATATATATTTTACTTCAATAAAAAATAATAACCCTGCAAGGGAGGTGTTATTATCACTTCAGGCAAGTGAGGAAACTGAGGCTTAGACAGGTTCTGTAATTACGACGCGGTCGCACAGCTGCTAAGCTGCAGTGCTACGATCCAAAGGCTCTACGGCTTTCACCCCCACCGCGGACTCTACAACCAAGATGGCAGCAGTATGGGGGCAGTCCAGGTCAACAGGCCACTTGAGTTCCCACAGTGCTGCTGAGGGGCTGGAGGAGGGCGGCATGACAGAATCTCTACTCTATTGTTGTGTTCTTACAAGCTCGATCAGCTCCACATGCCACATCTTGTTAGGCATGTTTTATTATGGCCCTAAACCTACAGATATCTGCATGGAGAATGACGCTGTAGACAGGAGGTGTCACCAGACCTGCTTGATCCAAAAGACACAAAGCTAGGTTGCCACACCTCAGTTCACAGTTACAGCAGGAATTTCATCCCATCTCTTCTCCATTGTCAACCTCCCCTTTCTCCTTCCTACCCCTACTGGGTCTGCAAACGGATTCCTCACTCCATGTGACCACGGCCAGCTAAAAACTTCCCATCCACCATTTTATTTCAGCCATTCTGTTTAGACCTACAAGGTCAACTTCACATACATACTTGACACTAGTCAACAACACGGCAGATTTGGTTATGGGGGCGGGGGGCGGGGGCGGGGGTGGGAATCAATACCTCTGAATGTGACCAGACAACCAAAATGCAAAGATGCCTAAAAGCAGTGAAGTTGAAATCAAGATCTCAGTGTATGCAGTCAACCAGTCAAAACTGACCACCCCTTTGAAAACAACTCCTATACCCAGAACCAAACTCCATTCTTAGCTTTATCTACAGATCTCACCTGCTCCAAGCTTTGATCCAGCAAATTCTACAAAGCTTATCAAAGCTTGACTCACTTTGTTCCCGTGACATAAAAGAACACCTTTTGGTACACACGGGCCCTTTCCATCCAGCTATGGGCCTTCAAAGACGTCTTGAATGTACCAGCCTCCTAGTCAAAGCTGCTCAATGAACACAAGCCTCATGGTTTAGATGGACATTTTTGGTCTATTTGGCTTCTAAACCCTTGTTTCAGAGTGGGTTTACTGCCACTGGATTTCATTTTGCTGCACTTGAAACTTGCAGCAGAATCTCTCAGCAAACACCAGCAGCAAAATAAGACCCGTACCACCTACACACTCCAAAAGTGCAATCCTCAGGAGATGGTGATAACATGGTACAATGAGAGAAGGTTTCATCCCCACAGGTTTAGATTTTCCCTATAAATACTTCCTCATTTTCTAATTACACAAACCATTAGTAGAAAGCACAGCCTGAGAAACTACGTGGGTGTCACCATCTTACTACACGGAGATAGTGTGACAAACGATGCTAGCCAAGGGGCGAATAAAACACGTCTGGCTCCGAACATTTACACAAGCTGTGATGACCATCCAGCCTGACTTTTAAAACACAGCTTGCTCCAAATCTGAAATATACACTCTTAATGACAGACATCCTAAATGGAAAACAGTCCCTTTAGATATAGCCTAGATTTCTTGGACTGGGTGGGAAGAAAAAAAAAAAAAAAAGAGCTGGCTAGGTAATACATCAAGGCAGGTTTTTTGTTTGTTGCTTTTATAGGATGCTCCAGTACTGCAAAAGGTCCCAGCCAGAAATGAGTCAAAGACAATGAACCACATATTTCTGGTTGGTTTTTACTGATGTTCAGCATCCCTGCCTACACAGACTCAGGGATACAAGGCAAAGCGATGACCTTTATAGCTCATGTGCTAAAATGGGCTCATTCCACTTGACTAAGCAAAGTTCATATTTGTTCTTCTTGGTTTAGTTCTGGTAAAGAAAATGGATAGTTGTAACACTAGAGTCTCCCTCCACTGCATAAAGGCAGATGGTACGAGCGTCTCGCTCCTGCTCTACTAATAGTATCCAAATATCGTCTTCGCAGAAGGATGTGTCTGCAAGCACAGGCTATTTTTAAGTTCATTCATTTAAAATTCTGATTCATTCATTCATTCATTCAATAAATCTTTACTGAGTGCCAGGTACCGTGGATACAGAGATACACTGCCCTCGCGGAGGGCAGAATTTATCTCTTTCCTTTCCACTTACGCGCTAGTGGAAAGGAAAGAGATGCAACAGGTTATGCAAACAAATTAAAGCTCCACATAATTCCAAGTGCCATAAAACACGGCTGTGGAAGAGAGAGTGAATGTGGGAAGGAGAGCGCAGAATAAGGAGGATGGGGGTATTTTATCCAGACTGGTCAGAAGGTCCGTCCGAGATTACATTTGAGCTGAAACCATACAGAAGTCTGGGGAAGAAAACTCCAGGCAGAGGAACCTGCAAGTACAATAATCCTGGGATGGAAAAACATCCTGCCAGTATGATTGAGCACCATAAACTGGGGGGACAAGTGATGGGGGGTGGGTTAGAGATCAGGAAGTGGTACCATGCAGCCTTGCAGGCTGTGGTTAGGAACTTTTGACTGTGTTCTACCTGCAAAGGAGTCACAGAAATCAACAAAGAGCTACTACTTTAAATACAAATATACGGACGCTCTCGGCAAACATACTACATTTAGAATGGATGGTTTTGGAGGATAAAAATAAGGAAGTGGGCTTATGATAAACACCATTTGTATAGCACCCTAGGGCCTACCAACAGCGTTCACAGCATCTCATTTAGATGGTCATGTCGAAGGCAAGGAGCGTCAGAGGTTAAGAACAAGCTCTTAATTACTAGAAACCAATTCATCCCATCTCTAAAGTGGTTAAAGAAGACAACTCCAGAGACTGCAGGTGGCTTTAGGGCTCTTCTCCCACTAAAGACTTCAAACCATCTCTTTAATACAGCTTCAGACACAGACCCATGAGTCCAAAAGGCCTGGTCACCAAAAATAAGAGAAAACAAACAACAAAACCCACACCTGTCATATTAAAATACAAGACATAGGCATCCTTAATTCTCCATGTTGATTGGTTCCCCTGAGACCTTCTGGAACACTTGCCTTTTGGGGGGCGGTGTGTATGTTTGTTTGTTCCTGGAGTGCCTCTGCATCCCTACTCCTGCTAAGTTCATCAGGTCTGGGTGGCTCCAACCACCATCTTTCTAAACTGGGCTCCTTTCCGGGTCCATCTAGCCCTCCTTAGATACTTCTCTCCAAGTATACTCCTTCCCCAAGAAATCCCGCCACGATCAACATCCATTTCCTTTGTAAACACAACTTAGGAAAAAGATTGAGAGCCTCTATTCATAAACATCATGATCAAAACTATTTGTACAGGACAAGAAGAAGACAAACAAAAGCTCAATTTCTGCTATTTTCAGTGGCTTCACAGGAAAATTCCCAACCGATGCAACACACACTAAGGACACACGTCTCCACACCCAGTAAGTACTATTCTGCAGAAGTTTTAAGGGAAATCAAGCAGTCAAAACCACACTGCATCTTTAGGGATGTCAACTGCAATACATGCTTCATAATCAACTCAAGGAATGCTAATTAAGATGTACTTTCTTTAAGCATGTGTGGAATAACAAGATGCACCCAAACTGTAAGGGACACATAAGGCAGTATCAACCCATTCATATTATTTTCATCCACTTAAAATTATGGAGAAAGGAGAAGGGCATCATGAGAAATACGGCCTTTCATTCATTGTCCAGGAAAGAGAATCAAGCTGACTTCTACTTCCTCTCCTCCTAAGTTAAACCTCAAGAACCCAATCCATGCACCTGGCTCTGGGGCTAAGCAGTCAGGGTCTCCTCCAGGGACTCCCCAAGTTTAAAATGAAAAGCTCCACACTGGACTCATGTGTTATGTTAGTAAGGCGAGCTTTGCTTTAAAGTGGTTCTCAAATACCCAACGACAGCTCCATAGGGGTGAAGGAGGGCAGGCCACGTGAAATGAAACACTAAGCCAAAGAGGAGACCACACACATTCTCCCTCTCGAAGAAAATCACTCCTAGGAGGGCTGCGCATGGAGCAAAGCTGGTCACGAGCACACGCCTGACCCAGATGTGGCTGTGCCAAGTGAGCCCAGCATGGGCCGAGATGCTGAAATCCTGGGTGAAAGTCCCCAAGGGAGATTAGAGAGAGACGGCTGCTGTCGGCCCCGCCACCCTGAGCTATTTTCAGCACCATGACTTCATTCTTGTTTGTTCTGAAGCAGCACAGATGGGCCGCGTCAATTTCTGTTACTACAGGAAGATAAGGAGACCCAGGCTGGAAGCAGCATCTCTCTCTTGCCTCCTGTTAGGGCATCAACAAGCTGGAACCGTGGCATGCAAGCAGTTGAAAACACTGTTGCTTTGCTTTTCTTTCCCTTTTTTTTTTTTTTTAAAAACCAAGAGCATTTCACAAACATTGCCATGTTTCTTAGAACTAGAAACCTGATCCACCTGAAAAACGGCACAAGGTCAACTGCTGGGAAAGCACTTTAGCCTCTTTGGTTTTGTCAAAGCCACCCAGCTGCAAGAACAGCCCCAGCCACTCTAGACACGGGAAGGCTGGTGCTGGTCAGAGAGCAGAAGAAGGGAAGATGCCCACAATTCAAGCCGGAGCTCAGTTTAAGGTCACTGGGGTTCCCACACATCTCATTATGCAAATACACCTCTAAGGCACAGAGCTTTTCCTCGAAGCTTGCCAAGAAACTTAATGAGCCAGACTGTACAAGGGGCAGGTATATACATAACAGATTACAGTTACTACACCTCTCCCAGGCGTTGCACATCTTATGAAGAACTCCTAACAATCCTCTTATAATTCTTATCACTTCTATTTTAAAAGAAAGAAAACCAGCTCAAAGAGGCGGGGAAAGAACCAGGCCAAAAACAAACAGCTAGTAAGAGTCAAAGCAAAGACTAACCCTCCCGCTCCGTGGTGGGGACTGTCAAGAAATTCTCTCGAGAGAGGCAGACATGAAGCTTCAGGAGGAATCCTGATCCTTCCCTAGTCTATCCGGCTTGTCAGCTTCTGTCACCCTGCCAGCGACCATCATATGGAAATAGAGAAGATGGACAGGAAAACCCAGGAGCCAGTCCTACAACTGCCACTTCCTAATGACCCTCGAGCCTCACCCTTGAGCCTCAGGCCCCCCATATGCAAAGCTGTGTTTAGTTCTCCCTCTGTTACAGGCTGGAGACCAAGCACATCAAGGACTGACAATTCCTGGCAATTCAGCAGGTGTACCATACATGGTGGCATTGACACAGATGTTATGTGTGTGTGTGTATGTGTGTGTGTATATATATGTGTGTGTATGTATATATACACATATACACACCTTTTTTAATGGAATTGAAATTGACATAAAAGTAGCCATTTTAAAGTGAACAGTTCAGTGGCATTTAGTATATTCACCACAACTTTGCGCAATGACCACCTCCACCTAATTCCAAAATATTTTCATTGCTGCAAAATAAACTCCCATGCCCACACGGCAGTCAGTCTCCATTTCCCCTTCCCACCACAAACATTCTTTTTGCCTCTGTGGATTTACCTATTCTGAACATTTCACATAAGTGGAATCATATGAGACCTTCCGTGCCTTTCATGCAGCATAATGTTTTCAAGGTCCATCCGAGTTGTAGCAAATACCAGTACTTCATTCCTTTTTATAGTTGAATAATATTCCATTGTGTGGATATATCATACTAGTTTATCCATTCATCCCAGGATGGACAGCAGGGCTGTTTCCACCTTTTAGCTATTGTGAACAGTGCTGCTATGAACATTCTAGGTGTAGCAGGTTCTCTCTTAAAGCACTTTTACATTTGATCCTGACAAGTCTGTGAGGTAGACCTCAGTCCTACAAATAATATTTGAGGTGCACTGCCTTCTTCATTAATTGATCACACTCGAATCCCTCCCCCCTTTTTTTTAATCAATAAAAATGACTCTTGGGCATATATCCAGAAAAGATGAAAACTCTCATTTGAAAAGATACATGTACTCCAATGTTCACTGCAGCACTATTCACAATAGCCAAGACTTGGAAGCAAACTAAGTGTCCATCAACAGATAAATGGATAAAGTTGTGGTATATATACATACACACACACACACACACACACACACACTGGAATATTACTCAGCCATAAAAAACAACGAAATAATGCCATTTGCAGCAACATGGATGGACCCAGAAATTATCATACTAAGTGAAGTAAGTCAAAGATAAATATCACATATATGATATCTGATACAATATCACGTATATGTGGAATCTAAAAACATGATATTTATAAAACACAAACAGACTCACAGATATAGAAAACAAACTTATGATTACCAAAAGGGAAGGGTGGGGGAGAGATCAATTGGGAATTTGGGATTAACAGATACAAACTACCATATATAAAATAAACAACAAGGACCTACTACATAGCACAGGGAACTATATTCAATATCCTGTAATAACCTATAATGGAAAAGAATCTGAAAAAGAATATATGTATAAAACTAAATAACTTTGCTATACACCTGAAACTAACTCAACATTGTAGATCAACTGTACTTCAATTTAAAAAGAAATAAAAAAGAAAAGAAAGAAATACACTACTTAATAACCAAGAGATCACTGAAGAAATCAAAGAGGAAATCAAAAAATACCTAGAAACAAATGACAATGAAAACACGATGACCCAAAACCTATGGGATGGAGCAAAAGCAGTTCTAAGAGGGAAGTTTATAGCAATACAATCCTACCTCAAGAAACAAGAAACATCTCAAATAAACAACCTAACCTTACACCTAAAGCAATTAGAGAAAGAACAAAAAAACCCCAAAGTTAGCAGAAGGAAAGAAATCATAAAGATCAGATCAGAAATAAATGAAGGAAATGATAGCAAAGATCAATAAAACTAAAAGCTGGTTCTTTGAGAAGATAAACAAAATTGATAAACCATTAGCCAGACTCATCAAGAAAAAAGGGAGAAGACTAAAATCAACAGAATTAGAAATAAAAAAGAAGTAACAACTGACACTGCAGAAATACAAAGGATCATGAGAGATTACTACAAGCAACTATATGCCAATAAAATGGACAACCTGGAAGAAATGGACAAATTCTTAGAAATGTACAACTTTATGAGACTGAACCAGGAAGAAACAGAAAATAGGAACAGATGAATCACAAGCACTGAAATTGAAACTGTGATTAAAAATCTTCCAAAAAACAGGGCTTCCCTGGTGGTGCAGTGGTTGAGAGTTTGCCTGCCAATGCAGGAGACACGGGTTTGTGCCCCAGTCTGGGAAGATCCCACATGCCGCGGAGCGGCTGGGCCCGTGAGCCATGGCTGCTGATCCTGCGCATCCGGAGCCTGTGCTCCGCAACGAGAGAGGCCACAACAGTGAGAGGCCCACCTATCCCCCCCACAAAAAAAAAAACTTCCAAAAAACAAAAGCCCAGGACCAGATGGCTTCACAGGTGAATTCTATCAAACATTTAGAGAAGAGCTAACACCTATGCTTCTCAAACTCTTCCAAAATACAGCAGAGGGAGGAACACTACCAAACTCATCCTACGAGGCCACCATCACCCTGATACCAAAACCAGACAAAAAGGTCACAAAGAAAGAAAACTACAGGCCAGTATCACTGATGAACACAGATGTAAAAATCCTCAACAAAATACTAGCAAACAGAATCCAACAGCACATGAAAAGGATCATACACCATGATCAAGTGGGGTTTATCCCAGGAATGCAAGGATTCTTCAATATATGCAAATCAATCAATGTGATACACCATATTAACAAACTGAAAGATGAAAACCATATGATCATCTCAACAGATGCAGAGAAAGCTTTCGACAAAATTCAACACCATTTATGATAAAAACCCTCCAGAAAGTAGGCATAGAGGGAACTTTCTTCAACATAATGAAGGCCATATATGACAAACCCACAGCCCACATCGTCCTCAATGGTGAAAAACTGAAACCATTTCCACTAAGATCAGGAACAAGACAAGGTTGCCCACTCTCACCACTATTATTCAACATAGTTTTGGAAGTTTTAGCCACAGCAATCAGAGAAGAAAAAGAAATAAAAGGAATCCAAATTGGAAAAGAAGAAGTAAAGCTGTCACTGTTTGCAGATGACATGATACTATACATAGAGAATCCTAAAGATGCTACCAGAAAACTACTAGAGCTAATCAATGAATTTGGTAAAGCTTCAGGATACAATATTAGTGCACAGAAATCTCTTGCATTCCTATACACTAATGATGAAAAATCTGGAACACTTCCATTTACCATTGCAACAAAAAGAATAAAATACATAGGAATAAACCTACCAAAGGAGACAAAAGACCTGTATGCACAAAACTATAAGGCACTGATGAAAGAAATTCAAGATGATACAAACTGATGGAGAGATATACCATGTTCTTGGATTGGAAGAATCAACATTGTGAAAATGACTCTACTACCCAAAGTAATCTACAGATTCAATGCAATCCCTATCAAACTACCATTTTTCACATTTTTCACAGAACTAGAACAAAAACTTTCACAATTTGTATGGAAACACAAAAGACCTCGAATAGCCAAAGCAATCTTGAGAAAGAAAAATGGATCTGGAGGAATCAGGCTCCCTGACCTCAGACTATATTACAAAGCTACAGTAATCAAGACAGCATAGTACTGGGACAAAAACAGAAATATAGATAAATGGAACAGGATAGAAAGCCCAGAGATAAACCCATGCATATATGGTCATCTTAACTTTGATAAAGGAGGCAAGAATATACAGTGGAGAAAAGACAGCCTCTTCAATAAGTGGTGCTGGGAAAACTGGACAGCTACATGTAAAAGAATGAAATTAGAACACTCCCTAACACCGTACACAAAAATAAACTCAAAATGAATTAAAGACCTAAATGTAAGGCCAGACACTATCAAACTCTTAGAGGAAAACATAGGCAGAACACTCTATGACATAAATCACAGCAAGATCCTTTTAGACCCACCTCCTAGAGAAATGGAAATAAAAATAAACAAATGAGACCTAATGAAACTTAAAAGCTTTTGTACAGCAAAGGAAAGCATAAACAAGATGAAAAAACAAACCTCAGAATGGGAGAAAATATTTGCAAATGAAGCAACTGACAAAGGATTAATCTCCAAAATTTACAAGCAGCTCATGCAGCTCAATATCAAGAAAACAAACAACCCAATCCAAAAATGGGCAGAAGACCTAAATAGACGTTTCTCCAAAGAAGATATACAGATTGCCAACAAACACATGAAAGAATGCTCAACATCATTAATCATCAGAGAAATGCAAATAAAACTACAAGGAGATATCATCTCACTCCGGTCAGAATGGCCATCATCAAAAAATCTACAAACAATAAATGCTGGAGAGGGTGTGGAGAAAAGGGAACCCTCTTGCACTGTTGGTGGGAATGTAAACTGATACAGCCACTATGGAGAACAGTATGGAAGCTCCTTAGAAAACTAAAAACAGAACTACCATACGACCCAACAATCCCACTACTGGACATATACCCTGAGAAAACCATAATTCAAAAAGAGTCATGGGGCTTCCCTGGTGGCACAGTGGTTGGGAGTCCGCCTGCTGATGCAGGGCACACGGGTTCGTGCCCCGGTTCGGGAAGATCCCACATGCCGCGGAGCGGCTAGGCCCGTGAGCCATGGCCGCTGAGCGCGTCCGGAGCCTGTGCTCTGCAACGGGAGGGGCCACAACAGTGAGAGGCCCGCATACCGCAAAAAAAAAAAAAAAAAAAAAAAGAGTCATGTACCACAGTGTTGATTGCAGCTCTATTTACAATAGCCAGGACATGGAAGCAACCTAAGTGTCCATCAACAGATGAATGGATAAAGAAGATACGGCACATATATACAATGGAATATTACTCAGCCATAAAAAGAAACAAAACTGAGTTATCTGTAGTGAGGTGGATGGACCTATAGTCTGTCATACAGAGTGAAGTAAGTCAGAAAGAGAAAAACAAATACCATATGCTAACACATATATATGGAATCTAAAAAACAAACAAACAAAAATGGTCATGAAGACCCTAGGGGCAAGACGGGAATAAAGATGCAGACTTACTAGAGAATGGACTTGAGGATACGGGGAGGGGGAAAGGTAAGCTGGGATGAAGTGAGAGAGTGGAATTGACATATGTACACTACCAAACATAAAAAAGATAGCTAGTGGGAAGCAGCCGCATAGCACAGGGAGATCAGCTCAGTGCATACTGTGTCCCCTATGTAACACAAAGGAAAAAACTGACTGTTCAAATTGTTGAAGGTCTTGGGGTGAGACACAGAAGGGAAGGGGGTGAGAACCATATGAATCCTTTCGCTGAAAACTGTATCAGAGCCTTCCTTTTCACTGTCACCACTATCACCACTTGTTAATTTTTTTCTTTTGTCTTCCCCAATCAAGACTCTGAATTCAGGGATATGCAAATCAGGAGGGGGGAAAAACTTTAAGGGATTCATTTTAAACATTCAAATTTTATCCGACGCAGGAGAAAAGTAAGGAATAACATATTTTCTACCTCTACTCCCCCTACCCCCCACTCCCTCTTGTCAAGCTCCATTGCTTTTTTTTTTTTTTTAATTTTTATTGGAGTATAGTTGATTTACAATGGTGTGTTAGTTTCAGGTGTACAGCAAAGTGAATAGGTTATACATACATACATCCACTCTTTTTTAGATTCTTTTCCCATACAGGCCATTGCAGAGTATTGAGTAGAGTTCCCTGTGCTCCACAGTAGGTCCTTATTAGTTATCTATTTTATATGTAGTAGTGTGTATACATCAATCCCAATCTCCCAGTTTATCCCTCACTCCCCATCCCCCCGGGTAACCATAAGTTTGTTTTCTACATTTAAGCTACTTGGCTTTAAATCAGGGGTCAGCACACTTTTTCTGTAAGGGGTCATTTAGTAAATATTTTAGGCTTTGTGGGCCATTCAGTCTCTGTTCCTCCACTCTGCCGTGGCTGCACAGACCAACTGTGAACAAAAATGGGCTGGCTGTGTTCCAATAAAGCTTTATGGATGGACTTTTAAATTTGAATTTCACATTAACTTTCACATGTCACAAAATATTAGTCTTTTCATTTTTTTCCAACTATTTAAAACAAACATTCTTAGCTTGTAGGCCAGCAGTAGGCTGAATTTGGTCATGGGTTATAGTTTGCCAACACTTTAAATTTTTAGGGATGCAGTATATATGGTTTTCTCTTTCTTTCTTTTTTTTCTTTTTAGAGGCAAGGGAGGCTTAGAGTTCTGCGTGAAGCAGAACAGAACTAAGCAAGGGGAATGTTACAACAGTATATTTCAGAAAGAAAACACATACCTCTGTTACATAAATCCCAAGACACTTGGAAAACTCTTTTAATCACCTCTTGGCAGAGGGCTACAAATTTTAAAATGTGCCTGCTTACTTCTAAAAGTTAAGTGTTTCACTCCCTTCTCGTCTAAAGAAGTATATAAGAGACGTTATTTATATCTTCTGAATCAGGTCGGTAGGTACTCACTAGATGCCTCTGTGTGTTCAGCAGTGGTCACTGATGGATGTAAAGGACATCAAAATGTATCTTTTCCCCTAAAGGTCTTTGATCCCCAAGAGGTTTCAGGGGTAGAGCCTCAGAATGGAGGCGACAGAATGGGCTGATCCCTCCCAAACCATGATCCCAGTTGATCCCCCTTTGATCCACTGCACGCATTTTAGAGATGATTTTAGCTAGTGGTCAGCGGTATACATATTTATAGCAACGAAGTTCGCACGGTCCTGTAGGAACAATTCCAGACTTTAAAATACTGATTCTGCCACTTAGCTCTGCAACCCTGGGAAAACTAATTAACCTCTCCAAATCCTCTATCCTAATAAGAACAAAAATAAAAATTTCCTCAAATAATCCTGACGCTCTGGTGCAGGGCCCCGTAGGCACTAATTCATCCTCTCATTCAACAAAGGTTCAATGAGCCCCTACAATGTACAGGGCCCCAGGAACACAATGAACAAGGCAGATCCAGTCTCCAACACTGTGGAACTTACAGACCCATGGGAACTTGTTGGTTTTTTCTTTAAAAACAAATATGCATGCCTAAAACACTCCTTAGGCTATAAAACGCCGATCCTTCCTTCACTTTCTCCACTTTTAATTCCATTTCAACCTGTAATTCTGAGAGTGACACCAGCTTTGGAATCTTACAGACCCAGATCAACGCACAATGTCTATCAAATACCTGCCATTTTTGCATGATTTCAGGAGACCACTGGCATTTAAACATTGCTGACTGAGACGACGCTTAAAAAATTCTATAGTCCATGGCAAGCGCTAACTCATGGTTTTGCCAAGGCAAGGCTTGAATCCCATCTCAGGATATGCTGCCCCCAAAGATGCCGCTTCCGTGTAAGAAATATTTTCAACTGAAGAGATTTGAGAAACGGCAGGTGCAGGAAGCACTCGCTGACCTCGGAGGGGCGCCGAGAGGGATCCAAGCAAACAGTCCTTGCTGTGTTTTCCCCAGTAACAGCCCTTAGTTCATTCCCTTCCGTCCCACCACATTTTCCCACGACTTTCCACTCTTCCTTAAACTTACTATAAAAACGCTCAGGTGTAACTGTTTCTCAGGGGCTTCATTTCCTTGTGAAGGCTCTCACGTCACATAAAACTTACATTAAATAGATCTGTATGCTTTTCTCTCGTTAACCTGTCTTGCATCAGTCCAATTTACAGTGCCCCAGCCAGAAAGCCTAGGAAGGTCATAGAAAAAGACATTTTTTCCTCCCCTGCAGAGGCAAGGTTGGTTTGTGAGGGCAAGTAGTTTGGCTAGTGAGTAAGGCAAGCCTAGCACCCGCATCTCAACGCACTTTTGTTCTTTTCACTTAACCCATGGTTTTATTTTACCCTTACAATTACTCTAAGAGATAGTTATAACCATCTTCATTGACCACGTATGGAATCTGGAAGTAACTGCACACAGTACAGGTTTTTTAGCATTTGAAAATCCACAAGGGTCTTGCGCTGTCACCCTCCGATGTTTAGGGTCTAAGCAGGGGTTCCTGACCTCGGCTGCCCTTACAATCAACCTGGGAGCTTCAGAAAATACTGATGCCCAGGCCCCGCTGCCAACGAGTCAAATCAGACCATCTGGGAGTGAGCCCCAAGCATTAGGACTTTTTAAAGGCGCCTCTGAATCTCTGGGTGGAGGTTGGAAAGTGACAGCCCATGAGCCAAATTTAGCCTGCAAACTTAAAAATCAGAAGATTTCACATAATGCCCAGATCCTGGCTGCATCTACCACTATGCTGCCCAACACAGTAGCCACGAGTCACCTGTGGCTCTTTAAATTAATTCAACTGAAATAAAATTAGGAATTCGATTCCTTGGTCATACCAGCCACATGTCAAGGGCTCAAGAACCACATGTGGCCGCCTTACTGGATGACGCAGATATGGGACACGTCCATCATCACCAAGCCTTCTACTGGACAGTGCTGTTCATAAAAATCCAAGAATCGAGGCCCACATTCCAACAATACAACACTGGCCAGAGGGTCGTCTGTCTGCTCTAGACAGGGCGCGCACTTTCGCATCGTCAGCCTGACTCCATTCATTCATTTACACGACCTGCCCGTCCCTTAGACCTCATATGCAAACCCTACCTAGACATTACACGTGCTAAATAAAACTTGCCCAAGGGCTTGATCAGACAGATTCAAAGTCTTCACCTCTAAAGCCTAACTGCATGGACTGTGTGTTTCCTTTCTCCCTCCCTCCCTCCCTCCTCGCATCTCCCTCTCTGTTTTTACTACAGCAGGAGAGTTAACCAGTATGACAGTGGAATCTACCTGACACATGACCTTCTGGCTTTTGGAGTCGGTCTCTGCATGATGAACGTGTACTTGTCCTACATGGTTCCCTGTGATTTGAAAGATCAGGTTCATCCCCTGCCTACCAATATCTCAATACCCATAGAAATGGTCCCTTTCTCCTTTGAGGGATAGGTGTTAAGGTACATGAATTCTCTCCCATTCTGGACAGTTACCCTTCTGGGCCCAATCCTTGCCCGATCTGCTTCAGAAGCTCCTTCCAGAAGCTGGCCCGGTCCTCTAACTGTGGAACCTGCTCAGACTATGTTGGCTGAACCAAGGAACCAACCGCCACTAGGTCACAATGGGAAACCTGGATGCAGTGCAAAAACCCACAATCGTCGACTTATAACTGTTCCTTATCCGGGCTCTAAATGAACTTCAGAGAACGCCAACAGAAGATTTAGAGATG
This sequence comes from Delphinus delphis, assembly GCF_949987515.2. Lineage (NCBI taxonomy): Eukaryota > Metazoa > Chordata > Mammalia > Artiodactyla > Delphinidae > Delphinus > Delphinus delphis. Next base: position 65,766,788 of record NC_082699.1, read on the forward strand.
TGAGCATCTCAAAACTACCCACACATTCGCAACAGGGTTTAGGAGAAAGAGTTTGGGAAGCTGTGTAACTCTTCAATGGGAGAAAATTCATACAACACTTTGTACCTGGATTTAACCAGGACTAAACCCAACAGTCATCCTCAAAAAGGGAATGAATCTCACAAAGCCACTAGTTTCAGATTTAATTAAAATCTCCTCTAACCACTGCCAAGACATTCTTTAGTCTTTTATTATCCTCTCCAGAACTTTTCTTTTTTAGGATCTAGGGTTAGCAAAATAGTAAGTCAGGTTCTCCTGATTGCTTTGTATACTAAGCCCTGGGAAACAAACAGGGAAAATGAAGTCATATGGGAGTTTCAGTTTTTAGTAAAGTGTGAAAGACAGAATGGTCCCCTCAGAAGAGACTTTCAAGTGGCAACGGCTTTCCCTCTGGCTCAGACCACATCTGGAACATGGGGCTTCTCCCAAGCAGAACAACTCAATCCCCAGCTCAGGAATCGGGTGTTGATGCAGAGTACCAGGCGAGGCCCAGAGGCAGGCAGCCCAGACTGGGAAGGGGATGAGTCACCTGCAGGCCTTCACCCTCCACATCAAACCTGCAGGGGCCAAGGCCAGCCAGCTGCAGCCTCCAGTCTCAGCTAAAAGGGACAAAGAAGGAAGCCCCGTGCAAGGTTAGGGTACGCGGAGAGGAGGGCATTACTCCAAGGGAAAAGTAGGGAAGAGGATTATAAGAAAAAACGGGCTTCCCTTGTGGCGCAGTGGTTGAGAGTCCACCTGCCGATGCAGGGGACATGGGTTCGTGCCCCGGTCCGGGAAGATCCCACATGCCGCAAAGCAGCTAGGCCCGTGAGCCATGGCTGCTGAGCCTGCGCGTCCGGAGCCTGTGCTCCGCAACGGGAGAGGCCACAACAGTGAGAGGTCCGCACCGCAAAAAAAAATAAAATAAAATACGGCATTGTTTCTCATCATCAAAAAAAAAAAAAAAAAAAAGAAAAAACAAAGGCTCTTCACATGCCACAACTAGGGCGCTTAGCTTCCAGAATCCAATATACCATTTCTATTGTATTAATAGTATATAATATACCTATTACACTAATAGAATGCTATTACAGTACTTCTATTACAGTCGTCTCTTCGAAAGAACACCTTTGAAAAGACCTGACCACCAAGGTACTCTTAACAGAGAAACCTGACAACCCATCACCTGTGTCAGAGAACATTCGCTGGGGCCCGGCACAGGGTTTCTACCATATGAATGAAGGGCACGTCCCTCAGCAAAGCAGGGCAGGCTGCAGGAGCTCTCACTGCCACCCCCGCTGCCTCTAACGCCCTGCTTACTCTACATTTATTCTTACCCCAGCCCTCCTTCCTATGGGAGGAAACCTAAGCCAGGCCACAAAGACCCTCGAGGCCAGAGCGGTGGTTTCCTTAGACCACAGGGAAGGAGCTCCCTAATCACATGTAAGCAAGTCAATGATCTATTCAAGGCCACCTGGGGATGAAGCCGCAGAGCACAGAGTAGGAACGTTTCCCCGCGTGGAGTAAACGCCAAAGGTCAGAGTTAGAAACAAAAAGGAGGATTATTGCATTCAGCCTCCTCCCAAGTGAAAAACTGGACTTTGGAATCCTTACACAGACTGTCAAGTTCAAAACAACACAGGGAAGCGGTAGCATGCTTTAAAAAAATAAAGCAAATGATAAACTCAAGTAACTAACCTTCGGCTCGGAGTCACTAATCCCCTCTCGACAGAGAGAAATGCCAGCCGCAGGACTCCTGCATCTGGTTACATCAGAGAAGCTATTTCAGGCACGAAAGGGACTCTTTTGTACCATTCCTGGTTGTGGTCGCTGGCGGGGGTGTGTTATTTAAAATACCCACAATGCAAATGTACCCATCCTACATATATTTCCTATTGTTTCAATGACGGAGGCAACCTGACCACTGTTTAAAGCACCACCACCTGTCTCAGAACAACTCTCTATAAAAATTAATATAATCTATACATACCAAGCACGTAGCACAGTGCCTGGCACATTCGTGTGTACTGACACACAGGAGCTCTCCTTATTCATAATAATAGCTTCTAAAGGCTACCACGGACCAGGCACTGAACTCTGCCCTTTACACACATTCTCAAAGACTCTTCCCCACAATCCTACATAGGTGCCATTATCAAGTTCAATTTACAGACAATAAAACTGATGTACACGGAGGTTAAAGCAACTTGCCAAAGGTCATGCTGCAAAAAAAAGCAGGCTGTGATTTAATCTAAATCGAAGGTTCTTCACCAGCACGCCTTGCAATTTCCTAACTAACAACAGGGCAGCGTGCGCACCAGAATCATCTACCCTCTCTTCCATTTCATGCTGCACTGATCTTTGTGGTCTCTTTTATGTGGAATGAGAGCAGGGTGGGGAAGCCGTTTATCAACGTGTGTGCCCATCACCACCTTTGGCAGCCGCCCTCATGCGGGGCTCAGCCCTGCTTGCTGAGGTTCTCCCTGTAGCCTCAATTCTTACAGGGTAAGAAGATAGCAGATAGGAGGCTGGAGTGGCCTGCCTTGGCCCCTAGGAGGCAAGAGGAAGCCTGGAGTCAGGAAGCGGGGGTCCAGGCTACTGGAAGGAGTACAGAGAGTGAAGCGAGCTGCCAGGGCCAGTGGCTAACTGCAAGGCCAGGTCAGCTCAGCTGCCCACAAAGTTCTTACTTCAGAGAAGGGGGACAGAGTGACAAAGTGGGGAGAGGCAAGGACATGGTAGAACATCTTCCTAATGGTACGCACGCGCGTGCGCGCGCACACACACACACACACACACACACACACACACACACAGCCCATGACTAGATACAGTAATGTGAAATAGCATTTCATGGCAAATTTATACTAAATACAATCAAAGGAAACAACAGAGTTTCTAAAGCCAAATCACACTACGAAGAAAACACAAATGGATGGGCTTAAGCACTATTTACAACTGCCAAGATACAGAAGCAACCTAAGTGTCCATCAACCGATGAATGGATAAAGAAGATGTGGCACATATATACACACACACATGCAAATATATACGTACACATGTATATATAATGGAATACTACTCAGCCATAAAAAAGAATGAAAATTTGCCATTTGCAGCAACATGGATGGACCCGGAGGGCATTATGCGAAGTGAAAAGTCAGAGAGAGACAAATACTATATATGATATCACTTATCTGTGGAATCTAAAAAATACAACAAACTAGCGAATATAACAAAAAAGAAGCAGACTCACAGATACAGAGAACAAACTAGTGTTTACCGGTGGGGAGAGGGAAGGGGGGAGGGGCAATACAGGAGTAGAGGTTTAAGAGGTACAAACTGTCAGGTATAAAATAAGCTATAAGCAAAGGGACTTCCCTGGTGGCACTATGGTTAAGAATCCGCCTGCCAATGCAGGGGACACAGGTTCAATCCCTGGTCCGGGAAGATCCCACATGCCACGGAGCAACTAAACCCATGCGCCACAACTACTGAGCCTGTGCTCCACAGCCCGCGAGCCACAACTACTGAGCCCACATGCCACAACTACTGAATCCCACATGCCTAGAGCCCATGCTCCAAAGCAAGAGAAGCCACCGCAATGAGAAGCCCACGAGCCGCAATGAAGAGTAACACCCGCTCGCCACAACTAGAGAAAGCCCGCTCGCAGCAACAAAGATCCAACGCAGCCAAAACTAAATAAAATAAAACAGATTAATTTAAAAAAAAAGCTACAAGCATATATTGTATATCACCGGGCATATAACCAATATTTTATAATAACTACAAATGGAGCATAACCTTTAAAAATTGTGAATCACTATATTGTACACCTGTAACTTATATAACACTGTACAGCAACTATACTTCAATTTAAAAAATATGGAAAGACAGGGAAAGAATGGATGGGCTTAGAAATACGGCTAACCTTCTGTCTTGTTTTTTAAACACTGATAAGTGGGTGTCTGGCCCTTCCTTGCTGAACCTCTGACCATAACAGGCCATCTTGGATCCTCTCCTGATGTTTTCTAAAGTAGTCAATCAACAATACATTGAACTGTCTGGCCCGTTTTCTTTCCATGTGACCTAAGCCAGATGGGTTCATGTTTAATGTTATAGTGCTTCCGTTTAAAGTAAGCCAAAAATGAGAATAATAAAGTTTCTTACGCACAAATGCCTTTGGTTCAAAAGGAAGTGTCCATTTCTCTAGGAGGTGGGTCAAAAAGGATCTTGCTGTGATTTATGTCATAGAGTGTTCTGCGTATGTTTTCCTCTAAGAGTTTTATAGTGTCTGGCCTTACATGAAGGTCTTTAATCCATTTTGAGGTTAAATTGATACAGCCACTATGGAAAACAGTATGGAGTTTCCTTAAAAAACTAAAAATAGAACTACCATATGACCCACCAATCCCACTACTGGGCATATACCCTGAGAAAATCATAATTCAAAACGAGTCAAGTACCACAATGTTCATTGCAACTCTATTTACAGTAGCCAGGACATGGAAGCAACCTAAGTGTCCATTGACAGATGAATGGATAAAGAAGATGTGGCACATATATACAATGAAATATTACTCAGCCATAAAAAGAAACGAAATTGAGTTATTTGTAGTGAGGTGGATGGACCTAGAGTCTGTCATACAGAGTAAAGCAAGTCAGAAAGAGAAAAACAAATACAGTGTGCTAATGCATATATATGGAATCTAAAAAAAAAAATGGTTCAGATGAACCTAGGGGCAGGACAGGAATAAAGACACAGACATAGAGAAAGGACTTGAGGACACAGGGAGGCGGAAGGGTAAGCTGGGATGAAGTGAGAGAGTGGCATGGACATATATACACTACCAAATGTAAAATAGATAGCTAGTGGGAAGCAGCCGCATAGCACAGGGAGGTCAGCTCGGGGCTTTGTGACCACCTAGAGGGGTGGGATGGGGAGGGTGGGAGGGAGACGCAAGAGGGAGGGGATATGGGGATATACGTATGCATACAGCTGATTCACTTTGTTATACAGCAGAAACCAACACAACATTGTAAAGCGATTATACTCCAATAAAGATGTTAAAAAAAAGGAAGTGTCCAAAATTCAAAAACAGAAAATTAAATTTTAAAACAGAAGGGGGACAGTGACCCAAAACATCCTTACTCAAGAAACTGAGCAGAAACCAAGTCTTTCAACAACCTGTGGCATATTATCAAATAATAGCACATGCATGAACACATCCACACACAAAATCTCTGAGCCTTGAGCTCTAAACTTAGGAATGTAACAACATAGGTCCATCTCCAGTCTAGAAAACCCCAGCTGGAGGCCAGAGGCAAGACAACCTCTTCCCAGGGTTTTAACACGAAGGACCACATCTGGGTCAACTTCTCTGGCAGCAAATACAGGATACAGGGCAAGTAGGGACATCAGAAACTGACTCACTGAGATGGTCAACCGATGGCTGGGCAGACACACTCAGGACTGAGGCAACGGAACATGGTGGTAAAAAGCCTGAAGGTTGTGAAATCAGACCCTAGCTACTTCCTGCAGTGGTAGGAATAGAAGCTACCCTGTGACTGTGGTGAAGCCATAATGGTTCAGTGATGGCAAACAGTGAGGGCTGACTGGCTACCGACGCCCCTTCCATCACCTCCCATCCCATCACCTCCATCGCCAAACCAAGACTGAGCTTCAGCCCCTCAGAGGGTGGGCAACAAGGTGACCTGAGTCTTGGGGTTCTCCAGCACTGATCATCTGAACAAATGGAATTTTGCATCTGTCAACAGCAGAACACTTTAGAGAATGATCCTTTGGTTTGCAGCCATGACTAAAACTTTGAGACCTCAAATGCATTACAAGAGTGGAAACGGCCACATTAAAACCAAAACCTTTCATTATGTTTTGTTTTGTTTTTTCTAGACAAATGAACAGTAAGCTACTCTGCATTCTCTTCAGCTTCTTTTTTAGTATCTGATACCATGGCTATTAAAAACAATCTCTAAAAGTCTTTGTTGAGCATCAGAATGAGACAGCTGGGATATTGGCATGAGGAAATGTTCAATCTTGTCATTTTGCAAAAGGAATTCATATTCATAATTAATGATGCTTTTGTCTAAGCCAGAAAGAAAATCTAGAGGCTCAACGATGCTTAAGTAAATTCTACCCAAGCCAACTGCAATACAATTTTATAAATTATAGAGCAACAGAGAAAAACAAGATTTTGTGACTTGTGAGCAGAAAGAAAAGGATTAACAAGGCAGCCACACTTCAAGGACAAAATCGGAGTAAAAATGTTGATTTCTGAAAGGACGGTTTCATTTTCTGTCTCCTCCATAAGAAAGAGTAATCAAAAACCTTTAACATCCTTAGATGTGATACGACTACATGTATTTGAAAGACTCTTTGTTCCCAAGTGTGCCAGACACACATCACCAGGTACAGAACCAAGACCACCATTATCAGCCCAAAACGTCAACTAAAAATAACCAAGATGGGCAGATAAACTTACAAATTAGCTTTGGTTTAAGAGGCGTTTCTATGGAGATATCGGTAGAGAAGTAGAAAACCCTTAAATAAGTAAATAGCCTTAAAGATAACTTTTCGCATTACAGAGCTATTGAAGAGATTACAAAAACAAATCAGTTGTCTTTGTACAGCTCCCATTACAGAGCTGTTGAAGAGATGACAAAGTTTTATTTAGTAACAACTTTGTTAATGGCTAAGGAAATAATGATGAATACAACACAAAACAGGCCAGGGTAAGGGAGGGAAGAGTAAATGCTTAATGGGCATGGTTTTTTGTTTTCTTGTGGTGAAATATACCTAACATAATATTTACCATTATAACCATTTTTTAATTAGGATTTTATTTCTTTAAAGCAGTTTAAGGTTCATAGCAAAACTGAGGGGAAAGTACTGAGATTTCTCATATATTCCCTGTCCCATACATGCATAGTTTCCCTAACTAATCAACATCCACCAATAAAGTGGTACATCTGTTACAACTGATGAATTTTACACAAATACATCATTATCACCCAAAGTCCCCAGGTTACATTAGGGTTCACCGTTGGTGTTGTACATTCTATGGATGTGAACAAATGTTTAAGGACACGTATCCATTATATGGTATCACAGAGAGTGTTTTCACTGCCCTAAAAGTCGGCTTTGCACTGTAACCATTTTTAAGGCTACAGTTCAGTGGCATTCAAGTACATTCACACAGCTGTACAACCAACACCACTATCCTAGCCATCCCCAGACCTCTTTCATCATCCTGGGTCCAGGGTTTAATTTGCGGTGATGCAAGTGCTTTGCAAGCAGACAAGCGTGGTGGTTGCACAACACTAAATGCCACTGAATCATTCACTTTAAGTCGGTTAATTCTGTGCTGTGTGAATTTCACATTAAAACAGAACAACTGTGCCTGGCACACCACGGCACTCACTATTTGTTAATAAATGAATGAGTCCTGGCCTTAAGGAAGCTCACGGGTTGGTTAGGGAACAGGGAGAGAGCAGGAGGTGCCCAGATTCTGGGCTTGGAGCAAAACGGCGCAGCTCCTAACCCCTTTGAGGACTGAGAAAAGGGTTCCCAGAGGACAGACTGCCTGAGAGAAACCTTAAGGGATCAGTTGGAGTATGCGGGGGGAGGTAAGGGAGAAGAACATCCCACGCAGGGGAAGGTGACATTCCCTACCCACGAGCATGGGGGAGATAACTAAAACACTCAACGTTCATTTCACAAACTGGTAACTATGACAGGTGATGGATCTATTAATTAACTTGACTGGGGACATCGTTTCGTAACGTACAATACGTATATTAAGTTATCACGCTGTACAACTTTAAAAATCTCACTGTGCAACCTAAATATATACATTTTCACTTGCCAGTCATACTTTAGTAAAGCAGGAAAAAAAATGAAACATTATTAAAAGAAAAATCAAAATTCATTCATTTTCCTATTATAATACCCCTAATCTAATAAGCAGTATAATAAAATAATTATATGTAATATATGTAAATATTTGTAATAATTAGAAAAAACATAATAAAATGTAAGAGTAATAAACAAAATAGTAATGGGGAACTTGTAAATGTCAAAAAAAAAAGTATTTTGGGAGGAAAAACAGTGACCTCAATGGATCTAGAGTAGGGGCAAAAGCTGGGAGGAGACAGGCAAACAAATCAGAAGTGGAATCAGGAGTGAGTGCCAGGATCTAGAAGTGACCGGGAACCCACCACGTCTGATGTGAGCAGAGGCCCCAGAAGGGACAGGTAATCTTGTGTCAAAGCTGTTTGGGGTTCTCACGGCCTCGACCTCATTGGAGCTCCACGGTCACCCTGACAAGCAGGTACAGCAGACCCGACTGTCCTCTCATATATGACAAAACCAAAGGGTGTCCGCTCAGACTGACCCACCAAGTCCACACGGCCTGCATGGCCTGCAGCCAGCCTCCTGACCCAGGCACAGCCTCTCTGAGAAGGAGGGCAGCTCAGCTAGAATGAAAACTCCAACACTCCGTTCAACTCCTTCACTGTTCTTATTTGAGTTAATCTTTTTTTGGGGGGAAAAAAAAAACCCTGCATATTTTCACTGTGGGAAATGGCCTTTGAGTAAAAAAGGAAGCATTCCTTTTTGGTAAGATGTGGACTCTTCATAAAGTTTTACACACAACTCAGCATGGTGGTCATTTCCCAGATGAAACAATGCATGGACCGTCAAATTTCTAAAATCCTAAAATAGTTACAAATAATTTAAAGCCTAGCTTAAATGAACCAAGATGTCCACAACCGCCTCAAGAAAAGGCAGAGCCGCGGGTCCATTAAACTGCCAAATAAAAACACCTAAGAGGTCTAGCTCAGTGGTTCTCGATCAGGGTCATTTTGCCCCACCAGGGGACATTCAGCAATGGCTACAAATATTTTTGATTTTCACAACCGGGGAGCAGAGACCAGAGATGCTGCTAAACAGCCTGTAATGCACAGGAGAGCCCTCACAACAAAGAATTATGCAGCCCGAAATGTCTAGAGTGCTGGGCTGAGACTCTAAATTCCCAGGTGATTCCATATATCCAACTGAACTCAGAGGTGGAAAGAAGGTGGACTGACGGGTCCTGAAGAGCGGATACACACACTCCAGGCTCTGCTGCTTCAGAGCTGTGTGGCATTTTAACCAAGGCGCTTCAAGTCACCGGTCGGTTTCCCTTGTTTGCAAAACGGGGTTCCTACTACCTTCCTCAATGAGATCAGGCTAGCTGAGAGCCTCAACAGGTAGAGGGCCCTCCGTAGATCCTCAAGGCCAAGGCTGGACTAAGGTCCCAGCCGCCTGCAACAGGCAAAGGCTCCAAGGTACTTCACTGTTTCCGAATAGCATACACTCCTGGCATTTGCTTTATACACACACATTTGGAAAAGCAAACACCAGAGCACAAAGGCATCCATCTAACATGGCTGGATGCAATTTTATTATCCTTCAGTCTCATGAAACAGGAGTCTGTTGATGGGCAGTGGGAGCCTGGCGTTGGGTATCACTGCATCTCCCTCACAAACGTGCTGGAAGCCCACCTGTGGCCAGTGACCAACAGGACCACCACCAGTGGGAGGTCAGGGGTGTGTTGACACGGTTCATTTTTTCCTCCGGGTCCAGCACAAGCAACGCATCTTGCGCTTGGCTTTAAATGGTATCATCCGAATGAAGTACCGCTCTCATAATCAGCACAGCCTTTCAACAAGCACAGATGGCACTCACGTGCTTAAATGGCAAATCGAGGGCTAAAATTCGGGGGAGCTCTCCAGGCTCTCAGATCTGGTTCTCTGGGTGGGTTCTGAGAGAGAGGGGTCAGGAAATGGAGGGTGGGGCTTCCCTGGTGGCGCAGTGGTTGAGAGTCCGCCTGCCGATGCGGGGGACACGGGTTCGTGCCCCGGTCCGGGAGGATCCCACATGCCGCGGAGCGGCTGGGCCCGTGAGCCATGGCTGCTGAGCCTGCGCGTCCGGAGCCTGTGCTCAACGGGAGAGGCCACAGCAGTGAGAGGCCCGCGTACCGCAAAAAAAAAAAAAAAAAAAAGGAAATGGAGGGTGGCAGGCACGTGCAGAGTGCTGAAGGTCTTTTTTGTCTGCCGTCAAGCCCTTGCGACAAACTGAACGGGCTCAACCAGAGTCAGTGGGAATAAAGCCTGTGTCAGTCTTGCATGCTCGTCATTCCCAAAAAGAAGCCTGCAGGTCAGTAGCACAGGATGAAGGTTCCATTTTCACTATCTCCTCCACAATTCCTTTGTATTTTATCAGGTACCTTTAGCCATCTTCAGAGAACTGTATTGCCCCACTATGGGCAATCACATTAAAACAGTACATTTTAAAGATCTCTTTCTGCCTTGGCTGGAACAGTAGTTTCTTTTTATTTGTAATCACTCAGCATTTTCCCCCTCCTAATGTGAAAGGGGGTGGGGGGAAGATGCAGCACTGTAGCTGACTGCAAAATGCACTCAAATGCAGCTCTAAAGGAAAGCACCACCCAGCGGCTCCATGTTGGTTTCCATGGTAACCGGGGTCCCTGGGCCCTGGCACTCACAGCAGGAAATGCTGCAGATTTCCACAGCAGTATCTTTTTACTAGACATAAGATGTCCCATGGCAATTTTAAACATTTGGGAATCAAAAACCATACCGTGTGTGTATGTGTGTGTGCGCGCACGCACACACGCACATAGATCAATATATTTACAAAACTAAGACAACGTAGATGAAAGAAGCCAAGTTATTCTTACAGATAAATATGCTTATGTCAAACATAACAGATGATTAAAATATAAGCAAAACAGGCTGTCACACACACACACACATACAGGCCTAAAAGAAAACAAAAACATCTTCTATAGAAAAAGAAAGGACTGCAATGGAAGTGGAAAACTATTTTGGGAAACCAGACAACCAAGGATTCCGTATAAACAAACAAGCCAACAAAAATCTTGACTAACAATAATCAACTGAGAGCCCAGGACCGAGCTTTTTTCCATAGCTCATGTTCTTTCCTACTTGAATGGTCTCAAGAGCTGAAGTCAACAAGCGGTTAGCCAGGTGGCTTTCAGGGGAAACCACAGGACAGAAAGCCCTGACCTAGAGTGAATCCCACTGTCCCCACTGCAAGCTGAGCGGCCTCAGGCAAGTGACTTCAGCTCGCTGAGTGTGCCCTGTAAAAATGAAAAGGTTGCACTACCTACTAGATGGTCTACAAGAGAGACTCTCTACCTTCTAAAAATGAAAGACCAGAGCATTATGTTAAACAAGACAAAACAAGGCATCAAACCTCCTGGTAATTCTCATGTCAGGCCACAGATATGTTTCCAAAAGCAGTGTATAAGAATCAAATTTCTTTATATTATATCAGGAGAATTCACTGCCAGACTCTGGGTGAGGCAAGACCTTTGGGATATTCTTTTTCTCTCACTTTCTCTCTTCTCTGCATGATTTCCCAATACCACATGTTTCTTCCAGCAGAGCACAAGTGAACAGCTAAGGTGAAATTTTTAGTTCAAAGTAGTTTTCACATTTCGTGCATGTTTTCAGGCTGGGGCTTTATCTGAGCAGAGGGGAGGCAGCTATGCAATCAGGCAGAACAGACTCAGCCTAGAAAAATACTAGTTTGACAACTTCTAGTGTCTTCAAGTTCATGTTTACACTCCAAATGGTTATTTTTATCTGAGGCAGGCAGAACAAACCAAGTTCACAACTCTATGGCAAATGATCTTCCATAAGCAAGCATTGTTTAAAAAAAAAAAATTGCCTCGTCTGTATGAATTCAAATAATTGCACTTTTTCATTAATGCGAATTCATATTTTACCAAACGTGACTCTGGTATGTCTGTGTGTGTGGCAGCGGGATGGGGTGGAGGGGTTTAGTTATTTTAAGCCAAAACGAAAAGCAAAGGGAAAGAGCTAGGGTGGGGAGGAGGGCAGGAGGGAGATGATGGTGGGAGAGTCCCCCCCCTGCTTGTGCAGACAGCCTCGCAGGCAGCTGGAAGGATGGAGCTGCTGAGTAGACCACTTCATTATGTAAACTGCCTAATGACACAAATAACCATGCTGCACGCAGACCGACCCAGTCACCCATAAAAACACACATCCCCTCCACGCTTGGACCTTCCTCCCCGCTGCCACTGCTACCACCGCCACCATGTAATTCACCAGCGTTTATTAAGGCTGCCGAGGTTAAACAGAACAGCATGCATCATATTTTCCCTGGCGTTGCTTGAATTAAGTCAAACCAGAGAAACACTACTGACTTCAGTGGGAGCAAATGCTCCTCTTGGTCAGTGGGAGGACAAGCCTTAACTGGACACAAGGGCTTGGGTGTGGGATTTTTACATCCCTAACTCTCCCTGGTAGAGGATATTAGGATTCTAGTGACATCTTGCTGTGGACACCCAGAAGATACGTATGTAAAAGTGGGACTCAGGTTAGTGCCCTTCAGGCTAACGCACAATAACTGTTCAAGGGCATTTCGGGAAGGTGCAGTGAAAAGCCAAATACCATCTAGGCAGGCCACAAGGAACCACAAGGAAACAGCCCAGCTCTGGCAACTGTTGCTACCCAATCAAAGATCAATAATAAGCCACCTGTAGAGCGGGAAACGCTGCTCCTGTCAGGGATCACTTTTAGTATCAAGATGGGATTGGAAATGAGGGATTTTCATTTCAGCACCAGTGATGCTTGACTCATGATTCCAAATCTCCTGGAATATACCAATTTGCCCATCAAATTAATTGAGTATACAAAGTCCCCATCTCGTAACTCCTTTAACACAACAGAGGAGGGGGAAAAAACAGAAAATAAGATTTTTAGAAATTTATTCAATGAAAATACTCAATAAACATATGGATTCCTTTGTTATTCCTCGTCCTTACCTATAGTGTGCTTTGTAAAAAAAAAGTTTAAAATCCACATGTCTCCCTACTGTGCTAAACTCAACACCAAGTCTGAGTTTCATGTAAAGCAAACCAAAAACTAATGACATTTTTAAACAATGGAAAATGGTAAGACAAACCTCACATTCACAGGGCCACTTTTAAAAAGTTGTTTTATCCTAAGCAGAGTATGTAGGATTAAATGTATTGTGCTGATGCGTTAAAATGACTCCAGGTCCATCAGAGTAGAAGAACATCAAAATAATGAAACCCAGAGCGGAATGCACATTTATGAGCTCATTTCAAAAGGCATTATTAGCTTGAGGGGCTGAAGGAAGTGACTAAGGCTACACTAAGGCTATTCCAGGTTTCGGTCCCACCATAGCCCTCAGCAAAGTTGTAAGCATATCAAAGATGAGCTCTACATAGAAACCAGTTGTTCTGGAACAGAGAATTTGTCTCTCTGTCATTCTAAGCAAGAATCTGCTACTAAGACCAGTCCAATGCTTCAGTTCTTTCAGCTAATATATATATGTATGTATAGGTATATGCTTATATATACATACACACACACGTGTATATATATGTTATACACAAAGGTTGTTATATATGTTGTTACAGATACTGGTTGTATAGATATGTGTGTGTATAGACAGACAGACACACATACATATCCTCATTAAAAGGATTACAGCCACAAAGCCCAATTAATAAAGGGCAGTTTGACACAACCCAGCGTTAAAGTTGTTCTTTGCATTCATCACGATTCAGAATATTTACAAATGGTGAATACATAACCGTGAGAAGGCAAGCCAGTCTTGGATGCCTCTGAATCCACTTATTGTTCAACACTAGGTGACTTTCTGACTACAGAATCTGGTGATACGGATTCGTTTTGCCAAGATATTTCAAGTAAAGGAGATACACCAACAGCAATCACCCTCCTCAGGTTCACGAAAATTCCTTAAATGCACCTTGAAGGGGGCAACAAGCAAAAGGCTGACCTTTCTTAAAAGCTAGGCTTCATCACAAAACAGTTTTCTCAAGCTTGTCCGTTTTTTCTGCTCCCATAAAGAGCCTTTTTTAGACACATTTTTCCTAATCACCCCGCTCCTCATAAAACGTTAATTCCACAGACCTATGTATGTCTGCGTATTACTGTATGCATATCTCTACCTGATACATAAAAAGGGTAAGAACCCCTTCTCTCCTCAAGAACCAATTTCCACCCCCTTTGGAATGATATCTTATCCACTGAGAATGCATGAAACGGACATGCTATAAAAAGAAGGTGGAAGCATTTATTGTTGGGAATTATTATCGTTTACATGTACCTCTCCACCTAACACTCCACCACCACATGCCCGTCTAAACCTTTCTACCACCCACCGACCCAGTGCCCCAGAAACAACACCTCTGTGCATTCTTTACTAGGTATACAGTAAGCTCTCAGTAAAGCTTTCTGATATAAAACAGAATAAATCAGATGACTCATAAAATATGTACATTTCCTGTTAGCCTTTCTTTGTAGGAATTGTTATGTACTCCTTATATTCATGCTGTGTCATGTGGTAGCCACTAGGTATATGTGGCTATTTAAATTAAAATTAATTAAAACTAATTAAAATTTTTAAATTATAAATTCAGTTCTTCAGTTACACTAGCCACCTTTTAAGTGCTTGATAATCTCAAGCGACCACACTGGACAGCAAAAACACATAACATTTCCATCATCACAGAAAATTCTATCACAGAGAACAGCCTTGGCCCAGCCTAAAAGCTCCACGAGGCCAGGACCGCATCGGGGTCACTCACCATGGCACACGCAGGATGTGTTAAGCCCTGGCAAAAGAGCAACGCAATTAAAAGGAAACAAGAAATATGGGAGAAAAGGTAGCTTTGTCTTGGCTCATCCAATTTCCTACTTTAATCAACTACAAATGTTCTTATTTTTCATAGCTTTGCTCTTACTTACTCCCCACACCCACCTACAATACAGCAATGAGAATTTTCAAGATGTAACTACTGGGCTTCCCTGCTGGCACAGTGGTTAAGAATCTGCCTGCCAATGCAGGGGACACGGGTTCGAGCACTGGTCCGGGGAGCAACTAAGCCCGTGCGCCACAACTACTGAGCCTGCGCTCTAGAGCCCGCAAGCCACAACTCCTGAGCCCTCACACATAGAGCCCATGCTCCGTGACAAGAGAAGCCACCGCAATGAGAAGCCCACGCACCGCAACGAAGAGCAGCCCCCGCTCGCGGCAACTAGAGAAAGCCCGCGCGCGGTAACAAAGACCCAACACAGCCGAAAAATAAATAAAAATTAAAAATAAATAAATTTTTAAGAAAAAGATGTAACTACCAGCAGGGCAAAATTGGCTTTGGGCTTCCTCAGAATAATTCATAGGAATCAAAATCAAGAGGTCAAATTCAAAACCCCAAAAATGAAAGGCAATAGAGAGTTTCTAGGTCATTGTCAATACAGCCTCCCTAGATTCATGTTTTAAAACATTAGAGAAACCAGCTGCTGGTCCATCCACTATGCAAGCAAGATATGAAGTACTTTCACTTTATCAATTTTTATTTAACAAATCAGCAACTGTTTCCTGGGCATCTATAATGTGCTAAGCCTCCAGAAAATCAGAGCTTGGCACTATGGCAACCACATACAGACTCTAAGTAAAATTAACACCAGCAGGTTTCCATAAAACTTTGAGGCTCCAGATGCATTCTGCTAGATTCCTTTTGCTCCCCATTATCTATAAAGCCTCAGTTGGAGTAAGATCATCAGAAAAATTAATACACTCTCCTTGAATCTTTCAAAACAATAAGCTTGGTTCTTAAAGGAAAATTACAACTGAGCTGTTTCTCAAATACTCATAAGGTCTCTCCTCCTTTAAGAATCCTAAGGACAATAACCAAAAATAACTAAGGAGGGGCTTCCCTGGTGGCGCAGTGGTTGGGAGTCCACCTGCCGATGCAGGGGACACGGGTTCGTACCCCGGTCCGGGAAGATCCCACATGCCGCAGAGCGGCTGGGCCCGTGAGCCATGGCCGCTGAGCCTGCGCATCCAGAGCCTGTGCTCCGCAACGGGAGAGGCCACCACAGTGAGAGGCCCGCGTACCGCAAAAAATAAAAATAAAAAAATAACCAAGAAACCTGAACTGGCACATCCAAGTACAAAACCAGTTTAGTGATCTATTGCCACATCTATAGATTGGCGGGTTGCAGTTTTATGCTTTTTTATTTTTAATTAAGTGAATGAAAGTGTCCATGTTTCTTTAAGGTCATCTTCAAAGAATATGCAGTTCCAGGTCTGCAAAAAAGTTTTTTTATGACCTTATTTTATTTTATTTATTTTTTTCGGTTTGTGGCTGAGTAGCTTCCTAGGTAGAAATCATGACTTAATTACATGAAAGAAAGTTCAGGTCTCAAACACCGAAGTCAATCCAGAAGTTAAGGGCCAGTGAAGTTTCAATTAAACAACCTGGTTAAAGTAAAACTTGGGGGCAAACAAAACCAGTCTGGCTGCCTCTTGAAAACAGCTTCCTGTCGCCTCCTCCCCTAAAAGCGAAGATTCCCCCTTTTCCCCCACCCCAGCCAAGAGCAGGTAGCTGCCTTTAACCTACCTGTCCCCTTCCTGTGACCGCCATCATGGATTTGCTGGGCCCTCTTTGGCTACAATGAAATACAAACTCACTCAGTCCTGAGACTCAACCTCAGAGAAGGGTCCCAAGATTCAAATTCTGAACTCCTAAGTAGAATCTGGCCAAAGACCCCATCTCACCAGCCTCCTGCCCCCAGAGATGACAGCCTTCTTCACCTGGACCCTCCAAGGGCTGCTTACAAACACTGCCCCCTGCTAAATGCCAGATACTTACCAGCATTTGGGAACCTGGGTTCCTCAGAGAGAAGCAGGATGCAGGCCCTGCCCTGGAGGCAGTTGAGTCTAGTGGGGAAGATGGTGACCACACAGGGAGGTCAACACTCTAGCGGGAGAAGGTGCTACAGAGGCCTCAGGCCTGAGACCCAATTTACCCTGGGGACAGAGGAGTGGGTGTGGTGGGGGACAAAAGGTTCACAGGTGATGTGACTCTCAAACTGGCTCTAGGAAGACAAGCCGAAGCTCCTCAAACATCTAAAGGGGGCAGAGAGGGGGTGGGCTGGGAAGGGCACTCCAGGTCTGGAATGCACATGTGCAAGAAGAAAGGGATCAAAGGTTTTAAGGGATTCAGGGAGCAGAGAGCATTTTTTTGTGGTGGAACTGCCGGCCGTGGGTAGAGATGTCATTGGACAGGTGGGTGACGGCAAGATGGCGAGAGGCCTTATTCTCCTGGGAAGCCTTAAAAAATCTGAGATTCCTAAGCGCCATCCCACTCCACCCCCACCCCCCAGTTAATCAGTAACCACAGGTATAAGGCAGGGCTCTGAAATCTGTACCTTAAAACAAGCCTCCTGAGTGACAGGATCCACGCAGCGAGATGAGGAGAGCGTGGCGTTTAACGAACTCTATACTAAAAACACAACGTATTTTTAAGAACCACGACTGTGCCATTCAGTGTTAAGCTGTGGAGACTGTCTTCATCAAGACAGTCTCCACAGTCAGTGAAGACTGACTGTCTTCATCTCGGCAATCCAGGCTCACTGATTAAAGTCCACCTCTGACCGCCTGGACCTCGCTGGCTGTTGTGAAAGTTCCAGCTTCCACCTGCCCTCCTCACGCACACATTGCGGGTCTCTTCTAACCGTATTTCTCGCCTAACCTTCTCTCTCCTTTATCCTCTGCTTAACCTCTACTTCCTTCCACTCCCTTTGTCCCCAGAGTGAAAACTGGAAACTCTAAAGATAATATAGAAAGAGAAATTTTAGACTGTCCAACTTCACTCGTATTTTAAGATTTAATAGGGCCAAAAGGAGATTTTAAATCGTAGAATATTAGAGCTGAAAAAGGTTACCTGCGATCATCTAGGACCCTACTAGGTCCTGGGAAAACCCCTTTTACAAGTGGGGAAATCAAAGCCCGGAGAAGTGAAACAAAATTATTCAGGGTCACGTAGCTGGCCAAGCAGAAGACAAACCCAGGCATCCCGGCTCCCAATCTATTCATTACTCCAAGGTGCTACATAGATTGTTTTCTTTTTAATGCATTCAGGATCAAGTAACTTTAAAAGCAAACTGAAGTTTATACTAAAGCCAGGAGCACCTTACATGAGGAATCATAATTTAATGGTTAAAATCTAGACTCTGGGCCAGGCTTCAGTCTCCCCACTTCCAAGCCATGTGACCTTGGTCGGTTTAGCTCTCTTCGTCCAGATTTCATCATCTAGAATGGAGGTCATAAGCACTGACCTCACAGTGCTGTTTCGAGAATGAAAAGACTCAATCCATGTAAAGCACGAAGGACACAGCCCGTGTTACGTATTCAATAAAGGTGATTAGAGATGATCTAGTCGTCTGGGGATCCATTTCCTTCCTTCTTAGAATCTTAAACTCCTCACTCTGGGTTTGGTGTATTATCATCTCAACATCCCGGAGATGGTTTTTCAAAGATATACAGTAATTACAGAGGCACACTGAGGCAGCCAAAAATGAAAGTCACACAGCATTATGCTCTCAAAGGCCCTAGCTGACACAAGCAAATGATGCAAGGGCCACGAAGGGCCAGTGCTAACTAAGACGTGCCCCTGCCTTCCAGTGAAAGGGGGGCACCAGGCTGCACGCTTACAGGTGTAGGAATGCTACTCCCCAACACCAGCCACCGAGGGTTGAGAAGCCTCCCCCCACCTTTGTTCTTTTCCTTTTCTTTTTTTAAGCAACCAGACAAATGCACACCAGTCAGTTCAACAACTCCTATGACAGCCCGTGTGCTGGTCCATCATGGACACGAAGAAAATGAAGACCCTGCCTCACAAAAGTCAGGCATCCTTTGTACAACAAATGCCTAGACACTAATTCTTTGCGGCCAATAACACAGAAACAGGGGTACTTTCACACTCAACACAAGTTGTACATTCATTCCAGAGTGCAAACATCAAAAAAATATGGAACTGTATGTATTATGGTGTTGATTAACTCTTAAATTTCATTATGGTTTAATTATTCACTTAAACATGTACATTATAATAGCGACTTACACTCTTTCGTTAAAAAAAATGAATAGAGGGCTTCCCTGGTGGCGCAGTGGTTGAGAGTCCGCCTGCCGATGCAGGGGACACGGGTTCGTGCCCTGGTCCGGGAAGATCCCAGGTGCCGCGAAGCGGCTGCGCCCGTGAGCCATGGCCGCTGAGCCTGCGCGTCCGGAGCCTGTGCCCCGCGACGG
Organism: Delphinus delphis; assembly: GCF_949987515.2. Lineage (NCBI taxonomy): Eukaryota > Metazoa > Chordata > Mammalia > Artiodactyla > Delphinidae > Delphinus > Delphinus delphis. Next base: position 65,786,019 of record NC_082699.1, read on the forward strand.
GAGAGGCCACACCAGTGAGAGGCCCGCGTACCACAAAAAAAAAAAAAAAAAAGAAAAAAAAGAATACAACAGAGTTCTAATGTACTTCCACGTTCTACTTAATAGCTATATGACTAGATTGATTTTGCTCTTATAATGCCTAGCTTTAGAAGATTTTCCTAAATAAATTATATTCATAGCTACTGCAAAATATTTGCTAAAAGGGACAAAGACCTTTCAGAGCCATTCCCTTTGGGAAACAAGATGGAATGCTAATATTTTGGAAACCAGAGACCTGCTAGCTTGAGATTCTGGATACCAGCCCAAAAGAGACTCATTTAAGAATAACTGCTATTGCCTTCTCATCTTTCCAGCAAGAAAGACTCAAAAAATATGATATCTAAAGGCTCTAAGCAAGAAACTGGACTTTCCATAGAGGGTAGATATCAAACTTCAAACTGCATCAGTTACACCCTGTAATGACCACAAGCCCAAATATATTTGCTGCTGACCAAAACAGATTGAAGCTTTTTTTTTTTTTTTAACAGATTCTTCATTTCCTTGGAGGTGCATACACCATTAAAAGAGATTACCCATAGATCTCCAAAAGGATGTATACATGGACATTAACTGCAGTGTAGCTTGTAACAGTACGTAAGTGGAGATAATCTAAATATTCCTCAAAATAAAAATGATTTGGGCTTCCCTGGTGGCGCAGTGGTTGAGAGTCCGCCTGCCGATGCAGGGGACGCGGGTTCGTGCCCTGGTCCGGGAAGATCCCACGTGCCGCGGAGCGGCTGGGCCCGTGAGCCACGGCCGCTGAGCCTGTGCGTCCGGAGCCTGTGCTCCACAACGGGAGAGGCCACAGCAGTGAGAGGCCCGCGTACAGCAAAAAAAAAAAAAAAAAAAAAAAGAAAAATGATTAAATCGTGCTACATCCAGACAGTGAAATTCCATTTGGCTGGTAGAACCAATGAGGTAGATCTCTAGGTACTGACATAGAAAGATAATTATAATATACTGGGGAGTAAAAGCACGGGAACAATGTTTCTTACAGGTTACCTTTTGAAAAAGATCTTACAAATATATTTGATTCCATATATCAACCTACCTATTGTTCTACGAGTAATTTTTCTCCCATATGTGTTTAAGTATGCAAAAAAGCCTATAAAAGACACTAAGCCCAATCTCTGCAAATGGTACTGAGAGGGTAGATTTTACTTTATATACTTCGTTACACGACTTTTTTTTAAACTAAAGAGCACGTTCTATATTCTTCAATTGTTAAGTAAAAATTAACTTAATACAACTAATTTGATGCTTACTGAACATAAGATGTGCATTCAAGTTTCTCTCTTATCATCTCCATAAAACATATCTTTTTTGTATCAACCATACATTTTTTAGGTCATGTGAGTTCTCACACTCCCATATTCAATAAAGTTATTTCCTCCCAGTGCATATGGATTCTAGACATCGAGATGTAAAGTATTCTGGTATTGCTAAAAGTGACCTAAAGTCAAATGGTTTAAAAATATATCAAAGCAGGGGGCTTCCTTAGTGGCGCAGTAGTTAAGAATCCACCTGCCAATGCAGGGGACACGGGTTCGAGCCCTGGTCCGGGAAGATCCCACATGCCGCGGAGCAACTAAGCCCGTGCGCCACAACTACTGAGCCTGCACTCTAGAGCCCACGAGCCACAACTACTGAGCCCACGCACCACAACTACTGAAGCCCGTGCGCCTAGAGCCCTGCTCCGCAACAAGAGAAGCCACTGCAATGAGAAGCCCGCACACCACAGTGAAGAGTAGCCCCCGCTTGCCGCAACTAGAGAAAGCTCAAGCACAGCAACGAAGACCCAACACAGCCAAAAATAAAATAAATTAAATATATATATATGTATATAATCTCAAAGCAGGGATCTTGTTCCCTGTGACATTATTTGTCTTTTGTCAACAACATCACCTCCAAACTCCTTCTCTACCTCCACCAGCACCACAGAGAGGCTACTCTGGTTTCTTTTCCCACAAATAATTGTTTTTCCTCCCTTCAACCCTGAGAACTTGCAGGTCCTTCCATTTCCCACCGAGAACCACTCTCAGAAGCGGCGTCTGCAAAAACCCAGGTTCGCACTGCAGGAAATTATGGACAATCAGGGGATACATCTCTATTCCATCCTTTAGGGTCCATCCAGTAATTAAACATTAAAATATAAACTTACGAACCACAGAGCCTCAAAAATGCAACACCAGATACGTAAGTTCTTTAAAATAATGGAGCAACTCTTTTAAGAAAGACACACTCTGATGGCTATTCTAGAAAGACATCCATATGACTGATGAGTCCAAGTCCAGATCCTGCCGCGGTCGAAGAAAATATGATAAAACCGACCCAATAACACTCACAGCAGTGAACACTGGCATGACCATCGTATTCCTCTTTATACTTGTATATTCTAAAGGTTCCATAACACACACATATGTGTTACGTAACAAAATTTTTAAGGGGCTTAGAAAAAGATACTGGGTAAGACCCATGTCAAGCCAGATGAAGAAACCAATGCTCTGATGTCTCCATCACACTCTCCTAGGGAACCTTCTGAAACACCGCTGGCATCTTGGAAATGAGGAGAAATACTACTTCTCCTGGGAGAATTTCCTCGACTCCCTGAGCTGAGTTAATTGCTCACTTTTCCATACTCCCCCAGCACTCTGTTCTACCACTATTACCATACCAAACATATTATTTCCACACTGAAATTCTTCATTTGCACATAGCATCCCCCCCGCCCCCCTGCCACTACAAGCTCCTCCAGGACATGTCGAGTAATATATTGATTTTTGTGGCCCCATGACACTGCCTGAAATATCAGCGGTTTTCAAGCATCTTAAATGAGAAGAGTCCTCACTGCAAATTCATTTGAATATTTAATTAAGCACCTATGGTAAATGGGTACATACTGAAACCCAGTGGAGGTACATACCCATCATGGGCTTCAGATAAGCTTAACTCTTGTGTGACTGGGAACAATCCCCCCAACACTGGCCTCCAACACCCACATTTTCCCATGTCACCAAGACAATGACAAGAACAGGCATACAGCCGTCAGTGCACAAGCAGACGCAGAAAGGCGGCAAAAAAAAGAGGCAGGAGAGATTCTCTGAGAATGAAAAGGAAAGCACCCCCTTTGAATGGGGGGGTCTCTAGGTTATGGGTAATATCACATTTCTAATGATGGTGCTGGATACAGACAGATTTACTTTCTTCTCTACACCTTTCACATGTTATGAATATTCTTTTCTACGATTCACAGTCACTGAAAAACCATTACAAATTTTCAAAAGATTTCCCTTTGTCATTGATTTAATAAACATACTTTAAACACTTACTGTGTTCCAGGTACTATGTTTTGGGAGGGTTCAGACACGCACACGTCACCGTCTAGTCTATACCTGTAGGGGTTTGCAGTCAAATGTGGGAGACACACAAACAGACACAACACAATAGGACGCTACTTTTAATAGGTTTCCTCGTTTTGTGGGAACCTAGAAAAAATGGTCTAACCCATCATTCTCACTGCTTCTCATTCCACAAGGGATTGAGGAAAATCTTAAGATGACACATGAGGGAAAAACAAATTGCAAGCAAACACACAGCTCAGGACTCTACAATCAGATCATTAAAAGTAATCACAAAAACATATCAAGCCAGGACTTCCCCGGTGGCGCAGTGGTTAAGAATCCACCCGCCAATGCAGGGGACATGGGTTTGACCCCTAGTCCGGAAAGATCCCACATGCCATGGAGCAACTAAGCCCGTGCGCCACAACTACTGAGCCTGTGCTCCAGAGCCCTCGAGCCACAACTACTGAGCCCACACACCTAGAGCCCGTGCTCCGCAACAAGAGAAGCCACCGCAATGAGAAGCCCACGCACCACAACGAAGAGTAGCCCCTGCTCGCCGCAACTAGAGAAAGCCCGCGTGCAGCAATGCAGACCCAAGGCAGCCAATTAATTAACTGATTGATTGATTGATTAATTTAAAAACACAACAAAGCCATCTCAGGCATAAATAGTGGTTCCTTTCATTTATTTTTCACTCTTCTCGTGCACTTTATTATCTAGAGAACGATTTGCAGCTTCTACGATGTGGAATCCCACAGAGTTAAAAAATCTATATATTTTTAAATATGAGTCAGCTAAGCTCTGATAACTTAAGCTCTATATTCTTGTAAAGCGCCCAAGGGTAAGAGCCCACACGCTGAGCGCCGTCAATGCTGGGAGCCATCCCTCCACCTGCTTACCACGTGTGTTGGTGGCCATGTCAGCCACTTTCTGAAAGGCATCCAAGAAGGCAGCTGCTGCTACTACTGTTGTCCTAAGATGCAAACAGAAAACAAAAGCATGAGGAATGTCTCATACTAGCAGATGCAAGACAGCAAAAAAGGCTGCAACTGCTGCTGAGGACTGAAAGTAACCCTCCAGGAGAGAGAACCCGACTGGACATGGACAACCATTGGCTTTGTGGACCCACGTTATTCTTAAGAAAACTTTCTCCTTCTCATATTAGCACTCTCCCCCGATAATGTCCAGGTCGTGCAGCGCTAGTCAATAAATGCTAGCAACTCTTCCCACCCCATTCCACCCAACAGTATAAATTATCACCAGGTTAAAATTTCACCAATGAGGAAAAAGGTATTTCTGCCTAAAAGAACAATTTATTAAAAAATATAAATGGTATACATGAAAGTGATTTTAGAGTAGGAAAACAATATAGCTATATGGATTGGCAGAAGGAATCTTGGAGAGTGATCGTCTAGGTTAAACAATTCATTTTAGAGTTGGGAAAACTGAGACCACAGCTACATAGTGATTTTCAAGATCACTAGCTCATACCAGGGCTGAGACCAGTAGCCCAGCATGACTTACAGTGCCATGTTCATCTTACTACAAGATCCAGGCTATGTGACTTTTCCCCCTAAATCATAATTATAGGGAAACTGAGATACTACTTTTTCAACATTAGAATGCTACCTAAACAGCATCTTCTGAATTCCTAAAAGCTGAGAATGAGGAGGAGTTACTATACTCATTTGCTGTCCTAGAAGTTATTCTGAATTCTTCACATCCCCTTGAGCACTGGAAGATGCCTTGAGCACTCTGTGGTCTCCTGGTTCCTAGAGTCGTGGTCCAAGATGTCACTGAATGAAAAGTAAGCACTGCTGCATCTCAGGGCCGTGATTACCCAGGACAAGCAAGCAAGCCCCAGGCTCACTCACAAGAACTCTGTAACAGAATTTACAGCCTGATGCTAATTTCCAAGTATTTCACACATGAATCCAGCCCCCACTGAGCATTCCTAACAATGCAAAATTGCTGAAGGATGAAGATGAGAATAAGGACTAAAAAGGAATGAGTTCAAATCAGAGGGGAAAAAAAAGAAAGAAATGACCTTTGAACATAAGCAAGAGTAGCTATGAAGCAAAAGGTTCCCGGAAGGTGATGGAGTGGTCCCCAGGAAAACCTGGGCAATAGTCCCTCAGAGCCAAACTTCAAAACGAGGCCTGGGGGTTTCCCTGGTGGCGCAGTGGTTGAGAGTCCGCCTGCCGATGCAGGAGACACGGGTTCGTGCCCCAGTCCGGGAAGATCCCACATGCCATGGAGCGGCTGGGCCCGTGAGCCATGGCCGCTGGGCCTGCGCGTCCGGAGCCTGTGCTCCGCAACGGGAGAGGCCACAACAGTGAGAGGCCCGCGTACCGCAAAAAAAAAAGAGGCCTGATATTTTCCAGTAGAGCAAGAGAACATTCTGCTCAAAAAAAAAAAAAAAAAAAAACCACAATGACATACACACTAAACAAAACCAAACCAAAACAAAAAAAACACACCACTTCAAAGTATATTTCTTAAAGAGTTGGCACCATGGAAAAGTTAGCTTTATCAAACACCCTGAGGTTTACTAATGGCTCGTTCTGATTTATAATTAATATCTGATACATGTGCTGGGTTTATCCTTATTCAAGTCAAGGCCGAGCTTCCAAATTTAATGAGCCACAGCTGGAGAGGTGCCTTGAGTATTACACAGTCACCAGGGCTCCTGTGAAAACAAGACCGTGGTCAAGTGTGACGAATTAAGAGCTTTTAAACACCGACTTCCGATGAGCCATATTTCACTGACTGCTTTTTTCACAGGACATCTTAGCTCTCTCTAATGGGGCCGAGCAAACACGCATCCATCAGCAGGAGAAAGGAGGGTTCAGCTTACATGCTCCAAGACTATTTGCCTCGTCTACGGTCTTATCCTCATGCACTCCCTAACACAGAAAATTAAACCATGTGCTTGAGGCTCCTATGGTGCTCTCAGCCAGGTACTAGTAGTTTGACAAAATAAGGAAACGGTCCCTGCCCTCAGGAGGCCTACGTATTGTTAATATATATATATATATATGGTACTTTGTACCAGTGGGGATAAGATTGCTTTAAGTCTCACTCTGTATGTTTAAGACAGCTAATCAGTTAATTATTTTAAACTTTAGCATCCTCATTGGTAAAAGGGGAAGAGCATCTTTTCCTTGGTCAACCCTGAAAACCTGTCAGACAATTAAATGAGGCTGGATAAGAAAAAATGTTGGAGGAGGGGTTGGACTTAAATGTTTTACTGTTTTACTACAGGAGGTGACCTCCTACAGGATGGAGACTAACCTATTTGAAATAAATGATGATAGCGGCAGAGCTGGGGCAGAGGGGTTTGGATATGATCCAGGATAAAGTAATCAAAGGTTCGTAAGCAAAGAAATGGTAAAGGACTTGACAAGTGGCAAAGGGGCCATAGTCTGGAGCCCGTGGTCCATCTGGATGCCCACTCACGGATCTGGAAATCCCAGGCCCCATGAAGCTGAATGATGGGCAGGGAAAGTTCCACGTCTCCCAAGTTCTTCTCTCCTTATCTGCTGGGGAGCCAGGGAATGCCCAGTGCTATGGCTAAAGTTCTGGGCAGGCACCCCTGGTGCCAACAGGTAAAGTCCTAAAAACCCCATGTCATTCCTCCCTCCTCTGTCATCCACATGGCTTTTCATCTCAGAAAACACCTACCTGCTTTGTCCTCTGGAAAACCATCCCCATACATCCAAGCCAACCAATACGCCGTGAATAGGGGTCGTGAAAATAACTGCTTTTTTTTTTTTAATGTCCCAACCCTCTTGAAGCACCCTCTAAGTGCAATCGCACCCCTCCCCTCACTGATTTCAAAAGCATATAGCTTTAACAAGAAGATGTTGCCGTATTTTCTATTTCATATGAAATGATATATTAACAAGCACAAGATGAGGCAATAATAGCTCCTTAGAGCACATCAGCATTAGATCCTGGTTTTTAAGCAGTTTTATTGAGACATAATTTGTATACCATAAAATTCACCATTTTTAGGTGTATAAGTCATCAGTTTTTCAGTAAATTTAGAGTTATGCAAACACCACCACAATCCCATTTCAGAACATTTCCATCACCACAAAAAGGTCACTCATGCCCATTTGCAGTCAACCTTCTTTGCCACTCCTAGCCCCAGGAAACTACAAATCTACATCTGTCTCAACAGATTTGCGTTATCTAGACATTTCATGTAAACAGAATGATACCAACTAAGTTTTAAACTCTATAAGGGTAGGCAGTAATCAGAATGGACTGTGGAGCCAGACTGCCTCAGATCAATTCCCTGCTCTGTCATTTATCAATACTAGCTGTGTGACTTTGGATAAGTTATTCAGCTTATCTGTGCCTCAGTTATCTCATCAGCAAAATGGGGTAACAAGACTATTTATCTCTTGGGGTTGTGAGATTTAACTGTTACCATGTACCTGGCCCATTCTGACCTTACATATCATACTTCATCTGACTTTCAAAATTCCAGTGGAAGGAGGCAGAGCGGATATGAGTTTAATTTTACATACGGGAATCAGAGGTCAGGACGCGTGGCTAGTAAGTGGCAACGCCACCTTATGCTTCTCTATCTGCAACACTTCCAAAACTAACACTAATTTGCCTCTTGGGTCCATCCTATTCCATCCTTTGTCTAAGGATGCTGCCGTTTTCCTAGGGATGACATGTTTCTACTTACCGAAGCTGGGACTGTAGCTTTCCGGCTTTGTTTATGAAATCTTCCCAAACTGGATAGCTCCCCTATAACAAAACAAAGCCATACGTCAGTAAGTCATGCTGTGATAGACATCTGATGAAGACATTGACAGCACACTCAATTCCAATTATACAGAAAACAGTATATGCTCTCTTCCTTTGCAGTCTACAACATGTTGCCCAGATTACTGTACATACAAGTGTATTGGCCCAGAAATGGGTTATGAATGTGCTCCGTCCCTGTGATCCTGTAAACACTACAGATACCAAGTGGAACAAGTTTGGCAGAATCTAAGCCATATATCGATGCATCACTTTTTGAGTCAACAGATGGGTGGGTCCAAATTCAAGATATGTAGACCATTTAAGGCTCTACCCTGAACCACCTGATCATGGCTCTGGCTCTTCTCACCCTTATCCCAGAAGGCAGGGAGGGGGGAACCAGAGTGACTGAGGCTCCTCTCCAGGAGAGGAGACTACTGGGAAGCATTATTAGACTAGCAGAATCTCGAGCTTGGGAAGTTACCTGAATACAGCTGCTTCAGCTGATGGCTTGAGCCCAGCACCTACATACAGCATGATTACAGGTGGTTCCCCAGCACATTGCAGCTGACAGGGAACTCATCACCCTCCACGGCAGCCTACCTACATCAGCCACCCTGTCCTTTAGGTCCACGCAGCCCTAGTTCTAACCTTCTAGGGATCCACAGAGTTAAGATCAATCCTGCTTCCACACACACATCTTTTCAAAGAACGGAGGATAGCAGCACATTCATCCACAGCTTTCCTTCTTTCAGCTCCCAGACGGAATTCTGTGTCTACACGGGCCCCTGCCTCACATCCCCATAGCATCTTGGGGACACTCCATCACATGTCTCTACTTTTCTTCTAAGTATGGTGCTCAGGCACAAACTCAAAACTGCAGGTGCAATTCTGATGGGGGCAAACTAGGGCGGGGGGCGGTTACAGCTGCAGGCTAGAATGTGAATGTTACGAACCTTGACAAGGTAAAAATAACGTATGACACCTCTTGATTTTGTCATTAGGAGAGGGGATAGGAAAACTATAATGAAGTTAATCATCTCATCTTTTATTACAGAAGCCCCATCAAAATAGTCGAAAACTGAAACTGACCTAAAACAATGATTTCACCTTCCTAATGGTTTTAATAATCTTTTTCTCTTATGCTTAGGAGCACAGTTTCTCTACCTTGCCACTACTGACATTTTGAGCCAGATAATTCATTCTTTCTTTCTTTTGCTGGGGCGGGGGAGGGGTTCCTGTACATTGCAGGGTGCTTAGCAGGATTCCTGACCTCTATTCACCAGATGTCAGGAACATTCACAGATGCCACTGGATGTGACAAAATGTCTCCAGACACTGCCAGATGGCTCCTACAGGGCAAAGTCACCCCCAGTTAAGAACCACTGCCTTAGAAGAATGTCTGAGAAACTGATTTCTTCTAGTGAAGAAACAGTTATCTCAAGTTCTGCAATTTCTTCAGTATTACTTCACTTCGGTTTCAATTCTTCCGTTCAGTGAAAGTAAAATTAAATATATTTTTATTTTGAAAATATCTTGCATAGAACATGTTAATAAAAGTGCCCATTTATACATTTCTCGAGCTATCAAGTCTGTCTGAAAATGTGCACAGAGACATCTGGAAAACCGCCTACCAAATATTATAATGGAATATTTCTGGGAGCTAAGATTTGGACCAATGTGTTGTTTTCTTGTTTGTACTTTCCTCCATGGCCATAGTTTTGTTTTGTTTTTTTAAATAAGGGTCATGTATCATTTTTATAAAAACAATGAAGTCATTACATTAAAAAAATTTAAGATCAAATTAGCATTTCTGGCAACAACAGCACCGTGAATTTACAATACACCCAAACCCTAAAGTCTGTTTCGTGCATGCTGCTAGATCACAACCATCAGTTCTGCATTTGGGCATTTGGGACCTGATTGGCCCAACTGCAGGTGCTGGATTTATTCCTTCAAGCGGCAGTGTGCTCCCAACAGGACACTGAGCTGCACCAGGCCAGGGATGCTGTCTGGCTGGCTACTGGCAGCAGTCCTTTGGCAGCTACATCTGAGCTACTGACACCAACATCCATGCACAGGTCCTGTCATCATCTGCTAAACCACTTAGCCTCCATCCCATCTTTGTGCCCCAGGGGGTCTCTTCAACCCAAAAGCATAACTTTAGTTGTGTTGAATGAAACCTTGTGAGGGCTCAGGCTACCTTTCCAGGCCCATCAAGACACTGTGGGGAATCCCAAGTATAGCACCTAATTAATATACTTACCATTTTCTTATCAAGTCCTGGTATGAACATGCCTTCTACATCTACATCCAAGTAATTAAGGGTAAAGGCTGAGATCAGAGTCCTCTGGCTGGTCACTAGAGATCTCTGTCCAGATGGAAATCAGTTAAGCATCCTTAAGAGCACAAGAGTGCAACTAACCAATCACAGCCTCAGCCAGGCATCCCTTCCCTTTCTGGTCCACAAGACAGTATGAGAAGCTTTAGGAAAGGCCTGAGGATGTTCAGAGACACGGACCATCAACTTCTAGCCAAAGGAACCATCATCGCTCATCTGCACATAGGACACGAGAGCCAGGTCCTCCTCTCCCCAGCTGCAGCCACTCCCATCCACGGAACCCCTGGAGAAGGTCACTGAGATGATCCATAATATTTCTTAAGAAAAAGGTGAGGGGCTTCCCTGGTGGTTCAGTGGTTAAGAATCCGCCTGCCAATGCAGGGGACAGGGGTTCGAGCCCTGGTCCAGGAAGATCCCACACGCCGCGGAGCAACTAAGCCCGTGCGCTGCAACTACTGAGCCTGCGCTCTAGAGCCCGCGAGCCACAACTGCTGAAGCCTGTGTGCCCAGAGCCCGTGCTCCACAACGAGAAGCCACCACAACGAGAAGCCTGCACACCGCAACAAGAGAAAGCCTGCATGCAGCAACAAAGACCCACTGCAGCCAAAAATAAATAAATTAAATTAAAAAAGAAAAAGGTGAGACACATTCACTGAAAACATGCCAGAATGGCCAAAGGCCTGCACAGGGAGCCCCAAATCCTGAGTTCTAGCCACAGCCCTGGCAGTAAATTATGGGGGGTAAGTCACTTGACCTCTCAGGCCAGTTTCTTATAATGATCAACAAAAAAAATGCATAATTCCACCCCTGTTATTGAACACTGACATCACGGAACACTGAAAGAATGTTGGGAAGGAATAAGGAACACAAACTCCAGGGGCCCATCTCCTGGCTAGAATCCTAGCTCTCCCGTCTGCCATGGGACATCGGGCAGATCGTCCGACCTCTGCCTGGGTAAGTCACCACTGCCCAGGGCTGGTGTGAGGAAGAAATGAAGTCAGACATCTAAAGTGCTCAGAGCAGTGCCAGGCACTCAGTAAGTGTCCAATGACCTTTGACAGGATTGATCCAAGCGTCTGCAGGCTCCCAGGAATCTCCTTCAGGATGCTGGGAGAGATGTTTAAAACTCTCAAGGTCAGATGGTCCACCCAGGCTGGGATCCCTCATTCTTAGTCCTAAGTACAGTTCGGACTGTGCATCTCACTATGAGTTCACCATAGTTAAAGCAGACACAGAGCATGGCAGTGGGACACACAGTGTCAGTCAATGTCTCTGCCGTTCCCAAGTACATGGCAGGTGGAGTACTTAAACCCCAGATGAATGTGCCTGAAAACAGCTGCTCAAACCACTTTAAAAACTACTTATCTGCCCCCACTGGGAGCCTCATTCCAGTCTTTACCAAATTAGCAACAAAAGGAGGGTCCCCGCTCCAGTTAGGGGGTACAGCACCCAGCTCTCTGCCTACGAACACCCACTCAGCCAGAAGAAGGCTGCCAACCGCAGCTCTCTCCCCACTTGATGATATTTGACAGTCTCTCAAAGAGTGTCAGGCCCACCTGTTTTAGGCAATATATAATTTAATGGATTCTTTTAAAAAAAAAAAAAGAACTTCTAAGAACAGAAGACAAAAACCTCCTTGTTGAGAATTTTTTTTAAGTGTATAAATGTTATTAAAATTTAAAGGCAAGGTGATGTTGGGTTGTTTCAGATTTTTTTTTTAAAGTTTCTTTCAAGGAAAAACAAAAAGTTTCTACCCACCTGAAAGTTTTACTACAAAAATTCAAACGCTTGGAGGAAGTGAGGAAGGAGGGAGAAGGCACCCGTAGGAAGATAAAATGGTAATTGAGAGAAAAAGCGCTGGGTTGTTCTAGACGACAAGGCTGGGCAAAGGGGAGCAGACTCAAATTTCAGAAGAAATTTGCCAGTCGAGACACTGTGTACACTGAGAATCCTTTCAGAAAGCAAGTCCAACGTGGTCCTTAATTTTCTAATCTGCACCGCCCACCAAGAAGTCCCAGAAAGCTGTCCCCTGAGGCTATGTGTCTGGCGGGCTCTATTCACCATGCATCCCCAGAGCTATGAGAAAGCCTCAACACAGACCCCACTGCGGAGTTCACCAGAGAACATGGAAGGGTTTCACAGCTTTCCAGACATACCAAAGTCAACGAGCGCCTGGGCTCTGCCAAGTCCAAAGTCACAGGTGAAGGGAAACAGGCTCTCCTCCCTCTGGAACCCCCTGAATTTCTTTGGAGAGGCGGGCAGGGAGGTTGTAAAGCCCTGACAGTTTGAGAATAGAACTCAGATCACACAGGGTTCTGGGAGAATGGAAGAGTTCCCCGTCAAAGCTGGTGTGTTTACAAGCACGTGGAGGGGCTTCCCTGGTGGCGCAGTGGTTGGGAGTCCGCCTGCCGATGCAGGGGACAAGGGTTCGTGCCCCGGTCCGGGAAGATCCCACATGCCGCGGAGCGGCTGGGCCCGTGAGCCATGGCCGCTGAGCCTGCGCGTCCGGAGCCTGTGCTCTGCAACGGGAGAGGCCACAACAGTGAGAGGCCCGCGTACCGCAAAAAACAACAACAACAACAAAAAAAAAATCCAGCAAGCACGTGGAGGGCTCTCTGCATCTAGCTGCCTGACCGTCTCCACTTCCCTACAGGGAGAGAGATGGGGCTTCCCTGAAGACGGGCTCTAACTCTGCAGCCACCAGTCGGGGCGCCCACCACACAGCCCCTCCGAAGGCTGTTCTAACCTCCAGGGGGATTCAGCGATCTGGAAAACTCCTACTCGGCCGTCACCACCCAGCTCAAATGTCACCTTCTGCAGAGTATCCTGGGACCCATCTGCTTCCCTCATGTATCACGCAGTTGGCCGTCTCTGAGCCTGAGTCTCCCCCGCTGAACTGTGGGCTCGAGGACAGAAATATGGAGGGAGGAAGGAAAAGCATTTCCGATAAGAGGAACAAAGACAGGGAAGCAGAAACAGCACAAGTGGGCTCCTCCGAGGGACACCAGAGTGGCACATTTATGCTGGGAGAAGCAGGAGATGGAAGGATGGACAAGGGGACCATGGGCAGCCATCCAGGCCAAGATCCAGCGTTGAACTACAAACGGGGCCTTCATCCAGATGGCGAGTGACATAAATCCCAAACCAGCATGGTGACAAGAGAAGCTGGCTACCGCATCACATACCTGACGGCAGCCTGGTCCCTTGGGGAGCGGGGAGGAGAATGAAGTTATTCTCTTACTTCTGACGGAAAAAGACCATCTGATCTCCGTCGACTCCCCAAGAGTTTGGTGGCCACCTAAGCAAACATGCAAGTGGGCTGCCCTGCCTACCCTCAAGGTTGAGCTCCAAGAACACCCCCGAGTTCCTGTCCTCTCCTCTGCTTTCCCCACAGCCAGACGGCTGGGCAGGCCACTTGCCTAACCCGAGTGCAGGGCTCAGCCAGGGGTCATGCTGACTGGGGGCTCTGTTTTGCTTTGCTTTGTTTTGTATTAAACAGAGGCCTGGGATGGCATCCCACACACGGCGCAGCAGAATAAACTGCGCGTAACTCATCAGCCCGGCTGGTTAACGATGCCCCATAAATAATGCAGCAACTGCCTCTCCCAGCCCCGCCGCTGTGACGGCAGAACCTCGGGGGACAGCTCAGGGAATCAGACACCAGTGCGGCCACTTGGGGAACAGAGAGGAGCCGGGAGCCTTGGTGAGAGAAGGGACCGTCTGAGAGGAGCCAGAGACTGGAGGGGACTCTCACGAGGAGGCAGAATTCAGCTCAGCTGAGAATGAAACAGGGACCAGCGGGGACAGGCTATAGGGAGTCGGGTTCCAGCTCAAAAGTTCCAGACAGAGGCTGGCTCACCAGTGGTCATGGCTGATGAGAATCCAAGTCTTGGATATACGACTGGACAGGTCCTCTCCCAAGCCCTTCTTTTCACCACGACAAGCATCACTGTCCCCACCATCATCATTAAGCATCACCATGTTCTAAACGGTTGCTAGATGCCCGATACATAGATCAGCATTTCTCCAATGTTAACTTTCATATCCATCAGCTGGGGATCTTGCAAAAATGCAGGTTCTGATTCCCTTGGTCTGAGGTGGGGCCTGGATGTTGCACGTTTAATCTGAGTAAGGCCGAGGCTGCTGGTCCATAGACCACACACGGAGGAGCACAGCTTGATACACACACGTATCACATGTTCACAAAAACCCAGTGAGGCGGGTGCTCCTAATTATCTCACAGCTGAAGAAACCAAGGACCAGGAAGGTTGCATCCTAGTGGTCTAGGCTGAAACTTGATCCTAAATCTGCCTGACTTTGTGGCCCAAGCGCTGCCCTGATTCTGCTAAGTGCAAGCAGCAAGGTGCACAGACCCAGCCTCCCGGTCCAGCCCCAGGGCTGCAGAAAGCCACTCAGTAGGCAGGCTGGGTCCTGCTTTATACTGGGTTCAGTAGGAGCCCAGATAAAGTAAAGTGGAGACCAAGGGCTCCGAACACATAACCCCCAATTACAACCGCAAAGGCCCTGGACAAGCTGTAACGTCGACCTAGGAATGGTCAAGATTCTCAA
This sequence comes from Delphinus delphis, assembly GCF_949987515.2. Lineage (NCBI taxonomy): Eukaryota > Metazoa > Chordata > Mammalia > Artiodactyla > Delphinidae > Delphinus > Delphinus delphis. The sequence goes on from NC_082699.1 coordinate 65,801,076, forward strand.
CCATGTGAAAAAAGAAAACACAAAACAAAGAAAAGTTCTTGGTGCAAAAAATGTCTGATAGAAATGCACAGGAAATGTTCACTCACCACCATTAGCAGTGTGATTATGGATAATTCTGTGAAGTCTTCAGGTTTCCTGTGGATACTAGAACTGATCTGCTTCTCCCAGGAGGTTGGAGAGCCTGTCTGGAGCATCTCTATAGGCTGAGGCCACCACCCCTGCCACCGGGTCTCTCCCCAAGGTGGGTGTGAGGAACGCAGTCCATAACATCCCTCTCCTTCTTCTTCTAGGGACACCCCAGGCTTTAGGGAAACGAAAAGCAAAGCTTCAAGAGGAAGTTTCTGACCAAAGCAGGAGTGCCTCTGGACTCCATGCTTCTTGAAGCACAAGGCAGGAATGTGCAGCTTCCAGAAGTGGGTGCCTGTCACAGCTTTGTCCCCAAAGCCATCCTTCCCCACCCCATCCTACAAGATGAAGGGCTCCCAAGATCCTCTGATGAAAGGCGCTGCGTAAGCCCATCCATCATCAAAACCATTCCTGGGCTTTTATTTTCTGATTGGGGCTTGCCTAATCCACTAATTATCCCTGTCCATCAAGTGGATGGCAGCCACTCGGATAATCAGTGGTTACCTCCTTGGACGCCCACCCTCACCCACCTACTCAAGCTCACCAGCAATAAATATGCCTGTGAAAAGGACCTTACAGCTCTGTGCACACTTCGTGGGCACTGCCACCTTCCACTAAACAGATTTCCCCTTCCACTGAACTCCACAAGCCCCAATTCCCAGCCGGGCTATTAGGAATGACACCTGGGTGGGTACCACGAAAAAGGGCCGTGTTTGTTACTTCTATAGTCATTGCCCTTTTTTAGTGTCTTTCCACTGAATGTCCTTCTCTTTGCCTGGATAGAGGGCCCTGATGGGCAGTCTAATCCAGTGTCTAAAAGGATCAGTGTGGTCTAGTGGGTTGAGTCAGGCTGCCCAACTTCAGATCTCCCCACTGGAGACCTAAGTGACTCAGTTATCCATTGCCGCTCTGTCTTCATCTGTAAATGATAGCCCCGGTAGTTCCCACCTCAAAGGATGTTAACGAGAGTAAGTGAAAGAATACGAGGGCATAGAAGGATGACTAGCACTTAGAAACTTAGAACTCCAGAAATGCCAGCAATTGCTATTTTAATGAGTCAACATACAAGGCCAGCCACCCTGACTGGGACATTTAATGAGCACCTACTATGCACAGGCACGGGGCGGGGGGGGGGGGGGGGGGGGGGGGGGCGGGGGGTTGTTAAAACAGGCCAGAGTGTTGAGGAATGCTGCTGTGTAAGCCACCAATCCCAAAGCCTTCGGAGGGCGCCACACTCCAGATATAAAGCACTGGAAGGTGGGGTTGGTGCAAATTTCTGGAGGGGGGTGATTCCTCACCGAGGTCTTAAAAGGACAAAAGGGAATTTTCTGGGCCAAGAGGAAGGAAAGAAAGGACAGGAGGAAGCATTCCCTGCAGAAGAAAGAGAATTAGCAGAGGATAGGAAGTATAGAAGACTATGCTACATTCAGACATGAGAGTCATTCTGCTCACCTGGAACACATCCAGGGAAGGTGGGATCTGGGGGGCGGGGACGGGGTGGGAAGAGCAGGGAGATCCTTCCTACTCACTTCCTGAGCTGCAGAGGAGGCTCTTGGTGGCTCAGGGGGGCCCAAGAGCCACCCCCACTTCTACTTACTCATGGTACACTCCCAGCACGACCTCCCAGAGACTCACCACCGGGGAATGTCTGCTAAACCTGCAGATGCCTGAGCCCCGCCCCAAATCTGCACATCAGAATCTCTGGGGGTGGGACCCAGGGGTCTGCATTTAACACATTCCCCAGGGGACACTCATGCTCTGATGGCTAAAATCACATACAGATTTGAGAATTATCGCTCTAGATAAGATGCCACATCCCTCTGAAGTCTTGGATGCTGTGGTCTCAGCAATTTCTCAGTCCTGATGTTCAGACCTTGCTCCTTCAGAAGTAATCCCTGGTGATAAGCACTTGCACATGGGAATGTGAACTCATAAACATTTTCTGAAAGGCATCTGGCAATGGGTTTCAAGAGCCATGAAAGTATGTACCTTTGACCCAGGATAAATCCTTCTGGGGAAACCACTAGTGTAAATCAACGTGTAGCTACAAGGATATATTCACTGGAGTGCTGCTTATAATTAGTGAAAAACGGGACAAGCCTAATCACAAATCAGTATGTAACTGGCTCCCACCTCAGGGCCTTTGCACATGCTCTTCGCTTGCCTGGAACATTCATTATTTCTCTAATATCCACATACTTCATAAGCTGTTGCTCAAATGTCACCTTCTCTGTGAAGCCTTCCCTATTTAAAAACTGCCATACTGGGCCTGCTTTATTTTTTCCCATTGCACATATCCTTCTAAAATATAACACAATTGACTTATTCAGTTTGTCTGTCCCAGACCCCCACCCCCTCTCCACTAGAATGTAAGTTCCAAGAGGGCAGAGATCTGTGTCCATTTACTGCTGTGTCCCCAGCACCTAACACAGAACCTGGCACACGGCAGGTCCTCAAATGTGTGTCAACTAAATGAATTAACTACAAACAAACAAAACAATGGACCACCACACGGCCATTAAAACTGACCTGGCTTCTAATTACACGCACAGAAAGCACAAGTAAAAAGCTAAGTGTTAAAAGAAACTTCTGGCAGGGCACAGGCCGCAAGAGCCTTCATCTAAAACGTGTGTCCATAACCCACTTTGTAATCAAGTGGTTATGGGTGACTTTTATTTTTTACTTGCCTGAGGTTTTAGTTTTCCTTTCATTAACTTTCTATTACTTACATAATCTTGGAGAAGTAATCCCTCATGAAATGCTCTCAAAACATTTGCTAATGCTTTATGCTAAATGTAGAGGAAAGCTCTCTCCTTGGTGATTTAATTAGGGTGTCCCTAATTAAGGCCAGCACAACATCAAAGAGGCCAGGTTCCAGGGGATCCTTGCTTCAGGTCTACTCCCGGTTGCAAGATGATCCCCCCCCACCCCAGCAGCAGCTCAGAGCCTCCCAGTGCCCGGATGCCAAGGGCCTGGCCATCAGCTCGCTACTCCTGGCCCTGCTCCCCGCTACTTGCTTCCTATTGGGGTGCTTCATCCAATTATCCAGGCCCCAGATCACATCCTGCTGGAGAGCTGGCTTTGAAGGTTCAGTAAACAATCACTTCAAAACAAAGAGGGACCATTAAACCAAACTCAAAGACTTCCTTAATGGCCTCCTCCTCAGCTGCCGGAGCTGCCGCCCGGGCTGGGGCAAGCCGGGCCTCAGAAGCGAAACTGAGGTCTCCCTGTGAGCTAATCTGGAAGCCTTTCCAGCCTCCTACTGCACACAGCCCCCTTTCCTGAGGTGCAATCGTGTGGGTTGCAGAGCCATTACTGGGGCGACCCTGACAGAGGGGGTTTCTCCAGCAAAACAAACATGTGTCATGTGGTTGTCACCTCGGACAGACTGTGTCAGACCCTTGGGAACCACACCCCGCCTGCCCCCCACATACTTTCCTCTGCTGACGAATCAGCGGCCCCCAGCTGAGTCCACCGCCCAACAACTTCATGTCGTTGGCGGGTCCAACTCCTCTTGAAATAAAGGGAGGCCTCCTGGGCCTCCTGAAGCAGCTCAGAGGACAGCCTAGATTTTTGTTGCTTTTTCTGGTTCATCCTGAGTCCTAAAGCTACAGGTAGAATGATCTTCAAAGTAACTGATAACATACACCCATTATGGACTCTGAAAAGGAAACCCTAAAATGCTGTGAGAGACAGCTCAGCACTGTGGATTAAGGGTACAGACTCCGGAGCCAGACTACCTGGGCTCAACTCCCAGTTGTACCTCTTGATAGTTGTAAGATGGGGGCAAATGGCTTAACCGTTCTGCACCTCAGTTTCCCCATCTGCAAAATGGGAATTATAGCAGTAATTCCCTCACTGTTAGATGGACTAGTATTGAATAACTACCTCATTGGGCTGTTGGGAGGATTAAGAGTCTTTGTAAAGCACTAGAATAGTGCCTGGTTGTACCATAAAAATGCTTGTTAAGTAAAATAAAACTCAGGTCTCAGCTTGGGGGTCACCTGTATCAAAAGCCTCCCCTTGATTCTGTCTTCCTACTCCAAATGAGAATCAGAGGCCTTCCCCAGGCCCCCCTCAAACTCTTGTGCTGACATCTATCATGGCACAGATCACACAGATTTCTAGTTACTTGTCTCTTCCTCCTCTAGACTAAACAATTTTCGGGCAAGGTCATAGGTGTATCTCTACCCCCCAGCAGTGCCTGGCACAGAGCAGTCGTCATATTCGTTGAGTATGTATACTGTGTCCTCTCAAATTATTTACACGCTGAAAGCTGAAAAGCATTTCACTCTTGTCTATTGCATTATCAAAGCGAAGATATAGGTTTCTTATATTTTCTGAAACATCTGAGTGTCGCTGTTAGCAGGGTACTCTGCTGGAAATTACTAGGTTGGCTCCGATAGATACATAAGAGAGTTTTATTCAGCATTCATTTTGTGCTAAGCCCTTTACATATATTTTCTCTTTTAATCCTCCACAACTTTAATAGAAGAGTATTACTCTACCCATTTTACAGGTAAGAAAACTAAGTGTCAAGGAACAAGAGTAACTTGCCCAGAGTAATAGAGCTAGGAAGTGGCAGAGCCAGGCTTCAAAGCCCAAGGGCAACCACTTAAGGTAGAATGTAGTAAGTACTAGGTAGAATCAACATGAACTTGGAAAAAATGCCCAAGGACATCTGACCTGGTAGGCAGATGAGGGTCCAGAAATGAGGTAACTTTCTGGTGAGGCCCTGAAGGATGAGAAAGATTTCGATAATGCCGAAAACGGCACAGAAGCTCTTCCAAGCGGGACAAACAGCAAGAAAGAGGAGCACAGGATGTGTTCAAAGAAGCCAGGGAATCCAGGCGGGGAGACACTGGGCACAGAGCAGGTCACTCTGCTGGGCCAAGTCCCAGGTGGCCCCCAAGGTCTGGCTAAGACAGGTGGGCCATATTCAGCAAGTAGGCAGGTAGGAAGAACCCAAATATGGCCAAGTCTCGGGAAGGGACAGAAGCCAGTACGAAGCTGCTGCTAAAAGGCAGACTAGAGGCAAATGAGGCCTTCTCTGGTAGTCACTCCGGAAAAAGAAGGGGCGACTCAAACAAGGTGAACAGAAAAAGATGGCCCTTATGAAGCAACTCAGTCTCCCCTTACACTGGTGTAAACATCTCTACAAGGTTTTTTTCTTTTACGCATTAAATTAAAGGCCCTGAGGACCTCCGCCAGGTACACAGCCCTTCCCTGCCTTTATATACAGACAGAGGGTTGGCAAACAGAGAAATGCCAATAGGCCCTGCTGAGCCAGATGAGGTTATAATGAACTCAGGAGTGATTTACTCAGCAAGAAAGAAAAAAACAACTCAACTTCTCCATTTCCTGCAACTTCACTGCAAGCTCTAAATACAGCTCAGTAAAGGGTGGGGTCATGTTTGCCCTAAGAAGTGGTGGAGATAATTACTGATTTCAAAACTTCAGAATACTTCATTCCCAAGTCTGCAAGACAGAAAACCAGCAGCTAACATCTGAGTGCATGTCTGTCAGGCACTGTGTGAAACCCTTTACAAGTACGATCTCATTTCAGAATCCCCCCCAACAACCCGATAAGATGGGTACTTTATGAGACCCATTTTACAGAAAAGGAAAATGAGGCTCAGAGAGATGAAGAAATTTGCCCACAGGATTTAAAACCAGACCTCTCTGACTCCAAGGTCAGCAATAGCTCCAGAATTTCTACAGGAGGGGTTTAGGGGCAGTGATGTGGCCAGGAGGAAACAGAATGTGGGCAGGAAGCCGTGTTGCCAGGCAAGCTCACTGTTTTTACTTAGGTGGTATGTTATAGATCTGCACTGTCCAATATGCAGCCACTAGTCACATATGACTGTTTAAACTTAAACAAATTACAAGTAAATAAAATTTAAAAATCAGTTCCTCGGTTGCACTAGCCACACGTCAAGTGCTCAAAAGTCACATGTGGCTAGTGGCTAATGTATCTGACAGTTTCCATGACTGTAGAAAATCATGCTGGACAGGACTATTACAGATGAACTAAAAACAGCCAAGGATTCTAAAGATGCTTTTTCTGTTGTCATTTTCCAATGTGTTCACTTTAACGTTGTTTCACTATAAATTTATTCTTATTTTTAGTAACTGTAGTAAATACACATAAAATTTACCATCCTGAAGCCCAGTAGCGTTAAGCATATGCTCATTGCTGTGTGACCATGTAAAGATGCTTTTACTCAGACTTAGGCAAGATTGAGAAAACACGTTGAGGGTGCTTAAACTGTGTATAGCTGGGGGTGCTTTTAAAACTCCTCATGTCCAGGATGTACTCCAGAAGCACTGAATCAGACCCTCTGAGGAATTAGGGTCCAGGCATCAGTGTCTTATGGCTCCCGGGGAATCCAATGCGCTCATCCCTGTGACCACGCCCATTCTACCAAAATGGGCACACCTGCCCAGAACTGCCTCTTCCTCCTCCAGCAAGACCCCCTCCTCCGGGACCCTGGAGACCCCTGTCTGTGGGAGGTGGCAGGGAAGGGAGGCCCAGGCAAAACCTTCCGTCCACCAAACCCGTCATCCACCTCCAGGATTCGGGAGGCGGCGGGTGCTGACCAAGCTAATACTTTCACTACTGTCCAAATTCTTTGAGGGGAAGCAAATAAAAAGACACACAGCTCAAAAGGCACCCCACTGATCTTTTTTTCCACCCACTTAAACTAGACAGGAAAAGAAAAACCACTAGAAACTATGACCAAGGTCATATATGCCAAGAAATCAGCACAGAAAGGAGGTTTTTTGGCAATTCCATCAACTTCCCCAAACACAATCTTGCAATGGCTCGACTGACTCAACCCAACTCGAGGGTGACCGGGAAATAATTAAATACGGAAAGCCCTTTTACAAGAGTGTTCCAGGGCTGGACATAATATGAGTTCAAGGCAAGGAGTTCTCTTTGAGGAGTAACTGAACTCAGGGTGAATTTATTTAATTCATATAATTAGGGGGACCGATGGGCATGGTCACCCAACCTTAGGGACCAATGGGCTCCCCAGACACATAAAGGCAGCCCTCTGGCCAGTCACGGAGAAGACTGCAGGTGCTTTGTATGGGGACAAGGACAGAAGCCAAGGATGGAGGTGACTTTCCTCTCTGCGCACCCAGGGGAAGGAGAGGAGAGGGGAAAGGCTGGTTGTCTGTCAGAGAAGATTGGTAAGTGGGAGAAGGAAGGAAGCCACAATATGTCGATACATCACAAATTAAACCATTTCCACAAAAGTGACAGCCAGATGGGAGCTGTGCACCACCCCCACCCCCAGAGTTCTCCCAGCATCTCAGCTCAGGCTCACACCTCCAGGCTGCAGGCACAGAAATGTGACCTTGATTCCTTCCTTGGGCCTCCTGCAAGACTCAGGCAAGTGAAATGCTGTGGAAATAAATCCACAGCCCCCTCTCTACCTTAGGCATGCTCTAAAGAGCTCCAGCTTTAAGGTCAAATAAACCAAGGTCTGAATGCCAGCCCACCTCACCACGGCATTAAACAAATTACCGACTCCAAGCCTCAGTGTTCTCATCTGTAAAGTGGGGATGATGGTGAGGATGACAGGAAATCCTGGCACCCAGTAGATTCTCACCGAGTCCCTTGCTGCCCCCTGTTCACTACATGCAATGATTACAGAGCACCTACCACGGACCAGGCGGCACCAAGAGCATCTTAAATTGGGAAGCAGCAGACGACACAGCCCCATGCCAAGGTCTTCCCTAGGTTAAGAGGTGGGAAACATTAATAATGGGTGGGCTGCTCTGGAATCTACGCCGGGTGGATTTTGGTTTTGCTTTTGGAGGGGGGCTGTGTGTGTGTGTGTGTGTGTGTGTGTGTGTGTGTGTGTGTGTGTGTTGCGTGCGCGCGCACGACACACACTCAGATGCAACCTTCTGCATTCTCCAGCTCATTCGAGGGAGAACCTTGGCAGTCAAATACAATGGGCTTCCTCAATGCTCATCCAATTAATTTATTCCATTTGTCTCTCTGGTTTGCTACTTAATAAGGCGGAATCGGCAGTGCAATCTGCAATCTGAGTTAAACGGCTTCAGGCATCAGTCAGTTCCCTTTCAGGAGTCCCAAATGCGTATTGTCTGCTGTCCTAGGCAGCTGAATCTGTCCTTTGGCTTTTTTTTGGTTCAGGGAGAGGTATTTCTTTGTTTTTGCAAAGGTGTGGGTTTTGCAAAGGTGTGCGTTTTAGGGGAAAGTGTCCTGAAGGCAGTTCCAAGAAGTAATGGCAAACTCAAAATGATCTCATTTTTCCATACCCGATATAAACATCTAAATGGTCTTGGCTACAGAAGGATCTGGCCAGCTCTCGACCGTCCCTAGGAAGATGGAAAAAGCCTAGATGAAAATTATAGATAAAGCACCTAATGGATCAATAGTTTCGACCTTTTCACCCTCCAAGCATTTTAACAACCTCAAGTGAGCTGGCCAAATGGACAGGCATTGTTTTAACTTTTTCCTTTTCCCTCCCGCAAGAGGCAAAGAGTCCCGAGGCCAAGAGGTCAGCAGCAGAGTGTGGGTGGGACATACTTGTACTAAAAACTTGTTCACTGTTTCTCTGAAATTCAAATTTAACTGGGAATTCTGTACGTTGACTTGCTGATATCAAGCTCGGTGCTTGCAATGTCACTGATGCTCAATCAATACTGTAGGATTATGAGTTCATGCTACTCTCATAAAGAACTAAGTGATAGCTGAACCGGGCAAAATTCAAACTCAGCCTACCTTCCATGCAAACCGTGACTAAGAATGACCTTCTCTCTCCATCTGGGGCATTACCAACTAGGATCTCAGAACGTAAACGTTCACAGCATCAAACAACGATTTGGTTAAATATGACGTACAAGGGATTTTCCCCACAGAGACACTCAAGCCAAGACCAAAAAAAATGACTTCTTCCCAAACCTCGACGACAAGATTTGCACCTAAAAGCCCCCAAAGATTGATCTACAGAGAATAGGCCCTAAATCTCTCAACAGGCACCATTCTGGGCAGTTCCCTGCAGCTGGTTTTATGACATCTTCACTTCTCCTTCTTCTCCCACAGGCCTAAACTGAGGAAGCTGTAAAAGCCTGGACAAACACAGCCATTTGCTAAGAGAAAAGGCAACATGGGGCCCATCTGTACTTTACAAGGGCTTTGCTTGTCTACCTTTGTGTGTCACCGTTTACAGAGCAGCCCGCCTCCCTCAGAGCACCTGGCCACTGGCGGAGGCCTTGGCTGGGTTTTTGCTATCTTCCTAGAGAAAACACTTTTTTTTTTTTTTTTGAAAAGTCAAAAGGAAGGCCTGCAGGGGCTGACGGATGTCCCTCCCCAGGCTGGACTACCAGCCCTTCCTTCATGACCGCCATATTGAACTGAACTGGACAAGCAACTCTCCAAGGGCAGCCCTTGTGGATCTCTGGTTCCTCACAGCCCAGCAAGAGGCCTTCCACACAGCAGGCCTTCAATAAACACCGAGGAAGTGAACCTCTTGTCTGACAGACACCCCAGAGCCAAAGCAAAACAGCGGAGGTGAAAAACAACCCTGAAATCATTATCCAGGGCTGGATCCACTGCCCACATTCTTGATCTTGTGATAAGTAAGGAAAATATCATGACATGTCTTTGAACCACAAAAGATTTCCATGGAATTCAAGAAGTCCCTTAAGCAGGTCTAATTTTAGGTAGAACTTAGGAGAGAGGATACTGGTGGCAAACAGAGGTGGGGGGCAGTGGAGGAAAACTGAACAAGGCCCCTATTCTGCTCGGCACAGGTGCTGGTAAGAGGACACCCCTGCCTCAAGTGAGACGTGGGGTGGAGAATTCAAGGTGTGCTTGGGTATTTTTTTCACCCCCAGTCACATTATACAACCCCGAACACACTCTCCAACCCAGTACAAAGTTCTCCCTGCATCAGGCCCAATGCAGCTCCTGACATGCTGATTCTTGAGCAACAAGGCTGAGGAAAATATTTGATTTTAGCGTCCAACTATTTTTTTTAAACTAAGTTAGTTATTAAAAGAAGACAGACATCTACAGGCTGAGCTGCCCTCAAGTTTGGCCAGGGTCTCCTGGTCTTAAAAGCTCTCCAAATATCACTGAATTCTACATGCTGGTTCAATTACTTAACTAAAAAAATTTAAAAATACAAGTATCAAATCAGCATGTCGTACACCCGAAACTAATGTTATATATTCATTACAGCTCAAGTTTTAAAAAAGAAAAAGTAATGGCACAAATCTGCTGTTTGAAGCATTAGCCTGTCTTTCCCGGGACTTGAAGAGAAATTCCAAAAAGATTCCAGGATCTCCTTAACGCAGTCAACAGTGTTTAAACATCAGAAGTCAGTCATCTGGTCTTCCACAGTCACTTCCAAGCTACTGTCCCCTAAACAAACTGGCGATGGGCCCTTGCCTCCAGCCACATGAATCCCTAGTCTCCCCTTCCCTTTGGGACCAGCTCACTCCAGACAACCTGATTTATGCGGACGGCGGAAGGGCAGCCAGTAAGCGATTTTGCACACCACCATTCATTAGTGACCACCAGAGTAGGATGGAAGAAAGGAAAAAACCACAGGGTTTTCCCTCATCAAGGAACCAATAAGTTATTTAACAGGTGCTGCAGGATCCCAATGGAAGAAAAGTGAGGGTTTCTTCACTGCACCCGACCCCCTGAAAAGGATAAAACACACACCCTGACAGCCCAGGACTTAGCCAGATGAAAGATCGTTAGAAGAATGCACAAAGAATCCTCTCCAGCTTTTCCATGTCTTGAGGTTCTTTGGTTTGGGAAGATGGATGGTGCTAGGCCTGGAAATTACTCCATTTTTTGTTGTTTTCTTTTTTTTTTTTTTTTCTCCAAAGAGGAAATTGACTCCCTTCCTGTGCTGCTTTACATTTTGGAGAATCAAATGCTACTTTAAAAAAAAAAAATTTTCCTTACCCTCCCCCCCACTCCAACAACACTTCTGAGCAAATAACCTGAAAATGTTCTCAAGAGGGCATTCCAAATGGGTTTCCAACATTTACATGTGTCCTTCGTAGCAAACAGAAAGGGAACCAAAGGCGTCATAAACCTATCATGGGAGTTCAAGGAAGTGAAAAGGAGGATAAGCAGGTCCTTAGAAAGACAGCCCATTTCAGATATTAAAAATTGACTTTTGTTGCTGGTAACTCCATGCATAAGCATACTATACACTGCTTATCCTAAATGCCCAAATTTTAAAATTCCCTTTTAAAATGTCACTGCCATCTACTCCATGAAGAAGCCTTTTAAAAAGAAAACTCCACGAAAACACTGTCTTAGGCATAAACAATCTTGGAAATTAGACACCGCCCCTCTCTTTTTCCTTCTTATCTCTCTATTCCCCAAAAGTCTGAAATTCTGCAGACCCCAAGGCATGTTTTCATCTTCCACTCCACTTCGCTTTTAAAATCTCTGACTGCCAAAACAAAATAAACCCTTAAAATAAATGTCTTCCCAACAGAATGTTGAACAAACCCAACTCAATTCAAAGGGAAAGAACTCATGAACCACAAACTATAGATCCAGCACTAAAAGGGCATTAAATAAGTATTTTTAACTGGAATCCTGGGGAGGGAGAAGCATGCCACCTTAGCCCCCAGGCAGAAAGCGCTGCAGGACAGTCCCCGGATGGCAGGTAGAAAGCATTAGGGCCTACCTTCAAGTGAGTCACTTTCTGAAGGGCTTTGGGTTCAAACCTGTAAATTGGAAGAACTGAACCTAGATTCTGGATTAAGGAACAAAGAGCGAGGAAAAAACTCCAGATGTGAACACTCTGGGACTGCAGTGGGTCGATGGGTTAGGTCACAGGGTTCTTGTTACTACAGAGGGACTGGAAACATCCATTTCTCCCCTCCAAAAAAACACAAGCAGCTCTCCCAACCCATCTCGAGTTCTTCCCCTGGTGATCAGAATACACGTGTGCCTCAAACCAAATCCTGTTTGATTGTAAGGCCTATAGAATTTCAGTTAACAAGAAAGACCCCAGAGTCTACAGAGGGAACACCGAGCTTTGTCTCAAAAGAGCACTTCAATTATTCAATGTGGATTGGGGGCAAAGGAGTGAAAGGGCTGCCTTTGAACAGGGAATAATCCATCTAATTCCAAGGGGCTGGATTAGAGGCATTCCTGGGCAAGCAGGGTCCCGCTGAAGATAAGGCTACACGGATGTCAATTTCTGACAAAAGGCACAGGCTCTGGATAAGGATTTCAAAATGGACAAGACCAGGACGGAGGCACCTGGGAAAAAGTTCACCCCGGGTGAGGTGGCAGTTGGTTCTAAGAGGGGGAAACAGGCCATGACAGCTGAGCATTCCTTCCCAAAGTCCATCTCCGAGGCCGAACCCTCTCCAAACCTTACACTTCAACAGACAAAAGCTCCCGCAGGCGCCGAGGCAGCGGCTGAAGAGGGGCTGTCCACACCCACTCGCTGCACAGCTTTCCAAACCTGCCCACTCGTTTTGGAAGCCGAGCTTTCAATTAAACACCACCTCCCCGGATCTGTTGAGGCAAACTGGGGCTGGGCTACAGCCAAAGAGAAGCTCCTTAAATACACATGAAAAAAAATCCCCCCACCGCCCCCAATTCCCACCTCCAGCCAGCTCGCTCGTATACATTTCCTTTGGATTAGTAACACAGGGCCCTGGTCTATCTCTGTGCACAGAAAATCCACATCCAAGGATCAGGTTATCCCCAGTCCCACCCTTCGCAGGAAAATGCCAGGGTGTTGTTCCCCGCCCCCATCACACACACGCGCGCCCGCGCGCGGTCGGACACACACACTGAGTCTCCACCATCCTTCCAAGAGAAAACCTGGAGTCTGTTTGTGCTGGGTGGCTAGGTGATACAGTTGTTTAAGGTGCCCCAGTCTGGACGTCAGGCTGGGAGCCTCAGCCAGGGGAAGTGGGGTCCTCGCAAAACTGCTCTGGGAACTTCTTCTCCGCGCCCCGGGGGAGGGCCGAGGGGAGGCACGCACTCCTTCGCCAGCTTTGGAAGAGCCTAATTAATACCTAATTTGCTCAGATCTCCCCCAGGTGGACCTGAAAGCCAACAAGGGAGAGGGAGGTCCCTCCCAGTCTCTCGAGTCGGGGGGCTCCTTCCCACGGCTGGGAAGAGCCCCCGCCCTGTACCCCAGGGAATCAGGTGTCCGCCCAGGCATCCAGCCTCCGCGGGTCGCGGACACTCCGTCCAGCGACAGACAATGGAAAACTTGGAGCCGGGGCCCTGGGCCCCCAGGGAAACGAGACGGTGCCGTCCCCTGGGACAATGAGCGGGGAGAGGTCAAGAGGCATCATATACCCCCAGAAAAGCCGCCCGCCCGGTGACCCAGCAGAGCCCGGAGCGGCGCCCCGGTGAGCAGGTGACACCCGGGCCGGAGCGCTGCCGCAGGTGGCCGGAGGCCACGGCGCAGGCAAGGGCCGGGCGGCTGGCCCAGGGCGGAGGCGAAACCCCGTGGCGAGGTCAGTGCGCGGCGGCCGCCGCCGCAGCCGCGCCCCCAGCGTCCTACCTTCATGTCGCTGATGATGGTCTGGAAGAGGCCTCCGAGCGCGCTGCATTCCTTCTCAATCACAGCCTCCATTTTCCCGGCGTCGTCAGGGACAGGACACACACTCGGGGCTGCCTGGACTATGAGCGGGGCCGAGGATCTCTCACCCCGGGAGGAATTTCAGCCTCAGAGCGACCCACCGCCGACTCGCAGCCTCTTCTCCACAGAGGACGAATGCCCGAGAATCGAATGTTCTCTGCCCAAAATAAGAATAATAATTTAAAAAGCCAAACCGTTCTGTAGGGCGCCTACATGCAGCGCTCAGCTCCTGGCCTTAAAAATGCCCAGAGAAGACTGACAATCAGGCCACCACTGGTGCCGACGACAGAAACGGCAAAGCCCATCTTGAAGCAGCGAAAACCACCCGCTGACCCAGGGCCAGCGCCATTTAAAAATGCAAGATTTTCTAATTTAATAAATGTTTTTGAAATTAAACAAACAAACAAAAAAACGCCCAACAGCAGAGCGGGTCTGCTCGCGGAGCCCGGATCTGTTGCTCACAGCCGCGGCCGCCGCCTCCTTTTCAGTCCTGCGCGACCGGCCCCGGCGCTCGCTCCTGCTCGGCTCCCGGGGACGTTCGCGGGGGCGCACGCGCGCTCGCGGCCGTGCGTCCGCCGCGGAGGCACGGGGAGGGCGCGCGCCCGGGGCCGTGAGGCCGCCGCACGCGGGCGGGGCAGGGAGCGCGTGCCCGTGCCCGCGAGGCGCGTGGGGCGCCGGCTGCAGAGAGGAGCAGGCAGGCGCGCGGGCGGTGCGGGGAGGATCCAACCCCCGCGCGAGCCTCCTCCGCGAGCACCACCCCCATCCCTTGGCCGCGGGTCGCTGAGCCGAGAGGGCGTGTCAGCACGCGGCTAGGCGAGCGCCCACCCCACAATGGCTGCGAGCGCCCAGCGCGGAGGGTGCAGCCGCCGACCCCCGGGACTTGCACGGTGGCACGCTTAGCGCAGTACCTCGCAACTAGGGAGCAGTCGGTAGGGCGGGAAAACTACCGCTGCTGCCGCTACTACTGCAGGCTTCTGAGAAGAGGCCGCTTCTCTGATATCAGGACTGCAGCGCCGAGTCACGATTGCAAACAGCCAAATACGTAATTAAGGAGAGTTCGGCGACGTATCCCGCAGCGGGATCCGAGTTCAATAAAGTTGCAGGATGCTGGGAAAGTCGATTGATTTTGCCCTTGCGAAATAAGTGGCATTAGAGCTTCCGTGTACCGTTCGTCAGTTTATGGAGATGGCTGACTGCCCGTGACTTGGACGGTTGTTTTTCAGGCGCGCTGAGGGCATCGGGTGGTGGTGTCACTACAGAGAGCCCTGTTGGGAGGTTTAACCTGAAAATAGCACAAATGGGCCCAGGTTGATTTTGAGGCTGGTGGTTTATTTTCCCAGCTCCACCGCCTAACTGCACAGCCGGGTCTCATTTAGATCAACATCAAATAGGCAAGGAGGAGGGGAATCAAATGAGCAGCTTTTTTAAAGACCTTAAAACGTAAGCCCCCAACTCTGGGCTGTTCCCTTGACCAGGTTCTGTGCTAGTGTCTCCTTATTCTGATGAGACTCGGAGGAGTGAGACCCAGTTCTCAAGAATTTTCCAGCCACTGGCTGCCTGGAACTAATCCAAATCCACCAGATAAAGTACAACAAGCTGGTCCTGGTTTTACTTCTTGCTGCTAGACCACAAGAAGTGCTAATCTTCTCCCAAAGCTCATTGCGCTTATGTCCCAGACCCATCTTGAAACAACTTCCCAAACACAGGGTGCAGACAACTTAGCTTCACAGCATGTGGTTTTAGAACAAAAGAAAAAGCTTAGGTATTTAGGTGTCTGCAACCCAATAAATCCCTGGTACACTGCTACCACCCCCAAATCCAATGCAATCTAGAGCTGTTAAAACAAGTACAGACCAAGGAGGTATAGTGTACACTGTGATGCTGGCTTACTTTGTATGACCCTTTAAAAAGGACATTGAAAAACCAGCACCTGTTTGGGGACCAGCTGACCCTTTGAAGCACAAAGCAGGACAAAAGGGAAATAGCTGGGGGTAGTAACAAAAGAAACCAAGTGCAAAAGGCTGTATAGACTCGTATCAGACTCCGCAATAGGAAAAGGTCTGGCTTTGAAAACTGCATGAACCAAAGAGATGCATGGAGGTAAATATCACAGCTGTGGAAGATTATTTTCCCCTGGGCCACTCTGCCCCACTCTTAACCACAACCCACCTCTCCATCCCTCTTCTCCAAATCATGAAGAGCGTTACTTCTGGAATTAACTGTTCCCTTGGGCAACCCTGCTGCTCATTTGGATGCATAAGCCTCGTCTTCACCTTGCCAGTAACAGTGCTTGACACACAGTTTGCTCTTAATCATGATCATTATTATGATTTTAATACTCTCGGTATTATAGTGATCAGGATCACTGCTTGTAGAGCCAAATGCCTGGGTTCAAACCCCAGTTTAAAACCCACTAACGGTATGGCCCATACTAAGTGGGCCTCAGTTTCTTCATCTGTAAATGGGGATAAAGATAGCATCTACCTCATAGGGTTGTTGTGAGTTTTCCCTGCACTAATATAGATAAAGCACTTACACCAGTTCCTGGCCTATAGTAAAAAGCACTCAATAAATCTCATCAACAGAAATAGATTCATTGCAGCACCATTCACAATAGCCAAGATGTGGGAACAACCTACATATCCATGGCAGATGAATGGATAAAGAAGATGTGGTCTATACATACAATGATGTATCAGCCTTAAAAAAGAAGGAAATCCTGTGGTATAGAACAACATGGATGAATCTTGAGGACATTATGCTAAGTGAAATGAGCCAGTCACAGGACAGATACTGCACGATTCCACTTATAGGAAGTATTTAAAATAGTCAAGCTCACAGAATCAGAGAGAGTAGAATGGTGGTCGCCAGGAGCTGGGGGTGAGGGGATAGGGGAATTTCTAATCAGCGGTCATGAAGTCTTAATTACACAAGATGAACAAGTTCTAGAGATCCGCTGTACAACACTGCGCTTATAATAAACAATGCCATATTGCATACTTTAAAATTTGTCAAGAGGTTAGGTCCAATGTTGTGTTCTTATCACAATGAAATAAAAATTTTTAAAAGATGTAGGGACCAGGTCAAGGTTCATTCCAGCCCTGGTCCTAGAACGCATGACACAAGCCTATAATTTTGGCATGCTGTCCCGCTGACATTGCTAAGGGCCTACTATATACAGTCTAGGTGTTTTACCTGTATTATATCTAATCCTCCCCACAGTCTTGAGAAGGAGGTTGTCATCCTAGCCTTCATCTTACTGTTGGAAAGTGACAGGCAGAACTCTAACTCTGTTTTTCTGACTCCCATGCCGGAGGTGTCCCTTCTACCCAATCTCCAACCCTCCTGGGATAGGGGCCCCATGCCTTAGCCCAAAGATGCTGTGTCCTGCTTTCCTGCCACATGCCTGCGTTTAGATGCCCCGAACCCCCAACCCTAGCAATGTTTGCCAAAGCCCACCTCTCTTGCCTCCTTATTCTTCGGCTTCACACTGGCCTCGGGCCTGAGAGGCAGGCCCTTCTCTTTCATGAGTAAGTGAAGCGTCCAAAACCACCTTGAGGGGGAGTTTGGGAGTGTTCCATGAGGCAGGAAAGGCCTAGAGGTGGGATGACACTTGGCGTTTTTAACAAAGTGAGTCTGGTGAATTGAGGGATTTTGAGCAGAAAAATGACAAGGTCAGATTTACAGCCCCTACGTTACATTCTTTCCCCATGTTTGAGCATCTCTCTAACTTTTCCTCCTGTCGAAACACCCAGCACTCACTGGGCAGACATTAAGATTCGATTAACAGGGACTTCCCTGGTAGCGCAGTGGTTAAGAATCTGCCTACCAAGGCAGGGTACACGGGTTCGAGCCCTGGTCCGGGAAGATCTCACATGCTGCAGAGCAACTAAGCCCGGGCGCCACAAATACTGAGCCTGCGCTCTAGAGCCCACGAGCCACAACTACTGAGCCCACGAGCCACAACTACTGAGCCTGAGTGCCACAACTCCTGAAGCCCATGAGCCACAACTACTGAAGCCCGCATGCCTAGAGCCCGTGCTCCGCAACAAGAGGAGCCACCGCAATGAGAAGCCCGCGCACCGCAACAATGAGTAGCCCCTGCTCCCCGCAACTAGAGAAAGCCCACACGCAGCAACCGAGACCCAATGCAGCCAAAAATAATTAAATAAATTTAAAAAGGAAAAAAAAAAAGATTTGATTAACATGCAATTCTTCCCAGGAGTATTTGCTTTGTTTTTTAATAGCTCTTAGGTGGAGGAACCCAAAGTAATGAATCTTTACTAAAGGAATTTCAACTCCCATGATCTTGGGAAGGAGAGTTTGGGAGGCAATGAAACCTTCCCGAAGCAGCTCCCATCACCCTCCTTGTGGACAGTAGATCAGGATGCCCACCACCATCTCCCAGCCCTGTGACCTTGGGGAGGCTATTTGATCTCTAGAGCCAGCCTCCTGGGGAACCGGTTCCTAACCCATGGGCTGTTCCCGGGACTGAAATGGACATCAACTGTCTATCACATAGTAATGCTGCACACCAGGGTTCGCTTCCCTCCTGGAAGTGATTCTCAGCCCTGGCTTCAGGAGGGCCCTGCCTGGTTCTCAGACTTGGCAAATGACATGCCCTGGGGGAATATTAAAACACCCACCCCTGGGCTCCACTCTCAGGGAGCCTGATTTAATTGGCCTGTGGCCGGGACTGCAGGACTTTTTAAAGCCTCCCAGATGAGTCTAATGTGCAGCAAATTTAAGAAACCTGATCTAAGGAAGGTGCAAAGAAGATACCCATGCCCAGGTCCTACCCTTAAATAACTAAAGTAGAATCTCTGGGGACTGAGATCCAGAATTTTTAAAATGTATCATACATATTCCATTCCATCTTCCTGTAAGGATATATAGGCATGCCTGTGTATATTTTGTCACTATTTGCTGTACACAGATGGGATCATATCACACATATGTTTCTGGATCTTGTTATTAACACTTTCATTAACACCTCTTGCTATCAACAATTCCTGTAGAAATCCCTTCAGGTCAGCTAATATCGTCCTACTACATTCTTTATTTACTTTCACTTTGTTTTATTTTGATGAAATTTCAGATGAACAGAAACACTACAAGAATAGTGCAGAGCTTTTCCATTACTCTTCATTAGAGTTCCCAAATGGTAACCCATTGTGGTATTTGCTCCATGCCTGGGTATGGTTTAAAGGCTTCTCAGCTGATTCTAATGTGGCCAGGTTGCTGTGTGAAGCCCACAGGTTGCTATGAGATGTCAGGCAATGTTTGTGAAACCCCTGACCCTCGTGAGGGGGTCTTTGCATTAGAAGCAGCTGTGCAAGGTAGTCCAGCGGGTAGGCTCAGAGTCAGGCTGCCTGGGTTTGAATTCTGACTCATCCTCGCCCCAGCTCTCTGTGCCTGTTTCTTCATCTGTAAACTAGATCATGGAAATACAAGCACTTAAAGCAGTGTGAGGCCTGAATGGGATTACTTAGTCTAGTACTTGGCACACAGTAAGTACTCAATAAATGTTAGCTATTAACATGTATTCATCATTACCATGGCTCATCTACGAAATAAAATTGGTTTAAGCTCACTCTCATGACCCCTAAGCAGAATTCTTTATATGAATTTTTTTAATTTTTTTATATATTTATATTTATATGAATTTTTAATATATTAAAAATTGGGGAGTTGTCAGTATATTAAAAAGTGTCTCAAATTTAAAGACAGAGCCCCTTTTGAAAATGAAACTAGCAAGAATCAACAAATATCTGTGGCAATGACTCACCTCGAGATGTCTGGGATGTGTTTGTGGATGGTGGCCTGGGACACACCCAAGTATAACCTCAGTGTGCAGAATGTGTCACTGGGGCAGGAAACTAATGAAAGAAGGTATCACCTCATGAACTGATGGGTTGCCAGGCCCAAGTAATGCTGGAACAGCCGGGTCACAAGCTCGTACCCCTGGGGGTCAGGCAGCGTACCTGTGTGAATCAGGCCAGGTGTACGTCCACAGGGGGCAGGGAGACTGTCAAGATCTGAAGAGCAAGTTCCCCTCCAAGGGCCAGCTGCTCCCCAGTCCAAGGTCAAATGGGAACGTGGGCCCTTAATTGCCGCATGTTCCAATCCTTCCAGAGGGGCTGAAACCTTGGATCACGATGTGAAGTTTCCCCAGATCAAAATATTTTAAAATTTCCCCATTTTTAGAAACTCCTCTAGAGGCCAGTTTGCAGCTTCTGATCATGGGAATCAAGTATTGGGTTTGGTTCACACGGAAGATATGAAAAAGGGAAAGAAGGTGTAAGCATTTTTGTTTCTCTGGAGCTGTACAAGGAAGGGAGACCCTACCTGATGGTTCCAGGTCACCAGGAGAGTGCGTCTGCCCCATACTGGGGTAGGGATGGTTCAGCGAGTTCCTGTTTTGTTTTGTGGGCCCCACATCATGCGGGATCCTAGTTCCCCGACGAGGGATCACACCCGTCCCCCCTGCAGTGGAAGCACGCAGTCTCAACCACTGGACCACTAGGGAAGTCCCCTTGAGATGTTTCTTAAGCTGAGCCAAGACACACTAGTCCTCCCAGGAGCCTCTGATATCCTTCTCTTTATTTATATTCTCCCAAATTGCCTGCTGACTACTAACGTGGCTTCTGAGTTACCTAGATATTGAGAATGGTGCTCCCAGGGGAGCAGATCTCCCCACTGCAAATTGTAGAACAAGACCGTCCAGGGCCTGATCTCTTCCTCTTCTGAAGCTTAGCTTTTACTGTTCAATACAAGTCCGATGAGAAAAAGGAACATTTTGTATGTAAGATATGAGTTCTGGTTAGAGTAGCAGTGAAAGAAATGGAAAGCATATTATTTGAGAAAACCCTACTTTTAACACACCATGCGAAGACATTGAAAACCATCTAGTTATTTCTAATCAATCAGAGGAACCTGAGTTGACCTAGAAATGGAAAATATTACACATTACACAAAACCCAACATTTTGTGATGTAAACAGTCTAAAAAGGGGACTTCCAGTTTTCATAGAGGCAGATTCTATAACATGAAACCCCTTCCCGCTACAGCCATGGAGACAAACTAGGTAAAATGTAACCAGAGTTCTTTAAAATACATGGCGGGCTTCCCTGGTGGCACAGTGGTTGAGGGTCCGCCTGCCGATGCAGGGGACACGGGTTCGTGCCCCGATCCGGGAAGATCCCACGTGTCGCGGAGCGGCTGGGCCCGTGAGCCATGGCCGCTGAGCCTGCGCGTCCGGAGCCTGTGCTCCGCAACGGGAGAGGCCACAGCAGTGAGAGGCCTGCGTACCGCAAATAAATAAAAATAATAAAAATAATTAAAAAAATAAAAAATAATAAATAAATAAATAAAATACACGGCAGAGCTCGCAAGGAAGAAGGGAAATCCTCAGGGGCCAGAAGCAAAGAAGAAGCTGACAACCAGCAGAGAATATGTGAAAGCTGGTGCCCCGATTGCCCTGGAAGGAGTCCTTGGTTTCAGTAATCCAGGGGCCTGGGTGTGCACCCACAAAGGGGGATCAGAAAAAGAGGCCCTGAACCCATGTATGGAGGACACATAGCTAAGAGCCCCCTCACAGAGTCAGGACACTCCCACCCCCCATGATCATACAGTTTCAAGGACGGGTGGGCCAGGAAGCAATGTGCCTAGCAGGACAGGCAGCCGATACACAGTGTGATAGCTTTGGTCCAGGCTCTGGTAGGGGGCTAAAAGCATACCCTGAGAATTTGTAACCGGAGGCCTGCACCACATCTGTGTTTGGAGTTTGAATTTGCTTTACCTTGAACAGATCCAAAATGCCCAAGATAAGAATTAATGTGAAAACTTGTTACTGGTCTAAAATAATCCTTGGTAACCGGCAGAAGCAAAAGAGAAATGGCTCTGAGGGGACCCACTTTCAATCAAGTCCTCATAGGAAATCCCACAGATAAAGGCCCTGAAATGAGTTCACAATTCAAAACTATAAATTATATAAAGAAACAGTCTATTCATCATGATCAAGAGTCAGCACACACAACTAATATCAGGATTTAACCCACAAGAGTTAAAGATAATCCAACAGTCTGATAGAGATAAGTATGCTTAAAATGATTAAAATATGGACAGAAACAAAAACACAACACACTGTGAAAAGAGGAAAAGCACTGTGAAAAAAATTAAATTGCCTAGCAATGAAAAATATAATCATTGAAATTACCGCATGTATTTGAACACAGTATGGATACGTTAGGAAGCCGAATAGACACAGAGCTGAAGAGAGAATTTTTGATCAGAAAGATCAGAAGAAAGCACACAGAAATAAAGGAGTAGAAAATAGAAAAAAGAGGTTAGGAGACTAGGACACAAGGAGAATGAAGCTAGAGAAGCGGGTGGGAGAGGAGAGAACAGATATTCCAAGAGATATTGGCTGAGAATTCTCCAGAGTTGATGAAATACATAAATCCTCAGATTTCGGTAGTACAGCACATTCTGAGCAAGATAAACCCAATGAATATATATTCTCATACTGAAAATTGTAATTTCTGCTGTATCCTCATTTCCTTCACAGTGGTTAAAAAAAAAAAAAACCCTTACAATAATAAAATCGTATTTACTGGAATATCCTTGTTGCTGGAGGGTGTAGTTAAATCACTTACTATCAGAACTTACTGTCAGGATTAACAAACATCTGCAGAAACTGAAGGAGGGTTGGTGCAACGGTTCTTTGGAAGAGATCTAGCGGTGTCACTGTGCTGACCACACTTTTCCTTGTCAAATTTCTCTTTCAGGCTGTTTATCTGGAGTTTTGTATCAGTAGGGTGCTGGCAGGAAACAGATGGCCCACTGCAACTGAAAATGGAGGAAGTTTAAGAAAGAGACACGGGCAGGGTTTAAGGAAACCAGTGGGACCGTGCAGTACGGGGGGCAGGGGACCAAGGCAGCATGCCATTGCCACTCCTGGGACTGAAGGGCAAGGAGAGGGGTGGAGCCTGGAACCCAGAGAGGCAGCAGCATGGAGAGGGCCACCTGCCAGGAGCTGTAGCCCTCAGTAGAGTGATGCAGCCAACCTGCACTGCAGGGACCAACCCCCAACAGAACCAGGACCCCTGGTTTGCCCAAGAGAGGTTGTTCATCTCCATTCTTCTTTCTCAAAAGTGTTCCAGTTTAGACAATAAATTATTTGATCACTTGCATAAAGGCGCTTGTTGGTACAATCCATAGCGTCAGCTTCCTGGGGAGCAAGCAGAGTAGGGAAGGATGGAGAGTGAACTGGGGTGGGGAGAGCAATAGAAGGGATGCAGGATGAGCAACTCCTGCTTAGCAGTAAATTTCTTTAAAAATAGCTTTATTATTCACATACCATAAAAATGCACCCTTTTCAAGTATAAAATTTCCTGATTTTTATTTTATTTACAGAGCAGTGCAACCTTCACTACAACCGATTTTAGAACATTTTCATCACCCCTCAAGGTCACTCTCTACCCATTAGCATCACTCCCCGTTTCCCCCCAACTTCCCCAGCCCCAGCCTAGGCAAACACTAATCTACTTTTTTGTCTCTATAGATTTACCTATTCTGGACATTTCATATAAATGGATCATAAAATATGTGGCTTTTATGTCTGGCTCCTTTCATGTAGCATAATGTTTTCAAGGTTCATCCATGTCATAGCACATGTCAGTACTTCATTCCTTTTGATGGCAGAGTAATATTCCATTATATGGATATACCACATTTTGTTTATTCATTCATCAATTCATGGACATTGGAATTGTTTCCACCTATTGGCTATTATGAATAAAGATACTGTGAACAACTGTGAACAAGTTTTTATGTGGACATATGTTTTCAATTCTCCTGGGCATCTACCTATAGTGGAACCACTGGGTCATATGGAAAATCTATTTGTAAACTTTTGAAGAATTGTCTGACTGTTACCCAGTAAATGGATTTTTTTTACTCCATATATTCATAAGGTTTCTTCACAACATGGAGTAGCTCTGATGGAGTCACTGTCTCTTTATAACAGTAACACCATCCGTGCACATCAAGATATTTGCCTGCTTTGTCATCCCCAACTAGTCATTGGTGGTGTGGTAAATCTATTACCCAGCACTGCACTCATAACAAGTTGTTTCCGGAGTCTTCCAATAGCATAATTTTAGAGATTTTAAAACTTATTTTAGAATAATCCCATTGCTGAAATGCTTCTAGCACTAAGACTCCTAGGTAAACAGAATTCTACCGTAGCCAATTAACATTCTACCTATACATCTGTCTCTTATAAGTTTGGTTAGTGGGAGTCTATCACCACAAGTCAGTTAACTCTAGATTCACTGGCAAGGCCAAGATCCTGGACCTGTAAAGCTGCATTCTGATTTGTTTGGACGGCAGAGTGCATAAAGTGGCATAAGAATTAGGCAGGCATGGGGGCAAGATACTGAGCACCAGGAACTTAGCATCAACAGTCTTTGCTCCACCTACTTCACACATTTAAGTGACCTAGGTGGCCCAGGGCTCCCTCTCCCCTGCAACCCCACAAGCATGCCTGCAATTTCAGGAGGTTTTGCCAGGGCAGACGCAAGCTTCCTTCTACTATGTCTTGAGCTTTTCTTTGAAATCAACAGCAAAAACAGGAGCACAGGAGACCTGTCTTTAATGGCGCAACATGCCAGGATGGAATGGGTGTGGGTTTTGGAGTCATAGAGATTCAAGGTCAGATCCTCATGGCTTTGTATTTCAGCTGTGTCCATGAACAAATTACTTGACCTGCCCATACCATCACTGGCAAAATGCAAACTATAACGCCCACTTTTAAATCTTAAGGATTAGAGATAATGTGCTTCTTGAGCCTAACCTGTAACAGGTACTCAGAAGTGGGGAGCGCTCTTCTTAACAAGACATTGCTGGTATTCCCCCTTTAGATCTTCAATAAGAGAGGCTTTGTTTGGGGTAACAGGGGTGAATTTCAGCCAGGACACATTTAATCAATCGTTGCAAAACAGTTCTGCCTGTTTACTTTTAATAATGGGTTTGTTTGCTTTTAATAATAAGAACCAGAGGCAACCCTCCTATTTTCTGAAGCTTGTGAGCTGGAGCTCGGTAGCAATCTTGGCAGGCACAAGTGGCCAGTGGCCATGGGCAACAAGTGAAAACAGGTTGTGTGCAGGGAAACATTTCATTTGCAGAGTAAGATCCTATCCAGCAACTTCAAAAGTGGTGGCAGGGGGCTTCCCTGGTGGCGCAGTGGTTGAGAGTCCGCCTGCCGATGCAGGGGACACGGGTTCGTGCCCCGATCCGGGAAGATCCCACATGCCGCGGAGCGGCTGGGCCCGTGAGCCATGGCCACTGAGCCTGCGCGTCCGGAGCCTGTGCTCCGCAACAGGAGAGGCCACAACAGTGAGAGGCCCGTGTACCGCAAAAAAAAAAAAAAAAAAAAAAAAAAAAACTGGTGGCAAGCATCACCCAACTAATGAGCACAACACCCCCTAGTTCCCTGTCCTCAAGGCAGGAATGATGCTCTGTAGTAATCTCCCCACTGACGCCCATCAGGAGGCAGGGCCAGAAGAAAGGACTCTGTGACCCCGGGGGAGTCACAGATCCTCTCTAGGCGTCACTGTCCCCATTTGTAAAAGGAGAGTTGGTCCCTTCCGGGTGAGGTTAAAGGTGTCTTCCATGTGAATCCAGGACTGAATTTAGGCTCTCTCTGGATTCTGTGTCAGCTTTAGATATAGGTGTCAATGTCTGTCTCTGCGGGTATGTGTCTGTTTCTGTTTGGCAAACAGCTGGAAAAAGAGATTAGAGAAGGAATGTGTGCTGTTTGCTCCAGGCAGTGACTCAGTGAAAGAAGAAAGCGACTTCTCAGAAGATGCTAAATGCTTCCCCTCCCCCCACCTGGATGCACACATAAATGCAAACAGCTGGATTCCCCCATCAGTGGAAAAAACAGGGTAAGAGCTACCCATCATCTCATCCCCTTGCCCGCCGGCAACTGGGACAATTCCTTCCCCCACCTCCTCCTCCCCGCCCATTGTTTTTATTTATTTTACCCTAAAGCTATTTTAACCTAAACTTATAGAAGTAGGAGAGGTCTGCCCATCTCATGCCTCGTGTAGAGGCCTCCTATCTGTCTTTTCCAGAACAAATTCAAACCCAATCTTCAAATGAAAATAGATTTCCACACGGTTGTTCCCATAATCTAAATGTTTCTGACAGGGAGCTTAATACTGCAGATGGCAACCCCTTCCCTTGTTGATCATAACTGCTTGAAATATTTCCTTTACCCTGAGTTGAAATCTTTTCCCCTTGTTGAAATGAATTTCTTAAGGACTTAAAAACAGGCACTACCTTTCCTTAAACATTATCTCCCAGAGGAGAAATGTAAATATAGCCATACAATTCACGTGCTTTCTCACCACTGTGTCTCAATAACTTATTATTATAGAAATTGCATTCGATATGTTATACAGAATATACCATATTATACGCATATATTTATATATTCTATAATTTCTGTTTATACTTTAGCATACACTACAATATATAAAAATAATGATTTGAAAATTGGATTATAAAGAGTCAACTTTAGAAAAAGCAGTTCTATCAGGGGCCTCATTCATGAAAATGGAAAGATCCTTTACCAAGTAATTCCCCCCGGGGGCCTTTAAACAGCAATCTCTCCCCCTCCCCACCCCGCATTTTGATTCAGTCTGTAGCAATCCCATTTAGCTGCATTACTGGACCACCTCCTTGTGTAAAAGGAAGGTCAATTGTGTTGGTAACCGTTTGGCTCTCTCTTTTTTTCCAGCTTGCTACTAATTCGTTTGGCCATTAATAGGGCTTTCCCCAGAGGCCATTTGATCTGTTTGGAGGATGAGCAGGGAGTTAGGGCCCCTCCTCCAGCTGCGATCGTTTCCAGAAGCAGACAATCCAAGGGGACGTTGTAGGTATGACAGAAATGATTAACTGAATAACTCACTTGAAAATTGTGTGCCGCTTTAAAGACGTAATAGCTGATCAAGTAAGACTCCACGTTGTAACCTGGCTGAGAACAATGCCAGGGGAAAAAAATAAAATTTTTTTTTAAAGAATCCCATTAATGGATTCATTAAAATGCTGGAAGCATGATTTCAGGCAATAACATTTCTATCATCCTGATACTATTCACTTACATTTGCATAACTCTACACAGTTTATGAAGCATTTTCACAAATAGTGTTGCCAGGAGGATGGCTGTGAAAGAACTAAGCTGGACTCGGGCTCCAGAAATGGAAGCAGATTTGGAGCTATTGAGTTCCCAAAGGCACAGGGCTAGGAAACGGTAGAAGTGGCACCAGAGCCCAGGGCTTCTAATTCAAAGTCTCTTCTCACGGCACACGGAACCATCTCCCCAGGGCACCACAGCTAAAGCCACCTTGTTGAACTCTTACCCAGGAGAGAAGGGCACACTGACTGAGAACTCTGCTCTCAGCCTGGGAAACACCGGGCCCTTTGGGTACACAAAGGTACAGACAATATTGCTACCCACAAAAAGGCACCTAAGTCCCAGGATACGTGCCAGCAATATTTTCCGATATTTTAGAGCAATGGATTCCTTTTGTGGGCTGTGAATTTATTGCAAGGGGTCCATACATCCCTATGAACCACCAAGCTTTATGTATTGAGAGACAATATATAAACAGACAATGGTCAGATCATATAAAAAAATCCGAACTTTGACCCGCAACCTGCCCAGTAACCTAAGCCTTTATCTACAATATATGACTCAGGTGGTCAGCCTGCTCTAAGTCAAGCTTTTGCAGGAAGCCAGATAGCAATCTCCACTGACAATCCAGGAAGCTAAACAATAATTCTGTAAAAATCAGCCCCAAACGTCCAGGGCTTAATAACAGCCTACCTATTTTTTGTCCCTGCTTCCAACCACATATGTATCCCCTTACAAGTAGGATACCCGGCTTCTAGTTAGCTGGGAGATTCCCCAAGCCAACAGCCTCCAATCAGGGTCCAACTGAAGCCCTCCAGTCCTTCCGCTAGAAACCTCTCCCACTCCTCTGCCTGCCTTTGAGTCTCTGCCAAAATGCAAGAGACAGCGGCTGACTCCCTTGCTATTGTAAGCTCAATATAAATAGCCTTTGCTTTTTCTCATTTGGTTGGTCTTGGTTTATTCCCAAGGTATAAATCAAAGATATAATATGGCTCATTCGTACACATACCGCTCCCTTCAAATATCTGCAGCTGCTGCTGCGCGTTGCAAAGCACAAGTGCATTTAGAATGCACGATGATGCAGTCTCTGAAATTCTGTCACGTTAAAAAGATGAAGTCTATCTAGTCTATCTATTAGTACTAGCTTGAAAAAATACTAAGTGTCAAAGCAAGTTGCAGAACTGTATGTATGTTATGATCCCAATTTGCAGACATAACAAAAAACTGAATGATTAACAAATGCCCACAGCAAATTGGACGTAAGATGAAAGAGCAGCAGCAGCAACGAAGGCTGTTACTTTTTGAATATCCAGCCCTCCCGATAACCCCAAAATGTGGGTTCTGTCACTAACCTCACTTAACAGGGCAAGGAACCGAGGTTAGGAGAAGCCAAGTAGTTTGCTCATGTTCATGCAACTCGTCAGTGGTGGAGCTGGGGTGTAAGCCCTGGTCCACTGGACTCGAGTTTGCCATTGATTTTTAATTCCGGTTGCCATTTGCCTCTGTAAACCCTTGTTCTGCTTGGCCATGCCACAGGTGATACTAATGTCTGTTACAGTGGGGCACCGGCTTTTATATTTTAGTCTGAGGATCAGAGTCCTATTGTAGTTGTGTTTGCAGTAAGTGTCCATCAGGACAAAAGACGCTAAGATTAGTTTCTCTTGGTAAGTGTTTCCAATACATGCAGCCCTACCAGTCTCCTTCCTAGTTCCCAGGGCATTTGTCATTCCTTGCTCAAAGCAGGCCTGCTCAGCCCCTCTGGCCAGCAGTAATAATAACAACAGCCACAGCTAAAACATACTGAATGGCAGGCACTTTTTCTGAGTACTTCATGGGTATTATCTTATTTAAGCCTTTCCCTGACCCCACGAGGTGAATGCTAGTAGCATCTCCTTTTTGCAGATGGGGAAACTGAGGTATGGCAGTGTTAGGTAACCTTGTTCAAGATCATGCAGCTGGTGTGACGGAACCAGGACTCTTCACAGGCAACTTGAATATTTGTTTATTTATTTAGGCTGCACCAGGCGGCAGGCGGACTTCTTAGTTGCGGCATGCACGTGGGATCCAGCTCCCCGACCAGGGATCACACCCAGGCCCCCTGCACTGAGAGCGTGGAATCCCACCCACCGGACCACCAGGGAAGTCCCTTCACGGTCAATATGAACCTCACCACTACAAGTCCACCCTCTGCAACGTCAGTTGCATGTGGTAAGAGGCCAGGGCCGCCTGTGCCCCACTGAATTCCCAGCACCTACCTCAGTGCTTAGTACATAAACCGGTCTTTACAGAATGAATGGAGAATGAATGAATGGCTTCTATCTAATCTGTACAGGGCCTAACACAGCATCCCATATACACAGGAAGTTAATACTATTCAGTGTCCCTGATCGAGTTGATCCCATTTTCTCCCGAGTTGTCATTAACAACCAAAGAGAAAGGCTTTACTACACACAGATAGTTGTTTGTTTACCCTGCCCCCACCAGACTTTCGTTTGTATTTACCTGATATCTAATCATATCTTTTGTTATATTTGGATGTCCTATAGGATGAAAAGGCACATTTGTTTCAACAGGTGCTAGAAAAATGAGATTATTTGCTTCTTGCCCACCCAGATCTTTATCCATAATTCACTCCTCTTTCCCTTTGGGTGTGTTGTTTTTATTTCCCAATAAGTGACTCTGTCATGAACGCTTCCAAAGAGCCCTCACCTGGGGGTCCCCTTCTCTTACCCTCTCTCTGGAGCTCACTCACTTCTCCTTGACACCATTTACAGGAAGCGGTGCTAAGTTTATGGCCTCATGGACAGCCGCTCCAAGAACCCAATTCGCACACACTGAATACCGCGGGATCCTGTTCGCTGCTGGCAGCTTTTTTTGGGTTGTTCATTCCCCGGCATGGCAGTAATAACTTTTTCAGACATCTCCGGGGATGTGGACTATTTTGCATTTGTAAGCCACCTTTATGGAAAAGGCCTCCAGGTTTGAAGTGTCCTGTGACCACTTATTCAGTTGGAGACGTGTCAAGGCCACATTCATCAGAAAGTGAGAGCGTGGCCCAGGGTGACATTGCGAGTGTCCTTGGGGCACTGGATGTTCATGCGGGACTTCGGTGGGGCTGAAATAATGTTGGAAAAAAACCTGGATTTTTATTGACGCAAGGGTCATTCTGCTATTGCTTTAAAGTAGGGTAGTGTGTAAAAAGGAAGTACAATTGTGTGGGGAGAGGCTCAGAAAAGAGGAAAGGAAGAAAGTGTTCAGTCTGAAGACTGGAAGATTTTGCCCTTCCAAAGCCAGGGCAGGGGATCCACCCAAATCCAATTATCATCCTGTCGCCTCTGTCTGATTTGAAGACAGAGAGATGTCTCTGAACTATAATTTTGATCCCTTCTTTAAGCTAGGCACTCTTTCATTATTTAATTTTCACGAGATCACTGTAAGAACGTTACTATTGACTTACTTTGTAGTTGGGGAAACTGACGCTCAGGGAAAGGGCATGACTTGGCCAATGTCGCACTGCTAAGTGACTGAATCACTATTCAAGTTCAAGGTTGCCTGACGGCAAAGTCAGGCTTTTCCCTCTACGCCACTCAAGTACTGACTTGTAAGGCAAACAAATCATGACATAAGGTCCTGTTACATTTCCTCTATTAGACGTTGCTCTTTTTGCTATTTTGGGGATTCTCCCACCGTGTCCCCTTGGTGTTTAGTAGTAAAACCCCGTTCCAACAACAAGGAACAGCGCTTTCCCTTGTAGGAAACTGAATTCTCTGCAACAGATAATCTTGGTGGGGAAGGATGCCCCAGAAGATAAAGTAGTTGATGGCAGGTACTACAAAAGGAAAGTCCCTTGTGGGGAGGAAGAAAGGCAGCAGGAGGAACTGGCCAGACACTTGAGTCATCTGGGGGCTTAACCTCGGAAAAGCCTGAGGAGGCCCTGGTGTTTGTTTGTTTCCATGACTCCCCAGCCATCCTCGGCAGAATTAATTTCGTCAACGGTGCTCCCTCATGCTTTGGGCATTCCTTCTACTCGTCTAATATTTGTTGAGTGTTTCCACAGGTTAGCACACAGATACGATTAGGTTCTGCTGCATATAGTAATAGAAGCACATGTGGTGGCTCACACAAGACAGAAGTTTCTCTCTCTCTTATGTCCAAGACTACATGTTGGCCATGCAGGACGAGTATGGCAGCTCCGTGGTGTCATCAGGGACTCAGGCTCCTATCTTTCTGCTCTTCCCTCCTATCTTGTGGCTTCTTGCTCAAAGCCACCTCATGGTCCAGGACGGCTGCTGGAGCCCTTTGTAGGATGGAAGAAGGAGGAAAAGCACAGGGGCAGAAAGAGGCCCTTCCCAAATGAATCAGTCCTTTGAAACAGCCTTCCAAGCAGTCCCAAATAATGCTTCCACCTACATCTCATTGGCTAGAATCTTATCACATGGCCACATGTGGCTGCAGGGGTAGCTGGGAAGTATAGTTGTGTTTTGGAGACGGTTGACCAGCAATATACATGGCTAAAAGTGAGGACTTACTAATGGAAGAGTGGCTATTATAACAGACCGGGGGTCGGCAAACTATGGCCCACAGCCAAACCTGGCCCACCGCCTCGTTTTGGAAGTAAAGTTTCATTGGAACACAGTCAGGTTCAACCTGTTACGTATTTTCTATGGCTGTTTTTGTGCTACAACAACAGGGTTTAGGAGTTGTGACAAGATACGGCCTGCAAAGCCTAAAATATTTACTGACACTTTACAGAAGTTTGCTGACACCTGGAATAGACAAATAGCAAGCAGTAATAGCAGACAAATAGCCTACAGCCAGGCACTGGGCTCTGCACAAGAGTACCTGGATATGGGTTCTGTCCTCAAGCAGCTTACAGTCTAGTGAGTGAGAAGCCAAGTGAATTACTAATTACAGTATGATGTGGTGAGTGGAACTGTAGAATTCTGTTCAGGGTGCCATGGGACCACAGAGAAAGAGCATCTAAGAAGGACCATGGAGATGGAGGTCAGGCAAGTTTTCCAGATGAGCTAGAAGGATGAGCAGCTTGAAAAGAGAGAGAAAAAGGACTTCCAAGCACAGAGGAAAGCACGAGCAAAGATTGGAGGAGTGAAGTGCCCATCAGTATGCATTCATCACACCGCGTGTCATGGTTGCCCATGAGTCTGTTTCCTTAGCTGTGTGTTGCATCTTTGCTGTGTGTTGCATAGGTGTGTGTAGTGCCTTGCAGGGGCCTCCAAACGCTCTTCAGTTAGCTGATTACAGTAGCATCACCTGTGATCCTGTTATACCAATTCCTGGGGGCCCTGGCCCACTGAACCAGAATTTAGAGTGGGTGAGGGGGGGTGGAGGGATACTGTTCCAATTCCAGGATTGGAAATCACTAGGTAAAAGCAAGTTCTTTGGATTAAAATCCGAGCCCCACCCCTTCTGACCTTGCATAAGCCTGGACAAGTTGTTCAGCTTTTCAGAGCTTTATTCTTCTTCATCCGTAAGGATGGGGACAGCATAATGAGTTTGTAAGGGGTTTTCTACCTTGGTGCTATTGACGTTTTGGGCCAGAGCATTCTTTGCTACGAGGGACTGTCTTCTGCACCAGAGGGTGTTTGGTGGCATCCACGACCCCAGCACACTGGATGCCGGTAGCATCCCTCGAGTTGTGACAACCAAAACTGTCTCCAGACATTGCCAAACGTCCCCTGAGGAGGCAAAATCATCCCTGGTTGAGACCTGATGAGCTAGTGTAAAGATTAAATGAGATAATGTATATAACATGTGGAAGTAGTTAGGAAGTGTGATAACTATTACTGTTATTGTCATCAGTGCTCAGAAAATATTAGTTGAAGAAAAGATTTGTCTTGGGTTAAAAAAAGAAAGAAAAGAATAGTTGAAAGAACTAATGCACGTCAAGGAACAAGAACAAAAATCTCATAGAAACTATGTCTGGTTTTAGGCTGGCAAACTCAGGAGAAGTCTTAGCCATGACTAACAAGCTTTTCTGTTAAACCCACCTGTCCTGAATCTACATTATTTTAGGAATGTTGACTGAGAGGCATTTTCAAGTGAGCTGTCAGGGACATCTGTTGTTTTGTTGCCTATTTCTCCAGCTGCTTGAATTAAGTTTTGGGGGAAATACTCACCCCCACTTTCAGCCATGTGCTTTGCATGGAGCTGACCCTCTAGGTTGGTTCTGGCCATGAATCATGGGGAAGACCATTCTCTTGGCCACAGGGTTTGGTCCAGGAGTTGGAAGAGGGCTCAAGCCAAGGCCCAATCAGAGGCGCCCAGGGGTTCGCCTGGACAGCTCCAAAGATGGGGTTTCCCTTCCCCACTGGACTTGACCGAGAGAGGTCCTAAAAGCCAGATTGCAACTGGGAAGGGAGTTTGTGACTGAGGACAAGGCTGTCACGTGGAGGAGGGCAGAGTTGAGCAGGGAGATGGGGAGAAACTGAGCTCTGTGATTTCATCTGAGCCGCTGTATTCAGGTATGCCTGAGACCCAATTTCTTCACTAACTGTTCATGTTCTGAGCTAATAAATTCTATCTTTGCCTGTTAGTTTGGGCTAGCTTTTCTGTCCTTGAAACCAGAGGACTCTTCCCTTTCCAGTTGATACTTGACCTTGGTTATATTAAGAGTAAAACACCTCATGAGTATATTTGTGCATTTTGAAAAATAACCTTTGGGGACTTCCCTGGTGGCGCAGTGGTTAAGAATCCACCTGCCAATGCAGGGGGCAGGGGTTCGAGCCCTGGTCCGGGAAGATCCCACAGGCCGCAGAGCAACTAAGCCCGTGCACCACAACTACTGAGCCTGCGCTCTAGAGCCCACTAGCCACAACTACTGAGCCCATGTGCCACAACTACTGAGCCCACATGCCTAGAGCCCATGCTCTGCAACGAAGAGTAGCCCCCGCTCGCCACAACTAGAGAAAGCCCACGCGCGGCAACAAAGACCCAACGCAGCCAAAAATAAATAAACAAAAGTTAAGGAAAAAAAAGAAAAATAACCTTTGGATCAGCTGAAATTCTTTGGGTGACAAATAAAAGAAAACCCAACTCTAAATGGCTAAAGCAATCAAGGCAATTCATTGGCTTGGTCTTCAAAATGCCCAGAAGTATGTTGGCTTTAGCTCCATGTCTCCGCACGTCTCTCGGCTTAACGGTCCTCCTTGTGCTGCCTTGCTTTAGGCTAGCTTCCCCAGGAGCAAAACTGTGGTAGAGTTTCCAGGCCTCGTGGATAAACACCACCAGAAAAGAGACAGGAAGAAGAGTCTTCTCAGCTCGAAACCAGCAAACAGAAGTCCTGGCTTTACTGCAGTTAGATCAATACAGATCACGTGCTCAGCCTTACACGGAGGCGACGGGGAGGAGATCTCCAGGGTTTGCAGCCGGGGCCTGAAGCTGGACCCGGGGATTGCATCGGCGCCATCCGGAGCTCAGAGCTGCTACCCAGTGGGGAAGGGGCATGGGTGCTGGGAGGCACGCCCACTGCTCACTTTAAAACAAGAAAATAATATTACATGTCAACTAAAATGTCATCTTTTAGTGACACCTTTCAGCTTCATCCTTGGATATCAGCATTCCTTCTTCTGGGCTCTTTCAGGATTTGCCTGTTGATATATTAGCAGTTATATCACTGCTGTCAGCGTTGCTTATCTAATATCTATTTTCCTCATTAGACAATATGGGCAGAGACCAAATCCAACATCTTTTCTTCAGGCCAACCCTGTACTCAGTGGAGGGTCTCTCTCTGTCTCATAGAGTTTGGCTTTATTTTATTTGCCAGATCCAGGAAGAATATGCCTGGCATATTCTTCATGGCACCAAGGGGCTCTCTTCTGAATCAGAGTGGCTCAATAATGGAAGCCTGTTGTTTGTGAGAAAGAATTCTTTGATTAGCAATACAACTAGCCTATCTGCAATAATCTGCCCATGAACTTCAGTCCAGATGTTGAAAGACTAGTCCTGAAATAAGGGAGAAGTGTATTAACTCAGTCCAATAATTGCTTTCATTTAACAGGTGTTTTGTTGTTTCTATTTTTTCTTAATCTGATTAAATTTGTTCCTCCACAAAGCAAGGACAGAGAGTTCAAGCCCAGCTGGCCAAAAGAGTCTAGAAGCTCTGCATTGTAGTTCTATGACTAAAGTTAGAATCTCTCCTCCATACTTCCTGACTGTATGACCTCGGACAAGTTACTCAACCTGACTAAACCTCAGTTTCCTCAGCTGTAAAATGGAGATAATAGCATTACCCACCTTATAGAGTTATTTGGAAATATAAATGAAATAGTATCTATAAAAGTGCTTAGTGCAGGCCTAACTCATGAGAAGTGCTCAGTAATGGCAGCTGTTAACATGACGGCTTTTTCTTTTTTAATCATTGGGTGTGTGAGTTTGAGCAAATCGGACAAATCTGCCAAGGCAACAGTTTCTTCATGTGTGAAAGCAGGACAAGCGTCCCTCGTTACAAGGCTGTTGTGAAGAGCACAGGGTAGGTGTTAACTAAGCGTTCTCTCCAATTCACTTCCACCCACGCCCATCCCAACATGGAAGAGGAGAGAGGGCACCCTTCATTCCCCCACCCCTCCCATTGGTAGAAGAGGCATTTGAGAACCTACAGGTTTGTTTTACAAATAATTACGAATCTAGGGCAAAGAAACCCTGCCTGGCTTAGAGCGACATTATGGTTGAGATCTGATAGTCACAGATCAAGCAATCCAGCCTCTGTGGTTCCTGTTTCAACCATTGTTGACCACACTGGGCTTTCAGACAAACCTGCGACAGTAAGACTGAAACTTCAGTTGGAATAGGAGAGGGAAATGTATATGGGCAGCTGCAAAATGTTCTGACTTATGTCCATGAAACACAATGCTAGTCCGTGCAGGGAGACCCTGTTGCATTTTTCTAAGTTAATGAGTTTTTTTCTCCCCTTTGGATGCTTCCAGTTACCTTGGTGGGGTTGTGTTTCCCAGGACGCGAGCCACTGTTTAAGATGGCAGCTGACACGTTTGGAAACTACTAGCCTGAAAAAAGATTCCCAGTCTGAAATACGCCTTGGTTTCCAGACAGTGGTTTATGCACTAGTGGGAGTGTTTGGAGGATGGGGGGATTTCTACTCTATCCCATTATTCTCTTCCATGTTCCAGGCCCCTAGCACAGTACCTGACACCGCGTCCAGGCTTAGTAGATGTCTGGCAAGTGAGTTAGAGGAGGAAGTCAGTAATTAAACGGGTCAATGCACAAACAGTGAATTCTGACCAAGGGTGTTTATAGCCTATTGATGACTAAGAATTTCTAGGCTGGCCAGAGGCTTGTTTTGACAGTTACTGACTTGTATTTACAGCAAGACCAAGAGGGAACCTGTTAGGGCCAGTTGATCCTAATTTTCAGTTAGGATAATGGGTGTTGTCAGCCCAGGCAGAATGACCTATGAGCTTTGGATGTAATTGGTCTGGAGCCAGCCAGTTCCGCTCGGGAACAGGACCATGAAGCCACTGCTGCCAAGTGCCTGTAAGGTCATTGCATTCAGGTTTGGGATCATGACATTATTTCCTGGCCTCCCAGTCATCTCCTGCTCGGCAGAACTTCTGTCTGCTTACAGCACGGTGAAACACAGGCCCCGAGGAGGTTGCACTTGGAAGGGACCAGTGTTTAGTCACTGGGCCTGCTGACCATGAGCATCAGAATCACCTGGGGTACTGATTCATTTTACATGTGACAAAATTGAAGCCCAGAGAGGTAGAGTGACTCCCTCAAGGTCACACAGCTGGTTTGCGGCAGCAGATGATCACACTGTGGTATCATTAGAGCTGTATTCTGTTTGTTTGTTTGTTTGTTTATTTTTTGGCTGTGTTGGGTCTTTGTTGCTGTGTGCAGGCTTTCTCTAGTTGTGGTGAGCAGGGGCTACTCTTCATTGCGGTGCGTGGGTTTCTCACTGCAGTGGCTTCTCTTGTTGCGGAGCACGGGCTCTAGGCGCGCAGGCTCAGTAGTTGTGGTACACAGGCTCAGTAGCTGTGGCTCGTGGGCTCTAGAGCACAGGCTCAGTAGTTGTGGTGCACGGGCTTAGTAGCTCTGTGGCATGTGGGATCTTCCCGGACCAGGGCTCGAACCCCTGCCCCCTGCATTGGCAGGTGGATTGGCAGGTGGATTCTTAACCACTGCGCCACCAGGGAAGTCCCCAAAGGTTATTTTTCAAAATGTACAAATATACTCGTGAGGTCTCCCTCTCTCCCTCTCTCCCTCTCTCCCTCTCTCTCTCCCTCTCTCTCTCTCAGTTCAATGGCCTTGAGCAGTTTCCAACCGGTGCAACTGTGCATGTCAGCCCTGCTCTCCAGGAAGAGGAACTTGTCTTGTACTTTGGTTTGAATTCCGCAACATCTAGCAGTAGGACTGGAACCTCTGATTCTAGGCATGGCCTCAGGTGGCCTCATGCAGGAGAGGGTAAACATTAAGCTAGTAAGCTGTCCATATTCCATCTCTTGGAGAATCAGCCAGTATAATTTTTTTTAATTATATATCATGCTTTTAATACAAACTTAAAAAAATCTGCAACAATATAAACTGTACAGATTTGCTCAATCTTTTTGTTTTGTTTTTAAACGAAATCTCTAAACACACCAATGTGGCATTCCAAAATATTGCACAACATTCTGAATACAAAACACTTGATTGTATTCCTCCTTCACTAAAGAAAGCAAATTCATTACCCTGCTCCCGCGAGCTCCTCTCCGTGTTGCCTCAGTGCCCCCCTTCCCATCCCCAGGGCTCAAACTACAGAACCTACAGCTCACTGCATTAAGAAAAAGACATCATTCTGGACTAAAAGTTTACTTGCTTCACAAGACAATCCACGTTTTGATTCGTTCCTGGGAAAGAGGGGTAGACAGAGAGAGGATGGGGAAAGGGGAGAAATAGATTTTATTCTCCTCTTTTTTTAAAGTTTGTTTTTCCTGAAAAAATATCTTTCCCTCCTCTTCAGAAAAAATCTTGAAAAGAAAAAAATTACTTTTACGTTAGATATATACATATATTATATATACCTCTGACATTTTACAAATGTAGCAAATTATTCAATACAAACGGACACCAAAAAATGTAAAAAATTAAAAATTTTTCTACGAAACCAGGTAAATTAGTGCAGATTTTTGTTTTCTTTTCTTAAAAAAATAAAATAAAATTGAAGCAAAAATGCCTAGATTTGAGACAGACAGACTCAAGTGGGCCCAAGAGCCCAGCACAGGAGTCACGCTCCGGATCACACATTTTTCTTCATGTTTCAAAAGACACTAAGGGGCTGGTCTCCCCCTCCCTGTATGTGGTGAGGAACAAGCCGCCTGGTGTGGTGCGTGCCTGTGTGCATGAGTGGGGGAAGAGCGGCTGGAAAGGGGCATAAGGCAGCATCCAACCTTTCCCAGAGAGCAGCCTGGGCCTGTCACCTGTGCAGGAGCTGAGGGCTCGGCAGAGGGTGGCCCAGACGGAGCCAGCCCCTGAGAAGTCTAGCGGGGACAGACAGTGCCGGGCCGAGGTGCCAGGGCATTGCCCCGCGCGGGGAGGTAGAGCTGATGCCCACTGCAGGGAGAGGAGGCTGGCAGTGTCCGTCTGGGCCAGACCCGCTGCCACAGCAGTTGCCCACTTGGGGTCACTGGGGAGGAGAGGGTGGGGTGCCAAAGGCTTTGGTACTTTCCGGTGGTGGGGGCCCTGACGCTACGTGCCCACTTGCCAAAGTGTCATGGCGTGGAAGCTAGCCCACTAGGGTTGGGTCAAGGAAACATCTCTCCAGCAGAGGTGGGGAGGGCTCTCCAAGAACCCAGACACGCCCCCTGCCGTGGCCAAGCGCCTGTTCAGCCCAGCCTGCTCAAGATTATTCCTCGCAGCATCGGGCCCCGTGGGCCTGGGTCGGGCAGTGAGGGGATGGCAAGAGGTACCAAGAAGTTCTCACGCAGGCAGGGGAAGAAATGCATTAAAGCAACATCTACAGCCAAAAGACCAAAGTCTCAATTCAAGGCTTTGGACTGCCCACTCCAGGCACTGACCCAAAACTCCCACCTGCCAGGGCGCTCAGGGGAGCATTTCCCACCCTGGGCTAAGGTCACACAATAGGAGGGTCCGAGTCCAGGGACTTCTCTTAGGTATCAGAGGCTGGGTATTCCCTCAGCCCCTCACTACTAACCTTTTTTTTTTTGGTCAAAACCAAACAAAAGTGCAGATCCCTCCGCAGTCTGCAAACCCGTTCCTTGTGCAATGCTAACCTCTGGGAGCGTCAGGTTCAGTCACAGTCTCGCGCCACCACGTGAAGCACCCCACAAAAGGACTGACAACCCACCCCCAGTGCACTCCCCACCCTCACCCATAAATAAACATTTGCTGCAACCTGGAATCACATCCAGAGGGGAAGTTTCACGTGGCTCGGAATCCTTTAAAACAGGAGAGCAGATCACGCACGCACGCATGCGCACGCACACCTGCACTCACCCCACCTCCCTACCCATGAACTCAGGCCCAGGAAAGAAGGGGCTACATGAGAGAGCCACATGTGCCAATGGCTGGGTCTCCAGGGCCTCGGTGATGGTCTGGGCCAGGTGGGAATGGTGGCATGGGGCCACAGGACAGAGATGAAAGGGACACCAGACAGAGTGCTAACCTCCCTGGAGTCACAGACTTCAGCTCTAGGGGGAGGGTGGCAAGTGGCCAGCTGGCAGCTCCCTAGGGCCCAGGCCTGAGAGGAAGCAGGGGCTGGAGTCAGACCCATCTGGGTGGCAGGGCCCGAGGAGGCCTGCTGAGGTTGGATGGCTCTGAGTGAGAGGATAGCTGTGTGACAAAGGCAGTGACACGGGGCAGTCTCTCCCTGTTCTGAGGAGGGCCAGGCCCCAGCTGCGGTGAGCGGTGACACACCAACCCTAAACCAGGCGTGTGAAGGAGGGAGGGAGGGAGGGAGGGAGCAGGGAGCAGCAATTCACATCTGGACCATTCTTAGTCGGCCAGTATAAATCAGTTCACCAAAAATAAAGCACCTTGGGGTGACCCCTGAAAACCACTTTGAAGTCTAGGCGGGATTTGTAGTGCCCCCGCCCTAGATGTGAGCATTGGGAAGTAGAGTTGGAAACAGCCTGATGCCCCCAACCCTTTAAGAATTCAAAGTCCATCCTCTGTGTTTGGCAGAAGCTAAGTAAGAATTTCCATATGAGGAGCAAACCTCCCCCCACCCTCCATTCCTGCCTCCACCCCCCCACCCCGCCCCAGAAGGTATAAACACCTGAAGAGGTTTCCTGGGCAGCCCCGCCTGGCCCATAATCATGGTAGTGACACTCTGGCCTCGTAATAAGCATGCAATTTTTAGCCTTTTTATTACACTGCTCCATGTTATCACAGAGAGGTGGCCCATCTCCTCTCAGGCTGTCCCTGGAGAGAACCCTTCCATGGCCCAGGGATGGAACCTTCTCAGCTTCAGCTATACATAGCAGCAGTTGCCAACTTTTATCAAGCTCTTCTCAGGGGCCAGGCCATGGGTTCAAAGTTTACTGGGTCATCTTATTTCATGCCCACAATCGCCCTGTGAAGTAGGCATTATTATGCCCATTTTACAGATGAGGTAACTGAGAGTCAGAGGAGTTAAGTAACCCGCTCAAGGTCACACAGCTAGTAAGTGGTGAAGCCAGGACTGGAACGCGCACCCCAGGGTGTCTGACCCCAAGCCTGTGTTGCTGACCATAATGCTACCCTGTCCTCAGTCTTGTTTGATCACGCACCATATTAGGTGCTGGGCACAGAGATTTAGGGACAATCCTGTCCTTTCTGTGTGCGTGTTTGCTTGGCTGCATCTACTGAGTGCTTACTGTATGCCCAACACCACGCTAAGCAGCTCTCGTGGATTTACATGCGTTTCATTCATTCATTCATTCATTCATTTATCTTGGCTGCACCGTGTCAGGATCTTTGTTGCAGCACATGGGATCTTTAGTTGTGGCATGTGGACTTTTAGTTGCAGCATGCATGTGGGATTAAGTTCCCCGACCAGGGGTCGAACCCCGGCTCCCTGCATTGGGAGCGTGGAGTCTTACCCACTGGATCACCGGGGGAGTCCCTACATGCATTTCCTTTTAATCCTCAAAGCAAACCTATGAGTAAGTACCACTGCCCCCACTTTCCTTGTGAGATCAAGTTATTAATTGAAGGAAAAGGTAGGATTCCAACTCCAGGCCTGCTTGACTCTAAAGCATGTTCTCACCCAAAAGGCGAGTGTGTGAAAGTGCGGTCCAGGGGCTACCCTCATCTAAATCTGGGGGCGCATCAGAAATGCAGATCCCTAGGCTACGTGCTAGGCCTATGGAACCAGGACCTCTGACAATGGGGCCAGGAAATCTGCATTCCAAGTACTCCAGGGTTTTTTGTTTGTTTGTTGTTTGTTTTGGCTGCAGCTCACGGCTTGTGGGATCTTAGTTCCCCAGCAGGGCCCTCGGCAGTGAAAGCATGGAGTCCTAACCACTGGACCACCAGGGAATTTCTCTATGTTGGTGCTGTTAACATGGCAGGTTCAGTTTTGAAAATTCATGAAGTTGTATGTTTCTGATTTCTCACTTTTCTCTATCTCTTAATAAAAAGTTTACTTTAAAAAATCCCCTCCCGTCTAGGATCTGGTCTCTTTCCTACGAGCACTTTGCTGCTCTGCTTGTCCGTCACACACATCGTCACGTTGTTACATCTCCAACGTTGATTCCCACAGGGCCCCTCAGAGCACTGGGCCTGAAAAATCAGGCTATGAGCGTCCCAGAATCACCTCTTTCCTGCCCAAGGCCAGCACACTAAGGTTACTGGCAGTTCTCATTTTCTTTTCTCCAGATAATTCCTCCAAAATAGATCACCCAAGTGCCTTACTCTGAAAACTTCCATCAGGTTCCTTCAACCCTGAAACCCAAATCGGTACAAACCGGTCCCCTGGGGCCTCCTGCTGCCTA
Organism: Delphinus delphis; assembly: GCF_949987515.2. NCBI lineage: Eukaryota > Metazoa > Chordata > Mammalia > Artiodactyla > Delphinidae > Delphinus > Delphinus delphis. The sequence continues at coordinate 65,842,979 of NC_082699.1, forward strand.
ATCACCCACATTTCCGCCCCCAGGTCACGGGGGTGGTCCTGGGGATGTCTCTTTGGGGGCTTATCTGTCTGTGAGTCGCTCTGAGACTAACCCTCTCATCTGTTCTTTTCCGCTGAACACCTGGTGAGGGTTTTCTCCTCTTCCAGGCTCCCTTGTCTTCTGGAACCTCAAAAGAACCCCACGTCAGAAATGATCTTACTCTTCAACCTCCATTGATTGATTCATTTATTCTTGCATTCACTCACTTATTTATAGACCTTTATTAAGCACCCGTACGTACCAGAAACTCTACTAGGGACGAGAGTTTGGAAAATAAATAGGACATGGGCCCCTTTTCTCGTGGAGTATCAAGTGATTCCAAATCACTTTTGGCAGATTCTTCTGGACCTACTTCTTTTGCTTTTGTTTTTGTTTTTTTTTGCGGTACGCAGGCCTCTCACTGTTGTGGCCTCTCCCATTGCGGAGCACAGGCTCCGGACGCGCAGGCTCAGCAGCCATGGCTCACAGGCCCAGCCGCTCCGAGGCATGTGGGATCTTCCCGGACCGGGGCATGAACCCGCGTCCCCTGCATGGCAGGCGGACTCTCAACCACTGCGCCACCAGGGAAGCCCCTGGACCTACTTCTTTTAATAATAATTTTGTTGTTGATGAGGACACTGATGCTAAGTGGGGGTGGGGGGATGGTGTTTTTTGAGCCCTTTCTCCACGGCAGACCCTCTAACAATCATTTTAGATGTGTTACTCAATTCCCTCCACAACCCCATGAGGTTGGTACTATTATTATCTCCATTTTACGGATGAGGATATATAGGTCCAGAGAAGTTGAGTAATTTTCCCAAGGTCACACAGTTTGTAAAGGCTAAATCTTAGAGCTGATCTGAAGTCTGACCCCAGAGACAAGCCTCTCTGATAATCAATCTGAGTTCTCAAAACCATGAAATGAGAAGTATCAGAAGCGTAAGGAAAGGAATTCCCTGGCGGTCCAGTGGTTAGAACTCTGCACTTCCACTGCAGGGGGCATGGGTTTGATCCCTAGTCAGGGAACTAAGGTCCCGCATGCCCCAAGGCATGGCCCAAAAAAAGAAAAAAACAAAGTGCAAGGAAAACGGACTAAAAGAAGACAAAGGAGAAATGAGAAACAAGAACCTGGTGAGAACATAATTTCATTCTGGTTGGCTCTGGACTAAGGGATTCGGAAAGGTACATTGGCTGTAGCAGCATGGTCCTAGCTGTGTTGGAGCTGTCCGGTCCAAAAGATAGCATTTTCCCAAAATCACAGAACTGTAAAATCTCAGGGCTGGGAGGGATGTTGACGTGGTGTAATCAAACCCCATTAGAGGCTGAATCCTTTTACGGCTTTGTCTCCAGGTGCACATCCAGTCTGTCTGGAATACCTCCAGGCATGGGGAGATCACTACCTTCTGAGACAGCTTATTCTGTTCATTGTAAACCCATGTAATGGATGGCTTGGTTTTGCCTGCCTGGCATCCCTCCCTCCTTCTTTGGTAACAGCATCCCAAGTTTCCTTTGGGTAGCTGCCCACCCCCATTTCAAGGGGTTCTACTAGAGGCTGTCAGTCAGCAAGAGAATGGGTATATGATCCCAAATTAGGCCAATCGGACTGTCTCTTACTGGAATCTGAGTCTGGAACCAAGGGACATACGGACAGAAAACTGATAGAACTGAGTCACAGCAAAGAGAAATGACCCCTGAGGGCTCCAGGCAGCTCCCGGACTCCTGACCTTCCTCAGCCTTCCCTTCAATTCTGTGAACTGTATCCTTCCATCAAATCCTTTCTGTCCTTGTTCCGCTGAGAAGCCAGAGTTGCATTTTGATGCTTGCACCAAAATACCTTAGCTGGTAAATCCACTTGTTTTTTCTTCCTGTTGTGTTGCATTATTAAATTTGTTTCTTCATCATAAATGTAATTCATGAACATGGTTTAAAAACATTTTCAAGTGGCACACAAGGGTAATTTCAAATGGTGCCTCCCCCTGGTCCCTCCTCCCTGGAGGTAACCACTGTGAATAGTTTCTTATGCTCCCTCCAGAAACTTCTGTTTCATTTAGTAACAGCTCTTGACTGTTAGACAGTTCTTCCTTAGACTGAGTTGAAATCTGTCAGCCCGTGACTCCCATTCATTTGCGCAAGCTCAGGGTTTGGGGAACCACCAAACAGGTTTCACTGACAGCCTTTTGGGTAACTGATGATTCTCGGACCACATGCCCCAAACCTCCCTTGGAACCAGACAGTTCCTTTAGCCATTGGCCATGGGGCACCATCAGGAGAAACCTTACCACCCTTGCCCCTTTCCTTCTCAATACATGCTACTATGCTGTATCTTTCCAGAACTGGGACGCCCAGAACTGCACAGGCTACTCTGCAGTGACCTGATTCAGGAGAGCAAACTCTCGCTGCTGCCCTTGCCTTGCTTGCTTTCCTGTAATATGCAGCCTGAGATTCCCCAAGTAACTTCCACCAGCAGCTTTATTATCCCATCGACCTTACTGTCCCCTAACACACACACACACACACACACACACACTCGCTTAATCACATCTCCTTGATTATGAATTTCTGCTATTTGTTTTTTTGAACCCAAGTACTGGAACCAATATACATATCCACATTCAATTCTCTCTAGCGTGTAGATGCATGTTAAAACTGTAGGCCCTCACTCTATCACTTATTCCCGATAAGGTCCCGGTCCCCAAGAGTCTATCCTGAAAGCACAGTCTCACTCTGTGTAAGCTGAACCTCTGCGCAATGAGATATAGCACCAACATCAATGTGGGTAGCAAAAGCCTTAGGTTTCTGCATACCTCGTGGCGCACCAAGTCTACTTGTAGGATGTTCTTTGAAACACTGTTGAAAAAATAAACCCAGTAATTCATCTGTTATTCCCAAATAAACTAATTTTGCTAGTGGAAAAAAAAACCACAAAAAACCCCAAACTTCAAACCCATAAAGAGGGACTTGGTTAAATAAGCCAAAGAATGGTCATATGATGAAATATCATGTGGTTATTAAAGATCATGCTAGAGAGGAATAATTAATAATGTAAAAAGCCACTGATGCTGTACTGTTAAGTTTAAAAAAAAAAAAGGGACTTCCCTGGTGGCACAGTGGTTAAGAATCCGCTTGCCAATGCAGGGGACACGGGTTTGAGACCTGCTCCAGAAAGATCCCACCTGCCGCGGAGCAACTAAGCCCTTGTGCCACAGCTACGGAGCCTGCGCTCTAGAGCCTGCGAGCCACAACTACTGAGCCCGTGAGCCACAACTACTGAAGCCCGCACCCCAGAGCCCGTGCTCTGCAACAAGAGAAGCCACCGCAGTAAGAAGGCCGCGCACCGCAATGAAGAGTAGCCCCCGCTCACCGCAACTAGAGAAAGCCTGCATGCAGCAACAAAAACCCAATGCAGCCAAAAAAAAAAAAAAAAAAAAGATTATAAAACTCTTGGGGTGTGGGATAGGGAGGGTGGGAGGGAGACACAAGAGGGAGGAGATATGGGAATATATGTATAGCTGATTCACTTTGTTATAAAGTAGAAACTAACACACCATTGTAAAGCAATTATACTCCAATAAAGATGTTAAAAAAAAACACCAACTCTTGGGGTAATACAATTCCACTCTCCTAGGAATTTAAATGCATAGAACAAAGATTGGAAGGATGGACACAAAACTGTTAACAGAGGTTATCTCTGGGTAAAGGGATTCTGACTGATTTTTGTTTTCTCCTTTTTGTCTTATGTGTACTTTCAGGTATGTTTCTATTATCAACACTACTTCTATAAAAAATATTTTATAAACAAGAAATATGGAATTGATACCTCATAGAACGATCCAGACAGAGCACTACACTGAGAAAAAAAAATTAAGTTTGCAACTCATCGTACTAACTGGAAGTTCTCATGCTCTTTGGTTCATATGTCCACACCTGAGTCAAATCCATCTGGGTTTCAGTGAAACCACAAAACACTCCATGTCCTGGACCTCCTGGCTCCTTCTGAAATACTAGAGGCAGCAGGTGCTCAGTGATGTACACCAAGGGTCATCTACCTCAGGGGTCTCAAGCTCAAACGCCTTCAGGGTCAGTCAAGTTCCATAAATGAGGGAAGCAGGCAGAGAACCGGGATGAACATAGTTAGTTAGTTAAACAGCACACGCAACTCAGTTCTGGCCAGTGATCTCCAGGCGGGAAGGCAGGCCTGTCCTGCCAGATCTTCCAACTTTTCAAGAAGAGCCAGAAATCCTAACACAACATTATAAATCAACTATACTCCAATAAAAATTTAAAAAAAAGAGAAGTCAGAAATCTAAATTTTTTTCAATGTGAAGTTTTCTAATGTTTAAATGTTGAGAACCAATTCAAATTTTTAAAGTACGGTGTAGGCCAAATACCGTGTCATAGGTCATCTCAGATTCCTGGGTGGCCAGTTTGGGACCTCTGGTCCATGGCTGATGGGAAGCCTGGAAAAGAGGCATTAGGAGGATGACACGCAGAACTGAGTCGTCCTGTAAGTGGAGAGCAGGCAGCAGGCTCAGGACTGAGAGCTAGAGAGCTATCCTGGGTGAGGCGAAGCCAGCCGGGAGGAGAGGCGGGTTGCAAGCAATCCTTGAGTTACACAGAATTGTTCAGAGTTACTGCAAATTGTGTTCCTAGTTCCCAGGAATAGAAGGTGACCACCACGAGGAAGGACTGTAGATTTCCCCCTTTTGATGCCTCTGACAACACAGCTTATTTGTTGAAGGTATATATTCAAGTTTGTAATCCTTAAATAAATTTTAAACACTATAAAAGGAATTTTATGGAAAACTGGCTCTCGTAACAGCAATTATTTTCTTTGTATGCCTTGTCTATAATTTTTATCTAAGTAGTAGTCTTATTGATTATGTGACCGTCAATATACCTTTGATGCTGTTGTAGGAAGGCTGGAGTCGTCAGTAGGCATCGGTTCTATACTCAGCTCTTTCAAGCTGTGTGACCTTGAGAAGGTAGTTAACCTTCGTGGGCCGCTCTTAGTATATGTCTCTCATTTGTAAGATGAGAGCGTCTTGAAGATTCTATCAGGAATGAGCAGAGAAAGAGCTCTTTAAATGCAAGCCTTCATTACTCTCAGGACTGCAGGAAAGTCTGTGCTGTCAGGCAGGGGAGTCATTCTGGTTGCCATCATCTAAGGGTCCATGCAACAGTTAACACTCTGGACTGGAAAATGGCTTTAATGTGCTCTGAGAATGGACAACACAAGGTAAAGATGCTTTCCCTCCTCAAAAAAAAATCCCATTTCCTTAGATGACATTTGGAGACATGGCTTGTCAAACCTTCCTCAGAAACACCCCTCAAATACTGCTTCTTTGCCTCCTTCACCTTGACCTCAGTCTAAACCTTCTTGCTGATCTCCCATCCTTTAGTTTCTCCTCTCTCAGAGGTGTCTTCCCAAAATGAGCATCCTATTCTCTTGGTGAAAAACCAGTGAACTGCCCAGTTCCCACAGGATCAAGTCAAACACCTTGGCCTGATATTCATACAAGGTGGCCCCATCTCCTGTCTTCTTCCCCCACAGACCCCGTGCTCCGCCAAAGGGAACTCTGTTGCTGTGCCAGGAAACCAACCCCTCTCATGACCGTGCATTTCCAAATGTTGCTCCCTCTGCACGGGTTGTTTATTCTCATCTTGGCAACCCGTCATCATCTTTCTAAGTCCTGGGGATTTGATGGTATATTTAAGAGGGAAGTCATTCCTGTCCACACACAGCCTGCACTGTACCTGACAAATGGCAGTAAGAAGGTTCTCAATGAATGTTATTTTGATGGATGAGTGAATGAATAAATGAATGGATAGATGGATGAGTCCTTCAATGCGTGAATGAACCAATGAGTGAATGAATCAATAAACAGATGGTTGGAAGGATGAATGAAAGAGTGAATGAAGAAGTGAATAGATGAATAAGTGAATATACAAATGTAGGCAATTAATTCAGAGAGTTTTAACAAAGCCAGATTCAGTGGTCAGAAAACAGAAATGGAAGACGAAAGACTAGTTAAAGCCAAGCGCTGGTAGCCGCCACTTTCTTTTGTTTCTCTGCAGCTACTAAAGAGGGTTAATGTTGCTGTCTGTTCTCCATGGCCCCAGCCTCAATTTTTCTTCTATCCTAGGTGCCCTTGCCCTTGGCAGTCTGAGAAGAAGCCGACCCTTTGCCTGGACACGTTCTGCTCTTTCCTCCACCGTGTTCTCAGGACGGACATGAGAATGCTTGCCTGCTATGGCTCTTGTAGGAGGGAGCAAGAAAGGAGATGCTGGGAAGATGAGTTCTGGGGTCTCACATTGACAAAAAGAAGAAAGGCCATAGATTTTCTTTCCTGTTAATATGTTGAAAGTCTTGCAGTCATCCCAAGGGAGCCAAGGAACCTTGGGATGTCATCCTGCTGGGTCCCTAGAAGGGTTTCTTCACTGATAGCCTAGTCTTCACTGCAGGAGGCTCCAAGCCGGTGTGCATTTCCACACTTCCCTGCATTTCAGCTTAAACTTGACCCCATTCCCTATTGGGCAGTCACAGTACTAATCGCTGCCATTTATTGAGTACTGAGCATTTCCCACATATTATCTCATTTAGTCTTTACAACAACCTATGCAGTAGGGACTCCCACCCTCATTATACAGGTGCAGAAACTGTAGTTCAAAGAGGTTAAGGAAGGAGGCTGAGATCAGACAGTGACCTGTATGTATTGAAGCCGGGATGCAAATATAGTTTTGTTTGACACCAAAGTCCACATTCTTAAGCAGTATATCGTACAGCTATTAAGGTTTCTTCAAGGGTGTATCCAAGGATCCCAGCACAAAACAGATGACGCGTTCTAAATGAGTTACTGGGCTACTTGTATGTATTGTCTTTTCTCTTTAAACAATTTTTAGACAAGGTCACATTTTCTTCTTTCTTTGTATCAGTTAATTTTGGATAGTATATTCGACACTGTGACATATGTTTTAGAAACTCTGGACTTTGTTTGTTTTTTTTAAGCCTGGCTGTCTAGGAGTCACCCTTGTGTCTGCATAACCTAGTCATCATCAACTGTGCTCAGACACCTCAAGCCTGTGAGCCTTCCGCCCTCTGTTGCTCTCCACAGGTGTGTGGGAGTGTACTGGGTCACAGCTAGTTCTCAAGTTTCCTTGGCTTTCACTTTCTGCCAGGTTGCCTCTGGTCTCCTTCAGGCGGGAGTTCCTCATTCAGTCAGGGATGTCTGGAGAGCTTATCTCAGCTCTTCTACAGCTCTTTCACTTCCAGGCTCTCCCAGTAAACCTCTAGCTGCTCCACTGCTTGCCTTGAACTGGGACAACAAAGCTGTGGGTTTTCCCTGTCCATTCCCACCCAGTCCCACCACTTTCAGTTGGGAAAGCACTGCCTCCTCATTCAAATCCCTCGTCTTATGGCATCAGAGTTGCTGGTTTCCGTGCCCAGCTCCAGGGTGATGAAGCTGTATCTCCCCTCTACTGAGCTGGAGGTGTGCTGGATGAGAGTAGCCAGAGGCAAGAAGGCCATAGACTTTGCCATTCTCACCTGTAGCTCTAGTAGTTCTTCAAGAAAAAATACTTCTCAATATTTTTTGCCTTTAGTCAACTTCCAGTGCCCCCAAATGGTTGTTTTTGATAATTTTGTCCAGTTTATCATTGCTCATTTGTGTAGAACGGATTGTGGTCCTTACTCTACCGTTACTGGAAGTCCTTTCCCGCTTTATCCTTAATAACATGTTTGGACCTAATGTCTCCTTACATTGCCCCAGGTTTCTTTAGTTTAATCTTCTCCAGTCCATTTCCTTACAACCTTTCAGAGTTCTTATATACCTCTCATAGTAGCGTAAAGTTGAATTTTGTTTTTCTTTTTATCCAGTCTGAAAATCTTTGCTTTTTAATTGGAATATTTAACCTGTTTTCTTTTCATATGGTTACTGATGCGTTCCGGTTTAAATTGACCATGCTATTATTTGTTTTCTATTTGTCATATGTTTTCAGTGTTTTCCTCTCCTTTCTTTTTTCTTATTACTTCATTTTCCCACTATGTCAGCTTGTTAGTTACATATCCTTTTACCATTCTTTTCGTGGTGACCCTAGATATTTCAATGTGCATTCTTAACTTACTCCTGTTAATACAAAGGACACTTCCACGCAGTGCACTTGTACCACCGCCCAGAAAATGCAAGGACCTTAAAGCACTTGATTTTCATTTCCCCTCTTGCCTTTGTGTTCATATTATTCCATTAAAAAAAATATATATATTAAAAAGTGTATATATAAAATATATATTTAAAATTATATAAAATATACATATTAAAAATATATATATAAAACCCAGAGAGAGCATATACCAAAAAGTTAACATTATTACCTCTGGGGGGGGCATAGGGTTAGGGGGTAGTGATACATTTTTTATATGTATATTTTGCTTTTTCAACAATAAGCCTGTGTTTCAGTAAAAAAAAATGTCTTAAGAAAAAGAAAATTTGTCACGCAGACACATTAAGCCAGAGCACTTCCTCCCTGCCCAGCGGCTGGGCACAGACGCCTGTGTCTCCACTGGCTAGCAGGGTGAATCAGAAGTGGGCTGGGCTCTGCGGGAGGGGAAGGCCCTCGGGCCTGTGAGGGTTGCGCAGTTTGGGCAGGACGAGGAACTGGGGCGGCCCAGTCGAGGCTTGCTCACCAGTCGGCCTGTTCCCAGGGCTGATCACCATTGGCCAGTCGACCCAGGCTGACGAGCAGCCTCTGGTTGTAGACGTGACAGGACGTTGTGCAACGACTGGGCACATCCAGAGCCCTCTTCTCTCAGAGCCAGTGGATACTGCCAGCAGGGCTGGGCCCATATGAAACAGGGAATTAGGCACAAATCCAGAGTAGCCTCTTTTTCTCCACGTTGCCTTCTCAGCCCTGGTTTTGGTCCAAGTCATGAGCAGGCCAAGCTCAGGGCTCCAGACCTCCCCTTCCTGCCTCTGACTTCCTGAGTCCATCCCCTCAAAACCCAGCTGTCCTGGGGTCTCAGTTAGATATGCAAAGCTCCACTCTGTGCTAAATGACAAGGGGTTGAATAAGTGAAAACACTGCTTTGTGTTTGTCTAATGCTTTTGAAGTACTTCCAACCTGATTATATTTTTTGAGTCCTACCACAAGAGAATACAGAAAACACCATATGTGAAAGCTCTGAGTTTTGTATCATCACACGCATAAAAGGACCTACATCTGTACCAGTTCTCTATTTCCTTCCTGGCATCACAGAGGAAGGATCTCTTCCATAAGAGGCAACTTCTTTCACATGAGCTATGGATTCCCTCCTTGTTTACCTTCTCAAGAACATTTATATTCATTGGTCTACATTTTCTACCTCTCCTTCTGCTGGGTCCTTTTTCTCAATGTTCAATTACACTATAGTATCTCCAATGTTTAAAAACAAGCCTCAACAATCTAATCAAAGGCAGAAATTGTCAGATTGGATTAAAAAAAATAGATTCAGCCATATGCTATGTATAGGATACAAACTTTAGTTCAACAAATAGGTTGAAAGTAAAAGAATGGAAAAAGATATATCAAGCCAACAACAACCATAAAAGAGCTGGAGGGCTTTCCTGGTGGCGCAGTGGTTGAGAGTCCGCCTGCCGATGCGGGGGACACGGGTTCGTGCCCTGGTCCGGGAAGATCCCACATGCCGTGGAGCGGCTGGGCCCGTGAGCCATGGCCACTGAGCCTGAGCGTCTGGAGCCTGTGCTCCGCAACGGGAGAGGCCACAACAGTGAGAGGCCCGCATACTGCAAAAAACAAAAAACAGAAAAGAAAAAACAAAAAAACAAAAAAAGAGCTGGAGAGGCTGTACTAATATCAGACAAAATAGACTTTAAAAAATGTCACTGGGGGGCTTCCCTGGTGGCGCAGTGGTTGGGAATCTGCCTGCTAATGCAGGGGACACGGGTTCAAGCCCTGGTCTGGGAGGATCCCACATGCCGCGGAGCAACTAGGCCCGTGAGCCACAACTACTGAGCCTGCGCATCTGGAGCCTGTGCTCCGCAACAGGAGAGGCCGCGATAGTGAGAGGCCCGCGCACCGCGATGAAGAGTGGCCCCCGGTGGCCACAACTAGAGAAAGCCCTCGCACAGAAACGAAGACCCAACAAAGCAAAAATAAATAAATAGATAAACTCCTACCCCCAACATCTTCTAAAAAAAAAAAAAAAGTCACTGGAATAAAGAGGGACCTTTCATAATGATAAGAGGGTTGGTACTCAATAAATATTTATTGAATAAATGAATAGAGTTGACAGAATGGAACCTCCTTTCACAGGTGAGAAAAATGGAGGCCCAGAGAAGCCTGGCAGTTGTTAAGGCTCCTGCGGATAATTATTTGATGATCCAGGTCTTGGACTTAGATCTTTTTCCTCTCTACTAACCTGCCTCTTTAGCAATGGTGACAATGGCAATCATTACTCTGTACTGGCATTATGTGCTTTTCATACGTTAAATGCATTTAATTTCCGTAGTCCCCATAAATGTATGGGGATGGTACTATTATCTCCATTTGATATACGAGGAAGTTAAACCAAAGAGTGTCGAGTAACTTGCCCAATATCACCCAGCTAGAAAGAGGCGGAACCTAGATTTGAACACATGCAGTCTGATTCTAGAATCTATTGATTAAACTACCATGCAATATTGCCTCAATAAAATAATCTTGTTAATAGGTTAGTTCAATAATATGTAATTATCTCTCAGAGAATGATATCTAACTCAACACAAGATCATAAGGGTCAGGGGAGCCATTCCAGAGAAAGCAACATTTATGCAAAGTCCTGAAGATTGGTAGGAATTAGCCAGCCAAAGAGAGAATTGTACGCGTAAAGGCTTAGCCAAGAGACATAGCAAGACACATTTAAGGAATCAAAAGGAGAACGGGGCATGAAAGCGTTGGGATCAAGTGGAGAGACACATGGCAGGATGAGGAGGCACCATGTATGAAGGCCTTAAAGCACGTATAACCATTAGAATGATTTTAGCTGTGGCAGGTTACAAAAGCTAGACTCAAACTGACTTAAATAATAAAGTTTCTGATTTAACATTATGAGAGGTTCAAAGGTGGGTGGCTTCAGAGTTTGCTGATTCAGTGGAGCCAGAATCTTTAGCTCATTGCTCTGTCATTCTCAGCCTGTTTCTCCTCATGGTCACAAAGGGGCTGCCAGCAGTGACTGAAGCAACAGACTCCCTTGCTGATTAAGAACAACTGATAATTACCAGAGATTGCCATGCACTGGAGGACAGACAGTTCAAGTCCCCTCTGAAATTAGGAGTGAAGTGTTTACATGAACAAGTAGAGGTGTAGTTGGGAAGGGGAGAATGAATATTATGTAGGCAACCAATACTGTCCACTACATCATGTTAGAGTTTGGAATTTTTTCCTAATATCAGTGGAAAGCCACTGGAGGATTTTGAGCAAACACTTGCTTAGTGATGAAGTTGGTGGAAGTAAAGATAGTTTCCTGATATTCTCACTTGTACGGACAAACCTACTGTTTCTCTCTACTTTTCTTCCCTCCCTCCCTCCCTTCCTCCCTCCCACCCTCCCTCCCTTCCTTCTTTCCTTCCTTCCTTCCTCCCTTCTTTCCTTCTTTCTTTTCTCTAAGTGGTTGGTTAAGTGTAAACTCTCCCCTTTCTTCAAAAATTCAGAGCTAGATTTCCCTATTGACTTTTTACTCAGTACCTGGGAACTGACAAAGTTGAGAAATATTCCATTTCTTTCAAATTTGGAAGCACTATAAATCTGAAAATTTCAAGACTATTGTTTTACAGTTTTAGTATGAAAAAGAGTAATTTGAAACTTTTAAAAACGTATTGCCTTTGCACTTTAAGTATGCTTTGTTAAATGCCTGGCACGTAGTATATGCTCAATAAATGAATGAGGACAACGAAATTGTGCCATGGTCTTGCCATCCTAGCTGCAGGATACAAACTTTCTGTAAAACTTAGGGTGATGGCATTAAAGCACTCTCATCAAGTCCGGAACATTCATATTAAAACATTTTACTCCTTGTTTGATAAAATATTTCTCTTTTAAAAAACACTAAGCAAGCAAAGTTTAAACAAATACTACAATTAACATTCTTACGGACTTAAAAAATATGAACTAGGGAGATGTATTTCAATCTCTCGTCAACAAATTTAATTCTCACAATTCTTTGTCTTTGCCTTCTTTTATACCTATAAAATGATAATCCGTTTTGCTATGTGCCCTGTGCTGTCTATGTATGATCTCATTTTCTCTTCCCTAGGAACTCCTCCATGAAGTAGATTCTAGTAAGATCTCCCTTCACAGACACAGGAACTAAGGCTTTTACATGAAGTAAATGGCTTTCCCAGCATCTTAGAGCCAAGAGTGCAAGATCCGGTCTTGGAACCCAAGTTCACACTCAATCATCTCTCTTTACTTTCTTGGTTTGTTTATTATAGAAGCTGTATACATGTCTTTCGCTTACCTATTAAATTTCAGTCAAAAGTAAATTCTCAATGATTTGCCTTTAACCTTATCCAAATTCAACAGCATTGACCATCTACTGAGTGCAAGGCATTGTGACAGATGTTATGGTGAAGAGGGCATACAAAAGTGCAAGAACTGGGGTCTTTCCTGCAAGGACTTTGGACTCTAGAAAGAAGTTGGGGATGGTATGAAAGTGATCTACATCACTCTAATGCAAGGCAAAATGAACCAAGGTAGAAACTAACACTGGTTGAACATTCTACTTTGTGCCAGGAACTACGGATACTTTATTTACATGGTCTCATATAATTTTCTGATTTTACGGAAAAGGAATCAGGGACTCGGGTTCCTTGATAACTTGCCCAAGGAACACGTGTAGAAACTGGGAGATCCAAACAAACCAGGGTTTGAACAAACCTTGTCCCTAACTCCTGCCTCAAGAACAAATGGAATTTGCAAGGAATGAAAAGTCACTTGAATTTTAGGGCATGAGCAAAAGCACGACTGAAGTAGAGGTGGCCTTTGGAATCGTTCTTAAGGGAAGGGAAGATTGACGAGGGGATCAAGCAAAGAGGGCACTGCAGTTGCGGGAATAACGATGTGAGCAAAGGAAGGAGTAGGACTTGGGCTCTGTGTTTGAAGAATGGCACACAGCCCATTGATTGGAGGACGTGATGTGCAGGTGAGGGAAAATGCTTAGGAAGGTGGGTTGGGTTCCATTAGAAGGACTTTCTCTTGACAGGTGTTGGGGAGATGAAGGAGTGAGTAGGTGAGTGATGTAACCAGAGCTGCGTTTTTGGAAGATTAACTTTACGAGCTTCAGGCTGACTCATAGCTGATGTTACTCCTGCTGTTCTGCCCCCCAAGCTGCTTTTTCTCAGCTTCTCCTTCTCCCAAGCAGAGAAAGGAAGAAACCTCCAAGAATGAAAACAAATGGTATTCAGTGTGGATCCCCACTGCTCCCTCCTTGAAGAGTTTCTGCCTTTCATCTTCCCCTTAAAGTCAACGATGAAACATCCTTCCTCAGGGAAAATGGCTAATGAATGTACCAAAAAATTTTTAGATCCACTAGTACTAGAGAAATACTAATTAAAATTAAGCGAGTCAGCGCCAAATTAATAATGATTTTAAAAACTGATAATACTGTTTTGTGAGGATGTGGTGAGGCAGATGCTAACATGCTGTGCTTGGAGGGGTGTAAATTAATGGACACTGTCCGAGAATTCCACTTGTAGGAATTCGTGCAAAGGAAATCACTGAAGATTAAGACAACGATTTGTACCCAGAGAGGTTCACCACAAAATTACTGAACATAGCTAAGAATCCGACACAATTCTGCTGTCTGATCTGAGAAGAAAGTTTAAGTAAAATAAGGTATTAATATTATTATTAATATAATATTAAACAATATAATATTAAACAATATAATGATGACTATAATAAAGTCTAACTGAAAAATAATTTCGATTATATATGTTACACTTAAAAACTTAAATTTCTCTCTCTCTTTTCAAATTGACCATTGCTGGTAAACCTAATATCCCCTGTTTTCCTCCATCCGTCTCTTTGTTCTTCCTCTGTCTCTCTCCAGAATAACCACTGTTTTGAGTGTGAAGTGTGTCCATTCAGAGCTTCACAAAAACACTTTCCACACATGCATAGAAAATACACATTAGTATTTTGGATGGTGTTTTTCCTGGTATTGGGCTAAATGTATTATGCTGCAACTTGCTTCCCTTCCTGATAATGTGTTTTTAATTACCTGGGAAAATACCTGTGGCCTTCCAAGTGGAAACACAAGGGATGGTATTATACAAACAGCATAATCTCAAGCACCTACACCTGATCTCATGCTTAGAGAAGAGACTAAAAGAGAATGTGCCAAAGATATTGGTAGTTTAGTGTCTTGGGGGGAGTGGGATTTAGAGAAATTGCTCTTTTCTTTATATTTGTCTGTTTTCTTCCCCCAATTTTAGCACAGATTAATTTTATAGTCAGAATAAAGTTATGAAAAATATGTATAATGGATCAAAAATGTCCCTTTACCTGGGAAACACCAGCCTTTTCCTCTCCCCCACCCCCAAAGAAGAATTTTTTCTACTTTATTCTCAAGAAGAGGAGGAAACATAAGACATGACACCATAAAACTCCTAGAAGAGATCATAGGCAAAACAGTCTCTAAATTGTACCAACGTTTTCTTAGGTCAGTCTCCCAACGCAGTAGAAATAAAAAGAAAAATAAACAAATGGGCCTAATCAAACTTACAAGCTTTTGCACAGCAAAGGAAACCATAAACAAACGAGAAGACAACCTAAAGAATGGGAGAAAATATTTGCAAATGATGCGACCTACAAGGACTTAATTTCCAAAATATACAAACAGTTCATACAACTCAGCAACAAAAAAACAAACAACCCAATCGAAAAATGGGAAGACCTATATAGACATTTTTCCAAAGAAAAAGTGCAGATGGCCAATAGGCACATGAAAAGATGCTCAACATCGCTAATTATTAGAGAAACGCAAATCACAACTACAATGAGGTATCACCTCACACCAGTTAAAATGGGCATCATCAAAAAGTCTACAAATAACAAATGCTGGAGAGGGCGTGGAGAAAAGGGAACCCTCCTACACTGTTGGTGGAATGTAAGTTGGTACAGCAACTGTGGAAAGCAGTATGGATGTTCCTCAGAAAACTAAAAATAGAACTACTATATGATCCAGCAATTCCACTCCTGGTCATATATCCAGACAAAACTATAATTCAAAAAGATACATGCACCTCTATGTTCATAGCAGCACTATTCACAATAGCCAAGACATGGAAATAACCTAAATGTCCATCAACAGATGAATGGAAAAAGAAGAAGTGGTACATATGTACAATGGAATACTTCTCAGCCATAAAAAAGAAAAAAATAGTGCCATTTGCAGTCACACGGATGCAACTAGAGATTATCATACTAAGTGAAGTAAGTCAGAAAGACAAATACCATATGATATCACTTATATGGGGAATCTAAAATATGTCACAAATGAACCTATCTATGAAACGGAAACAGAATCACGGACATAGAGAACACACTGGTGGCTGCCAAGAGGGAGGGGTTTGGGGGAGGGATGGAGTGGGAGGTTGGGGTCAGCAGATGTAAGCTTTTAGATATAGAATGCATAAACAACAAGGTCCTACTGTATAGCACAGAGAACTGTATTCAATATCCTATGATAAATCATAATGGAAAAAATTATAAAAAAAAGAATGTGTACGTATGTGTAACTGAATCACTTTGCTGTACAGCAGAAATTAACACAACATTGTAAATCAACTATACTTCAATAAAAAAATTTTTTTTTAATTTGAAGAAGAGGAGGGATCCTCCTTCCCCCATTTCTCTCCATATGTCTCACAGATGGTGACAGAGATTTGTAAGCTTTTCACCTAGAACAGCTTTAGCATCTTTGCTGCAAGAATTTCAAATAATCATGTTCTTCCACACCGAACAAAACATTCCGAACTAGAAATCACCACACTGGATGGCACTGTGTGAGTAGTGCTTACGTTTAACCAACCTCCTAAGTAGTTTCAAAAGACATAGTTGCCTGGTCCCATGTCAAGGCAGACAGGGCTCAGATTATGAGGAAGCACATCCACGTGACGTGCCTGCGCGTCTCCGAGCCTCTCTGACATCCTCCACCAGTGATCTCATCAGGACCGTACACCCGAGTTGAGTCTGTCTTCCTCGTGTCCAGGACAATGGGCAGCCCACAGCAGGCACTCAGGGATGAAAAGAGAAAGACGATGAGGAAAGCCAGGAGAAGAGGAAGGGGGGAAAGCCTAGAAGTCACTACCATCCCCAGGAGGCCCCTAGGAAGGGGTGCATCTGAAGTTTAACAGGCCATTTGTAAGATGGGCAAAAAACAAGGCCTTGAGAACAGAACCTAGGCCTTCAAAAGGAGCAGAGATTCATTCATTCATTCATTCATTCCTCAGTGAAGAGCTACAGAGTGCCTACTATGTGTGTCTAGCTGTGCCAGGGCTGGGGTAGAGCTGTGAGCCGGGGGCAGGTTCCCTTGTGCTGTTATGGGGCAGTTGAGGGAAGGGGCCAAGGTGGCGGAGACAGAGGATAAGAAAGTAAACAGATAAACAACAGAGCGGATAGAAATGCTGTGGAGAAGACAAAGCAGGGTGATGTGACAGTGCCCGGGGCAGGAGCCAGTGGGGGCAAGTCTGGACCAGGTGGTCAGCCTCTCAGCTTTGCCTCAGAACAAATCCCTGAATCCCAATATCCCATTCTGCCTCCGTCCCCCTTGGTCAGCCTCAACTGTACCATCTCCACTGCTCTCATTCATTCATTCATTCATTCACTCATTCTAGAGTTTATTAAACTCTGTTGTCAGACACCGTGCTTGGCACTGAGGCTGCAAGAATGAAACGACACAGCCTCTGGCCTCCTGAGCTCACAGTGTGGCAAGGTGATGGCAAAGCCATGTGACCTGCGCCATAAGGAGCCCAGGCAGCTCGATGGGGGTGGGGGTCTGGGGTGGAAGGAAGCCTGCAGTGGAGGTTTTCATGGAAGAAATGTGGGCCTTGAGGCGAAGAGTTTACAACATAAGGAAAAAAAATGAGAGTGTCCAGGATTTGCATTTCTTGTCGAAGGAACCAGAAAGAGGAGCAGTGGCACAGAGAAGGGGCAGCTTCTCTTCATGACTCCCCCCAGGCAGAGGGTGACTGTGCCTAGGAGCTGCTGTGGCCCTTGATTCTTCCACCATCCCAGCCAAGGACGGCACCAAAGTACAGCAGTCACTTAGGGCCCGGGCTGGGCCTCAGGCCAAGGAGTTGCTACAGGTCAAGGAGGGCTCCTTTGGGAGGGGGTCCCAGCCAGTTGCTCTTGGCAAAAGGTAGGAGTTGGTCATGTTGGTGGCATATCAAAAGTTAATTAAAGTACTTAAAAAGACATGCGCATTCACAGCCCCCTTCCTTCTTCCAGGGGTGGTGTGTGTGTGTGTGTGTGTGTGTGTGTGTGTGTGTGTGTGTGTGTGTGTGTGTGTGTGTGTGTGTGTGTGTGTGTGTGTCTGTCGTGGATGCATCAGCCTGCTGGGCTGGTTTCTGTACAAACGTGGGGGTTGTGGCTGGGGAGCGTGGCCCCTTCTTTTCCTATCAGCTGCTGGTTTGGATGGATTCTTGCTCTGCTCCCTGCCTGGGGCACCACTCCCAGCCTCCAAGTTGGACCTTGAGCTCTTCCCCCGCAGACAGACTCTGCTGTGTGCCTCCCTGTGCTTTGGAGATGGAGGAAAGACAGTACCACCCAGTGACCTCCTGGGCCAGACTCTGTTTTGGAACTACTTCCTCTGGCATTTGACAAAGTCAATGGATGAAAAGTCTTCTCACGGGGCCAAGGAATTTTGGGTCCCAAGGGGATCTGTTACAACTATCTTTGGTTGTTTTTCTTCTCTTTAAAAATAACGTATAGGTAAGTTTCTTTATTGTAAAGAAGTATATGCTTCTTTGTGTTTAAAAATAGAAGATACAGATAACTGAAAAGAAGAAAAATGAAACACAGGCATACAATGCACTCAGATCTTGGTTTCTAAATGCCATCATTCACTAAAAGCATGCAGTCCCCTTGGAGAAATGGCTAATTCCAAAGCTGGGGCACAGAAGATACAAGATAAGCCTAGAACATCTTCCTGCACCAGAAAGAAAGACAGGAGGGGCTTCCCTGGTGGCGCAGTAGTTAAGAATCTGCCTGCCAATGCAGGGGACACGGGTTCCTGCTCTGGTCCGGGAATATCCCACATGCCGCGGAGCAACTAAGCCCGTGCGCCACAACTACTGAGCCTGCGCTCTAGAGCCCACAAGCCACAACTACTGAGCTCGCGTGCTGCAACTGCTGAAGCCCGTGCACCTAGAGCCCATGCTCCACAGCAAGAGAAGCCACCGCAACGAGGAGCCCGCGCATCACAACGAAGAGTAGCCCCCGCTCGCCGCAACTAAAGAAAGCCTGCGCACAGCAACAAAGGCCCAACACAGCCAAAAAATAAAGAAAGAAATAAAATAAATAAGGGAATAGAAAAAAAAAGACAGGAAATGCTCAAAATTTTTAAAAATGATTGTAGAGCATGTCAAAGTGCACAAGAACCAGCTTAAATGGGCTCTTACTGGCCAAACCTATGACAATTTTGAGCATCAAAATAAATACAGACAGTAATGGATTGTAACCTGTTGAATAAAATAAGACCCTATAGTCCATTTTGATAATAAATAAATAAGTTCTTTCTTACAATTAATAAATGTAAAAGGAATGATTAGATTTTTAAAAATCACCATTTTGCAACTATATATTAATAGTAACAATTGATTCAAGTAAGATTCATTAACGGATTCTATGTGGGAGGTGGGGAAGAAGTCCAATAAGGAATAGGAAATTTACAGTCTCAAAGTATCTTCTCACAAATTAGTTATCAGTTACAAAAGGAGCGATAGAAAACCATACTGTGGAAAAGGCACACTTGATAACTAAGGGGTGAAAGCTACTATCACCACAAAGGGACAAATAGACATCAAGTGTTTCTAGATGTGATACCTTGAGAAGGACACAACATCACTTATGTCATATTCCAGCCCCCAAATGCAGAGCCTGAATCAAATTATGAGGAAACATCAAATAACCTAAAAGTCTAGGTTTCTTAAATACTGTCAATGCAGTGAAAGATAAAGAAAGATGATGAACTGTTCCAGATAAAGGAGACAAAAAAAATGGGACAGTGGAATACAGTGCACTGGATTCTGGACAAGGAGAAAAGAAGTTCCTGTAATAGACATAATGGGGACAATTGATTAAGCTGGACTGTGGACAGTAGCTTAGATAAAAGTGTGGTATCAATATTATATTTCTGGAATTTGCTAGTGGTTCTGTGGCCATGTATTGTAAAAGAATACCCTTTCTCTTAAGAAATGCATATTTAAACATTAAGGGGTAAAGGGACATGACATATATAACTTACTCTCAAATGTTTCATAAAAAATAATTATGTGAGCACAAATAGAGACAGTGAGAGAAGAGAGAGAGAAATAACACGATGAATCAAAGTTTTAAAAACTGGTGGCTCTAAGTGAAAGGTATGCAAGAGTTCTTTGTACTATTCTTGCAACTTTTCTGTAAGTTAGAAATTATTTCTAAGTAATACATTTTAAAAATAAAGATAACACTGGAATTATCCATTTTGGAGTAATTAAAACTCAGCTGCAAAGAAAGAATACCTGTCATCTTATTAACCTCAGGGGATTCTTGCTTACACCACGGTGGCTATCAATACAGAATTGTTGTTCAAAATAAAATGCACCTAAGCCATCAAAAAAAAAAAGAAAGAAAATCAGATTTAAGCCAAGACTTGTTAGTAAAAGCAAAGTATTACAAATGGCTTTCCTCTATACATACACACATCATTTATAATTAATTATAAATATTAACAGTATTTATCATTATTTTGTATTATTCAATTATATAAAAGTGCCTTCTAGCTGCCAAATGTATAATAAGTTGCTTCCAGTTTTCCCAGTTATTTCATGATACGAATAATTCGTATTTCATCAAATCTAAGGACACATTGCTTGCAAAATACATCACCATTATTTTATGTACCCTTCAAAAAAGAAAAATACATCCCAATCTCTGAGATGTTGGAAAACGTGCATTTAGGATTTGTGAAATAAGCCCTTTTTCTTAAATGCCAAGGAGAGCTGTGGTCTGATGGCTCAGATTCAGGTCAGAAAATGAGGCCGCCTGGAGCCCTGTGTGATGGGCAAGTTGCTTAACCTTCCAGGAGGATTCGCAAGTTCTTTGGGATTTTTCAAAACCTAAGAGTCATTATTAAATGAAGATAATAATACCTTTCCTGACCAACTTGTTTTTCACTTTTACTAATGTTTACTAACCACTGATGTTCTGTGTCATTCACAGCATCTGCACGTAAGAGGTTTGCATTTTAATGGGGAGACAAGCAAATAATTGTTCTGCCTGGGGAAATCAGGTCTGGCTAAGGGAGAGGGAGGAGGGTGGTGGGAGAGGGAAAGAGGAAGCTGAGGAGAGGAGTGGGGGAGGGGGACAGGGAGAGAGAGAGAAACTTGATCTTGAGGGATTTACTCACTGAGCAAATATGTATTCATCTTCTACTATGATAGGTGCTGGGGTTGAGTTGGTATTTATGAGACATGTATCGGAAAGGGGCACCCCAGACAGAAAGAGCAGCGGGAATGGTGAGGCAAAGGGATGGGAGCTTAAGCATCTGGTGTATTTCAGAAACAGGAAGTGATCCATAGAATGTGGGGAGCTGCGGAAGATGAAACAGAAGATAGGATATTATTAGCCCCATTTGGTTGGTGAGGAAACTAAGTTTCAGAGAGGGTATGCAATGTTCTAGGGTCCCACAGCCAAAGAGTGCTGCATTGTGTTGATTTATCTGTTTGACTGTCTGGATCTCCACTCTTTCCCCAGTGATGAGTTCCTTAAGAGAAGGCGTCATCGTTTATTCCAAGTTCCTTGCATGGTGAGGTCCCATCATGGATATTTAATATCTGTTTGTTGAATGAATGAACAAGTGAATGAATGAGTGAACTACACAGAATGCATGAATCCAGCCTCCTGGAACTGTTTACATCATTTCTGTCCGGAACGAGGTGTTTCCTAGAGACCTTGCTGCCCAGTGGCCGGCCCCGCCTTGCCAGATTGTGCAGGGAGGTGGCTTCACTAGTCTAACTGCTCTCGATCAGGACCCCTGCCTCTGGGAAGACAACCTGAGTTGGAAGGACGGGCAGTGCCTCCTAGGATCTCAGGGTGAGCACAGGCAGCCCTGCTTCTGGAAGTGCACCCTCCTGCCAAGACTTCCCGAGCAGTGTCTCTGGGGAGCTGGTCTAACCGTGCAGGCAAATCCTGTTTCCAAGGCAATCTGCTTAATGAGAGGCATGAGTAAGGGCGTTATGAACTGTAAAAGCCTCTGCAAACGGGAGGGGTTACCATTTGGTGCTGCTTCTGATCTGGTGGAAAGAGAGTTCTCATAGGGACCTTAGTCATCATGTCATCTGTCCCCTGTCTTCCATTTCACAGATGAGGACAGCAAAGCCCAGAGAGGGGAAGTGATTTGGCCCAAGTCACCCAGTGGGGGAGGACATGCAGAGAGGTGGCACATGCCAGATAGCCAAGCGGTGTCAAATCACCAATTACTAGCTGGGGTAGGGAGGTGGGGGGCTTGGGCAAGTGAACTAACTCGTCTAAGCACCAGACTCTTCCTCTGTAAAATGGGGGTGAGGGTCATTATTTTAAGGGCTGTTGTAAGGATTGAGTCAGGTAACAAATGTCTGGAAAGAGCTTTGCATGTACATGTACAGGAACGTAGAAGGTGATGAATGAATGTTAGCTCTTATTTTATTATTATCTGTATCATCATCATCCTCATTACTATTACTACCTATTGGCAGAGCTGGGCTAGGATACAAGCCCTTCCAACTCCGATTTTATCTCCTACAGTCACTGGACTCCTCGAGTTCAGCGAGATATCAGACCCCCTCGAACTTACCGTGGTGTCATTCATTCATCACATATTGAATGGGTACCTTTCATGTGTTGGTCAAAATGCTAGTTGTGGAGGGTACATGTGTGTGGAGAGGATGGGCAAATGACAAGCAGGAGGTATAAAGATGAAACACACATAGTCTCTGCTGTTAAAATGATGTGGCCTGGGAGGGGGATTCAGAGGGGGGAAGGAAAGAAGGAAGAAGAGCTTTCTGTATGTGTAAGAGGCAAACAACCTTAGAAGGTGGAACTAATTCTTGAAGCTATTTCTGGAGATCGAGGAACCATTTGGAAACCTGGGTGGATCCAAGCCAGTCCAGGATCTCCTGGAATCACCACAAAACCCCCAAACGAGGACAAAACCTCCACACACACACACACATGCGCTTGCACACATGCACCCAGTGCTGATGGTAGGAAGCCTTGGCCAGCCTGCTCCATCCTCCAACCCAGGGACTGGCAGACCCAGACGTCACGTGTGAAGAATTCAGGGAACCCAAGACCCCCCTGTTGCTGGGACTCAGCTCCACACTTTCACCAGCTCTCCTTTCCTAAACAGAAATGTGCTTCACTGTACACAGCAGCAGGTGTCCGTGGAAGAATCAGATCAAGACATCTCGTCTCTGCCCTTGTAAGAAGGGAGATAACGTTTGTGCAAGGGCTGGAGATAAGGCTTTAAATGAGGGCTCTGGGGCGGGTGTCCAGCAGTTCAGCATCAAAATCAGGCAGCATCAAAATCAGGGAGGCCTCCAAAAATCAACATGCAGTGGGGTTTTCTAAAAGCAGCAACGAAAAATGATTCAAAATCAAGAGAGATGGAGGGGAAAGAGTTGAACGGGGCTGTGACCCAAGGACTTTCATGGACTCATCTAGTTTAGTCTTTACGGCAATCACATTTTACAGATGAAGACATCCAAACTCAGAAAGGGTAAGAAACCTGCCCCAGATAATTGAGGATGGAACCAAAACTTAAACTAATACCCAGAAATGAACACACATGAGAGAAGAGCAAGGGCTGTGTGGGCTGATTCTTATGACCCAACAAACCAGAATAATGAGGAAAAAAACCCAAATCCACTGGAATCTTATTTGTTCCTCAAGTCCACCTTCTACCCCCTTGATCACTCCAACCACAACGTCTTCCCCCTATTCTGAACCCATAACCAAGTTTTTTTTTTTTAAAAAGGCTATTTTTACTATGCTTATAGCCCCTACATCCTGACATGCCTTGCTAGCAAGGGTTCTCAGATGGGTAAGGGCCTGCCCCATAAGTGGATGGTGTTCATAAGGAAATTGGGAGAGCGGTGTACCATGTGAAAAAAGCATGGACCCTGGATTCAGAAAAACCTGGATTCAAATCCCAGCTCTACCATCAGCTAGCTGTATGATGTGCTCTGACTTAACTCCTCTTAGTTTCTTCATCTCAAAATGGAGATATTAATATCTTCCTTACAGGTTTGTTCAGAATAGAGATTAAAAATACGTAAAGCTCCCAGCATGATGCCTCTTATGTGGAACTTCCTTTCCCCTTGCTTCATGTTTCCGTGTGGAGGGACATCAATGCGTGTAGCACTCCTGGCTCCTTTCAGGCCCCTCCTCAAGCCTCCTAGGATACAAGACCTTCCAACTCCGATTTTATCTCCTACAGTCACTGGACTCCTTGAGTTCAGCGAGATATCAGACCCCCTCGAACTTACTGTGGTGTCATTCATTCATCACATATTGAATGGGCACCTTTTACGTGTTGGTCAAAATGCTAGCTGTGGAGTGTACATGTGTGTGGAGGAAAAGGCGGGAATTACCTGGCTGGCACCTTTGGGAGTAGTCGTCTCTCCACTTTCCCTCTGGGACCCAGCAGCCGCCGAAGCGCACACTCTACCTTGCTCATCCACCTCATATTGTGGGGGGAGACTCACTACAGGGGGAGGCCAGGGCTTTTCCATCACTGCCTGGGGCCAGCTATTATTAATATGTTGGCCTGATACTCACTGGCAATAAAAGGAAGCCCATTTTTGCCATAAACCTAAGCCGGGCTCGCCAAGACTGGTCTGTCATTTTGGTCTCCAGCTGTCAGAGCCCTCTATTGTTTCGAATGGTTCAGAACCGGTGGGGAATAGATGAGGTGGGGGGTGGATGTCATTCAGAAGCCTGCTCTAATCTCAACAGCTTCTGCATCCGGTGCTCAATAAATGGGAGCTCCTGATTTACGCCAGAAACACATCCTACAACTCCTATTGCTGAGTCTGCCCTTTCTGTGTTCCTCTTAAGCATATCCTCCTCACGCCCAGGCTCATGTTCCTTCCCACTCACCCCAGGACTTTTCCTAGTGAAATGGCCTGAGCTCAGCCCTCAGGGGCCCCCTCCTTGCTGGGTGACTTCCTTAAGCCCTGCCCCGGATGAGTAAACTTCCCTTCCCAAGAGGCGAGATGCATGTCTCCTTTGCCAGAGGCTTTTTACGGTAGATCCTGAGCTCCTTGGTTTTTTTTTAAAGATTTATTTTTGATGTGGACAATTTTTAAAGGCTTTATTGAATTTGTTACAATACTGCTTCTGTTTTATGTTTTGGTTTTTTGGCCCCAAGGCATGTGGGATCTTAGCTCCCCGACCAGGGATCAAACCCGCACCCCCTGCATTGGAAGGCGAAGTCTTAACCACTGGACCATGAGGGAAGTCCCACAGCTCCTTGTTCTTAGATGTAGGATCTCTGAGGCATATACGAGGTGCTCTGCCTGCTTTCCCACTAATGTAAGGAGGTGGAGAGAAGGCTGATTTCCAGAAATCAAGGGGCCTTCACTGCCGAATCTCCAGTGTTTGCCCACAGTGTAAAAAAGTGAGATCCAGGCAAAGCGGCCATCCTAATGGTCAATTAACCAGCAGCAGAAGTAGGGAACAGCGGGATTTAAACATACACCTGTGTAACAGCAGCACTCCCCTCTCCCCACTCCCTACGATCTTGCACATAAGAAAAGACAGGGAGGAAATCCATTCCAACATTAATGTAGGTTGAAGGGTCATTAGAGAATTTTACTTTTTTCTTAAGGCTTTTCCATTCTTTATACATTTTCTACAATGATGTTGTAATTGTAAAATTAAAAGAAAAAGTAAAACTCACCTTAAAAGTATATAGTTAGGGGGCTTCCCTGGTAGCACAGTGGTTAAGAATCAGCCTGCCAATTCAGGGGACACGGGTTTGAGCCCTGGTCCGGGAAGATCCCACATGCCGTGGAGCAACTAAGCCCGTACACCACAACTACTGAGCCTGTGCTCTAGAGCCCGCGCGCCACAACTACTGAAGCCCGTGCACCTAGAGCCCGTGCTCCACAGCAAGAGAAGCCACCGCAATGAGAAGCCTGCGCACCGCAACGAAGAGTAGCCCCCGCTCACCACAACTAGAGAAAGCCTGCACGCAGCAACAAAAACCCAACGCAGCCAAAAATAAATAAATAAAATAAATACATTTTTAAAAAATTAAAAAAAAAATATATATATAGTTGACCCTTAAAAAACAGGGGTTTGAACAGTATGGGTCCACTTATATGTGGATCTTTTCCAGTAGTAAATACTGCAATGCAAGGTTAGTTGAATCCAGAGGTGAGGAACTGTATATATGGCGGAAACGTGTGTGCGTGTAAATACTTGGATTTTCGACTGCGTGGAGGGTGGGTGCCCCTAACCCCCACGTTGTTCAAGGGTCAACTGTACATGATTTTACAAAATAATTCCTAGATCCTTTAGAAATACCTATTGGGTACGTACCATGTACAAGGCACTGGACCATCTGCTATGAAGGGTGCACAGGGTATAAAACAGGGTCTTTGTCCCAAAAGTGAGGAGGCAACATTAGCAACTACCTGCTGCACTTGTGAGTTGCAGGGGTTGAGCTAGAGAGATCTGTAAGCACACAGAGGCAACTGAAAGATAGTCTCTGTTCCGTTCAATTAACTTTTACTGAGGAGCTATGTGCCAGACCCCCTCCTAGATGCTAGTGATACCAAGTCAAAACAGAAACTATCTTCGCCCTCCTGTTGCTCAGTCTAAGGAAGTGGGGTGGTAATTTTTATATAATGCACAAAGTGAAGAGATAAATGTAGGCAGGGAAACAGGGGTGCATGGAAGGTGGTGAGTTCTGAGAAGGCTTCCTGGAGGAGGTGATACCTGAACAGAATTTAGTGGGATGGACAGAGTTTGCCAGATGAGAGGAGTGGGGAGGGATGGAGGAAGGTGTTTCATGCAAAGGCCAGGAGGTGCAAAGACCATGGGGGGAGCAGAGAACTAACTATATTTGATATTCCTAAGCCTTAAGAATGTTGTGGTCATCAACAGGGGGGCAGGCACCAAGTCATGAAGGACTTAGTGTGCACCGCCAAGTGCTTGGACTTGGTTTTGAAGGCAAAGGGGATTTTAAGGAGTATGACATGATCACATTTGCATTTTAGCTTTGCTGGGGGTGGAATTGAGGGTGGGGGGACAGCAAGACTGGAGACAGGGAGGCCAGTTAAGAGGAGTCTATCTCATTAGCTTAAATTAGAGATGATGGAGAAGCCCTCAGTAGAGCAATGAAAGTATGGAGAGAAAGAAGCAGACTGGAGAATTACTTAGAAGATAAAATATGCAGGATTTGGTGATAGGCTAGAGCAGGGGGTCTCCAAAATTTGTTGTAAATGGCACGGACTTCCTCCCCATAGTGGAGGTCAAAAAAAAAAAAAAAGTCAAATACTTGCTTTATCAGTCTCCTTTGAAGCTAGGCCTCAATCAGTGGTCCTGACCAAAGGCCCTGAGTGAAAAAACTGCTTGGAAATGTTCCCCCTCTTCTGCTGTTTGCTGCCATGTCCACAATGTGATGCCCGGAACTGTGGCAACCATCTTTCACACATGAGGTGGAGGCAGTAGGGAAACCTAAGGATCGAGTCAGTATTCTGCAGATGGCTGAACTGAAGTATGGAAATTACATGCCTGGGCCCGTGGACTACTGAATTAACCAATTCTAAAAGCTTTCCTCTGGATTTCTAAATACACGTGATAATGCGCTCCTCTGGTTAAATCCCTTTCCGTTAGGTATCCTTTTCTTGACGCCAACAGAAGAAGTGACTGCACAAGCAGGTTGTCTGAGTGGGTGGTAAGCTTCAGGTGTACACACATGAAGTGTGAGTTACCCACCAGACACCCAAAGCACAGTTGGGTGTATTAGTCTGATAGGTACTATTATGGTAAGAGCTGAAAAGTAGTCATGGGATCTGATAATCATGCACTTATTAGTAGCTTTTGACAGGACAGCCTGGGGGGAAGAACGGAGGCAGAGAAGCCAGATTGAGGTGGGTTCAGGAGTGAACCAGGAACAGGAAAGCACAGATGGTGGATATGGACTAATATGCAAGACAGTTGGTGATTCATAAGGAGAAAGATGGGTGATAGCTACAGGGGTTCACACAGGATCAAGATTTTTTCCCCTCTTTTTTTTTTTATCTAGATGAAATTCACATGACATAAAACTAACCGTTTTAAAGTGTACAGTTCAGTGGTATTTAGTACTTTCACAGTGTAGTACCACCACCACCTCTTTCTAGTTTCAGAACATCTGGTTTTTTCCCACCTTTTGGCAATTGTGAATAGTGCTGCTATAACATTTGTGTACAAATGTTTAACTGTTTTCAATTCTTTCAGGTATATGCCTAGAAGCGGAATCACTGGGTCATAGGGTAATTCTAGTTTTAACTTTTTGAGGAACCAGGATCAAGTTTGTCTGTTTGTTCTGAGACTTGAGCATGTTAAGGGGCTGAGGGGGGACATCTCCTGGAGAGGAGGAAACAGAGGACACAGAGAGGGGAGCTCATTTATGGAGCAGGACCTTGGTGCAAGTGGGAGGGGATCAAGCATTAAGCGGGATGGGAGTGCAGACAGAGAGGCTGGACTCAGGGAGGAGCTGGGACATTCATCCTCTGAGACAGAAAGGGACGTGAAGATGAATGTGGAGATCGATGCCTTTAGACATGGGTGGCAGGAAGTTAAGATGCTTTACACCTGGTGGTCTCAATTTTCTTCACCAAAGTGAGCGGGTGGAGGGTGAAATAGCAGGGGCTTTGGAGGCAGGCAGACATGGACTTGAACTTTCACCTGCTGCTCACACCCTGCCAGCTGCCACTTAGTAGCCCTGAGCCTCAGGTTTCTCATCTGCAAAACAGACCACGTCCCCTCCTGCTGGGGATTCCGTAAGCAGCTGTGTATAAAGTGCCTGGCAGCCTGGAGGCTCTGTGCTGGGCCGCCCTCCCTGTTGTTACCATGGGTGTGAAAAGAACAGAGAAGATTTGGAACAGGCATATATGGGGGAGGAGAGGAGAAGAACGTGACAGTGGATAAGTAAAACCCTCATTGAGCGCCATTGAAAAGACTTACCTGGGAGCCATCCTCAGGCTGACGAGCTCTTTGTGAAGACAGAATATAAAACATGGAACTTCAGGGCTTCCCTGGTGGCGCAGTGGTTGAGAGTCCGCCTGCCGATGCAAGGGACACGGGTTCGTGCCCCGGTCCGGGAAGATCCCACATGCCGCAGAGCGGCTGGGCCTGTGAGCCAGGCCGCTGAGCCTGCGCGTCCGGAGCCTGTGCTCTGCAACGGGAAGGCCACAGCAGTGAGAGGCCCGCGTACCGCAAAAAAAAAAAAAAAAAAAAAAAATCATGAAACTTCAATCACAGTGAATGCAGCTCTGGGTGCCGGGATAGTCAGAGGTGTTGCTCTTGTTGGCAAGGAGAGGAAAGGAAGGCTGACAAATAGAGAAGGTAGGAGGTCTTGACTGTCAGGCAGGGGGGTTAGCAGCGCTTTTGTAAAGTGTCGGGGAGGAACGAAGATTCTTACCACACTGGCACAACTTCCCATCAAGCAAGAACAGCAATGGAAGTGAAGGCACTTGAGGAAGCTCAGGTTGGGAGTCCCGTGTCTTTCTGCCTGTGTCCTTTTTCGCATCCCTGCATCCCGGGTGGTGACTCTCTGGTGTCTGCCACAAGCAGGGGAAACCTTCCTGGAAGAACACATTCAGGGAATTTTTCAGGGGTCGACAGAGGTCACATAGTGAACCAGAAAAGAGACTGTGACAGCCTGGTCGTCAGTAGGTCTGGGCCTCGGTTTCCTCATCTGTACAATGCAGGGATTCATCTGGCTCACAGCGATTCTGACAGCTAAGATCCTGAAAAGACGCGGCCGGCACTTAACGCCACTGCCTGTGGAGCGCCCTCTCCCCTGCTGCAGAGCCCTGCCTCTGCTCTGCAGCCCCCTGCCTGCTACCAGGCTCCTCTCTCAGCCCTGATCCTCTCCACCTGAATCTTGCTTCCCCCAGCTGTCCTCATTAAATATGCAAGCTACACTTACCCTCTCTCCTACTCCCCCAAAGCCCTCACTGGAGAAAACTTAGCCACGACTATTGGTCTAATAAAAGCTTTATTGCCTCTTCTAAGTTACATGTTTAAGGTTTACTGGAGGCCTCCGACAGATATGGTTTAAGGCCAAAGGGTGAGTCTCCTGGCGGGAATTGTGGAGGAGAGGTAGGTAGGGCAAACTGACCTAAAATGTGCCCCACGTCTGTTTCTGTATCACTGCCTTGATTCCAGCATAAAGGACGACACAGGGACAGACGAGAGACTCTTCGTTTTTATAGAGCTTAGAAGGCTCCCCAAGGCATTGTTATCTAATTTGGTCCTCCCAGCAGATCTGAGAGGGAGGTCTGGCGGATGTGAGCAGTTAGGTGTAGCAGATCAGTGTGCTGGCCGGAGGATATTCAGTTGGGCCGGACTCCTGGCCTCGCCCCTCACTAACTATCAATCTCTCTGTGCCTCAGTTAACGCATCTGTAAAATAAGGGTGATGATGATAATAATAAGACGCACTCCATGGGGTTATTGTATTAAATGAAGCAGTATCTGTGAAGCACATTCTGGGAACTCGAAGAGTGATTAATATTATCACTATTATTCTTCTTGCCCCAGCGTCCCAGCGGTCCCACTGGCTGGGTACCTGGTAAGAAGGGTGTAGACACCCTCTGGGTATTTGCTCAGCCCACCCCCTCCCAGCATTGCTTCCCTTACCCATGGGGGAGAGGTGCAGGCCCAGCAGCCCTGCTGGACGCTTAGATGAAATCAGGGGCAGCTACGTGACTCAGGCTGGGCCAGTAAGACCTTGCCTTGGGAACTTGGTATTTTCTGGAATGGGCATTCTCTCGTCAGCTTGGGCAGGTTCTTGAATCTAGGACTTAGGAACTGCGAGGCAGAAATGGATGCACAAAAGCAGAGAGAGGAAAATAAAGCGCAGGGAGAAGCATAAAGAGGGTATCACGTGGCAAGAGAGAGCGAGAGGCCGGGAGAGAGACACAGAGGAAGAAAATGGTACCTTGGCCCTGCCTTTTCCGGTGCCTAAGGGCATCCGAGAGTGGTGGGGAAGCGGGGGAGCTCTAGGGCCAGGAGTCTTTGGATTAAACCCCACCCTGCCTTTCTCTTCCTTAAGCATATAATCTTGGACAAATAACTTAACCCCCCT
The DNA here is from genome assembly GCF_949987515.2 of Delphinus delphis. Classification (NCBI taxonomy): domain Eukaryota; kingdom Metazoa; phylum Chordata; class Mammalia; order Artiodactyla; family Delphinidae; genus Delphinus; species Delphinus delphis. The sequence goes on from NC_082699.1 coordinate 65,873,576, forward strand.
GTGCCTAGCTTCCTTGTCTGCCCCGCGGGGGCTATACAACAAAACCCTACCTTTTAGTTACTATGTCTTTCCCCTATTGTTCTACGATACCCTTGGGTGGGTGTGGCCTGGAATTATATGAGCTCTCATTGGAATCCCAATTCTAGCTTTCAGTAGCTTTAAGATTTGAGACAGTTTGACTCCTTTAAACCTCACTTTCTCATCTGTAAAATGAAAATGTACCAGTCTCATAGGACTGTTGTGTTGCTGATAAATGCTTAACCAGCTGTGCCGATGGGGGGAACTCCTGATTTATTATAGCATTTGCTAATTTCCACGGTCCAAATACTCCCACCACAGCTGATTTTAAGATAGCAATGTAACATCTTTGAATGTGGAGTTGGAAAGAGATGTGCTCTGTTATACCCTGTCCAGGTACAACAGACATAATTTGAGCCTAGAGAACAGTTAAGGGTAGTAAAATAAGTAGGAACTGATGAGTCTTCGGTTTTCAGCACATTTGTTGTTAATGTAAACTTATTTAATTGTGGGTTAACATAATTTAATTTTTAAATAATTGTTGTGTTTAGTAGCTGGATTGCAAAATTCTTGAAAATTTAACAATCAGCCCTGGCGAGCGAGTCCAAGCTGCCTTCCTTCCCATGCTTTTGATGAGCTACAGCTCAGAACCGACTTAGGAGAGAACCCAGCACATAGGAACTGCTCAATGAATGGTAGCTTATGTGATTCTTGTCATTTTTTTTTTTACACAATTTAAGATCGTAGTGGAAAAATCAGGAAAAAACACATTCCAAAAGCACCTTTTAAAGGAGCAACATACACTTGAGGTTTATGCAGTGTGATTTACTCATAAAATCACTGTTCTTGGCGTAAATACAGAACTGACACCAAGAAAAGAACTGAAAAGAACTGAAAAATGTTGGGTTAAAAAGTTGATGAAAATTCGGGACTTCCCTGGTGGTCCAGTGGTTGACTCTGCCCTTGCAATGCAGGGGGCACAGGTTCCATTTGTGGTAGGGGAATTAAGATCCCACCTGCTGCGCAGCACAGCCAAAAAAAAAAAAGAAGTTGATGAAAATTTGGATTTAATGTGGTGTTGCCTGTGAAGGCTGGAAGTTGGAGGCAGTTCCTCATTAGGGGCTGGAGAAGTAAGAGGAGAGATGCACGGGAGCAATGCTGCATGCAGTTAGAAACAACAACCTCGAGTGTTTACGAGAATGCAGGCCGTATAAACAGTGTTATGCTAAATGCATAAGAAACAGGTAATATTCTACTCACTAAATACATAGGAACACACACGTGTGCATACAAAGGAACATTCCATAATTTACAATGACACATACATTTGTGCATCTGACAGGATCCAGGCAAGAAAAAGATAGGCATACACATTGCAGAATTGCAGAATTAATACAAGGACTATTTACAAAGACAGGAGCAGTGTTAGGAAAAGCAACCGTCAGTGGTAAAGTGTCCAGGAGCTAGGAGCAGCCCTGGGACCTCCACATGCCCTACACCTGAAGAGCTGAATGAGGTGAGAGAGCTCCCTGGAGAGGACCAGCCTCCAGGAGCTGGAGGATGCAGCCAACACTTTCTCCCACCAGAGGACCTTACTCACTGGCAGGTAAAGGGGTCAAATACCCCAGCTTCTCCTTCCTGCCACCTTCTGGCTCTCCTGACAGTACTTTTCATTGGCCAAACCCAGTAAAAACCCAGGGGGCAAACAAGCTGTTGATGTTCACCCTACAGATGAGCCGCCAGGGACTCAGAGCTGGACCAAGAGAAATGGAGAGTGGCCCTGGAGGTGCAAATAGAAGCTGCCCGGCACAGTCTTCCAGGATGGATGTGAATGGGGGGAAGGGAGAAGAAGTGGAGACTTGGTGTGTAAAGGAACATACTAAAACCCAGGAGTTCTTGGTCCAGGTGTGGGGGATAATCATGTCTTTAATGGAGGAGTGTAATTAACTCAACTCTCAGCACCTGAGGTCTAAAAGAAAACGCAAATCTGATATCTGGGGAAAGGTAACAACTATTCTAAAGAAGCCTTTGGAGATCACCCTTTTCTCTGGTGCTGTTTGCGTGGTAATCCAGGCCTCCCCATGTGAACTCAGGGCTGGAGAGAGAACTGACTCCTTGTGTGAAAGAATGTGGTGGCCACAGGAAGGGGCCCCGGGAGAGGACGGTGCAATGCAAATCAAAAGCAGAAATGTGTGGTGGGGAGGTAGAATGGGTCTCAGGAATATTTTTAAAATCTGTGTTTATCAAGAAAAAGGAAGCAAAGACACGGAGGCAATTAGGAAGTGATGGTATTTCTCTTGTAAAAATGAAAATATAGATACGTGCAAAGGAAAACATCTGGCAGGCAATAAGTCCAAGTGTGAATGGTGGATGTTTTGGGGTGTGGATTATGAATAGCTTTTATCTGCTTTCCTATATTCTCTGATTTTTGTAAAGTAAACCTGAATTATTATGTAATGAGCAAGGAGTTAAGTAGAAAAGGTAATGCTATCTTTGCATAACCTTAATAGTTGAGAATTAGGATTGATGATATTTGAAAATTGTGCCACATTTCTTCCCTCTGCTCACTTTCTCCTCCTTCCTGTGCCTCCAGGTTCTGTAATGACTTTCATGCTCAGGGGAATGAGCTGATTCAATCATTTCCATTGTAAGGTCAGGGAGATGACCTGGGCTTGGTCAACAAGAGGGTTATCAAAATGATTACTTTATAACCACCTCTTGGGAACATTTTCTGCCTTCTACCAAGAGGCTGAGTAGGGATCAAAAAGTAATCCTGCTTAGAATTTCATACTTATATTAGTTTCCTAGGGTTGCCCTAACACGTTACCACAAGCCGAGAGACTTAAAACAACAAAAATGTATCGTCTCACAGTTCAGGAGGCAAGAAGTCAGAAGTCAAGGCACTGGTGGGGTGGGTTCTTTCTGGGGGCTCTGAACGAGAATCTGTTCCATGCTTTTCTCACAGCATCTAATGGTTGCCGGCAATCCTTGGCGTTCCCTGTTTTGTAGTCGTTGGATTTAGGGCCCACCCTTATCCAGTATGACCTCGTTTAACTTGGTTACACCTGTAAAGACCCTATTTCCAAATAAAGACCATATTACACGTAGCCAGGATTAGGACTTCAACATTTTGGCAGGACACAATTCAACCCAACCCACGGTAGTGCCAACTGCCAAAAACTTATAAATGGCCTTAACAGAGAAAATTCATACTTGGGAATTTTCCTGATAAAATAATCATGAATATTTTAAAACTCCTTAATGAAGTATAATATAATACAGGGAAGTGCAGAAATCATGTGTTCAGCTCCATGAATTGTCACAAAGTGACACACCCATCTAATCAGCACCTAGGCCAGAAAGCAGCACGTGACCCTCTGCAGAAGTCCCCCTCTCGTCCCCTCCTTTGTTCCTTACCTCCAACACCACAGATACAGTTTGCCTATTTTTTAAAAAAATATTTATATATATATATTTTAATTTATTTAATTAATTAATTTATTTTTGGCTGCATTGGGTCTTTGTTGCTGCACATGGGCTTTCTCTGGTTGTGGTGAGCAGGGGCTACTCTTCGTTGCAGTGCACGGGCTTCTCTTGTTGTGAAGCACAGGCTCTAGGTGCGCGGACTTCAGTAGTCGTGGCACATGGGCTCAGTAGTTGTGGCTCGCGGGCTCTAGAGCACAGGCTCAGTAGTTGTGGCGCACGGGCTTAGTTGCTCCGCGGCATGTGGGATCTTCCCGGACCAGGGCTCAAACCCATGTCCCCTGCACTGGCAGGTGGATTCTTAACCACTGCGCCACCAGGGAAGCCCCAGTTTGCCTATTTTTGAAGTTAATATTGGCTTGGCCAAAACGTTTGTTCAGGTTTTTGTGCAACATATGGAAAACCCAAACAAACCTTCTGGCAACCCAATACATGTGAAATAATGTAGAGTCTACCTTTTTGTGTCTGGTGTCTTTCACTCAACATTACATTTGTGAGATTCATCCATGTCGTGGGTAGCCATAGCTTGTTCAGTTCTGATGGCTGTAAAGATTCCATTATGTGGTTGTTCCACAGTTTACTGCTGGTGGATATCCGGGTTGTTTCTGTTTTGTTTTTGCTACTATACACAGTGCTGTTGTTAATATTCTCCTACATGTCTTTCGTTAGATATACGTACATACCTCTGCTGACTATCCACCCAGGAGTAGAAGTACTGAATCACAGGGAAAGTGTATGCTCAGCTGTAGTAGGTTCTGCCCAAGCCTTTCAAAGTAGTTGTATCGATTTACACTTTCATCAGCAGTGTATGAGTGTTCTGGTTGCTCTCTACGATCGCCAACACGTGGTATTCTCGCTTTATTTTTAACCATTCTAGTGTATGTGGATATATTTTAGAATAAAATATTTAGCACAACATTGTTCATCAGAGCAAACAAAACAAAACAAAAACGGGAAATGGTTGACATGAAAAGATGCTTTTCATATATTAAGTTAAAATGAAGTTATAGGGACTTCCCTGGTGGTCCAGTGGCTAAGACTTCACGTTCCCAATGCAGGGGGTCCGGATTTGATCCCTGTCAGGCAACTAGATACCACATGCATGCCGCAACTAAGAGTTCACATGCTGCAACTAAAGATCCCGCATGCTGCGATGAAGATCCCACACGCAGGGCTTCCCTGGTGGTGCAGTGGTTAAGACTGCCTGCCATTGCAGGGGACACAGATTCGAGCCCTAGTCCAGGAAGATCCCACATGCTGCAGAGCAGCTAAGCCTGTGTGCCATAACTACTGAGCCTGCGATCTAGAGACCATGAGCCACAACTACTGAAGCCTGCTCACCTAGAGCCCATGCTCCGCAACAAGGGAAGCCACCGCAGTGAGAAGCCGGCGCACCGCAACAAAGAGTAGCCCCCACTCGCTGCAACTAGAGAAAGACCACGCACAGTAACAAAGACCCAGTGCAGCCAAAAATAAATAAATAAAAATAAATAACTTTATTTAAAAAAAAAGATCCTGCACGCAGCAACAAATATCCCGCATGCCACAACTAAGACCTGGCGCAGCCAAAATTAGTAAATAAATAAAAAAAAAAAAAATGAAGTTATAAAACTCTATTAACCCCATTTTAATTTTTTTTAAAAAGAGAAAGACAGAAAGAAATCTGTGCATCTCTCTTTTCCTCACCTCCCTCCTATCTCTATAACCCCTAGGGTGTTCTGATCCCTCTGCCCCAAATGCTTCTCCCTCGACTCTTTTCACAGATGCTCATTCTCATGCTGAAGGCCTCATTTTAATCACCCCTCCTCAGAAAGGCCCTCCCCATCACTCATTACAAAATATGCCCTCTGAGCTCCATTTAGAACCCAGTTTTTTTTCCTTCCCGGTGATTAACAAGTTTCTAAATTTGTATAATGTTGTGTTGTTTGTCTTCCCTATAAATGCAGGGACCATGGGTGCCAGACCATAGATGTGGAGCTCTACTCACAGCATTCAGACATGCATAGAGCTCACATTCTACTGGGGATAAGACAGACAAACAACATGATTGCAGATGGTAATAAATCCTTCAAAGGATACAGTAGAAATTAATACAACATTGTAAAGCAACTATACTCCAATAAAAATTTTTAAAAAAAAAGGACCTACTGTATAGCACAGGGAACTCTACTCAGTGCTCTGTGGTGACCTAAATGGGAATGAAATCTAAAAAAGAGGGGATATATGTATACATATAACTGATTCACTTTGCTGTACAGTAGAAACTAATACAACATTGTAAAGCAACTATACTCCAATAATTATTTTTTTTTAAATCCTTCAAAGGAAGTAAAATAAATGGCAACTGGAGGAAGGCAATGCTGAAGAAGGGGAGTTGAAACTCGAAAGAACGATAAGAATTCACTCCTGAAAAGATGTGACGGAAATTATTTCAAGCAGAGGGAGGAGTAAGTGCCAAGGCCCTGGGGCAGTTTGACTAGAGGGTAGTGACAGAGTCAGGGTGAGGGTTGTAGATGATGAGATCAGAGAGGAAGGAGATCATGAAAAGCCTGGTAGGCTATGCTAAGGAGTTTGGATTTCATTGTAAAGCGAATGGTAAGGCGGGGGAGCATTTTAAGCAGAAAATGATATGAGTTAATTTACAGCTTTTAAGATATCCATCTGGCTGCTCCATGAGTTGTTAAGGGGAATAACAGAGGCAGAAGCTGGGAGGCTATTTCATTGGTCTCAGAGAGATCCCAATGGTTGGAACCAGGGTGATAGCGGTAGAGATGGAGAAGGCTGTTTGGATTCCAGACATAATTTGGAGGCTGCACCACCAGGACTTGTTGATAGACTGGGTGTGGTTTATGAGGACATAGAGGAATCAAGCATGACTATTTATGATCTGAGTTACTGGGTGAATGATGGGGCCACTAACTGATGGGCAAGCATAGAGGAACAAGTTCAGGGAAGAAAATCAGTTTTGTTTTAAGCCTGCTAACTTTATGATGAACTTTCAGATGACTATTACGCATCCAAGTGGGGATATCAACAAGCTAAATGGATACATGAGTCTAGACTCCGGGGTGGGGAGGGGGGAGAGATTGGGACTAGAGATAAGGACTTGGGAATTGTCAGCACATGGATAGTATTTGCAGCCATGGGACCAGAAAAGAGCCTAGGGAGACAGTTGGATGGGCAGGAGAAGGGAGCCCCAGACTGAGCCCAAACTGATCAAAGGAAAAGCAAAATCTCAGTAAAGGAGACTGAGGAGTTTGGCTTTCTGCAAAGGAAAAACTCAGAGTGTTTGGTTCTATGAAAGCCCAAGAAGAAAGTGTTACAGAAATAGAATAGCCAACTCTGTTAATTGTTTTGAGAATTGGAGTTCAATGAGAATGAAGAACTGACCCTTGAATTTGGCAACCTGAGGTTGTTGGTACCTTAATAAGAGCAAGGTTTTCTGGTTTTCTCGGTTGGGGTGGGAGTAGGAACAGTGTCTCAAGGGAATGGAAGCCTGTTAAGAATGTGTTGAAGAGAGACTTGTGGTGAGGAGGAAGTGACTAACCTCTTACATGTGTGTATATTATAATGTAAATCACACTGTGGTGGTCATGGCTGTCTCTGCTCCTACCCAGACAGCTCGCTATGCCTTATTCACCTCTGTATTTCCAGTGCTTAGTACAACACACCTGACATAGTAGATACTCACTAAATTGTTGAAATAGTGCTTGTAAATAAAATCCTGTGCCCAAGTCCTAGACCAGCCAGGTGCTCCGTATATAGCCTGGATACTTCACTTGAACTCTTATTGTTTCATCTATTAAATGGGAAAACTGCAAAATGGGGAGAACAATATTAATCCCACAGGGTTATTGCACAGATGGAATGTGAAAATTTAGAGCTTTGGAAGCTGTGGCTCATCAAACAAATGTGAGTTGGGGTTATTATGAGCGCATGACAGAGAATCCACCAGACTCCAGCTCTCTGACGCACCTGGCACATTGTCCCCTGAAATTTTACTTGCAAAATCAATTCAAATTGGTTTCAATACAGACACTTTCTCATGAACTGAAAGTCAGCCAAAAGACACAGAACAAAGAGCTGCAGTAATTGTTAGCATCTCACACAACAGGGCCGTGTTTACCAGAGATGCTGGTTTTAGGATCAACCTTCTTGGAGGAGGTCTTTCGTGCAATCGAATGGGGAGTTCTACCAGGCAGAATTTCAATAGCATTTCCCAGGGAAACAAAATTGAAGGGTTTTGCCAACACCCATTAGAACCAGGAATTGGCAAATGGATTTGAAGGGCTGAAGTCTGTTCATCTGATTTCCCCTCCCAGGCCCAGCTATGGGGAGGGTTCCCAGGCATTGGTGGTTGTGACAGAGGCATCTGTCTCCTCCATTTCACCCTCTGAGTGGTCTTTACCCTCACGTTCACCATCAGCATTGTCAGAGCAACATCAGTTTTTTGATCCAGGTGTTTCCTCCGGGCTTGATGCTTTGCAGACATAATCTTGTTTGCTCTTCACCACTGTCCCATGACAGAGGATCAGTGATGATTCCCATTTTACAAAAAGAGGAAATAGAGGCTCAGAAAAGTTGTCTTGCTCATGTTCCCACAGCCAGGAAGTAGCAGAGTAGGGATTTAAATTCAAGTCTTCCTTACAAATTCAATTTCACTACCAGCGATTGGTCTGTTCAAATTGTCTGTTTCTTCTTGAGTCAGTCTTGGCAGGTTGTATGTTTCTAGAAATTTGTCCATTTCTTCTAGGTTGTCCGGTTTGTTGGCATATAACTGTTGGTAGTATTCTCTTATGATTTTTTGTATCCCTATGGTATAGGTTGTCTTTTCTCCTTTCATTTTTTTCTTTTTTTTTTTATAAATTTATTTATTTTGGGCTGCATTGAGTCTTCGTTGCTGTGCGCGGGCTTTCTCTAGTTGCGGTGAGCAGGGGCTACTCTTTGTTGCAGTATGCGGGCTTCTCATTGTGGTGGCTTCTCTTGTTGCAGAGCATGGGCTCTAGGCACGGGCTTCAATAGTTGTGGCATGCGGGCTCAGTAGTTGTGGCTTAGTTGCTCTGTGGCATGTCGGATCTTCCTGGACCAGGGCTCAAACCCATGTCCCCTGCATTGGCAGGTGGATTCTTAACCACTGTGCCGCCAGGGAAACCCTCCTCTTTCTTTTTTTTTTTAATTTGGGTCCTCTCTCTTTCCTTCTTGGTGAGCCTGCCTAAAGGTTTATCAATTTTGTTTATCTTTTCAAAAAACTACTCTTGGTTTCATCAATCTTTTCTATTGTTTTTTATCTCTATTTTATTTATTTCCTCTGTGATCTTTATTATTTCCTTCCTTCTGCTGACTTTGGGCTTTGCTTGTTCTTCTTTTTAAAATTCCTTTAGATGGTAGGTTAGGTTGTTTACTTGAGATTTTTCTTCTTTCTTGAGGAAGGCCTGCATTGCTATAAACTACTTTTGCTGCATCCCATAGATTTTGGAGTATTATGTTTCCATTTTCATTTGCTTGAGGTATTTTCTGATTTCCTCTTTGATTTCTTTACTGACCCCTTAGTTTTTTAGTAGCATGTTGTTTAGTCTCCACATGTTTGTTCTTTTCCCATTTTTCTTTTTGATTTCTAGTTTCATACTGTTGATTGGAAAAAATGCTTAATTTATATCCTCTTAAATTTTTCTTTTTTAACATCTTTATTGGAGTATAATTGCTTTACCATGGCGTGTTAGTTTATGCTTTATAACAAAGTGAATCAGCTATACATATACATATATCCCCATATCTCCTCCCTCTTGCGTCTCCCTCCCTCCCACCCTATCCCACCCCTCTAGGTGGTCACAAAGCACCGAGCTGATCTCCCTGTGCTATGCAGTTGCTTCCCACTAGCTATCTATTTTACATTTGGTAGTGTATATACGTCCATGCCACTCTCACTTCGTCCCAGCTTACCTTTCCCGCTCCCTATGTCCTCAAGTCCATTCCCTACATCTGCGTCTTTATTCCTGTCCTGCCCCTAGGTTCTTCAGAACCATTTTTTTTTTTTTTTTTTAGATTTCATATATATATGTTAGCATACGGTATGTGGTTTTCTCTTTCTGACTGACTTCACTCTGTATGACAGACTCTAGGTCCATCCACCTCACTACAAATAATTGTTTTATTTCTTTTGGCTGAGTAATATTCCACTGTATATATGTGCCACATCTTCTTTATCCATTCATCTGTCATGGATACTTAGGTTGCTTCCATGTCCTGGTAATTGTAAATAGTGCTGCAATGAATATTGTGGTACATGTCTCTTTTTGAATTAAAGTTTTCTCAGGGTATATGCCCAGTAGTGGGATTGGTGTGTCATATGGTAGTTCTATTTTTAGTTTTTTAAGGAACCTCTATACTGTTTTCCATAGTGGCTGTATCAATTTACGTTCCCACCAACAGTTCAAGAGGGTTCCCTTTTCTCCACACCCTCTCTGGCATTTATTCTTTGTAGATTTTGATGATGGCCATTCTGACCGGTGTGAGGTGATACCTCATTGTAGTTTTGATTTGCATTTCTCTAATGATTAGTGATGTTGAGCATCCTTTCATGTGTTTGATTGCAATCTGTATATCTTCACTGGAGACACGTCAATTTAGGTCTTCTGCCCATTTTTGGATTCGGTTGTTTGTTTTTTTGATATTGAGTTGCAGGAGCTGCTTGTATATTTTGCAGATTAATCCTTTGTCAGTTGCTTCATTTGCAAACATTTTCTGCCATTCTGAGGGTTGTCTTTTCCTCTTGTTTATGGTTTCCTTTGCTGTACAAAAGCTTTTAAGTTTCATTAGGTCGCATTTATTTATTTTTGTTTTTATTTCCATTTCTGTAGGAGGTGGGTCAAAAAGCGTCTTGCTGTGATTTATGTCATAGAGTGTGCGGCCTACGTTTTCCTCTAGGAGTTTTATAGTGTTTGGCCTTACATTTAGGTCTTTAATCCATTTTGAGTTTATTTTTGTATATGGTGTTAAGAAGTGTTCTTATTTCATTCTTTTACATGAAGCTGTCCAGTTTTCCCAGCACCACTTATTGAAAAGGCTGTCTTTTCTCCATTGTATATTCTTGCCTCCTTTATTAAAGATAAGGTGACCATATGTGCGTGGGTTTATCTCTGGGCTTTCTATCCGGTTCCATTGATCTATATTTCTATTTTTGTCCCAGTACCATACTGTCTTGATTACTGTAGCTTTGTAATATATCTGAAGTCAGGGAGCCTGATTCCTCCAGATCCATTTTTCTTTCTCAAGATTGCTTTGGCTATTCGAGGTCTTTTGTGTTTCCATACAAATTGTGAAAGTTTTTGTTCTAGTTCTGTGAAAAATGCCATTGGTAGTTTGATAGGGATTACACTGAATCTGTAGATTGCTTTGGGTAGTAGTGTCATTTTCACAATGTTGATTCTTCCAATCCAAGAACATGGTATATCTCTCCATCAGTTTGTATCATCTTGAATTTCTTTCATCAGTGTCTTATAGTTTTGTGCATACAGGTCTTTTGTCTCCTTTGGTAGGTTTATTCCTATGTATTTTATTCTTTTTGTTGCAATGGTAAATGGAAGTGTTCCAGATTTTTCATCATTAGTGTATAGGAATGCAAGAGATTTCTGTGCATTAATTTTGTATCCTGCAGCTTTACCAAATTCATTGATTAGCTCTAGTAGTTTTCTGGTAGCATCTTTAGGATTCTCTATGTATAGTATCATGTCATCTTCAAACAGTGACAGCTTCATTTCTTCTTGTTCAATTTGTATTCCTTTTATTTCTTTTTCTTCTCTGATTGCTGTGGCTAAAAAGTATTTCTGCAGTGTCAGTTATTACTTCTTCTTTTTCACTTCTAATTCTATTGATTTCAGTCTTCTCCCTTTTTTTCTTGATGAGTCTGGGTAATGGCTTATCAATTTTGTTTATCTTCTCAAAGAACAAGCTTTTAGTTTTATTGATCTTTGCTAACATTTCCTTCATTTCTTTTTCATTTATTTCTGATCTGATATTTATCATTTCTTTCCTTCTGCTAACTTTGGGGTTTGTTTGTTCTTCTTTCTCTAAGTGCTTTAGGTGTAAGGTTAGGTTGTTCATTTGAGATTTTTCTTGTTGCTTGAGGTAGGATTGTATTGCTATAAGCTTCTCTCTTAGAACTGCTTTTGCTGCGTCCCATAGCTTTTGGGTCGTCGTGTTTTCATTGTCATTTGTTTCTAAGTAACTTTTGATTTCCTCTTTGATTTCTTCAGTGATCTCTTGGCTGTTTAGTAGTGTATTGTTTAGCCTCCATGTGTTTGTATTTTTTACAGTTTTTTCCTATAATTGATATCTAGTCTTATAGCATTGTGGCCAGAAAAGATACTTGATATGATTTCAATTTTCCTCAGTTTACCAAGGCTTGATTTGTGACCCAAGATATGATCTATCCTGGAGAATGTTCCATGAGCACTTGAGAAGAAAGTGTATTTTGTTGCTTTTGGATGGAATGTCCTATAAATATCCATTAAGTCCATCTTGTTTAGTGTGTCATTTAAAGCTTGTGTTTCCTTATTTATTTTCATTTTGGTTGATATGTCCATTGGTGAAAGTGGGGTGTTAAAGTCCCCTATTATTATTGTGTTACTGTCGATTTCCCCTTTTATGACTGTTAGCATTTTCCTTATGTATTGAGTTGTTCCTATGTTGGGTGCATAAATATTTACAATTGTTATATCTTCTTCTTGGATTGATACCTTGATCATTATATAGGGTCCTTCTTTGTCTCTTGTAATTGTTTTTATTTTAAAATCTATTTTGTCTGATATAACAGTTGCTACTACAGCTTTCTTCTGATTTCCATTTGCATGGATTATCTTTTTCCATCCCCTCACTTTCAGTCTGTATGTGTCCCTAGGTCTGAAGTGGGTCTCTTATAGACAGCATATATATGGGTCTTGTTTTTGTATCCATTCAGCCAGTCTATGTCTTTTGGTTGGAGCATTCAATACATTTACATTTAAGGTAATTATCGATATGTATGTTCCTATTACCATTTTCTTAATTGTTTTGGGTCTGTTTTTGTAGGTCTTTTCCTTCTCTTGTGTTTCCTGCATACAGAAGTTCCTTTAGCATTTGTTGTAAAGCTGGTTTGCTGGTGCTGAATTCTCTTAGCTTTTGCTTGTCTGTAAAGGTTTTAATTTCTCCATCGAATCTGAATGAGATCCTTGCTGGCTAGAGTAACCTTGGTTGTAGGTTTTTCCCTTTTATCACTGTAAATATGTCCTCCCACTCCCTTCTGGCTTGCAGAGTTTCTGTTGAAAGATCAGCTGTTAACCTTATGGGGTTTCCCTTGTATTTTATTTGTTGCTTTTCCGTTGCTGCTTTTAATATTTTTTCTTTGTACTTAATTTTTGATAGTTTGATTAATATGTGTCTTGGCATGTTTCTCCTTGGATTTATCCTGTATGGGACTCTCTGCACTTCCTGGACTTGATTGACTATTTCCTTTCCCATATTAGGGAAGTTTTCAACTGTAATCCCTTCAAATATTTTCTCAGTCTCTTTCTTTTTCTCTTCTTCTTCTGGGACCCCTATAATTCAAATGTTGGTGAGTTTACTGTTGTCCCAGAGGTCTTTGAGACTGTCCTCAGTTCTTTTCATTCTTTTTTCTTTATTCTGCTCCGCAGTAGTTATTTCCACTATTTTATCTTCCAGGTCACTTATCCGTTCTTCTGCCTCTGTTATTCTGCTATTGATTCCTTCTAGAGAATTTTTAATTTCACTTATTGTGTTGTTCATCACTGTTTGTTTGCTCTTTAGTTCATCTTGGCCCTTGTTAAACGTTTCTTGTATTTTCTCCATTCTACTTCCAAGGTTTTGGATATCTTTACTGTCATTACTCTGAACTCCTTTTCAGGTGGACTGCCTATTTTCTCTTCATTTGTTTGGTCTGGTGGGTTTTCACCTTGCTGCTTCATCTGCTGTGTATTTCTATGTCTTCTCATTTTGCTTAACTTACTGTGTTTGGGGTCTCCTTTTCACAGGCTGCAGGTTCATAGTTCCCATTGTTTTTGGTGTCTGCCCCCAGTGGGTAAGATTGGTTTAGTGGGTTGTGTAGGCTTCCTGGTGGAGGGGACTGGTGACTGTGTTCTGGTGGATGAGGCTGGATCTTGCCTTTCTGGTGGGCAGGACCATGTCCAGTGGTGTGTTTTGGGGTGTCTGTGAACTTATTATGATTTTAGGCAGCCTCTCTGCTAATGGGTGGGGTTGTGTTCCTGTCTTGCTAGTTGTTCGGCATGGGCTGTCCAGCATTGGAGCTTGCTGATCATTGAGTGGAGTTGGGTCTTAGCATTGAGATGGAGATCTCTGGGAGATGTCTCGCAGATTGATGCTATGAGTGGCCAGGAGGTCTCTGGTGGACCAATGTCCTGAACTGGCTCTCCCACCTCAGAGGCTCAGGCATGACACCCGGCTGGAGCACCAATACCCTCTCAGCCACACAGCTCAGAAGAAAAGGGAGAAAAGAAAAAAACAAAAGAAAGAAAGAAAAAATAAGTAAAATAAATAAGGTTATTAAAATTTCAAAATTATTAAAAAAATAAGAAGAGAGGAAGCTAACCAATAAAGAAATCTACCAATGATAACAAGTGCTAAAAACTATACTAAAACAAAATGGACAGACAGAACCCTAGGAGAAATGGTAAAAGCAAACCTATACAGACAAAATCACACAAAGAAGCATACACATACACACTCACAAAAACAGAAAAAAAATGTATACATAAAGAAAAAGGAAGCAAGCAACCAAGTCAATAAACAAACCTACCAATGATAATAAGCTCTAAATACTAAAGTAAGATAAACATATAACTAGGGAGACTTCCCTGGTGGCACAGTCATTAAGAATCCACCTGCCAATGCAGGGGACATGGGTTCGAGCCCTGGTCTGGAGGATCCCACATGCTGCGGAGCAACTAAGCCTGTGCACCACAACTACTGAGCCTCCGCTCTGGAGCCCATGAGCCACAACTACTGAGCCTAAGAGCCACAACTACTGAACCCCACGCACCTAGAGCCTGTGCTATGCAACAGGAAAAGCCACCACAATGAGAAGCCTGTGCACCACAACCAAGAGTAGCCCCCACTCACCACAACTAGAGAAAGCCCACGCACAGCAACAAAGACCCAATGCAGCCAAATAAATAAATAAAATATTTTTTAAAACACAAATATATAACTAGAAACAAATTAGAGGCAGAAAGCAAACCCCAAGTCCAGAGTTGCTCCCAAAGTCCACCACCTCAGTTTTGGGATGATTCGTTGTCTATTTAGATATTCTACAGATGCAGGGTACATCAAGTTGATTGTGGAGATTTAATCTGCTGCTTCTGAGGCTCATGGAGAAATTTCCCTTTCTCTTCTTTGTTTGCACAGCTCCTGGGGTTCAGCTTTGGGTCTGGCCCAGCCTCTGCATGTAGGTCGCCCTCTGGTGTCTGTTCTTCACCCAAACAGGAGGGGGTTAAAGGAGCAGCTGATTAGGGGGCTGTGGCTCACTCAGTCCGGGGGGAGGGAGGGGTATGGAATGTGGGGCGAGCCTGTGGCAGCAGAGGCCAACATGGCATTGCAACAGCCTAAGGTGTGCCATGTGTTCTCCCAAGGAAGTTGTCCCTGGATCATGGGACCCTGGCAGTGGCAGGCTGCACAGGCTCCCCGGAGGGGAGGTGTGGATAGTGACCTGGGCTTGCACACAGGATTCTTGTTGGCTGCAGCAGCAGTGTTAGCGTTTCATGCCTGACTCTGGAATCCACGCTGATAGCCGCAGCTCACTCCCATCTCTGGAGCTCATTTAGGCGGTGCTCTGAATCCCCTCTCCTCGCGCACCCCGAAACAATGGTCTCTTGACTCTTAGACAGTTCCAGCCTTCTTCCTGAACTCCCTCCCAGTTAGCTGTGGCGCACTAGCCCCCTTCAGGCTGTGTTCGCGCAGCCAACCCCAGTCCTCTCCCTGGGATCTGACCTCCGAAGCCTGAGCCTCAGCTCCCAGCCCCCACCCACCCCAGCGGGTGAGCAGACAAGCCTCTCAGGCTGGTGAGTGCTGGTCAGCACTGATCCTCTGTGTGGGAATCTCTCCGCTTTGCCCTCTGCACCCCTGTTGCTGCGCTCTCCTCCGTGGCTCTGAAACTTCCCCCCTGCCCACCCCCATCTCTGCCAGTGAAGGGGCTTCCTAGTGTGTGGAAACTTTTCCTCCTTCACAGCTCCCTCCCAGAGTTGCAGGTTCTGCCCCTATTCTTTTGTCTCTGTTTTTCCTTTTTTCTTTTGCCCCACCCAGGTATGTGGGGAGTTTCTCTGCCTTTTGGGAAATCTGAGGTCTTCTGCCAGCGTTCAGTAGGTGTTCTGTAGGAGTTGTTCCACATGTAGATGTATTTTTGTTGTATTTGTGGGGAGGAAGGTGATATCCACATCTTACTTCTCCGCCATCTTGAAGGTCCTCCCCCTATCCTCTTAAATTTGTCAAGGCTTGTTTTGTGGCCTAGCATGTGATCTATCCTGGAAAATGTTCCATGTGCACTTGAAAAGAGTGTGTATTCTGTTGTTTTTTGATGGAATGTCCTGTAGATATCTATTAATTCCAACTGGTCTACTGTATCATTTAAGACCACGGTTGCCCGACTTCCCTGGTGGTGCAGCGGTTAAGAATCCATCTGCCAATGCAGGGAACATGGGTTTGAGCCCTGGTCTGGGAAGATCCCACATTCCGCGGAGCAACTAATCCTGTGCGCCACAACTACTGAGCCCACGTGCCACAACTTCTGAAGCCCACGTGCCTAGAGCCCTTGCTTCACAAGAGAAGCCACCACAATGAGAAGCCCACACACCGCAACGAAGAGTAGCCCCCCCCTCACCGCAACTAGAGAAAGCCCGCGTGCAGCAGCGAAGACCCAACGCAACCAAAAATGAATAAATAAATTTAAAAAAAAAAGACCACTCTTTCCTTATTGATTTATGTCTGGATGATCTGTCCATTGATGTAAGTGGGGTGTTAAAGTCTCCTACTATTATTGTATTATTGTCAATTACTCCCTTTACATCTGTTAATATTAACTACTATGATATCCTCTTCTTTATTGATTCCTTTATCATTATACAATGACTTTCTTTGCCTTATGTTATAAACTTTGTTTTAAAGTTTATTTTCTCTGATATGTATATTGCTACCCCCCATTTTCTTGTCATTTCCATTTGCTTGAAATATCTTCTTCTATCCCCTCACTTTCAGTCTGTGTGTGTCTTTAGCTCTGAAGTGAGTCTCTTGTAAGCAGCATATAGATGGGTCTTGTTGTTTTATCCAATCAGCCAGCCTATGTCTTTTGATCAGAGCATTTAGTCCATTGACGTTTAAAGTAGTTATCAATAGGTGTGTACTGATTGCCATTTTATTATACTTGTTTTCTGGTTGTTTTTGTAGCTCTCCATTCATTCCTCTTTTTGTTTCTTCCTTTGTGGTTTGATAATCTTCTTTAGTGGTATGCCTGTGTTCCTTTCTTTCTAGGTTTTGTGTATCTATTGTAGGTTTTTGATTTGTGGTTCCCATGGGGTTCATATATGTTGACCTATAACTATAGCTACTTGTTTTAAACTGGTAGTCATTTAAGTTCACATTCTAAAAGATCTACATTTTTTATTCCCCTCCCAACATTTTATGTTTTTGATGCCATATTTTACATCTTCATGTTTATCTCTTCACTGTTTATTGTAGTTATAGTTGCTTTTATAATTTTTTCATCTTTTAATCTTTGTACTAGCTTATTTAAGTGGTTGATCCTCAATCCTTACTATGCATCTGCCTTTTTTTAGTGGGATTTTTCCTTTCCTATAGATTCTTGCTTCTTGTTATAGCCTTTTCTCTTCCACTTAGAGAAGACCCTTTACTATTTCTTTTAGGGTAGGTTTAGTATTGATGAACTCTTTTAGATATTGCCTGTCTGAGAAGTTCTTTATCTCTCCTTCAATTCTAAATGATAATTTGCTGCATAGAGTATCCTAGGTTGCAGGTTTTTCCATTTCAGCACTTTGAATATATCATGACACTCCCTGCTGGCTGCAAAGTTTCTGCAGAAAAATCAGTTGATAGCCTTAATGGGGGATTCCTTGTATATGACTCTCTTTCTCTTGCTGCCTTTAGAATTCCATCTTTTTATCCATAAGATGACAGGGTTGATCTTTATGGCCATGTCCACTTCTAATTTCTCTCATTTCCTAGAGGAGGAAGCAAGCAGGGTTGGGGGCCACAAAGGGCACAGTGGTCTGGCAGACAATGTACCAGCAAATTCCCGTAATGACAGGTCTCCCATTCTAGATAAGTCTGCGATAAAAAAACAGCTCCTCCAACAGCATGCCAGTATTTTCCATGACTACATCTGATGGGCAATGGGTGGGATGTATTGTTCTTGGTCCAGATGAGACCATAGCTGATGGCCTCCCAGAAACAACCAGGAAAATCTTTAAAAGGAATAGTTAGAATCTGAAAGAGATTGAGACTTGGCCTGAGGTAGAAGGGTAAGAATGAGCAGCACAAGTGGTCTTGGTTAAGGAAGGTATATGGGTACATTTGGAAGATTCCAAATAGGTTAAATGCTGGACCCCAACAAGAGGCTTTAGATGTGCAATGTGATAGTGTGACATTAGAAGGTGGGCTTGCCAAGAAAGTGGTAGGCATTATACTAGGACCTTATATTATCTTATTTAATCTTCAAAACAAGAAATTACAAGGTAAGTCTCATTCTCCTTATGTACGTATGTAGGTACACACTGAACATGAAGTCAAACAAAAGACTCTGAGGGGCTTCATATTTGTGACTTCCAACATTCACACTTATGTGCATGAATGCAAAAAAGACTGGAAAGGGATATACTAAAATTATACAATTATTAGCATAATTTTAACCATTTAAATTTTATTTTCCTTACATCTTTTCATTTTCTAAATTCTCTCCATGTATTTCTTTTTACGATCAGAAAACTCATATGATTTTTATCTATCTGGTCATCCTTTTATTTCCCCATTTAGAAGTTGTGAAAACTGAGGTTCAGGGAATGACTTGCTGGGGGTTGTACTGTTAGTAAATAACAGAGCCAGGAATTCAAACTCAGGTCGGACCAATTCGCAGCCCTGGGCAGAGTCAAGCCTGGGTGTAAAGCTTTGGTTGGGGCTCAGGGTTTTGTTTGTTTGGGGCATTGCGCTCCCTCCTGCCCGCCCCCCATACACACGTGTCTGCAGGCCTCCCTGCCTCTGGTCTCCAACAGTGGGGCTGTCTCATCTTCCTTCCCTCCTCTGTGTGAGGACAGTCAGCTATCTGTCCTGGAGCCAAGGACAGGATATCAAGGGCTCGGACTCATTTTACTTCCTGAACAGGGAAGTGGCCTAGCTCTGTGTAAACCATCAATTCGAGGGGGACGTATTTAGCTGCCCTCCCTAGTTGGCAGCGGGGAGGCGGGCAGGGTCCTGTCAGCCAGAGGATGCAGGCCCAGCTCCAAAAGGGTTTTTGTCTGAGGCTGGGCCCCAGGCCAGAGTGACATTCTTTGGTGGAGGCTGCCAGGCCACTACTGAGAGGGGCACCTGTGGGCCAGCGAGGGAAGGAGTGAGAAGCCCACCTTTCTTCCAGAGAGGAGAGAGCCTGGGGGTAGGAATCAGCTGTTCGGGGTCCCCCGGGGTGCTGAGGCCATGCCAGCAGGTGCTTCAGGCTTGAGAAGAGAAGCCGAGACCCAGACTTCCACTGCCTAGAGACACGGACTATTCATTTCTCAGCCTTTGTTACGTATGAATAAAATCCCAACAGGAGGAAAGAAATCCATTCCTTCCTTGACAGGTTTCTTATAAAAAAACCTGAGTTTGGGCTTCCCTGGTGGCGCAGTGGTTGAGAGTCCGCCTGCCGATGCAGGGGACATGGGTTCGTGCCCCGGTCCGGGAGGATCCCACATGCCGCGGAGCGGCTGGGCCCGTGAGCCATGGCCGCTGGGCCTGCGCGTCCGGAGCCTGTGCTCTGCAACGGGAGAGGCCACAGCAGTAAGAGGCCCGCGTACCACAAAAAAACAAAACAAAACAAAACAAAAAATATGAGTTCACAGACCTGTCTAGTGGGAAAAGATATCCTATTTTGGAATTCTCCTCTTCTAACTCCCCACTTAGTACACAGTCACCGTTTGTGGTGGATGCACTGCCCTGATTCCCTTCGCAGGGCGGGTGCAGCCACATCTCTCTGTTGTTGTGAGTGTTGGCTGCTAATGCTCACAGCTGCCCCCTTCTCTGCAGAATCGCCCTCAGCCATCAGAAACCATCTTCCCCTGGAGGTTACCCTCCTCCAGTCCCCCACCCTCCCAGCCACTTGTAGTCAATGACTGACACAGGGTCTCAAAGAGGCGCCAAGTTTGTGGATCAGTTCATGCCCCAGAGCCCCCTGTGGGATCAGGCTGAGGCTAGGCTGACTGAGTCCACATCCTTACTCAGCTCTTTCTCTGGCCTCTCCTGCTTCTCTCACTCCCATTCTTCTGAAGGTCCTTCCTTTACAAGTCTCATGCAAAAGAATCCCCATGTTAGGTTCTACGTCTAGAAAACCTGAGCTCAGAAACCCTTCTTTCATTCATTTATTTCTGTAAACAATGTATTGAGCCGTGTTATAGATGTGTTTGTATGTGTAGGGAATGCGGTTGTGAACCAAATAAACGTGGCTTTGCCCTCAATGAGCTTATATGGTCTAGTGGTAGGCGACACATACTAAACAATCACACACACAAAATACAATTAAGATGATAATTAGCACTGTGTGTCAGAAGTATAGAGTTATGAGTAAACATGACTGAAAAGTTCTAGTAATTTACCTATTGTCTCTCAGCTCCACAACTCTCCTACATTTTGCTCTAAGATGCTGGGGCTGGCACTCTGCTAACTACATTTCCCAGGTGCCCTTGCCCACTGTCTTTTTGCTAGGTTCTGCTAATAAGAGGCACTAGAAGGAAACTGGAAGGCAGAAGGGATGGAGAAGGAACTCACTTCCTGTGTTCTCTTCTTCTTGCCAATCTTTGCACCTGGCGGGTGCCCCCCTCTCAGAGGACTGAGCACCAGCTCTGCAGAGCCCCGACTCCACTGTAGCAGTAGACGGCTCCCATCCCCAGAACCAGCCTGCAGTGCCTCTTCAGATGTTCCAGCAGTAGCTCCATGCATCTAGGTTCTGGGAAATTCACCTCTTCCCTTTGCTCCCTAGTCCTAAGGTTGGCAATTGCTTCCTGCCACTTTTTTCCCCTGGGTTGCCTCAACATCTCTGTTCGCTCTTTCAGTCCTGTAACACCTGTATAACCACCTCCCTGCATTAAATTCCCTCTGGTTGAGGGAACCAGCCTCCTCAGTTTCCTTGGCTTCCTGTGAAACAGGAGGGAAGAGGGCAGGGCATAACCTTCTAAAGAGCGACATAGCTTGAGGACACAACATAAACTGATTAGAACCAAACAGGTCCAAGATGTCAGACTTCCACTGGACCTTGAGCCTCAGTATACCCTCATTGTAACACATCAGTATGCTAAATGACACACCCACAGGTGCCATGACAGTTCCAAGGCCGACCATAAAGGTCAAAAAGTGGGCGGTGGCCCAATTCCTGGAAATCCCCACCCCTTTCCCCAAATAGCTGGAATACTCATTAGCCTATGCAATTATCCACCCCTATAAAAACGGACAACCCCATACCCTAGGGCCGCTCTTGCCTTCTGACATGGCCCACACTCTGTCTGTGGAGTGTGTTTCTCTCTAAATAAATCCACTTCTTACCCATCACTTTGTCTTTCACCGAATTCTTTCTGTGATGAGACATCAAGAACCTGAGCTTCATTAAGTCCTGAGACCAGGTGTGTGGTCTCAGTTAAAAGACCGTGGGTTCAAGTCCCAATCTGAGTGGCACGGTTTTACTGGCTCAAGCTTGTCTTCTGCCCTCATCATGAGCTTCAGACTGAACTTCACGTAATCTGATTCTTCAGTTTGACCCCAGCATCCTTCTTTGGGCAGTGCCTTTGGGTCTGGCTCAGGCCCCTTCTCTGGCTCTGGCCCTACACTGACAGTACCTGAAAAGTGGGGAGATATTTCAAAACCGTAAGGTCTTATTGGTGCCCTGCAATCAAAGCACATCTTGGTTTTGTTGTGTGGCCCAGACCCATCTGGGTGGGCCTGCACAGGTCACATTTCCCTCATGGTCTTGTGGGTAAAAGGAACATACCTTAGGTCAGTTTTTCTCAGAAGCAGACCCTGAGCCGGAGATTTGCGCGTAACTAGTTCATCAAAGAAGACCTCCCAGGAGAAACGAGAAAAGGAGTGGAGGAAGCAGGACAGGAAAGAGGAAGAAGGTAGGAAAGGGTGTGATTTCAGCTAACGTCCCAGCCTCACCCATATCCCCTGGGGGAACTCGAGCATAAATTACACCTCATAATTTGTCCCAGCTCCAGCCAAAGGAACTGTACCCTTGTGCCCCAATGATGCCCGCCCATTACCCGAGGGCAGTGCTGTGAGGAAAGTCACAGGTGTGATCAGTTCGCCTACAGCGGTGAGGGATAGGCACAGACAGTCCGCTGGTCCAAGGGACATGGGGGCTCTGGGTGGGGCACCAACAGTGTCCATCACGGAGTCAACTCTATTAATCTCTCATTCCAAGAGTGATCACCAAGAAGGCTTCAAAAAGTAGGAGAGGGGAGACTTAAGTTCACTAACGTTTCTTTGGTCAAATCCAAATTGTTGACCTCCTGTATTCCTTCTGAATTCCAGATTCTGACCGGCCCAGATGGTTTCCTCTTTCATTTCAATATCGGCCTAAACAAAACCCAGCTAGATTGATCCACAGCAAAAACAAACCAACACAAAAGCACAGCATGCTTCCCTAAGCCAAATAGAAATGATTTTTTGCATAATCTGTTCTTTTTTTTTCTGGATATCAACACATCTGCTTGCCTCCAAACCTTGGTAATCAAGTGCTCATTATATGACGGTCCCATCAGTGAGTCTTTGTTGAGTATTTTGAAAGGTACTCCACACTTCCTCCTCAAAAAGATACCCTCTCTCTACTTACTATCAACAGCTGATGCAGGATGCTAAAGAAGGCACAGTTTAGGCATGGACAACTTTCAGGTTAAAAATTTTTTAATGCCATATAAATAGCCCATCAAATTTAACTCTTCAGTGTGGGAGTACAATCTATAATTTACTCATCAAACATAAAATAACCCCCAAAGTGCCAAATTTTAGAACAGTGGTTTTACAGCCGGGGCAATTCTGCCCCCCCGGGGGGATACTTGGCAACACCTGGAGACAGCTTCGGTTGTCATAAAGGTGGGGGAGGGGTGTGCTGCTGGCATTGAACCGACAGAGACCGGTGATGCGGCTGAACAATGCACAGAACGGCCACCACGACTGAGAACTACCCAAATGTCACTAGTGCTGAGGCTGAGAAACCCTGATCTGGGCTGTTTCATTTCATGTGAATTTTACATTGATTCTCTCTATCTAGGCTTATTTTCAGTCATCTGAACTTCCCAAATCCCAGTGTTTGAATAGTTTTGAGCACCAGTTAAGGGTAAAACGCCGTCCCAGGTGCTCCCGTATTGACTTTTGTGGTATTACTGAATTAGGAAAATAATGATTCACTTAGGGATGTTGAATGCCCTCCATCCGAGTTTTCTGAGTTCCAGCATCAGGGCCCTGTACTCAGTAGGAGGTCCCATGCTTGGGGCTTAATGCTCTGCAGTAGTGGTCTTGAATTCTTAATACTTTTGTCTTTGAATTTGTGTTTTGATAGCAACGTCTGATGGGACAATGATGTATGTCCCAGGCTTGCAGCCTCAGCTCACACAGGATCCTGCTACCTTGCACCTGCCTGGTTGCCCGCTCTTCTGCTTCCACCCAGTGACCACTGCTGCCCTTTGCCCCTGGCAGGGTGTGGAGGGGCCTATGGTTGGTTTTGCTTGTCTTTGACTTCCTACTGGTTACTGCCAACCCTGGGGTGCCTGGGGCCACCCACACCCAGCAGGCACAACTATCAAGAGGCCACACCCTTGACTCTTCAGCAAAAATGGACCCCACTGGTTTCTCAGAATGGAGCCTGAGAACCATCTATGTCAGAATAATCTGGGGGTTTGTTAAAAATGCAGATTTCTAGACCTGGATCTGAATGCTGTACAGAGTCTCTCTGAGGCTGGGGCTTGATAATCTGTGTTTTAACAAGTACCCCAGGGCACTTCTCTGCCTTCTAGCAGATTTCTTCCATGCCTCCTGCCGACTGCTCTGCTCTGGCTCTGAGCCCAAGGCTGCCCAATTCCAAACTAACGCTGGGCTCTGTCCCTGACCCTTCTGTGGCCTCTTCTGTCCTCCATGTTTGGTGGGTGTTCAGCCTGGCCTGTGTCCGAAGCCTGGCTTTCCTTCTGGGACTCTCCACTCAGCTGGCACCTTTGCAGCTCTGTGCTACCTCGGGTGGCACCTGGCTCTGGGGAGATGCAGATCCCGGCCCACCGCAGGCCTTGGCTGGCTGCTCGGAACCCTGGCTCTTGCCTCAGCCTTTGGATCCTGCTAACTCCTCTGGAACTTCATTTCCAAGTCCCCTCTGGCCTGGTCAACGTCCTGGCCACAGAGACACTCCATCTCACAGCCCTCATCTCTGTGACACCCTCAGAGTGCACCTTGGTCCTGAGTGTGGATGCCCAGGGGCACAAGAGCTGTGGCAGAGAACACCATACTGGCTGGGGAGGTCTCTCAGCATCCCCCGTCCCCAGTACGTTTTGTTTGCTGTCTCTGGCCCAGGCCTCCTGCCCATAGCCTGTGGTCGCGGAGACATGTAGTGCTCTGGGTTTCTGGTTTATGGATTTTAGGAACTACAGGGGAAACCTCAATTCTCATATGTGAATCACTCAGAGTAAGTGTTAAGGCTGAAAATACCTTTTTGTTTGTTTTTTTTAAACAAGTTAAAGAAGCCAACAGTAAAAGACTGGATGTTAGTATTTTACTGTTAAATATGTCAGTTGGTTGCACCCACCAACACCTCAGGGTGTTATTATAATGATACTAAGTCATTACGGTAATAACCAACGTGGTATTTTATAGGTTACTTATATTGTATTTCATTTGAGCCTCATAGAATACTAATGGCTCATAGTTAGTTACTTTGTGCCAGGCACTGCTTTATGACTTTTATGTATGTTAATTCCATACCAACACAGGAAGGTTAATTAACTTGCCCACAGTCACACAGCTTATGAGGGGCTTAACCAGGATTGGCACCCAGGCAACCTAGTTTCAAAGTCTGTGTTTAATGACATAGCTATAACTGACTCCTATCAACCCAGGAAGGTAGATTTTAATATTCCTACCTTACATATAAGGGATCTGAAGATGAAAGAGGTGAAGTGACTCGTCTTGGTAAGTCACTGCTGCATTTTTAAGGGGGTGGCTTGGGGTGTTTGGGCACATCGTCTGAATTTTAGTGGCCGTGTTCTTGAGGCCAATGGGGAAATGCCTGAGAAGTTGAAGAGCGTCATGAGAGTGGGTCTGGAAGTCCTGGTGGTAACTTCCATGGTCCAGGAAATCCCATTTCTTGTTCATTTGGCTGACATTTTAATGCTTTTCTGAGCATCTATTGAGAACCAATTAAGTTCACACTAATGCACATGTTTTTGAAGCTAGGCGTTGTACTAGGCATGGAGGGTACTGAGATGAATAAATCCTAGTCCCTGCCTCCACGATGCTCATGGGTTAGTGGGGAAGAGAGAGAGAAAAAAATCAGGTAATTATTAACAATGATTTACATGTTGAGTGGAAACGATATGAAGATGCTATGAGATAATAGCTGAGGAGGTGTGAGGAACCAAGAGAGAAGGGTGGAGTTGGGTGAACACACTAAGGGGAGATTTTCTAGTGAAGTGGTGCTAAGGCTAAAAGGGTGAGTTTGCCAGTCAAAAAGTGGGTGGAGGGACATCTGCTTCTATGCATTAGATTTAGCTTATGATGTATCAAGTCTCCTGCCAAGAATAACTGGAAAGGCTAGATTACAAATCAAACAAGCAGTCAAATTAAAACAGCTGTTTGAAATGATTGGCGAGCAACCAAGGTAACCAGGACTTGAAAGAACAAGATCATAGAGAAATGAGTGATACTCTACACCACTTTTCCCCTTAAGGCATTTGTAGTTCATCAGGAAAGTCAATTAGAAGACTTTAAGAGCTAGAAGTCTAAAAATCTAAGCAAAATTTTTGTCCATCTCAAGGTACTGAGGGAATTTGAGTTCTTCCCAAAAGGAAAGGTCCTGGTAAGTAGGCCAGATTTTTAATGAGACCACTGAACGTCCATGTCCTAAGAGTAAGGGCAATTGGAAATAGATCAAGCCTTACAAAAACAAACTCACACTCAAACCGTCTCAATTTCTGATCTGATTAAGGTGACTGTTCTGTACTAACTGCATCCAAGAGGAAGAGTAGTAAAGCCTCTCTGGAGAAATATAACATCCAGATTCTCTGCAAGTTTTCAAGAGAATGCCCAGCCTTTAATAAAAAAGTTACTAGATGTTCCGATAAAAGAGAATCAAAAGATCAAAACCCAAAGGAAAAAAAATCAGACAATAGAAATAGACCCACAGATGATCCAGACTTTGAGATTAACAAGCATAGTCTTTAAAATAACTGTGAAATTATTTCAAGAGAATGATGACAAGGTAAAGAATTGGATATATAGAAAAAAGCAAATAGAAAATATAGAATTAAAAAGTCCAATAACTGAAATTAAGAAATTAATAGATGTGTTTAACAGCAGATTTGGCATGACAGAAGAATAGATTAGTAAACTTGAAGAGATAATAGGAAATACCCAGATGTAAGCACGAAGAAAAACTACATGAACTACAGAAAAGAAAGAAAGAAACATATAAGATGTGGTAAAAAATCTAAAATGTAAGCAATTAAAGTACCATAAGAAGAAGGGAGAGAAAAGGGCAAAGAAATACTTGAAGGTATATAGGCTGAATGATTTTCTGGAGAATTAAACTACCTTAAGTCCATTATCCCATTTGATCTTCATGGCAATTTTGTGAAGGCTAACAAAAGATATTCTTATATACATTTTACATTTATTATTATATCTCAGAGAGGCTAAGGATCTTCATTCATTTGTTTAAAATGAAGTCATTCATTTACTCAGCAAACATTTATTGACTGGCATCAGTTGCAAACTTGTTAAGCAAAGCAATAAAGAGCATTGGAAATAATAAATATGGGAGTAAGTATCAATGAATTTTTCTTATTTTTAATTAAAAAATAATCAACTGTTTAAGCAAAAAATTGTAGATCTTATATGTGGGAGCTTAAATATGACAATAAAAGCACAGAAGACAGAAGGGAGAGAATGAAAGTGTATTCTTATCAGCTCCTTACATTACACATGAAGTTTTATAATACTATTTAAAGATAGAATGTAAGTCAAAGATACATAATATAAAACCTAGACCGACCACACAAAGTACATTCAGTAAGCCAAAAGAAGGCAAGAAAGGAGGAAAAAAAGGAACAAAGAACAGATGGGATAAATGGAGTATAAATAAATGGTTGACTTAAACCCAACTATATCAATAATTACCTTAAGTGTAAATGGTCTAAACACTCTAATTCAAAGGCATATATTGTCAGACATAGTTTTAAAAATCCAGTAAAATAGGTGAAATTTTAAAAACCTGACAATCCCAAGTATAGGCAAAAATATGGAGCAGCTAGAACTCTCATATATTGTTAGTGGGAGTGTAAAGTGGTACAACCACTTTGGAAAACTGGTTGGCAATACTCATTAAAGCTAAATATATGTATGGCATGCAATCCAGCAATTCTACTCAGCAGAAATGCATACACATGTTCACCAAAAAAAAAAAAAAAAAAAAAGTAAAAGAATGTTCATAGCAGGACGTTTGTAATAGCTAAAACCTGGAAACTACTCATATTTTTTTCAATATTAGACTGAATAAATGGTATATTTATGTGATCGAATACTATAAGAAAAAAGAACAAATGGCTGCCATGTGCAACAACATGGGTGAATCTCACAAAATAATATTAAATGAAAGAAGCCCAGATAAAAAAGCATATACTGTATGATCCTGTTTAAATGAAGTTCAAAATTGGGCAAAACAAATCCATTTGGAATGACGTCAGAATACTGGCTACCTTTTAGGGGATGGTATCTGGGAGAGGCCAGGAAGGAGGCTTCTGGACTGCTGATGATATTCTAATCCTTTTTATGCATAGTCGTTACTTGAGTATGTCAGTTCTAAAAACGCATCAAGCTGTAAATTTAGAGCTTGTCCGCTTTGCTATATTCATAGCATATGTCAATAAAATGTTACCTATTAAAAAATGGGGATGAATGACATTCCAGGCAGGGGAGATCGCATAAGCAAAGGCACAGAGGAATAAATAATATGGTGTGTGGAAAATTACAGGTGGCTGGATGTTGCTGGAGCATAAAATGTGAGGTAGGTTATAGCAGGGCTTGGGGAAGATGTCACAGTGGCAGCTCATGGAAGGCTTTGTGTGCCCTGCTAAAGAGTGTGGACGGTCTTCTGTGGTCAGTTAGATGCTGAAAGATTCTAAGCAAGAAGTGACATATAAGATTTGGAATTAAAAAGAAATCCTAATGTCAACTGGCAAAGAGGGTCAAAAATAGGTGCAGGGAGACTAGTAAAGATGCTCTTGAAAATCCAGATGAGGGATGATGAAGGATTGAATCAGGGCAGTGGTTGCAGGGATACAAAGAGAACAGACTTCAGCACTACTTAGAAGACAATATTAGTAAGCCTTTATTGAATGTAGGAGGTGAAAAAAAGTAGACCTGAGGATGATTCCTAAATTTGTAACACAAATGACTGCATGGCTGGTGGTTCCACCAGACAAGGCAGGGAGCATTCAGGAGTTCAGGGCTGGGGCAGAAGACTAGTTTAGTTTTAGACAGTGCGGACAGGTTTACCAGATAAGGTGGCACTCAAACTGAAGGGGATTCTTGGGGAGTTATTTTGGGGTCCCGTTACCTGGAATTGATGACCAATTTAAGTGCCAGGTCTCTGATGTTCTCTACAATTACTGCTTGGTTTTCTTGCCTTTTCTGGCTGTACTGCACATTCAAGACACAAAGCCACGGTTGTCAGCAGCAGATCCAGCAGCGCGGCCGCCCTGGGGTCTGAAAGACTTCATCTCGCTTTCCTCTGCGGCTCCAGACAAAGGCCGTCTTATGCACCATCTATTTCAGTCATTTTTATGAGTGCTGTGGAATATTTTCAAGCTATCCCTTTTAAGCATTATCTCTTGGCAGTTAAGAAAATAGATCCATTGCAAGCACTGGGGTTTCTGAAAAGGGGTTTAAAAATAGCTCAGGGCACTACACAGCTGCAGCTATCGGGAAATTGAGCCCTCTGCTTGCACTTTTGCTGGTTTCCATTTCAACACTGCAGCTGGAAACCGGTAGCTCTTCCTCTGCTGGGAACAGATGCAAGAAGAGGAAGGAATGGGCCAGGACCCTCTCTTGACTTGGGGTCACACTTGGCATCTGGGAATGCTAAGAGGCGCTGGGGTAATGGAGAGTGGGCGTACCAAACTCCTGGGTTTGAAAAAGCCTATTCAATATTATGATATATCTTTATATTTGGAAATGAAAAAAAAAAAAGAAGCCTATTGGTTTTGTCATGTAAATTATAGGAAGCAGATGGGATAAAATCCTCTGGGCCAATAGGGATAGGCAGAAAATACATTGACTGATAACAATGCTTTCTGGGCAGTCTCTCTGGAGGTGGTGTTATCGTCATTCCCACCTTGCAGGTGTGAAAACTGAGGAAGGGAATGGTTGAGGGACCTGCTCCTGGTCACAGAGCCAGGGAATCAGGGAGGTGGGGTTGCAGCACAGACTCCAAAGGCCCCGCTCTTAGTTATTGCTCTAGATTGTCTTTTAACTGGGGGTGCGTAAGATTTTAAAGTGTCTCAAAAGGGAGCATGGATGTTTAAAAGAAGAAAAAGCTGGGACTTCCCTGGAGTCCAGTGGTTAAGACTCCGTGCTACCACTGCAGGGGTGGTGGGTTCGATCCCTGGTGGGGGTACTAAGATCCCACATGGCCCATGATACAGCCAAAAAAAAAAAAAAGCCAAGAATTAACATGAACAAATCTCTATTCTAAGCATCAGCTCTACCATGATGCCACTCAGTAAATGTTTGCTGAGTAAATGAATGACTGCATTTTAAATAGATGAACGAAGACCCTGAGCCTCTTTGAGACTCCAATTCTTCATCTGTAAAATGGATGCAATAATATCTTTTGGCAGCCTTCACAAAATTTCTGTGAAAAGGTCAAATGCAATAATGGGCTAACCCTGGAAAATCGTTCAGCAGTTAACTCAACCAACGGTTACTGAGCACTTACTATGTAGCAGGCACTGTTCTAGGTGCTGGCGATACATCAGTGCACCAAGTAAGCAAAGTCCCTGCTCATGTTCTATCAGGGAGAGATGGAAAGTAAACAGGAAATCTAGTAAGTAGGTAAAAATTCTAAAGTATGCTCCAATGGTATATACATGTAGGTGATAAGAGCTATGGAACAAAGGAAAAGTAGAGAGGGGTAGGGGTTATTGGGGTGAGGACAAGTTGCAATTTAAAATCAGGTATTCAGAGTAGACCTTGCTGGAAGGTGACATTGTGTTGACATTTTAAGGTGAAGGTGTTAGCTCTGCAGACCCCCGGGTGAAGAATGTGACGGGTGGTAAAGTGGAGTTATGTCTAAGGTGTCCCAGGCCAGCGGGGCTGGTGCCCAAGAGCAAGGGAGCTAGGGGAAGGCGGTGGGAGAGGAGATTAGGGACTTGATGGGGGGGGTGGGAGGGGGACGCTTTAGGGCCTTGTATGGATGTGGACTTTCACTCTGAAAGAAGTGGGCGCCCCTGGAGGGTTTGACTCGGACGAGTGACATAGACGGGCTTGTTGTAAAGGCATTACTCTGGCTGCTGAATTGAGAAGGGACGTAGGTGGCAATGATAGAAGTGGGGATATGAGACTAGCTAGCAGGCTCTTCCAGTAATCCAGAAGTGAGGTCGCAAGTGTTGCCTTCTGTACACATTCTGAAGAAAGAGCCAACGGGACAAGATGAGCTAGGTGGACACGCCAGAGTGTGTGAATAGTCCAAGCGGAGAAAGGGGGTCAGGAAGGAGGCAGTGGTCACACGTGGCGAATACTACGGACAGGTCAGTCTGGCCAGGGCAGTGACTGCCCATGAGACCTGGCAACGTGGAGGTTGCCGGTGACCTTGACAAGGGCTGTCTTAGTGGAGTGGTGGGCATGAAAGCTGACTGGAGTGGCTTGAAGGAAGAATGGGAGGAGAGAAAAGTTAAAAAAGGTTTTTTAACTTTTAACTGTGACAAAATACACAAAACATAAAATTTACTTTTTTTTTTTTTTGGCCGCGCCTTGCAGCTTGCGGGATCTGAGTTCCCCAACCAGGGACGGAACCCACGCCCTTGGCAGTGAAAGCGCGGAGTCCCAAACACTGTACCGCCAGGGAAGTCCCCCAAAATTTACCATCTTAACCACATTTAAGTGTACAACTCAGGAGTGTTAAGTACATTCACATTGTTGTGCAGCCGATCTCCAGAACTCTTTTCATCTTGCAAAACTAAAACTCTACACCCGTTAAACAACAACTTCCCATTCTCCCCTTCCCCCAGCCCCTGGAGGTTCAGCCATGTTGTAGCATGAATCAAAATTTCTTTCCTTTTTAAGGGTGAATAATATTCCGTTGGATGTATACACCACGTTCTATTTATCCATTCATTCATCAATGGACATTTGGGTTGCTTCCACTTTTTGGTTACTGTGAATAATGCTGCTATGAACATGAGTGTGCAAATATCTCTTTGAGACCCTGCTTTCAATTGTTTTGGGTATATACCCAGAAGTGGAAATGCTGAATGAGGCAGAGAAAAGGTTTGCTGCAAAGGGAAGCATAAAAAAGTGGTGGGGGTGTATAGCTGACAGCAGAAGTAGGGTCACGAGAAGGTTTTTTTGTTGTTTTTTAATATGGGAGAAATAGCAGCATGTTTTCACTTGATGGGGCTGATCCAGTAGAGAGAGAAAAATTGAAAATGAATTGCTGGAGCAGTGTTCTTGGGTAGGTGAAGGGGACTGGATCTTGTGCACAAATGCAACGGCTGGCTCCTTTGGGGCCAAAGGTGGGAAGGCAGAGTCTGTGGAAACAGGTACAGGAAAGGCAATAGACTGGTGGCTGGAATTTGTGGTCGTTTCTGGTTATGCCAATGTTCTCAGTGGACCAGAAAGCAAGACTGTCAACTGAAAGTAATACATAATAATAGCTACCAACTTTGAGAGCTGAACACTATGCTCGGAGCATTGCTTCATTATCTGTAAGCTTCACAGTTAGTTAGCAAGGTAGCTATCTTTTTTTTAATCCTCATTTCACAGATGGAGAGAATGGAGATTCAGAGAAGTTAAGAAACTCGACAAAGTCACACAGCTAATCAGCAGAGGCACATGTCTTCTCTCCAGGTTTGCTTGACGCTGAGGCCCATACGTTTTCTGCTACACAGCCTAAGATGTTCTCATTCTGTAACACCTGTCCTGTCATGAAACTACAATATTGATCTTCAGGGACCCAGGGCTCCAGGTCCCCTCCTCAAAGCATTGACTTGATATTTCAACTAAATATCTGTGTGGGATTGATTTGTTGGAGGTGGGAAGGTAATGAAAAGGGAACAAAAGAAAAGGGAACAATTCTAACAATTTTAAGGCACATCTTTTCATTTTCAATCTTGCTATTTAGAACCTGGTTGGAAACACCAGGTCGCTAAGCATCAGTGACCAATTGCTCTCGCATAATTACACTTTGAATCAACTCATCCTTATTACACTAGGAGGTAAATGTTATTATTGTCTCCATCTTACAGACGAGAAACCTGAAACCTTAAATGTCCAAGAAAACGCCTTTGGAAAGTCATAGAGCTGCAATTTGAATCCAAGTCCCCAGCTTCAGAGTTTGTGTCCTTAACCTCTGTATTGTTCTGGTGGTGGGACTCCCTCCCCAGGGCCCCTGGGCCAGCATCTGCCTCTCGGCCCACAGTTTGGACAGTGGGCTGTGGTCCTTCACTCCTTCAGTCTCACTGTTCTGGTGACTCAGCCAGGCTGCGGCCTTCTCTTGAGGTGGAAGGGCCTGCCGTAAGAGGACTGACCCAGGCTGAGGGGACATCTCCCAGCACAGCCAGTTTGGCGTGAGGACAAGAGCTGTGATCTGGATTTAGTAAAATCCTGGCTGAAATCTCATGTTGTAAAATAGGGACCATACTTTGTTTTCACAGGGTTGCTGTGATGATTCCAGATGCACATTTATAGCTGTTGAAGGTTCTCGAAGAAGGTGCAGAAGAGAAACCTTCGGACAGCATTAAGGTGACTCATTACAACTTGAAGCGATGTCTTCTCTAGACAAATGATCTTGTATTTTTCACTTCCAGATATCTCTTCTGCAGAAACATTGGCTCATGGCCCAGAGGTTTATATACGAGGAAGTTCATTGCAGTTGTGACTGCAATAGAACAAGATGGGAAATAACCTGAATGCCCCAGGATAGGCAAATGGCTAAACACACATTGTGGTACCTCCATACAATGGAATACTATGGAGCCACTGACAAAATGCCAAGCAAGGTTCTAGAAAGACCAACACGAAAAGAGTTCCAAGATGCAAGGTTAAGTGAACAGAAGAAGTCTCAAAACGGTCTAATTTGATCTTATATTTATGAATGGGCTGCTATATAAATTGGATTTTAAAATATATACCTACATTTACAATATATAATAATAAGTGCACGTTTTAAAACCCAATCACATATTGAAAATGTCTTCCTAACTGCACTGAACAAGGCCTGGATGGGTGTGACACCTATTTGCTAACACTGGGTGCCCCTGGGGCAGGGAATGGGATTGGGGAGAGAACAACGAGGGGCAACAGAGAACATTTATAGACTCTGTAAATATATTTCGGCCTTAAAAATGTTTTATAGCGAATTCCCTGGTCGTCCAGTGGTGAGAATTCCTCGCTTTCACTGCCAAGGGTGTGGGTTCGATCCCTGGTTGGGGAACTAAGATACTGCAAGCCACGTGGCGTGGCCAAAAAAAAACAGAAATAAGTTTTATGATGATGAAATATTTGTTTACTACTCATATACCCAAATAAGACTATCAAATAGTGTGAAAAAAATAAGTAACGACTCCTAATGGTGAAATTTCAGGCACCAGTAAATAGATTGGTCCATATTCACTGGGACCCAGGATCCCTGGGTTCTGTTGGTTCTATTGCTGCCTCTGACACTAGCCATGTGATTTTGGACAAATCACCTTCTCTCCCTGGGCCCTAGTTTCCTCTTATAATGAGGCGGCTGAGCTACAGTACCAGTTGATAAGCATTTTTATTACTAACTTCCAACCATCGGGCCTCTCTTTGCAAATGCATTTTTGTATGTAGAAGACCAAAATATGAAACAACCCAACAAGAAAGTGTGTCAACAACCCAACCATTTGTGCCCCAGACCCATTATCAGGGCTGACATTTTCTGACTTTGGTTGAAGGCAAGGAACCAAATCTACCAGCCAGAGCTGTACTGCCTCTCAAGTGAGTGGAAAATAACTGGGAGATCTGAAGTGACCGAGAGCTCACGTGTAACAAGTTGCACTAGCAAAATGTTTCCCTGAGCGTTAAGCCCACAGCCTGGCAGCTGTCTGATAGCTCAGGGAAACACTTGGGCTCCAAGGAGACCATTGCTGTTTCTAGAGAGTTCTGTAAGGACCCCAGGTCTTTGGAAGAACCATACATGGGTGTTTTTCAGGGGAATCAAGTCCCAGGTTTTTGTGCCCAGATCCTCCAGCCCCAGCTTCAGCCCCTGACCCAGAGCTATGGCTCTGGGATGGCAGCAGGAAGACAAGGCCACTGGAGAAAAGGTGGCGGCAAGAGGAGAGGTCAGGTGCAACACACACCGCGTTGTGAAACATGAGGAAGGCTGATCGGTGTCCTTCCCCGGCTCTGAAAGGCGCCATCTCGACTTCTGTGGACTTGACTGCAGCCTCCTCTGGCTGGAACTGGAGTGATAAGGATCGTTTTGTCTCCTTTAGGAGCAGGGTTGGATACCCTACAGTTCTCTGCATCATTAGAGCCCAGGGACTGTACTGTCCATGTCCTGAGTTATAACGAGCAGCTCATCACTCAGAATGAAGCCTGGGCCTTGTGCTCATGGGATTCTATTCACATTTGGCCCAGACTGACCCAAAACTCAGAGGAGGTGGGGATAGAGGGACTGGAGTCCCAGAGGAGGGAAAGACAGATGTGCAGGGCCATTCAGTAGGATTCCTTCCTGGCCCAAGTCTTCTCCATGGGCAGAAGCCAGAGGTTCACACCTCCCTGACTTTTGCTGCCCATTTGTGGGATGGAGAGCGAGGGACCTGGGTGAATGACCAGTTAGAGTCCAAGTCCCCACTCCCACCAGGGCACACCAGCCTGGGGGTGAGGAGACCTGGGTTCATGTCCCAGCTGGGTCACTTTCTCATTGCAAGGCTAGCCACACGCCTTCCCTGGTTCTCTGTTTCATTTTCTTATGGGGTATTGGATTAGCTACTTTTCAAGGTCTCTGCCAGGCCTACCAGTGACTCTAGATCTAGACTGTAAGAGCCTTGACAGGGTTCTGCTTCCTCAGTAAGACAAAGGGAGTGAGGCACAGTGCTGAAGCGTGTGGATCCTGGGATCAGACTTCCCGAGTTTAAATCCTGACTCTCCTTTCCACACTGTGACTCTGGCAGCAAAGTTTTCAATCTCTCTGAGCCTCCATTTCCACACTGGCAAAGTGAAGGTAAGAATTGTGGTTACTCCATATCGTGAGGAATGCAAGTGAGAATCCCCATGGAGCTCAGGACCCAACTGAGTAAATGTTCAATAATCCTTAGCTTATTATTTTGAATTTCTCTAGTCTATTATGGTGCCAAGATCATAGCAGATATTAGCTAAAATTGTTGCTAGATAAAAACATCACATCTTACCTACCGGCGATTCAATTATACCACAGGCCAAATCATGTACCCCGTAAAGTTCATTCATTCGTTACTGATCAATCAATATTCTTTGAATGTCTTAGGTGTGGCATCCCAGACTGAGGATGCAAAGACATCAAGATCTTCCTCTAGAATTTACTCTGATACAATCCTACCACAGAACACACTTTACTGAGTAAGAAATATCTGTTGAGCATTTATGGAATTCAGAGAACTGTCCTGGTGTCATTGGGGACTCAATACGATGGCCCATTTCCCGCCCACAAGTTTAGAATTTTAAAGGGAAGGA
This sequence comes from Delphinus delphis, assembly GCF_949987515.2. NCBI lineage: Eukaryota > Metazoa > Chordata > Mammalia > Artiodactyla > Delphinidae > Delphinus > Delphinus delphis. Next base: position 65,909,483 of record NC_082699.1, read on the forward strand.
AAAGCACATACTTGTGAAGCAACTTAAAGTAAATTTCAAGTCCTCCACCTATGATCCCCAGTGGGGACCAATTTGCATATTTGTGATAAGCGCTGAGCATTTGTGTGCCAGGGACAGGATCTACAGCATTCCATGCAGGAACCCACTCGGCCTCATGAGGCAGTCACTAGTGTTAAACCCATTTCACAGATAAAGGAACTAGTCTCACTGAGACTAAATAACTTCTCAAGGGTCACAGAGCTGGCAAGAGGCAGAGGTCTGTCCTCTCTCATCATACCCTGCTGTATCTATTTCCTGGGGCTGCCTTTACAAAGTACTACAGACGGGTCACTTAAACAACAGATATTTGTTGTCTCACGGTTCTGGAGGCCGGAAGTCCAAGATCAAGGTGTCAGTGGGGCTGGTTTCTCTGGCAGGCTGAGAGGAAGAATCTGTTCCGTGCTGGAGAGGAAAGTCCCAGTGGTGCCAGCCACTCTCCCCATTGGGATGGACCAGCTGGCATGACAGGAGGGCAGGTAGAGAAGGCGACAGGTCACCTTCTGTGTATCAAAGTGAAACTGCAACAAGAATGAGAAAACAATGGCTACTGATTGATGAATTATTGTACTCCAGGCACTGAGTAAGGTAGTTTGCATGCATAATCTATTTATTCTGCACAGCAACCCTAACAGATAGATATTACCTTTTCATTTCCTAGATGAAAAAACCTAGATTCATAGAGATTAGGTTCTTGTTCAAAAAAACTGACCCCAAGGCTTAACCAACATGGTGTCTGGCATTTAACAATTAATGAAACATTAGTAAATATTATTTTACTACATGGCCTCCTTTCCCATGGAGCTTGTGGGTTAGAATAACACCCTTTTCCCCTTCCCTCTATTCTGGTTGATTTGGATCCCTGCCTGGGCCTGATTAGTTCATACCCTGGGGCTGTGGATGAAGCTGGTGAGTTACAAAGACAGTAGCCACAGGCTATGTGCCTTTGGAACAAAGCTGGGCAGGGCCCCGGAAGAGGAAACCTGCCCACAAGGGCCCACCCTGTGCAGTTTTCCCTGAGCTGTGGGACCTTTACACACTCCGCTCCCTGTGCAGGACTGAAGTGAGCCCAAGGTTTTATGCTGGAGGTAGCTCTTGACGTTGCTGAAGAAAACACCATTGTTTTAATTGTTCCAGAAAGTGGGCTGGGACAGACTTTCCCAGGGGCTGAGTCCTTGGTCAGAGACAGAGCAGAGGCTGGGGAGCAGTAGAAGCAGGGCCGGGGCTGGAGGGACCCAAGCCAGGGCCCTCTGGCTGCCTCTTGGGCTCTCCAAATGTTTTTCTGATTATAAAAGTAATGTTATCAATTATTGTTTTCTAAAACCTACAAAAGTCTATAAAATAAAAAGGGACAGTTCTCCTCACAATCCTAGCCATAGGTTTCCACAATTATTCTGTTCAGAAATCAAAATTATATACACATATAGTCAATAAAAAGGATCGTATCATTCTTCATCTGCTTTTGCCACTTAATGATATGGGCACATCATGTTCTGTCTATACAGAATGCAGTTCTATTTAATGGCTGTACAGAGTTTGATTGTTTCACTGTGTGGAAAAAGCACAATTTATTTAACTGGAATTTACAGACTTTTATATTGTTTCCTATTTGTGACTCTCACAATATTGAAATAAAAATTCTTGTATATAAGTCTTTGTCTTCTTGACCAGTTATTCCTTTAGGATTAAGTCTTAAAAGTGGAGTTCCTATATATTGGGAAAAATGAAAACTCTAATTTTAAAAGATACATGGATCCCAATGTTCATAGCAGCACTATTTATAATAGCCAAGACATGGAAGCAACCTAAATGTCCATCGACAGATAAACAGATAAAGAAGATATGGTGCAAATGCCATTTGCAGCAACATGGATGAACCTAGAGATTATCAAACTAAGTGAAGTAAGCCAGAGAAAGACAAATATCAAATGATGTCACTTACATGTGGAATCTAAAAAAATGACACACATGAATTTATTTAAAAAACAGAAACAGACTCACAGACATAGAAAACAAACTTATGGTTACCAAAGGGGAAAGGAAGGGGGAGGGATAAATAGGAGTTTGGGATTAACAGATACACACTACTGTATAAAAATAGATAAACAACAAAGACCTACTGTATAGCACAGGGAACTATATTCAGTGTCTTGTAATAACCTATAATGAAAAAGAATCTGAAAAAGAATACATATATATCTGAATCACTTTGCTATATACCTGAAACTGACACAATATTGTAAATCAACTATACTTCAACTTTAAAAACGTGGAGTTGCTGGGTCAAAGGATAAATGTATTTAAAATAAAAAATTCGATGTGTATATGTGTATTTCCAGGTTGACCTCTGTAAGTGTTAGATGTGGTAACATACCCACCAACACTATTTGAGACGACCTGCTTCCCCTCCTCTGCCTACTAAGCACTGTACATTGTACATTTATGTCGTATTTGAAATTACATTTAAAAAAATCATGAATGAGGTTGACCCTATTTTCTTTCTTTCTTTTTTTGGCTATCTGTATTTTTCTGTAGTTGCTGGTGATATTGTTTGTCTCCTGGGGTGTACCCACAGGATCTTGAGGAAATTATAACCTTTGCTTGTATTACCAAGACAGAGATCTTCACATTGTTGGCTTTCAACTGTCTGGGGAAAAGGGACCAGTGACCGTAAGACTCAGAAGGCAGTTGTAATCATTCCTTCATTAATTCAGGGCAATTCATTTATTTATTCACTTGGAATTTATTCACTCTTTCATTTACTTGGAAATTATTTCTGTAGTAATCCATTGCTCTGGTTTACTCATTAATCATTTTTTCAAGTAGTTATTGAGCATCTGCTGCCTATGAAATAGCAGATCCCCTGGGGAACTCAGGGAAATCTGCTGTGGTGACTGTTCTTCCTGCCTAATGTGGACATCAGTCCTGTAAATGGTGCCCCAGGAATTCTGAGCCAGCAGGGTGGAAAGAATGGTGGGAGAGTCTATGATCTGGAAAGTCCTCCCAGAGGCGGCATTAAAGGATCAGCAGGTTGGGTATGGAAAGATGCAGAAAGGGTCCCAGTAGGGAAGCAGAGTGAGGGAAGGGAGAACTTCACAGGAGGAGAAAATGGTACAAAGACAAAGGCGGTAGCGTGAGGCTGGCATGAGGGTGGCTGGAGCAAAGGTGCTTCTAAAAGGTGATCAGAGGGAGATAATATGGGATTGGGATAGTGGTATGTGTCTGCTGTGCTAATGCATGTGGACTTTGCTCTGTAACCACCAGGGAGCTAGGGCAGGGCAGAACCGTGCTTTAGGAAGATGATTCTGGCAGCGTGGAGGACATGTTGGAGGGGAAGAGACAGAGGCAGTGATGGCTGTTGACAAAATAGCAAAGGTGAGAGATGGAGAGCCTGTGTTGTTGAGGAGAGGACTGGGCTGGGAGTCAGAAGAAGTGGGCTCCTCTTCTCACTCTGCCACTAGCTTGTCTATAAAGGGAGCTGCTTTCAGAAGGGTCGGAAGACCATCTCTCAAACGGCATGAACCCAGCTTTGCATCACTCCACAAATCCCCAGCTCTTTGTCGAATATCCGCTGGTCTCAAGGTTCTCCTCCAGGTGTGGGGCAAATAATGAGAAGGCATGATCACCGGTAGTGAGGAAGGCAGCAGGGATTACGGCAACACCGCACACGAAGTCTTGCTGGAGAAGCAATGAGCTATTGAGATATTCTCTTTTCTTCTCTTTCATTCTTTTCGAGAGCTGCCAAGCAATCCCATCCTATGAGTGCTCCATAATTTATTTACCTATTTCCTGATGAATTTCCTGAACATTTGCAAATTTTTGTTATGAACACTGTTGCCATGGAACTCTTGGTGCACTGGATCTTGAGCACAGGTAAGAGCACTTCTGCAGGGCAGGTTCTTGGTGGTGGAAGAGTGTACTTCAGACTGTGAGAGCTTTTACTGAATTGCCCTCCCCAAGGGTCCTCTTTATTATTCGAACGACTAAAGTGAGCTGCAGAGAAGTTGTGTCACTTGCCCCCGGACCATATCAATGCTAAGATTTTGCCAGAATCTGAGTCTAGGCGGGTCAGTCTTCAAACCTCTGTTCTCTCCATTACTCTATGCTATAAATTCCTGAAGATCTTTCCATTGTGACCCTCTGATGTTTATTTTTTGCTCCCTCACCCCAGAGCAACCAGCAAGAAAAAACCTTACAATGAAAGGTACCTGTTTGGGAGACAGAAGTGGGTCGGGGGTGGGAGGGCTGGAGTTCCACTCTAGGGTTGGCACAGGGAGGGGGACATGGCAACTCCCCAAGACAAGAGCTGGGGCGCTAGCTTAAATACGATGAAGAAAGGCTGAGTTTCTGAGGTGTGAGCACAGCAGCTCAGCCTAAGAGGGAGCCCTGGAGGCTTCCTGGGAGAACAACTGGAAAGTGCCCAGACAGCCTGCACGTTCATCTAGAAAATCTTTGATAAGGGGCTCTCAGCTCCACATCCTTCCTATTAGCTGAATTACCTGGGGTCCTTCTGACATCTCTGCCCAAAGGGGTGGTGGTGAGGAAATGGAGCGCTGGTGTCAATAGCATTTTTCTTGAGTCCCATTCCTGGCTTCTCCCCCTTTCTGCTCGCCCCCTCCTCCCGCCCAGGCTTCCACACACCGCCGTCATGGAGACTTGAAGTGACAATGCACGAAGTTGGGGGTTTCCCACAGTGAAATTCAGCCTCCATATGCCGTGCAGTGTCGGATGGGGGGGTTGAAGTCAGACAGCCAGGGCTCAAATCCTGGACCTTCATCTTTGGAACCTAAGGCAAGAGACTCAACCTCTCATCATCCACAAAACAAAGATACCAATAAACCTGGTCACAGGACTGCTGTGCAGGTTGGGTGAAATCGTCACTGTGTTGCATTTTCCAGACTCCCCAGTTTGCTGAGGTGACGGCTTCTGACATTTGGCACGGAGGGGAGTGAGGATAAAAATAATGACAGCACTGGAGGGATGCTGACCACCTGCTAGGCAGAGTTCTAAGTCTTCACATGGCTTGTATTAGCTATCTATTGCTCTGTAACAAACTCCCCCCAAACTTAAGTAATAGATGTTAAACATTATTTTACTTTACTCACACGGTTTTTGTGGATCAGGTGTCTAGGAACAGCTTAGCTGGGTGGTTCTGGCTCAGGGTCTCTTGTGAGGTTGAAGCCAGGATGTCAGCTGGGGCCGGGGGATCATCTGAGGGCTTGACTGGGGCCGGGGGATCATCTGAGGGCTTGACTGGGGCCGGGGGATCTGTTTCTAAGATGGCTCCCTCACATCTCTGACTTGTTTGTGCTGGTTGTTGAAAGGAGGCCTCTGTTCCTTGCCATGTAGACCTCTCCAGAGTTCTGCTTACGTGTCCTTATGCCATGACAGCTGGCTTCCCCTAGAGCGAGTGCTTCAAGAGAGCTGGAAGCTGCAATGTCTTTTATGACCTAGTGTTGGATGTCACACTCTGTCATTTCTGCGGGATCCTGTTGGTTACACAAGTCAGCCCCATCCAGTGTTGGAGGAGACTAGATAAGGACATGGATACCAGGAGGCGAGGATCACTGAGGTCATCTTGGAGGCTGGCCATGCATGCATTAACTCACTTAACCCCTGAAACATGCTCAGGGAGGCTTAGTTAATTAGAAGAGACAGGTGAAGAAGGAGGTGCTACGTGGAGGAGACCCAGATTTCAGAGGTCGTAGAGGCAGTGCTCCACGCCAGCACTGGCAGCGTGGTGCCTTCCTGTCTAATGGCAGCAATGTCGCCAGTGGAGAAGCCCAGTCAGGGGTGGTTCATGAATTGTTCCTGGCTCTGTCGCTTCCAAGCCAGACTCTTTGGCCCTGCTGGAGATTCTGTGAGCGACCAAATATAATATGCTTGACTGCTGAACTAGTTGGAGAGCGTTCTACTACCTGCAATGACTGTTACAAACAGTTCAAAGGGCAGGGGACGTATCTTTCTTGTAGGCTGACTATAATGAGTACGAGGGAGACATCACGGTAATGTGATGACGCCAGTGCCACACCATCTTAGGCTTTACTGGCATAAACATAGCACCTACAATAAAGGAGATGAGAGTGTATTTCTATTCTGTACTGATCAGAAGACGGTAGGAATATTACGTCTAGAGGCTAGTTTTTTAAAGAGGGAGAGTGACAAAATTAAACATGCCCAGAGGAGAGAGGCCAAGATGGTAGGGGAACATAAAGCATATTCCCTGACGGGTAGGGGATGTTTTCCCTGGAGAGGAGAAGACACTGAGGGGGCCATGGAAGCTGTTTCCACATACGTGAAGAATTCTCTTGTAGTGTCATAGTACAAATGGTTGGACAGACTCAGGTTCAAATCCTGGTCACTTCCTCTATGTGACCCTGGGCAAGGGCCCTAGCTTCTCTGAGTCATTTATGATAACACTTGGCACATAGGAAATGCTTAATAAGCACAGGCCCCCTGTCTCTTTACCCTCAGGACCAATGAGGGTATAAGAGGCAGATCTGCATTTGGTCTGAATACGTAATACAGGCAGTGAGTGCCTTGTCCTTGGAGGAATCCAAGCACAGGCTGGATGACCCCCTGGACTGTCTATCCTCATCAAGCCCTTCTGGAAGGCTGTGTTCCAAGCGAAGCATGTTATATGCATTTTCTCACTTATTCCTTTTCGTAATCTTATGAATTAGGCATTATTACGTCCATTTTACTGATGGGGAAACTGAGGTTTGTTGAGATTAAATAGCTTGCCAAGTGGCAATGTCAGAACTTGAACCCAGCTTTCTCTGACTCCACAGCCTGTGCGTGGTACCACTGTAAGTCTGCTGAAGGTGGAAGAGGGAAGGCAGGGAGGTAAGAGTGGGGGAGGGCAAACATAGGAGGTACTGGCACAGACGCCCTCAAAGACTCTAATTCAGAGCTTCAAGACACTTTGGTTTCCTCCTGGCTGTGAAACAAAGTTTGTGGCTCAGGCCAGACTCCCAACTCCTTGCAGAATGTCTGGCACACAGCTTCAACTTCTTGCTTCTGCATGCCTGGGAGGAAAGAGGCAGTGCAGGGGCCGAATGCTCCCTGAATGCCACGGCAGGCCCTCACAGCGGGGCCCCAGCGGCCAGCATTGTGCAAGCAGGAGAAGCGGGTCCTGGAATCCTTTCTTTTCCGGAGAATTTATGTGCAGGACAAAAGGAGCCATTATCCCCAGGGCTGCCGCGGCTGCTGCCCAGGCCTGTGGCCCAGGTGTCACGTGCTGTCCCCATCTCTCAGCCTGCTTTCTCCCTTTGTCTGCGGGAACACAGAGGCTTGGTCTCTGCTCTCTTCCCTGACACTGCCCCAGCCCCCTTCAGGCTTTGGACCCTGGCCACTGCTTTTCTGAAATGAACTTGAATCCTCGGTAGACTTGGAGACACTACAGTCAGCTCTGAGGGTGAAGGACCGGGTTTGGCTTTGCGATGCTGCTGCCTCTGGCTCCCCACTCTAGCACGTGCCCAAACCTGGACCCCAGCCCCATCAGGCGTGCCCTGGCACTCTGCATAGTTTTCACTAGGCTCCTTCCTCTGTGCTCCTGTAGCACCTGGAGAGTTGACTCACTTCAGCTGTTAATGCCATGGGTGATGCAGTGTGCTGGTTGCAAAAGGGGTCTCTTGGGTCAACTCCCAGCCCTGCCGCTTACCAGCTGTGTTACCCTCCCTGGGCCTCAGCTTACTTGCCTATGAAATGGGGATGACTGGGCTGCTGTAAGGATGATGTGACTTTACTGTGGTCAGTAAAGCCCCTGGCACTGGTGAGCACTTAGTAGACATGGCTGTTACCATCATGCAACAAAACATGGATCCAATGCCCTCTGCGTATCGGTATCTAGGCTTGGCTGGGGAGACACAAAGGACAAGAGAGATGCAGCCGTGCTGCTCAGGGAAACATGCAAAACAGGAACCTGGGAGACTTCGCAGCCCCTGGAATACAGGTGGTGGGAGAATGAAATAATGCCATTTGCTGCAACATGGATGGACCTAGAGATTATCATACTAAATGTAGTTAAGTCAGACAGAGAAAGACAAATATCATATATCACTCATATGTGAAATCTAAAAAAATGACGCAGATGAACTTATTTACAAAACAGAAATAGACTCACAGACATAGAAAACAAACTTACGGTTACCAAATGGGAAAGCAGCGGGGAGGGATAAATTAGGGATTCAGGATTAACAGACACACATAACTATATATAAAATAAACAACAAGGTCCTATTGTATAGCACAAGGAACTATATTCAGTATATTGTAACAACCTAAAATGGAAAAGAATCTGAAAAAAAGAATATATATATACGCATATAACTGAATCACTTTGCTGTATACCTAAAACACCGAAAATCGACTATACTTCTATAATATAATTCACAGACTAAAAACAAACAAACCAAGAACAGAAACTTTCTATTAAGGCCACACCCATCTCTACCCCATGTCTCAGCTTCCTTTCTAGAAAATTTCCTCCAAAGACTAGCCTATCCCCAAACTCTACCGCCTCTCCTCCCATGTTCTCTCCTTGGTCCTCTCCCATCTCCTTTCATCCCCACTAAACGAACATGGTCAAGGTCCCCATGATCTCCATTTTGCCCAAACCACTGGAAAATTTTCATTCCCATTTTACTAAAGCTTGGCTTGTGATTTGACCACCTGATCACTTCCTCATTGTGCTAGTTTTCTATGACTACTGTAGCAAATCGCCACAAATTTAGTGGCTGAGAACAAAACAGCTCTGTAGGTTAGAAGTTGCTGGGCGGGTCTCACTAGGCTAAAATGCAGGCAGGGCTGTGTACCTGTCTGAAAGCTTTAAGGCAGAATCCACTTCCTTGCCTTTTCCAGACTCTAGAGGCTTCTAGAGGCTGCTCACATTCCTTGGTTTGTGGCCCCCTTCCTCCATCTGCAAAACCAGCAACACTAAATTTCACCAACCATTCTTCTGTAGCCACAGCTCCCTCTGACCTCAGTCAGGAAGGGTCCTCTGCTTTTAAGACCCACCTGGATAATACAGCATAATTTCCCCATTAAAGGACTAAACTTCATCACCTCTGTGATGTCTCTTTGCCAGGTTAGGTACCATATTCACAGGGTCCAGGGATTAGGATATGGATATCTGTCCAGGGCCATTATCCTACCTACTACACTGATTCTTAGAAATTATCTTCACTTAGCTTCTAGAACTTTACTCTTCCCTTGTTTCTCCCCTACGGAAGTGGTTTCAGCCTCCTTTACTGGATCTTCCTTCTCATCTCAACTTTTTTTTTTTTTTTTGCAGTACGCGGGCCTCACACTGTTGTGGCCTCTCCCATTGCGGAGCACAGGCTCCGGACGCGCAGGCTCAGCGGCCATGGCTCACGGGCCCAGCCGCTCCGTGGCATGTGGGATCTTCCCGGACCAGGGCACGAACCCTCGTCCCCTGCAAAGGCAGGCGGACTCCCAACCACTGCACCACCAGGGAAGCCCTCATCTCAACTTTTAAATGTCCAAGGAGCCCAGGGCTCAGTCCTCAGACCTCTGTACTCACTTTCCAGTAATCTCAGTCAGGCTACTTGCCCTCCATATGTCCTTGGCCTCTTGTCTCCAATCCCAATCTCCCTCCTGAGTTCCAGATTTGAAGACCATCAAGACACCTGCTTGACATCTCCTTTCCTGGCTCACAGATGCCTCAAACCTAATATATCCCAAACTGAACTCCGAATTCTACTTAAGTATCTTCTCCCTCGTTAGCTTCCTCACCTTAAGAAAAGGCATCACCATTTAGCTCAGGTCAAAAGCCAGGAGCCATTCTTGAGAAAGTACACTTTCTTGCAGTCCACTTCCTAGGTAACAGCAAGTCCTGTTGACTATTCCTTCAAAATAAGGCTGGAGGCCACCCATCCATCATCAGTGTCACCATCAGCACACCGGTCCAAGCCACCTCTTCTCACCTGGATTACTGCAACAACCTTCTAAGAACCCTGCTTCCACCTGTGCCCCCCTCCCTGCCACCCTCACCACCTATTCCCCACACAGCATCCAGGGTGAAACTCGTAAAATGGAATCAGCATCCCTTTTCCTTGCTTGAATCCTCCAGTGGCAACAGCTTACCATCCCTTCAAATAAAATGCAACATCTCTGGCATCACCTCCCAGTTTGTATGACATCTGACCCCTGACATCAGTCCAATCTCTTCTCACACCCATGATCCCCTCATTTTCTGCATCCCAGCCTCTTCACACACCATCATGTGTGTTATTGATGCACAGTCTTCACGTGGCTGTTCCTTTGTTTGGAAGGCTCTTCTCCCAGATACCCATGTAGCTGTTCCCTCATTGCATTCAGGCCTCTCTGCTCAAACATCATCCCCTGTGAGAGGCCTTTCCTGCCTTCATTTCTTTGTATCATATGTTTACTCTCTCTCTTCCCCACTAGAATATAACCTCCATGAAGACAGGCACTCCATTCTCTTGTTCAATTCTGTACCTGCAGCACCTAAAGCAGAACCAGACATAATAGTCGGCACCCAATATACGTTTGTTACCTGAGTGAATGAATGAATGAATGAAAAGGGAGACTTCCCTTGGGGAGGAGTAAGTCAGCCTGGGTGGGGAAGGCTCCTTGTAAAGAACATGCAGGAGTCAGAGACGGAGGCAAGGCTTCTGAGGGAGGTCATGTTCACGGCAACAGAGGCGGGCCAGAGGCTTTTCTTGGGGGAAGGCGAGAGGAGGCAGGCAAGCTGATGCAGTCGGTGGGGGGGGGACCCCCAGGGGAAGCAGAAAGTCGGTGCCCAGGCTGGCATCCAGCTCAGACACTGGGACTCCTTTCCCTTCCACCTCATCGCCCTGGCCTTGTCAAACCCAGCAGATGGGCTCCCGGCAGGGACCTGCGTATCAGCTGGCACAGGCTCTGCTCGTGCAGGACAACTGTCCAAGCTTCTGCTCTCCAGCCAACACAGGCGTCCAGAATCACGGAATCCTGGATAGTAAAGCTCAGAGGAACCCCACCAGCTAGAGGGCAGCCCTGCAGCCGGGCTGTAGGTGAGCATACAATAATTATGCAGCCTAGAGTGGTAACAAGAACAGTGAAATCAGAGTGGCCAGCCGGCCTCTCACTGCGTGCCAGGAGCATCACTTAGCTTACCCCACCTCATCCTACAACAGCAACTCTGCGAGGAAGGAACTATTTATCCTCATTTTAAAAACGGTAACTGCAGGCCAGAGAGGTGGAGGGGCTTATCCAAAGTCACACGGTCCAGAAGTGCTGGAACTGGGACTCGGTGCCCCTGCTCCTCCTGTTCTTCCTTCGTGCCCAGCACGCGAATCCCTAAAGGGATAATCAGGCACGGGGTCCCACCTGCACCCTCTTCTCAGGCTGCTTATCAGAGAAACCGTTTTTTTCTCATGCAGTGTGTTCCACTTCGTGTCTTGTCCTTTGTGTGTTGTTGATTCCGGGCCATTTTGGAATCATATTTTGGTTGCTATTTTGGTAATGAATACACGTCATTAATTCTTTTGACAAACGTCCCCGGTGACCCGGCTCTGTGCCAGGTGGGCAGCGATGAATAATAACTCCAATGATTACTGAGAAGCGTTTCCTCTGTGCCCGGCTCTGTTCTATGCGCTCTGCATGTGCATACCCTCTCAGTTCTCACAACGACCCTCTGGGGTAGAAAATGTCCTTGTCCCCATTTTTCAGATGAGGAGACTGAGACGCACCAGGTTAGTGAGTGACAGGGCTGAAACAGAAACCAAACCCACCCGACTCCATCAAGCGATAAGGTCTGAGAAGGAGAGGAACGGACACAGGGCTGTAGGGGTGAAGAGGAGGAGTAACACGTGAGTTCGCACGTGAGTGGAAAATGAAGGATGGGAGGGATTCCACCAGGTAGAAGAGACAAGGGCATTAAAGAGAGATACGAAAGTCCAGACAAACGCACGCAGGCGTTAAGGTACCGAGTGGCTCCATATACACGATGGTTTGTAGGCTTGGAGGTAAGAAAAAAGTCTTGCTTACCTTTTTGTTTATCCACTTGGCAATAAATATTTGTTGAATCTTTAAAAATTAAAGATTTCCTCTGGCTTGCCTCCTAGCTTTTGCGAAAGAAAGACGGAAAAAAGAAACGCTTGTTTGCGGGGCTCCAGCTCCGAGCCACGCCCTTCCACGTATGCACGTCAATCAAACCTCAGGACACGTCTGCGTGGTG